>NC_134710.1:487417074-488046852 GCF_043290135.1 Rhipicephalus microplus | reverse complement strand
ATGACTTCCTTCAGAGCTACGCGGACGTCACCAGAGGCCGTTCGCCTAGCCCGCGCAGGAGAAACTAACTGATGCGACCTCGGGGGGCAAGGTTGCCAATCGTCGAGACACTGAAAAGTTCCCCCAATCATCGCAAGAAGGTATGACGACAACGACGACGAATACGACGACGAACACTGATGGCGATGAAGTTGTACGTGCCGATCTGAGCATTATCATTGACGGACATCAAGTTACAGCACTGGTGGACACTGGCGCCGACTTCTCAATCATGCGACAAGACCTCGCCGACCGCCTTCGAAAGGTCAAGGCACCATGGACAGGACAGCACATAAGGAGTGCTGGTGGTCAGCTGATGACTCCCACGGGTAAATGCACCCCTAGTCTTCGCATCGGGAATTCTAGCTTCGTAGCCACTTTCGTCCTGTTGCCAGACCACTGTAAAGAGTTACTTTTGGGCATGGATTTTCTTCAAGATCATGGCGCTGTTATCAACATCCCTCAACGTATGGTGACGTTTTGCGCACATCCGTATGCCGACCACAGCAGCGAAGAACCACGTGGCTGTTTGCGAATAGCCGACAATGTGACACTCCTACCGAGATCCTGCTGCCTTGTGTCGGTGTCCAGTGGGTGTCCTTGCTATAAAGATGTGAAGGCGGAGCACATAGTCGCTCTTTTTTTTTTCACGCAAGGCATGCCCATCGCGAGGGGCGTCCTGGCGCACTGGTGGACAGGCAGAAGTGCTCCTCACAAACTTCAGCAACGAGCGCCGTAAATTCCAAAAGAGTACTGCAATCGCCTACTACGATGATGTAGACCAAGCCGAAGACTGTTTTGCCTTGCAACCAGATGACGCGGCTGTCCCCGCCTCGACAACTTTGTCGGTGGACATCTGCTCTATGCTACCGCCCTCTGGTAAGAAGCGCCGGCTTGAACTTATACACCAATTCGAAGACTGCTTTTCGCGTACGTCAAAAGGTCCAGCAAACACCATTGACCAAGCACCGCATTATTACTGAAGACAACACGCGACCGATTCAGCAGAATCCCTACCGTGTGGCTCCGAAAAAGTGCGAGGAGATTCAGAAGCAAGTACCAAGGTGCTCGCGAATGACGTCATACAACCATCGAAAAGTCCTTGGGCGTCCCCCGTGGTTTTGGTGAAGAAAAAGATGGCAGCTTGCGCTTCTGTATTGATTATCGCAAGTTGAACCAAGTCACAAAGACAGACGTCTATCCACTGCCCCGCATAGACGATTCACTCGATAGGCTGCGTCATGCGCGCTATTCTTTTCAATGAACCTCTGAAGCGGCTACTGGCAGATAGAAGTCGACGAGAGAGATCGCGAAAAAACGGCCTTCGTGATGCCCGATGGTCTATACGAATTTAAGGTGCTTCTTTTTGGGTTGTGCTAGGCGCCAGCCACTTTTCAGCGTCTCGTGGACACCGTACAATCAGGCCGGGTGCACGTTAAAGAACCCCAGGTGGTCTAAATTTCCGGAGCCCTCCACTACGGCGTCACTCATAATCATGTAGTGGTTTTGGGACGTTAAACCCCACCTATCAATCAATCAATCAATCAATCAATCGTACAATCAGGCCTGAGGTGGAAACATGCTTGTTCTATCTGCACGATGTTACCGTATTCTCAGCAACATTCGAGGAACATCTCAGCCGTTTATTCACCGTCCTTTAAGCCATACGTTTGGCCGGCCTTACTTTAGAACTGAAAAAGTGTCATTTTGGTTTTAACGAACTCAGCTTCTTAGGCCGCGTCATCAGTCACGAGGGTGTTCGACCTGACCCGGCCGAAATAGACGCCGTAGCGCAATTTCCTGCACCACGCGACAAAAAGGCCGTGAGACGCTTTGTATGGTTGTGCGCCTCTAACCGGCGATTTATCGAGGACTGCTCGTTCATTGCAGCGCCATTGACACGACTCACACGTGAGGACGTCCCCTTCTTTTGGGGTGAACAACAGCAAATTGCATTCAATGAACTACGACAACGCCTGCCAACACCTCCAGTACTCGCACACTTCGACCAGGAAGCCCCTACAGCACTTCACACTGACGCCAGCAATGTAGGTCTGGGTGCAGTTCTGCTGCAGTGGCAAGACGGCTGTGAAAGAGTAATAGCCTACGCCAGCAGAACTCTCTCTCGCATGGAGGAGAACTACTCGACTACTGAGAAGGAGTGTCTCGCCGTGGTGTGGGCGGTCATCAAATTTCGTCGATATTTGTACGGCCGCTCCTTCAAGGTTGTTAGCGACCATCACTCTTTGTGCTGGCTAACCAACCTTAAAATTCCATCTGGCCGTTTGGCGCGCTGCAGCTTAAGGCTTTGAGAGTTCGACATCACCATCGTCTATAAATTTGGGAAGCGGCACACCGACGCCGACTGTCCCTCATGGTCGCCAGTGGAGACTGTCACTCGTGATGACGAGAAAATCGACGCGGCATTCTTGTGAGTTGTCAACACGGCCACTATTGCACGAGGGCAGCGCAGTGACCCCGAGCTGTTACCACTCGTTCAATATTTAGACGGACGACGTAAGGATGTGCCACGGTTATTCGCCAGAGGACTGCCATCTTTTTGCTTGCAAAACGATGTTCTCTATAAGAAAAATTTCTTACCAACTGGCAACCCGCACTTGCTCGTCGTTCCTGCCTCTCTTCGAAAAGAAATTATGGAAGCGTGCTATGATGAAGCAACTTCTGGTCATCTAGGCTACACCCAAACATTGTGCCGACTACCATGCAAGTACTACTGGCCAAAGTTACCCGCTGCTGTTAACCATCACTTGCGAACTTGCACCGACTGCCAAAGACGCAAAGCACCTCCCAGCAAGCCAGCCGGTCTTTTACATCCAGTCGAAGCACCAGCGAAGCCGTTCATCCAGATTGGAATAGATTTCCTGGGTCCCTTTCCAACTTCCACAACAGGGAACAGATGGATAATCGTGACCATCGATTACCTCTCCCGTTATGTGGAGACTAAAGCTATGCAGCATGGCACAGCAGCAAAAGCCGCTCAGTTCTTCATCGAAAACATTGTCCTTCGGCATGGCGCTCCGACAGCAGTGATCACAGACAGAGGACCTGCCTTCACCGCAGAGCTTTTGGAGTCGGTTCTCAGACTCGGCAGTACAGCTCACCGGAGAACAACTGTATACCATCCGCTGACAAACGAACTGACGGAGCACTTCAATAGGACTCTCACAGAAATGATCAGCATGTACGTTGACACGGAACATAAAAACTGGGATAAGATATTGCCGTACGCGACCTTTGCCTATAATACCGCTCGACAAGAAACCACTGGTATGATTCCGTTCAGTCTGATCTATGGTCGCGAAGTCACGACAACGTTGGATGCCATGTTGCCGCATGAGTTTGACGACGTCCATGTACACGCCGAAGAGTTCACTCAGCGCACCGAGGAAGCCAGACAGCTCGCGCGTGTGCGGATCTATCATCAACAGCATCAAGATACACATCGGTACGACCCCCGACACAAGTTTATAAGCTACACACCAGGCGACAAGGTCTGGGTCTGGATTCCGATACATCGACGTGGACTGTCGGAAAAACTGCTAAGACGGTACTTTGGCCCATACAGCGTCACGCGACGCTTGAACGACGTGAACTATGAAGATGTTCCCAACACTGACTGTAGTTCTAAGCGCCAAAATCATTTACCCGAAGTGGTACACGTCGTGCGTATGAAACCATATATATCCAGTTGACGCGACCACTTCATACGCCTGGTAGAGCGCCTAAGTTGCGCATCGGGACGATGCCTCTTTCGGAGGGAGGCAAATGTCACGTGCTTGTCAAAAACAAAGACAATGGCAGTAGTGCATGTGCCATGAAGTACAAGGAAATGGATGAAAAAGAAGAACTTTCTTGTTCGTTCTATTGAAAGAACTGACCTGCTTCTGGTGTCTCAATCTCTGCCGCAAGACCTCTATTTTGACGTCGTGACAATATTAGTAATATTAGTCTGGCCCAAGGAACGATCGCATATATCAAACATGTCACCGTAGGAGGCCGAAACGCGGCAGAGAGCGTCAGCCTGATCAGCCAAAAGTTCTGTTCTACTCATATTTTGAAAGATTGCATCGGCAGAGCTGGCTGACCGTGAGACTTCGGCTTAATCCAGAACAGTTACAGCGACAACGTTTATGTCATTATCTGTTATGGCAGTGAGTTTAGCAAGCGACATCTGATAGGGCAACACTGGAGGAATGAGGCCGAAATTCGGGAGTGGAAGAAACACACAGTTGTCCACTATGGTGGCGATGGTATGCGGCACTGTAACACTGCGCGTCAGTCGTGCGTCTGTTATCGATGTAACAATTTACTCTCCGTCGGGAACTGGAGAGGTCAATGACAGACAGACATATGTCCCAGCTCGAGGTCGCAAGCGAACAAAAATGGTTGGACGAAAGCGGCTGACGGGCTTCTCACAGGCATCAGAGAGCAGGGGAAGGTCGAGGCTGAGCATGCCAGAAGAGCAGTCAATTAAAGACGAGTGTGCCGAGAGGAAATGAAGGCCTGATATGAGGTCAAGGGGGCAACAATCTAGAACGGCGAAAAGAACTATGGCGTGACGACCAGCAATGTTGACACAAGCAGTGCACATTCTGACGACTTCTACAGCACCGCCATCGGCAACACGTATGACTTGAGTCGCAGAGGGCGTCATGATCTTCTGCAAACGACGGCGTAGTTGTGCGCTCATAATAGATAGGTGGGTGCCTGTGTCAACAAGGCCAGTAACAGGAACACTGTCGACTTTTACTTCAGTGAGACTGTTGTGTGTGGGCAGCATCAGTAGAGGATTTCCGGGCGTTGTTGGTATTGCGGCTTCACCTCCATAAGCTGCAATATTAAGTTTTCTAGCTGCGATTGTCCAGAGAATCTCGGCGAGGAAAAGCGCCGATGCGGCGGAGAGCGGGATTGGCAGCGTAGCGGCGACAAGGAGTGGGAGTAGCGGCGACCGGACGAAGAGGCATCAGTGGGGAGAGGCTCGTGAGGAGGCAGCGAGTAAAAGCTGGACGTCAAGAAGTGGTAGGGCGCATTTAAGTTGAGTAGCTCTGACGGGGTGGGTTGGACCAGCGGCGACCGCTATAACGAGAAATATGCCCAGATTGATGCAGGGGAATATGTACACGAAAAGCAGATACACTCGTCGTCAGAGGTTCGCCATTGCGTAGGGCTCTGGAAGGGCAATGATGGAAGAGGTCGGCGAGCGTTACCTGAGGAGTATGGGCGTACTTTAGGGTGAGTCACGAGACCTGCTGACGGGAGACCGAGATGCCTGGCCATAGCTGCCCGGCCACAGCTTGAATTATTGCTACCGATGGGTGTGATAGGTTAGTGGCTTGGGTTGTGAAAACAAGCTGTTGAATGGGAGCTGGACAGGCAGCTTCCAGCTCCCAACGAACAATTCGGGTGACGTGGTCATAAGTAGGTAGCTGGTGAGAGGCTTCACACAATGAAGTTGTGGCCGTGTTAGGCGGTCGTGTGAATCAGCGCGCCATACGGCGGCTCTTGGTATTTTCAAACCTTCGGCACTGATGATTTCATCGAAGGTGGTGACGTTAGTGTAGACAAGCAGGTTGAAGGCATCGCCGGCGATGCCTTTGAGCACATTCAATACCATATCAGGCTCAGCCATGGGTTCGTCAACCTGGTGGCAAAAGGCGATGACGTCGTGAATATACGCGACAAAGGATTCGGTAGACGTCTGTGCCCGAGTAGCTAACTGATTTCGCGCAGTTATCTGTCGTGCCGGGGTGTTCCCAAAAGGTCACGGATCTTCTCCTTGAAAGTGCCCCAACTGGTAATGTCGGTTTCGTGCGTCTCTAACCACACCCGCGGAAGGCCATCAAGGTAAAAAAGCACGTTGGCAAGCATGAGTGTTGGTTCCCACTTAAAGCTGGCGCTGATCTGTTCATACACGTTGAGCCAATTGTCAACGTCAAGGCCATCCTGTCCGGAAAATACGCCAGGATCGCGAGCAGGAGGTAGGACAACGTAGGTAGAAGTCACTGAAGAGGCGGGTGGTGAAGACGATGTACCTTGAACCTAAGACATGGTAAGACCCGTGATGATGCGGCCGCTGCGGAGCTTCGTGATGGATACAGGGAAGGACCAGCACCTCCACCACAAATGTGTTACGTCAAATGAGACGGGACGTAACTATTTGCAGCTGTATTTACACCAATAAAATTGGAGCGCAGTCCACAGAGCAAGCAAACCAGTCCTTTTCGTCGTATTCTGATCGCAGAATGGTTCACCCTTCATGCGATAGCTACGTAGCAATATCATCAGTTAGAGGACGGCAAGTATCGTAATTAAGTTTAATAAAAGGTACAATATGAAGGTGGTACAGGTACAAGCACCTAGATCGAGTCATGATGACCACTTGGTAGAACGTCTCTACGAAGACGTACAGTCAGCAATCAATAAAGACGCAGTATACTATACTGATGGGTGACTTCAATGCCAAAGTAGGCAAGAAATAGGCCAGAGACCGTATAGAGGAGGATATGGCATTGGCTGTAGGACTGCCGGAGGGAAGTTATTGGTAAAGTTTGCAGAACGTCGTAATTTACGGATAATGAATACCTCCTACAGAAAACAAACTAATTGTACGTGGACGTGGCGAATCCGAATGGCAAAGCTGAAAATGAAATATACTTCGTTTTGTGTGCACACCAAGGCACTATATAGAAGGTAGAAGTAGCTGGGAAGATCCGATGCAGTGACCATAGAATGATAAGAGCTCGAATTCACCAAGATCTAAAGAAAGCAAGGACATAAACTGATACGCAAGATATAAATTATTCAGCTAGTGGTGAGAGCAAAAGTACAGGGATTGAAAGTTTTCTTTCAGAATAGATTCGTGACTCTAGATGTGGTAACCGACGTTTGCGTTTACACAATGAATATTACTAAGATCACCTAAGTGTGTGCATAGAAAGTCCGAGGTACAGTCGCTAGACAGGACACTGGCAAGCTATCTCAGGAGATTCGAATCATACCACATCCGGAAGTGTGGGCATGACTGTGTTAGCGAAGCCATAGTAGTGCTGCACGATAAGGAATGCGCGTATCTAGAGTTCTAGACACGTATATAGCGCTTGCCATATGTCACACACTTCGGGTGAGGCCCCGCCGATCCAACATCGACGTGCGGCAGACTCGCAGGCTTCCACTTTACGCTTCGGCCTGCGACGCCTGAATGGCCTCGAAGTGGCACATTTCGAATTTATTTGCGGGTTGGTCGACCCGTGCGGGGTTGCACGTGTGGTGATGTGTGGGCCTGACCGACGCACTCATAGAGCAGACACAGAGTTTGATTACACATAAACAAGCATTTAATTAAAACAGGGGCAAAGGCAGGAGATTACAAAAAATAGCAAAGGAGGAAAACTGATATGCGATGAGAAAGAAAGGCTATAAAACAAACTATGCTCTAAAAGAACACTAAAAGAGGTAAAAACAAAAGACAAATACGTGGCATGTTAAACTAATGACATGAATCAAAGGAGATACAAGGCAATAATTACAGAATGCTCATGGTGGCGCTTTTGAATTTCAACGTGCGACGCAGCGCACACTACAAATATTTTAAAAAAAAGGCTGGTTAAATAACTTAACAGTTTAAAAAAGTCACAATAAAAGTTCCATATGAACCAGGCCAGCTCTTGGTGCACGTAGGGGAGTTGACGGGTGCCGCTGAAGGTCTCGCCGGCTTGGTAGACGACGAGGGTGCCCGGAATTGCAGCCGTCTCAATACGTTGCGCGGGTCACTCCATGCTCGCCGCCTACGCGAGACACGCGACACCGACGACCGCACTTGTTGCTGGCTGTACGTCAACTGCCTTTTTTCCGATGCAGTCCAAACCTCTTCAGGGACGTACACGTGTTCCCGTCTCATCTGGGGGTAATTTTCCTTTTTTAGACCGCAGGTGCCCCTTTCGGTAGAGGTGCAGGGAAGACAAGCCGGCGCCACGCTGGGTCGTTAGTCGCCGGATGTCGTCCCCCGAACACAAAAGCGCCCCTCTTTGAAAGATGGGGCCTGCGGATAATCCGAAAATTGGAGTCGTTTGTGACACCATATCTAGTAAATGACCCACAACGCAGAAAAGTTGGTAATCCTGATACGAGTGTTTTTTTGCTTGCTTCCTGCTCTGTTGTTCATGCGCAAGAAACCCTGTATTCACTTTAAAAGCTTTTCTCTGAGTAATAAAACCTCACTTATGAAAGTAAGCGCTGTCATGTCAGCCTCTTCTGTCCGTGTCTTTTCGGTGCGCTTAAACCGAATATTCAAATACGAGCGTGGAGCTATACGGGTATGTGCCACAGCTGATTGACAGTTTATGTTGACTTAGTATTGGCGAGAACAGATATTTGTAATATAAATGCTAAAACAATCATTGATATGTGGGGTTTATCGTCCCAAAACCACCGTATGAGTATGAGAGACGCTGTAGTGGAGGGCTCTGAAAATTTCGACCATCTGTGATTTTTTAACGCGCAGCCGAATCTGGGCACACCGGCCTACAGCATTTTCGCCTCCATCAGAAAAATGCTAAAACGTTAAGGAAGCTGACTTGAGTCACGTTGAACCGACGAATGTAAAAAATAAATACCAGAGACCCAGCAAGAATCAAACCCAAGCATTCTATGTGGCAGCCAAGTATTCCACCGTATGGAGCCACGCCCCTTCTTGAAACTGCTCTGGAAAAGGACGCTGGGAGACCGTAATGTGTATGAAATGTCAATGGTGGCTGTATTGCTGGCTATATACTTCTATATTCATTACACAAGTACTCCTAGAGATCATAAAAGCATCAAGTGAGAATAACGTCACTTGTACATTTAAGCGCCATCCACCGAATTCGGTATATATGAACCTTGAAGGGCTACCTTTCTCGTTAGCAAAGACGTGACTAATCAACCACTTAGGTTGTCAGAAATACACATGTGCTGTTGCCATTGTCAGGCAACTGTATAAAACTGGTTATATAAAATATATGTGACTGTTCAACATATATCTGTGCGCAAAATATTAGTACGGTGTTTAGCATCTGTTTGTAATGTTTCGAACAAGAAAAAAATACACACGCGTAATCTTTTCTCTGCACCCTTTTCAAAATAGCAATGCATATACCCATGGTACGTTGATTTTGCCGACATTGTTGGCTAAAAGTTAGTACAGATTGGTATAAAACTACAAATAATATCCAGATCGCATACAGAAAATAATTAAAAGCACTGTTCTGATTGGCGGACACCAATTAAACATTAAATCTTGTGGCCGGTAGTGGCGTTCTTTGAAGTGCGTTAAGGAAAGGGGAGGAGTAGGTGGCATAGGCGTGAGCTGTGCATGTAATGAGTAGTGGCAGTTGTGCGAGAAGTTGAGTATATTTGTATTTACCCACTTTCTGCGGGAACATTCCCCTATAACTGACGACAGCCCCCGGATATGAGATATATAATTTGGACTAGAGTGCTTATTTGGGCACTTTGGTACATATTCAAGGAAATAGAAGACAGCGTAGAACACACATAAATAAGGTAGATAAAGCAATCGCTATACTTTTGTACAATTCTCAAGGTCTCCAAGCTAAATTTCTCAGTGGCCTAGGTGAGGTTTTTTTTTTGTCGTGAGAATTGATGAGATTGAGACAATTTAATCATGAGCTGCCCTCTAGGTAGCGTGCATTTACGGCTAATATAAAAGAGAGAGAAAAGAACAAAACAGTCAATACATAAGGAATGCAACCAACCCATTCGCACTGTAGCCACGCACGAGTACAGAGCGGTAGTTGCCACGCAAGGCTCCTATCGTCTGCGTCAGCTGAAAGAATCGAAAGAATGGGTCAACTCAACATTTTGGTAGTATGGGAAAAGACACAGTCACTTGCCGCGTTGAATCGGAAACAATCGCAATATACTTTACAAACATCGCATTCTGACTACTACTCTATGCTCTCATGATATAGGCCTAAAGAATTTAATTACATGATTTGATTTTATGCTCCTCAAAACCAATGAACACGCACGTCCAAGCTACGGAATCTGCGATAGAATGACGCGTAAAGTCACAACCGGCACGTTATCACACACGAAAATTTTCTACGACTCGAAATAAACGCGCGGAAGAAACGCACCGCAGCGAAAACGGCGCACTTAAATATTGCCACGTTCCATTTCCCAAGTTTTTGTTATCGTACCAAAACACCACACGATTCTCAGCGCAAACCGCGCCTGCAGTTTTCGAGAAGATTCCGGACTGTAGTAGATCATTTCGATAAGATCATGCCCACTGTGCGAACGGTGCAGATTGTTCTGGAACCTACGCCACCGCCAGCGATAACGCTAGAACATTCGACGGCAAGAGTATAAATGCCGACGCGCTTCGCCGCTTGTCAGTTGTTGATCGACGGCCGACGCTCCGTTCGCCGATCTAGTTGTCTCTTCTCGAGTCCTCGCGCGAGACCTGGGGTCACGTAACGCGGACGTCGACCCAAGGGGTTCAAGTCGACGAAAGAAGTCTACGCGGCACCGGCGTCTTGTACGCGTGACCGCCGCCCCTGGGTCTCGAGCCTTGCTGCCTGGAGCCCGCCTACCCCATGCCAGAAGGAGGTGCAAGGTTCCCGGTTCACGCCCGCCGTCCCGGAGTCCCCCTGCGGTCCACCTGGTACCACCAAGACCTGCGTAGCGCCCGCCTCGGCTGAGCCGCTTCCTGCCAGAGTGCAGCTCGACTGCACGTTACAAGTCACCCACGAGCCACGCCCAACCGGCGGCTTGCGGGGTTCACCCACCAGAATGGCCACGCCATTTGAACTCCCGGTGAGGGAGAATCGTTTCATGATTTCTGCGACCGAGGGCGATATCTCTGTCGATGAGTTAATTGACGCAATTGAAGAGACAGCTGGTGACGACAGCGTATTAGTACTGCAACATATGGGGGGCGCAAAATTTCTTGTATGCACCCGCAATGCTGGCCAAGCGACGAGGCTAATGGTGGCGGAAGGATTTGAAGTGAACGGGATGAGGGTGCCAGTAGAGGCAGTCGGGCCGCCGAATACATATGTGAACGTTTACCGTTACCCCGGCTTTCTATCAGACGAGGCCCCTAGCAACGCCTTAGCCCAGTTTGGTGAAGTGAAGGGCATTACGTTCGCCACCCTAGCCACTCGCCAGACCAAGTTAAACGGGGTACGTGTGGTTAAAATTGAGATGTGCTGCCCAGTCCCCAACTTCATCACTATTGCGGGGCACAAAGTCATGTGCGAGTACAGAGGCATGCGCCGGGTGTGCGCGCGTTGTGGTGAAGTCGGGCATATGGCGACTGCGTGCACCACGGCGTACTGTAAGTGGTGCGGCACCGTCGGCCACGATAATGAGGGCTGCTCGGCAGACTGTAAACGTTGCGGGGGTCACCACGGAACACGCTAGTGCTTTCATAAGCACTCATACGCTTCGGCCGCCCGCGGCTTCCCCTCGCTATCTGAATCCGCTTCGTCGCACTCTCAGTCAAGCGGCCCCGCCTCTGCCCGAGCAACTAACTCGGCGCGTATGCCGGTCCTTACGTCCAGGTCCGCATCCTGCACCACCGAGAGGGGATCCCCTTCCGGGGACCCCGACTTAGACTCCAATCTGACTTCAGGCAGTGGCATGGGCGATCCTTCCGCCAGTGAGGGGGAGAGGCCCGGGAGTTTTGACGAGACTATTACCAGGTCCACCGAAACAGAGTCTAGCGATATCGAGACGGGTTCGGCGCAATCGTCCCCCCCTAAGCCGCCTCCACCCTCGGCGAGCCAGGATGACTGCGGGAATTCACTGACTGCGGCTAAAGCAACCCCCGAGTTCAACGAGCAGGGAGAGGCCCTCCTCGCTTTATCCCACACACCCGTCAACGTCCGGGCCCCAGTGACCAGCCTGGCCTTGGAGGCCGGCACCCAAGACCCAGCCGGCGACGACGCCCCCATAAAAAGTAAAGGGTGTTACTTTCTACCCGGCGACAGCGAATGCGACCATGCTGCACCGACTTCCTCCCCCGCCTCCCATTCGGCACGCCCGAGCCGGAAATCGGACGCGAAAACTGGACAGATGGCCACTGGGCTAGAGCAGAGAGCTCGCTCGCGCTCACGAAGACGCCCTGATGACGCTAAGCGATATCTGGGTGAGAGGGCAGCCAGCAAGGAGGCCCGGCAGCATAGACCCGGGCCAGCAGGCCAAAGCAGTAATAGCGACGCTCCACCACACGCGAAGGCTCAGAAGCTCGAGAAAGACGGTGTAGGCAAAGAGGAACCACCCCCCAAGCCCCGAGACGCACGTCACTGAAGCGGCGCGCCTGCACTGTCGGCTTCACGGCCCTTTTCCCTTCCTCTTGTTCGCTCTGGCCGCACTATGTCCCACTTGCCTTCCCTTCTTCTTCTGGTGCAGCACCCTCCTCGCCCCTTTCTGTCAGCATGCGGCTGTCGCTTATCTTGCTTGGTGCATTCGCTCACCCCTCTTTCCTTCTCCCCTCCAGCGCTTGGCATCGTGCCTAATCGGCGGATGACGGCCACGCTGCTTGCTAGCCTCGATACTTCCCGCGTTTTGTTTTCTTCTTTTTAAGGTTTTTGATGGCCTTTTTGAAATTGGCTACGTGGAATATCCGAGGGTTAAGAGATAGGGCGAAACAAGCAGCCATCCTAGGTTTTCCTAGGAACCAGAACATAGACCTCTTCTTTATTCAAGAGGTGAATTTTCGAACGCCGCTGGATCTGGTTAATTTCCGCCGAGATCATCAGACCGACGCCTTTTTCTCTCTGGCGACCATGAGAGCATGCGGGGTCGGAGTAATATTCGTATCAGGCAGATTTCGATCAAAATCTCATTGTATTTTCGGGGCCAGTGGTCGGTACATAATGATTGACATTTTCATCGAAGGCAAAAAGATACGCATTGTGAACGTCTATGCCCCCGTGACAAGAAAACATACGAATAAGTTCTTTCAAGAGATGCACGAACTCCTCCTAGAGCCCATTCTCCACGTACTGATCGGTGATTTTAATTGCGTGGTAGATTCTAACCGGGACGTGAGGGGGCCAAGCCAAGGAAGATCAACCTACAATGCAAAAGAGTTGGTGAAAACCCTTCGGTACCTAAACCTCTCAGACATATGGGTACACCTCTATAAAGACCGCTTCGTAGCAACCCATACCTCTAGATCAGCAGGAAGTAGAATAGACCGGATGTACTTTCCGGACCTCCTCCTCCCATTGGTTGAAGGATGCGAAGTACTCGCGCTCCCGGCCAACCTGAAAGAAAAGACGGATCATGCCCCGCTTGTCACGATGATAAAGAGATCCCCCAGCACGCACTCTGATAACAATAGCTGGAAAATAGACGCTGAGCTGCTGAAAGATGAGACTTGCGTAGAAAACTTGAAAGCTGCCATCAGCGCATCAGTAGAAAATTCCGGACATATTACTCCCCCTCTGTGGGATAAACTTAAGAAGAATGGAACGCCCTGTTACAAAAAGAAGGCAAAGCCAGAAAAAGACGTCATACACAAAAGATGAAAGAACTCCTTCGCCGAATGCAGATCATCAAGGCCGCCGACACGTTGACCTCATATACAACAGAGTAGCTGACCTCGCTCGAGGAGCAATACAACCAACTTCTCAGAGATACCATGAGGCGACCTAGAAGTGAGCATGGCTGTTGGGCACGGCGACCGGAGTTGATGTGAGGGAAGTACGTGGAAATGGCTGTTTGCGAATTACGGAGGCAAAGCGCTTAGACGGTTCTGTAACCGATGGCCCAGCAGAAATTGAGAACATCTTCAGAGAGTATTCAGCATACAGTTCCAAGACACCGAACCAATAGACACCAATCGGGGACCCGAACATGTGAAAGAACTTTGCAAACATCTGCAGCGAATTAAGGAGGAGGAGGAGCCAGCAACCCTTAGCGCTGAAGTCTCCCCTGCAGAGCTTTGCAAAGCCATAAGAAGCATGACCCCCAATTCTTCCCCAGGCGCTGATGGCCTGACTGCAGCCTTCTATATGACTTTTCTAGAAGTTCTCGAAGAACCCTTCCTCGCGATCTGCAGGTCCTTTAAGAAACCCGACTCCTTCGGAGTGGGTAAAATTTTCCTACTACAAAAAGAGGGTGAACACCCAAACGAACCCACAGCGTGGCGTCCAATCACGCTTTTGAACACTGATTACAAGCTGGTAGCCACTATACTGAACGACAGGCTTAAGCTCCTGTTACCGGACATCATTAGCCCGTACCAAACGTGCGCGATTCCAGGAAGGTCGCTTTTTGCGAACCTCACAGTGATCCGTGACTCTTTCGAGTACGCGACGACAAGAGGTTTTATTGGTGTTTTTATTTCCCTAGACCAAGCTAAAGCTTTTGACAGGGTACGACACCATTACCTCTTCGACGTGATGCAGGAGTTTGGCTTTGCGGCAAGTTTTATAAAACTGGCAAAAACTTTGTACGAGGACCTAACCTGCACCGTTGTGATAAACGGAGTCGCAACGCCGGCATACAAGTATAGCAGAGGCATAAGGCGAGGATGCCTATTGGGCCCGACCTTTTTTGTCATGTCGTGCGAGCCGCTGATCACAAGTGTTATTGTGCATGAAGGCGTTCGGGGCTTTCCACTGACGGGCCAGGAGCAGGCGAAAGTGCTGGCATACGCGGACGACATTTCCCTGTTTGTTCGGGATGAAAGCAGCCTCCAAGCCTTCAGTGCGACGTTCACAAAATACGCGCAGGCATCCGGAGTGGCGATAAATGCGGTCAAGAGCAAGGCGATGCTATTTGGAACTTTCCCTAGAGAAGCCCTAGGAAACATTGAAGTGGTGTCCATCGTTAAAGTACTGGGAATCTACTTCTCCAGTGAAGTGGTGGCACCAGCCACGTGGCAGAGAGCCCTCGAGAGGGCAAAGCAGGCAGCTGACTGCATTCGCCTCCTAAGCCTTACATTACCTGAAAAAGCGCTGGCAGCAAGGACCACCGTTTGCGCGTTTTGTTCTACGGCAGTAGGGTAGTGGTGATCCCTAGGAAAACCGCGAGCCAACTGAACGCCGTGATCACCGATTTGCTATGGGAAGGGAAACCGGCCTCGGTCAAGCGACACCTCCTTCAACTACCCGAGGACAAAGGCGGCCTTGGCCTCCCACACGTACAAATGACCAGCCAGATACTGGCCCTCAAGATTACCCGCATGCTTTATTACGCAGCGAGTTACGTTGGGAAGAATCTAATCAACTACTGGACAAGCACCATCACGAACTATCTGGAAAACCACAAACACACTGGCCCGCACGCGGAAGCACCCTCACACTTTTGCAGGATGGCGGCAACTACGACAAAAATCATAGAAAAAGAAGCCCAGAACTGCGACATTGACAAGGACCCAGCCACCCAAATCATCGAAGCGATAACAGAAAACCAGTTGTCCGAAGAAGAAAAGGAGCAGATCAAAAGCCTAGGACTGTGCAAACAAAAAAGCAATAAGTACCGACCACGCGAAGTGCATGACTTCGAGTGGAAGCGCAAGTGGCAAGTTTCGCCCACGAGACATCGCCTGCACCGTTTCGGCATCACGCCGAATAGCCAGTGTCCTAATTGCCGCACTGAAGAAACGATCTCGCACGCGTTGTTAGAATGCGGGGCGGCCAAGTCTCAATGGCGCCTGGTTGCGAGGTGCTTCAGCATCCACCCTCCTCCGGCCCTCGAAAGGAATTGGGGCTGCTTCGCAGGGCTGGTGATTGCCATCACAGTCTTTTTGATTTGGAAATGCCGGTGCCTTGCTGAGGTAAAGAACACCCCAGTGAGAGCGGCCTACCCAGCACTAGGCATGATCAGGCAGAAAATAGTGCAGTACTTGGCCAAGCAACTGGAAGCTGGCGGGGAGGACCAGTTCCTTCGCCGCTGGCACAACGTTTTTTTTTCGTCAGAGGTGCGAAACTCCGTACCCCCATAATCCCCTACTAACCCCTTCTCCCGAAAACATTGTGTTACAAGTGTATGTATAGCGCCAGTTGAAGTATTGTAAATATGCCTACCCATGTTCGCGATCTGTTGTAAATATGTGTATATGTGATTGTAAATATAGATTTTTGGTTTTTTACAAATGTATGTGTAGTTTAGCACAAACTATATATATATATATATATATATATATCTGTGTTTGTACCGCTAGTTTCCTCTATGGATAATGGAGTTTGTATGCCCCATAGTGCACATGAGGGGTGTCTAAACGAGCACTGTATGTATAAAATGATGTAAAGAGTTTTTTGAGTTTGAAGTTAATAAACTTCTCTTAGTGTCAGTCCGAGACTGCTATCTGTGCGAGGCTGCTGCTGTAACTGGACTTTCCGTTTACCGGGCACAGGTTCGCCCAAATAAACAGTAAATCCCAGCACGAAATCTCCTGTCTTCGGCCAGGTCACGACCCCGTGACATCTGGTGGAGGTGCTGCTTCGTTCATGTACCAGACGCCCCCTTCATGCCGTGAACCCAGCCCACGTCGCGGAGAAGACACCGACGCCAACCAGGAGCAGCGAACAAGCCACCGACAGCAAGGGCTACCACCGGAGTACGGGCTTCTACAAGACAAAGCGCGGAAGACCAAGGCCATGACCGCGACTGCAGCGACAGTGACAACCGCAGCGTCCCAGCACACGATGGTCATGCATCAACCCAGGGAACCACCAGCTTCGAGCTAAGTACCTCCTTGTGTTGCCTTCAGCTCTGCGACCAGAACTCTTGCAGGCCCTGCACGACGATCCGACGGCAGGGCACCTCGGTGTTTCTCGCACGCTCGCACGCTCGCGAGGATACAAGAAAGGTGCTACTGGCCACGTCTTACCACCGACGTCACTCGTTATGTGAGGACATGCCGGGACTGTCAGCGATGCAAGACACCGCCGACAAGGCCAGCGGGACTTCTGCAGCCAATCGATCCACCTTGCGACCTTTCCAGCAGATTTGTATGGACCTACTGGGGCCGTTCCCGACGTCAGCTTTCAGAAACAAGTGGATCGTGGTAGCTACCGACTACCTCACCCGCTACGCCGAGACAAAAGCCCTGCCAAAAGGCAGTGCATCCGAGGTAGCTAAGATATTCGTCGAAAATATCGTCCTACGTCATGGCGCCCCGGAGGTCCTTATCAACGACAGATGAACGGCATTCACTGCCGACTTAACTCAAGCGATCTTGGCATACAGCCAAACAAACCACCGCTGGACGACAGCGTACCACCCACAGACCAACGGCCTCACCGAGCGGCTTAACAAGACAATCGCCGACATGCTGTCAATGTACGTCGATGTCGAACACAAGATATGGGACGCTATTCTTCCGTATGTGACCTTCGCATACAACACGGCGGTGCAGGTGACGACGCAAATATCTCCATACAAATTGGTCTACGGAAGGAGCCCGGCAACGACGCTCGATGCCATGTTACCCAACGTCACCGACGACGAAAACCTCGATGTGAGCGAGTACCTTCAACGCGCCGGAGAAGCCCGACAACTTGCGCGTCTCCGTATCAAGAATCAACAGACGGCCGACAGCCTCCGTTACAACCTTCGACGACGCTTCGTAGAATACCAGCCCGGTGAACGTGTTTGGGTGTGGACGCCGAAACGCGGACGTGGACTAAGTGAAAAGCTTCGGCGACGGTACTTCGGACCGTACAGCGTGGTTCGACGTCTCGGCCCACTTGATTACGAGGTTGTCCCCGATGGCATCACGAACTCTCAACGACGCCGATCGCGACCGGAAGTCGTCCATGTCGCGCGCCTCAAGCCGTTTCATGCACGTTAACAAACTGAAACAGTGTTTTTTGTATTATTGTTGTATCGTAATTTATTCATTGTATTTACTTGCATTATTATTGTACCTTCATCTTTAGTTAAAGCATCGGGACGATGCCTTTTTTCAGAGGGGGGCATTGCCACTTTCCATTTCCCAAGTTTTTGTTATCGTCCCAAAACACCACACGATTCTTAGCGCACACCGCTATCAGTCCGAGACTGCTATCTGTGCGAGGCTGCTGCTGTAATTGGACCTTCCGTTTACCGGGTACAGGTTCGCCCAAATAAACAGTTAAATCCCAACACGAAGTCTCCTGTCTTCGGCAACGTCACGACCCCGTGACAACATGCTGCTTTTCCAGGCGATGCTCTCCTGTGTCCTGCCCTGCTTCAACTTGGCCTCGACTTCAAATGCTTGGAATAATAGCCGGATGGATCTACTGGCGCCTGCAGCATCGGATCTACCCGTGCAGCCAAGTTCATTGGACAACACGAGCCTCGCCAAGCAACCCTGGTCGTACAGTGACGCGTTCATTGGGATGTGCACCACAGCGAACACATATATACGCCCTCCGAGACCAATCTTTCTTGGGCACGGCACCGCAGCGAAAACGGCGCACTTAAATATGCTGCTTTTCCAGGTTAGATATTTTGCAAATGCTTCATGTTCCAAAAGCAATTGATTGATATGTGGGGTTTAACGTCCCAAAACCACCATATGATTATGAGAGACGCCGTAGTGGAGGGCTCCGGAAATTTTGACCATCTGGGGTTCTTTAACGTGCACCCAAATCTGAGCACACGGGCCTACAACATTTCCGCCTCCTTCTGAAATGCAGCCGCCACAGCCGGGATTTGATCCCGCGACCTGCGGGTCAGCAGCCGACTACCTTAGCCACTAGACCACCGCGGCGGGGCATCGCAAAAGCAATGACTACTTTCTTGTTGCGTTGTCGTGCCCACCTGAACTTCGCAGCGCTATGAAACGAGTGTTATCTTGCCTGTCAAATGTGCACTCAGCGTACTTATGGTTGTTGCTTGTGTTGTTAGGTGACGTCGAGTTAAATCCCGGGCCTTGAGTCAAAATAAAAAATATGTTGAGTAGTGTTTTTTCGACTGTGCAGCGCATAGAAGCTCATTTTAGAAGCAAATCGGAGAGAGTGTCAGTACTCGAAGGTAATACCGGTTCTCCTACAATTGAGCCCAAATCGGATAGTGCGGTACTCGAAACAGTGCGTCAAATTGAAGCTACTCAAACTGATTTACTTGAGGAGGTTAGAACAGAAAATAAGGCCATATAAACACGAAAGCTGAGGTAAAGCTTCTTTCTGAGAGGGTGTCGAAGCTGGAAGGTAGTCTGCACTTCTCATATACCACATATGCCACTTCGAGTTCCGCTATATCCTCCATCTCTAAGAAACTCGTGGAAATCACGTCCAGATGTGATGACACGGAAAACAGACTCAGGCGCTGTAACTTGCTATTTTTGGAATAGAAAATGATGAAAACGAGGACTGGAATGCATCTGAACAGAAGGTGATTAAATTTTGCTTGAAGAAACTACAGAAGAATACAAGTGCAGCGCAATTTGAACGAGTTCACAGACTTGGTCGCTTTGCTGTTGGCAAACACAGGCCTATGACAGCAAACTTTGCTTTTTTCAAAGATAAGCACAGCGTTGTTGCCTTAGCTCATAAACTAAAGGGATCGACATTTTCAGTACGTGAAGATTTCTCTTTACCCACGGTACAAGCCAGAAGAATGCTAATGAAATTTGCCAAAAATGAAAACAAGCCCTACAAGCTCGTTGTTGATCGTCTGCGCAAGGACGATAAAACATACATATATGATAGTGCTACTCACGCAGTCAAGCTCTCTGCTAGATAGCTGAGGCATAGGCGTGCGCATGTCTCTAGAGAAATTCGGAGTAAATCTGCACCGGCTGTATGTGTTTCCTTTACTGACATTCGCAGTTTACTGCACAAGCGTGATCTCATTTGTTCATTCTTAGAAGAGAGTCTAACTGATGTCCTCCTGCTCACAGAAACGTGGCTTACTGAGGATGTTGATGACAGTGAAATTCTTCACGGGAATGTTGATTATAACGTCTTCTGACGTGATCGTCAAAGCAAACGTGGGGGAGGTGTCCTTATTGCTATAAAAAATCTATAGCTACTTTTGTCATTGATACAAACTGAAACTTGAAAATTGTCTGGGTCGCGTGCACGATTTGTGCCACTAAATTATTAGTAGGCGTATGTTACCGTCCTCCCGATTCTGAACCATCATTTACAGATCACCTTCGCAGCAGCACCACATTAGCTATTGAGAAATACCGCACTAATATTGTCTATCTGTTTGGCGACTTCAATTTACCACAAATTGACTGGATTAATTGTTCATCCACCTCAAAAATGTCTCTTGACTTTGTGAATTTTGCCCTTGATTTTAATTTCGCTCAAATAATCAACCAGCGAACACAATGCAATAATATTTTGGATTTATTACTTACCTCAGATCCTAATAATGTTGGTGAAATCTCTTGCCTTGAAGGGTTTAGAGACCATAAGCTCGTTCAATTATCAATAAACTTTCCTCTCAAAGTTGCGGGTAAAACTACAAAAGTGATTAGAGACTACAGTAAGGCCAATGATAGTGGTATGAATTCTGACTTGGAAGAATTTTATCACAGCACATTCTTGCCCTCATTGTCAAGTCGTACCGTCGATGAAAATTGGTCATTGTTTAGAGAGGAGATTACTTTATTAGTCGACAAATACGTCCCTGAAATTTCCATATCTAATGATAACAGAAACCCATGGTTTAACAAATATTTGCGAACTTTGAGCAATCAAAAATATAAGGCTGTATAGGACCGCGATGCACGCTTGTAGTGCCTCTGCTTGGAATTCATATAAGGAATGTCTTAAAAGTTATACTTCTGCGTTATTCACTGCTAAAGACAAGTACTTTAAACATGACCTACCATCATTATTAAAATGCAATCCCAGAAAATTTTGGCAACAATTGCCACCTGCTTCTGCTGTGACAGATATTACTTTGAAATGCAAAAATCAATTACCTCTCCCAAGAGATCAGTGTGCAGTTGCATTTAACGCATTCTTTTTCTCTTTTCACATTGGAAGATCATTATAGCATTCCTGATTTTTCGAAACGTGATTACGCTTTCATGGCATCCATAGATATTAACATTGAGGGCATCACTAAGCTAATCAACAACCTCAAAGTTTCTACTTCAAGTGGTCTAGATAATATCAATTCAAAGATACTAAAAATACAATTCCCACGTCCTTTCAAATATTATTTCACATTTTCAGACAGTCTTTGTGTACCGGTCAGCTTCCTAGGGACTGGAAAGTCGCAAAAGTTATTCCCATATTTAAAGCAGGATGTAAAGATCAGGTTGAAAATTATCGTCCCATCCCGTTAACCTCTATCAGCTGTAAATTACTTGAACATATCATTGCTTCTCACATTCACAGTCATCTTAATCAAACAATTTTTTTAGTTCCACCCAACATGGCTTCAGGAAAGGTTTCTCTTGCGATACACAACTACTTGAATTCACGACAGATCTACAGACTAACTTGGACATGAACACACAGACAGATTGCGCTTTCCTCGATTTTTCGAAGGCCTTTGACCGTGTCGCCCATTGTCGTCTGATTTCCAAACTGTCTTCTCTTAAATTGGACTCCTTAACGCTATCATGGCTTCGAAATTTTCTTTCATTTCGTGAACAGCTCACATTTTCAAATGATTCTCATTCAGATATCGCAGAAGTCACTTCAGGAGGGCCGCAGGGTAGCGTCCTTGGCCCTCTACTCTTTTTAATCTTCATCAACGATCTGCCGACTAACATTTGATCCCGTATACGACTGTGTCATTTATCGAACCATAACACCTCCCTCTGATTATGAGGCCCTTCAAGGTGAACTAGACCTCGTTTGCAGTTGGTGTATAAGTGGTTAATGGGATTGAACAATTCAAAATGTAAAATTATGTCAGTTTCCCGAAAAACCACGATTTCCACTTTTTCATGAAAAATTCAAATTAGTGAAGATTCTCGAACCACATCATACATTTATTTAGGGGTTCATATTGCCTCTAAACTTTCATGGTCTTCCCACATAACTTCTATTTGTTCCAAGGCATCCAAAACATTAGGTTATTTACCTCGAAATCGCCATTACTCCACATCGAGCGTCCGCAAAATAGCCTATTTAACATTCGTACGTCCACAGTTAGAATATGCCTCACCAGTTTGATCACCTTATCAAAACTATTTATTACAGATGATCGAAGCCATTCAAAACAGAGCAGCCTGCTTCATCACTCAGAACTACCAATTTCACAGCAGTGTATCTCAAATTAAACGCGAGATCGGTTTACGATCATTGGATATCCGCCGCAAGATAGCCCTCCTTGTGTTGTTTCACAAGTACATTAATAGCAGAAATCCATGCACTTTCCCTCTACACACACCGGATCGAATGTCTGCACGCATGCGAAATCAGAGCAGCTTTAAGCGTATTTTTGGCAGAACACGCGCGTTCAACTTATCTGCTTTGCCACAGGCAATCTCACTGTGGTATGATCTTCCCGACGAAATAGTTTCAGTCACTAACAACAACGCGTTCCGCGAGAAACTACTCTCTCACTACATCTAGCACCATTTCATAGACGTTTGTATGGAGGTGCATATACTTGGTGACTGTATTTTGTTTGTTCTATTACTGTTATTAGTGTCGCTGTTATGTTGCATTTATTTGTATATTTGAACTGTATACGTTCTCATTTTTCTTTTTTTTGTGTAAGCCCCCCTTACCCTATGCTCTAACGAGAGCCTGTAAGGTATGTTAAATAAATTTATTTTATTTATTTATTTATTTATGAATACTGCAACCCTAACATAAGGTTTTTGCGGGGTGGATATACATTCGATAAGTTTACAAATCGGCAAACAAATAAATATAAAACAGGTAAGGCACTTACACACTTTCAGAACGAAAAAAAAAAGAACAGTGGTTTGTAATAAACCGGCATAAGAACATATAGAGAAATGAGCGCTACATTCAAGAGTATCACAAGTGGATAATGGTTACAGTGATTGAAATAAACAACAGGAGCACATGTCATATAAATTAGACACTCACTGCTAGAGCTGCGCAGCAAGAAGGTTCAAGGATGACTGGGAAACAATTTCGTTACTAAGGTTATTCCATTCGGTAATTGTCCTAGGGAAGAACGAATACTTGAATGTGTTATTACGGGTGGAAAATGGGGTTATTGTAAAGGCGTGCCTCTGCCTTTTGGTATATCCTGTGGACAAATGAAGTATATGTGATAAGTCTAACTTAAAATATCATTTACCTGACTGAAAGAAAAATTTCAATCTCAATACTTTATTTCTTTGTGTAGGTGTTGGGGGGTTAGCTTTTGCTAATAAACACGTTACTGAAGTACGACCAAAACTGTTATAAATAAACCTAACAGCTCTCTTTTGAATTTTTTCCATTTCGCTGATATTTTTTCTGGTGTAAGGGTGCCAAGTTATGGCTGCATAAGCTAAAGTAGGTTGAACAATTGCATTAAATGCAACAAGGTGAACGGCGGGAGTGGAGTGCTTAAGAGCTCGTCTAAGATAAAATAATTTGTAATTGCACGGCTTATTACAGTGTTAATGTGTCTCGTTCAGTTAATGTCATTCCAAATCCAAAGACCAATGTACTTGTAGTATTGTACCTCCTGCAAAAAAACATTACTGGCTGAATATGCAAAATGAAGAGTGTTACGTTTGTGAGAAATGTTCAAGAAAACGGTCTTTTTAAAATTAACTGACATCTGCCATTTATCGCACCAACGAATGACCTTTCGAAATGCATCGTTTAAATGAATTTGATCAGTATGGTTTTCTATTTCCGAGTACAGGATGCAATCACCCGCATATAACTTAACTTTTACAGGTATATCATGTGATATATCATTTATAAAGAATAAAAAGAGCAGGGGTCCGAGCACAGAGCCTTGGGGAACACCCGAGTCAACCGGTACTGTACGAGAACAATGGTCATTGAAAAAGACGTACTGTTTTCGACTCGAAAGATAACCGGAAATCCAATTTAGAAGCTGAGTATTCTTAAGAAATGAATCCAATTTGAAGAATAATCAATCAAATAAATAAATAAACTGCGAAGCAGCTTACGGTAGAAATCAATCCGGTGCGCAGCATGACCACGCTTACTGCACGTGCGCTAACTCTCCCACTCTCCTCGTGCTCACGCGAGGAGGTGGGAGGATCTTCTCCTCCCGTGAGATATGGTGCATGTGTGCTGGGGAGAGCGGATGATCGCCGAGGGCACTTTTCTCCCGAGAGCGTGAGCAGGTGGGGTGGATGAGGTGGCGGAGCGCTGCCGTTCCCCCCCCCCCCCCCGTTAAAGAGGCCCTGAAACACTTTTTTGACTAACCATAGAGATAATTCACTGGAAAAGCTTATTGCCTCACAAATTCAACGCCTTAAAGATTTTGAGAATCCGTCCAGTACGAGCGCAGTTACAGAGACATGTCACACGCTGCAATAACAGTCTCTCTTCTTTCGTCCTGACGAAATCTCTGGAAGCTAAGCAGGGAGGGATGGAAGGGGCAAACAAAAAAGGTCACATGCGCTTCTTGACCTTGATCACTTTTTTTCTTTTTTTTTTATTTGAATACGCAGCTTTTATAGTATGATGGCGCGCGCACGCGTAAACAAGTGACAGTCTTCCGCGGCAACGTCTGTAACTACTGAGTGCACTATGTTCAAACCAGCCAATGGCTGATGGACAAGCTTGCTAAGAGTAACTTTTGAGCGTCTTCCTTCATTTGTCGAGGGAAAAGAAAGCAAATTTTGGCTGACTTTGACAATTTATTGTGAATTATAGTCTGCGTGCTGCGCTGTAACATATTTATTTATGTATTTATTTTTCCCAAAAAGGCAAGGGCAATACAGAGGGGGGTGGCAAAAAATTGCATACATGTATACACCAGTTAAACTAACACAGTGAGAAATAATAACAGTAAAGTAAAACAGAGTTATATATTAAAATAACATTGGCTAGTGTTTTTCTAAAACGTTTATTGTCGGTGATTCATGTCATTTCAGATAAAAGATGGTTCCATTCCATCGCGCTGCGTCAAGAAAATGATTGGAAGAATGTTTTCGTTTTTTAAAATGCAACACCAACTTTATGGCAATGATCTATGCGGTGGCACATATGCTGTGGTGGAAGAAGGAGTGTTCCATGATGAGTTGGGTAATAGTGTATATTATGTATAATATAAATGCAAGGTCAAAAGCGGTAGCAGCGTCGGTACAGAAGCAGCAAGAGCAGGCCGAATATACGGGCAACGTCGCAGCAGCAACCAGGCAGCCTTAGCAGGCGCCTCGCGCCAACGTATCGATGTCGCTACAGTAGTGGGCAATCCTCATCACTACATTTTGTCTTCCGTCGGAAAAGGAGCCGTCCTGGCGACTAGGAAGAACAGAGTACGAGCGGATCAGAATAAAGTTTGAACCGCTGTACGTTAACGGTTTCTCGACCCCGAATGCGCTGGTCTGTGGATGGCGTAACGGTTTCGACGATGCAGTTATCAGGTGAAGTCTACGAGACAATGTGGTAGGGTCCCTGGTATTTTGAAGCAAGCTGCAAGGAATGGTCAGAAGGGACTGCGGGAACCCAAAGCCACACAACAGTGTCCGGAACAAAGTTAGGGTACGGCTGGTTATTGTCACGATGAGATTTTTTTCTCCATTGGCCTATGGTTGTAAACGACTGGGCGAGCTTACAGCATTTCTCGGCACTGCGGGCAGCTTTAGAGATAGGCGTAGACTCGGAGGAATCGGGGTGGTAGGGTAGAATAGAATCTAGTGTGGTGGTAGGGTCTCGGCCATATAATAGAAAAAATGGCGAAAAGCCCGTCGTCACCTGTGGAGAAGTGTTATATGCGTACGTCACAAAAGGCAGAATGAGGTTCCAATCGGAGTGGCCTCAGGCAACATACTTAGATAGCATGTCCCCTAGTGTACGGTCGAATCTTTCCGTCAATCTATTTGTCTGCGGATGGTAGGCGGTAGTAGTCCGGTGAATGATACGGCATTCGGCAAGGAGTGCGTTGACGACTTCAGAGAGGAATACACGTCCTCTGTCTCTGAGAAGTTCACGTGGTGCACCGTGACGGAAAATGAAGTTCCGCGGGAGAAGAGATGATACGTCGCGTGTTGTGGCAACAGGTAAAGCGGCTGTTTCCGCGTATCGCGTCAAGTAGTCGACAGCGACAACCATCCAACGGTTTCCGGAAGCCATGAATAGTAGAGGCCCATACAGATCAATTCCAACGGGGTCGAAAGGCCTGCCTGGGTAAGAGATTGGCTGGATTGGACCAGAGGTGTGATGAGGGAGAGCTTTGCGTCGTTGGAACTGAGGGCATGACTGAATGTTTTTGCGCTCAAAGGTGTCCATGCCTCGCCAATAAAACCGGGAGGAAAGCCGAGCGTATGTTTTGAAGACGCCCGCATGTGCGCACTGAGGGTCAGTGAGGAAAGCTGAACATATTGCAGCACGAAGATGGCGAGGTATGACTTTCGGCTATTGAACTTGCAATTCCTGCAATAAAGGAGGCCATCGCGGACCTCAAAGTGAGCCGCTTGACGGCGCAGCGTTCCAGAAGATGGAGAAGTCGACGGGTCTGAAACAAATCACAGAAGAGCGCTGATCAAGTCATCCTTACGTTGCTAAGACGCCATGTCGCAGTTTTCTGGGAACGCAACCATTTCGTCCATTGCAGATAGACATGCAGAGCTTTCAGAGGACACAGTTGAACGTGATAGGGCGTTGGCCAGACCCGTAGACAACACGCATGTCGAACTCTTGCAACCGCAAAGCCCAGTGAGCTAAACGGCCGGAGGGGTCTTTCAATGTGGATAACCAGCAAAGCGCATGGTGATCGGTGACTACGTCGAAGGGGTGACCATATAGGTACGGTCTAAACTTACCTAGAGCCCATATATTTGCAAGACACTCCTTCACTGTCACAGAATAGTTCTCCACTTTGGCGAGGGTATGGCTTGCGTATGCGACTACGTACTCCTCGAATCCCGATTTGCGCTGCGCGAGCACGGTGCCGAGTCCAACACCGCTGGAATCGGTGCGTACCTCAGTAGGAGCAGTCGGGTCAAAGTGACGCAAGATTGGTGGCGAGGTTAACAGGCGGCGCAACTTTTCGAAAGCATCGTCACAAGCGGGTGACCAAGCGTAACTTTTCGAGTCACTGTGCAGAAGTTCAGTCAAGGGGACGGTGATCATTGCAAAATTCTAAATAAAGTGGCGGAAATAGGAGCAGAGGCCAAGAAAGCTGCGCAGATCCTTCAGAGACGCAGGTTTAGGGAACTCTGCAACTGCTCGAAGCATGGCGGTGTCAGGAAGAATACCGTCTTTAGAAACAGCATGGCCGAGGACGGTGAGCTGACTTGCGCCGAAGCGGCATTTCTTCAGGTTGAGCTGAAGGCCGGCGTCTGTTAGGCACTGCAGTACTTCATGTAGCCTGCGGAGATGCGTTGGAAAATCTGGTGAAAACATAACTACAACATCCAAGTAGCACAGGCATGTTTTCCACTTCAGGCGATGCAAAAGATTGTCCATCATCCACTCGAATGTGGCGTGCGCTTTGCAAACACCAAAAGGCACAGTACAGAATTCGTAAAGGCCATAAGGTGTTACAAAGGCCGTCTTAGGCTGATCTTCAGGTGCCAGAGGGACTTGCCAGTAGCCACTCCGTAGGTCAATAGAAGAGAACTACTCCGCACCTTGGAGGCAGTCAAGGGCATCGTCGATTCTCAGTAAAGAGTAAACATTCTTTCGATTTATTTTGTTAAGACGACAGTGGTCAACACAGAAGCGAATTGACCCGTCCTTCTTCTTAACGAGAACGACTGGAGATGCCCAGGGGCTATTCGAAGGCTGGATGACACCATACTTGAGCATGTCAGCTACTTGGCCATCGATAACCTGGCGCTCGGGGTCGGACACGCGATAGGGTATTTGACGCAATGGCGCATTGGTACCCGTATTGACGCAGTGACAGACAGGAGACGTGCGGCCAAGGCGAGCATGATGGCAGTCGATGGAAGAACGGAACTTCTGCTGCAGTCGTAGAAGCTGAGCACGTTGCGAAATGGTTAAAGTGCCGGCAATGGAGCTGCTTAGTACGTCAGGCCTAGATGTCTGCGGTGAAGAGACACAAGTCACTCCGGCGACTTCGTGTTTGGCGGAAGGACCACTCGACATGCCGACAATTGCAGAAGGGTCGAGACTGTAAACCCACCCGACGCACTCACCCCGAAGTAGTGTTACAGGACATGACAAGAAGTTCGAGATGAGCAGTCTGCTGACGCCATCATGAAGTTCTAGAAGGGCATAAGGTAGCGGTGAACACTTGCGGCGAACGAAAAGGGCAGATGGCGTGAAAAGAGCACTTGATTCGGCGAGCGAGTTGCAAAACACCACGGTAAGTGCGAAAGAGTGCAGCGGTATGATGACGTATTCAGCAACAATTAGTTGTCCCCGGTTTCAAGAGCATCATTCAATGGAGCGTCGCCAAACACTTCAAATTGTACCTCAGCGCGAGAGCAGTCGATGACGGCCTTATTAGCTGAGAGAAACTCCCAACACAAACTGAGGTCATAGGAGCAGGAATCCAAAACTAGTAATTCGACCACAGGCCATCAATTGCGATGCGAGCAGTACAGGCAGCGGCTGGCGTGACGTGCTCTGCGCAGGCTGTACGAAGTGATATACTTGCTATTGGCGTCATAACTTTCTTGAGCAAGTGGCAGAGTCTGACACTGATCACTAAAACTGTGGCACCAGTGTCAACAAGAGCGAGTGCAGCAACGCCGTCCACATATACGTCGAGAACATTCGTTGGGGAAGCCTTGGTGTTTTCGCGGACGACGCAGTTCCTGCCTCTGGAACTGCGGCAATCAGTTTTCCAGCTCCGGCGATGAAGGACGACGACGCATCAGTGATGGCGAGCGGCGTCGAGGTGATGGCGAGCGGCGGTTAACAGGAGGGCGGTGGTCAGCGTACGATGACATCTGGTCAGGGGTCTGAGAGCCTGTGAACGAAGGGCACGGTTGCACAAAAGGGGCAGGTTTGAAGCTCTAGTGGTAGCTCTGGTGGTAGACAGGGACGCGTTGATGCCTGTATCGCGCTATGTGGCCAAGTAGGCCACCGGCAAAGCATATTGGCCGATTGTCGAGTGTACGCCATTGTCCGCTACTCTGGAGGGACCTTGGCTGAGCAAACCGAGGAGTAGGTCGTGGTGGCACGGCTGATGGTAGTGACGTAAAAGTGTGAAGAGGTGGTCGAGCGGCCACTTCAGCATAGCTTAGAGGTGCATGTACCTCGGCACAGGCAACAGGGGTTAGCAACGGTGAAGTGTCACGGGCAGATGGCAGAGCCGCGCGAACTTGCTTCTGGTTGGCCTGGCGAATGTTTGCTGGAAGAGGTGACGGTGGTCGGCCGACTGTAGATAGCAGGGATAGCTGACGAGCGACTTCAGCACGAACAAACTCCTTGATCTGCGATAGCAGGCACTCAAGGTCAGAGGTGGTGGTTAGGCTTGTGTCACAGAACGAGCGCTCAAAAAGAGAGCTCCGTCAAATTCTCGCGTCGAAACGCCGGAGTAACGCCGCGAGGTCAACGATAAAAAAAAGGAGAAAAGAAAACAAACATTCAAAGACTCCTGGGTGCGCGACTCTCTCCCCTCGGAAGCGTGGCTTCGCCGACGAACCTCCTCACCCCACATCGGCGGCCGAGCAAGCACTCGAAATTTCTAGAAGGAAAGAGGCATGGTGTGCCGGGTTGTGTCATTCGTCAGGGACAGCCCTCGTATCGTCTCGACCTTTCCCCCAGCCTTCGCTGCGCATCGCGCCGACGAGACGATGAGAACTTTCTGGAATTTCGCGCGGAAGGTATTTATTCGAGCAGCCGACACGAGAGATCAGGAGAAGACGGAAGTTAGCGCCTGAGTGCGTAGGGATTCCGCCGTGTAGTCGGCGAAGGTTTTGTCCGTTGAGACAAAGCAGGGGAAGAAGATGATTTCCACCTGAGGGGTGACGACTCGAGCTACAGGCAAGAGTGTGTGTTTACCGCTATCGAGCGAAGACACGTGGCAACAGCTGCGTGTGTGAAGCCGACGTGTTTCCGGCGAAGAAGTTTGAAGCTTGGAGAGTGACCAATTGAAGACGCGAGGTTTCCTGGAAGAGAAACTTCGGCGAGGTTTCCTGGAAGAGAAACTTCAGGGGCAGCGGAACGACAACAACGCTGGACTTTGAGTGAGTGATTCTCGGAAGAGTATCATCCAGACTTTCATTCCAAGAACTTTGGACTGAATAGGTTTTCTATCTGTTTAGTCTTTAAGTGTCTTGGTTGTTCAATGCATGCGACTGCATTGTAGTGCGTATTTTTGTCTGTGTCCTTTGTTTCGAGTGTGGCTGTGTAGTACGTTGTTTGATTGGTGACTTATTGTATGCAACTGTTGTGGAGTGTGCATACTTGTGTATTGTTGTCGATCTGCCATTATTGAGAATATAATTTTGTTTGTTTATCAACTCTCGGCTCTGACTTGTTCTTTGAGCCACAGCCGGCGTCCACTGGCGCGCCAAAAAGGACCACCTCTAAGTTGTCCACGCTTTCGTGGTACTGTTCGGGGGGCCGGTACTTCGGCCCTTGGAATTAGCCAGGCGATCGCCTCCCTAATTAACGGGACCTGTGTGACAATTAATCTGGCCTCCGCGACAGGACCTTTTGGTGCACAGTGTGCCCAAAGTACTGAGAAAGAGCCTCGAGTTGTTGATAGTGCTATCGGAACGATTTTGTGGGTTGTTCAGTGTTCTCGTTACGAGTGCAGGAGAGTGTTCCGATAGGCTGATTTAGGCAGATACTTTTTGCACACGGCCAGACTTTATTTGCGAGACACGATGGATCTCGAAAAGTTAGTAGCTCTTGGTGAGAAGATGGGTCTTTCTGGCGTCGAACTACGGAAGTGGGTCACCCAGAAGGAAAAAGAAAAAAAAAGAGAGGGCCAAAGAAGAAAAGGCAGCTGAGCTGGAAAAAGAAAGGTTGGCGGTTGAAAGAGCCAAAGCAGAAAAAGCAGCTGAGTTGGAACGAGAGAGGTTGGCAGCTGAAAGGGCCAAGGAAGAAAAAGCAGCTGAGTTGGAACGAGAGAGGTTGGCAGCTGAGAGAGCCAAGGAAGAAAAAGCAGCTGAGTTGGAGAGAGAGACGTTGGCAGCGGAGAGAGCGAAAGAAGAAAGAGAAGCAAAGGAGCGACAGCTGAAAAAAGAAAGAGAGGAAAGAGAACGGCAGCGGCAGCACGAGATGGAACTCGAGCGGCTCCGTTCACAACAGCGAAGTGAAACTCCGGTCCAAGCTAGAGTTGAAAGCAGCGAACGGGAGGACCACGGCTTCCGCCTGAACCCAAGCAAGCTGCTCGTAGCGTTTGATGAAAGGAAGGACGACCTTGACGCGTAGCTTCACTGATTTGGGACGATTGCGAGGAGCCAGAATTGGCCGGAAAATCAATGGGCAACTGCTTTGAGTACCTGCTTGAGTGGTGAAGCGCTCAGTGTGTACGGTAGGCTGACGCCGACTGATGCAGCCAACTATGCAAAGGTGAAAGCTGCTTTGCTGAAGCGATTTAGATTTACTGTGGAAGGATTCCGGGACAGATTTCGGACAGGAAAGCCGGCTGATGGCGAGACGGCTACGCAGTATGCCGCCCGACTTTGCCATTATTTCGACAGATGTATTGAACTTTCAGGGACAGCGCAGGAGTACCATGAGCTTAGAGAGCTCCTAATTAGAAAACAATTTCTTACTAGTTGCCACCCAAACTTGTCGCTGTACTTGAAAGAGAGGAAGGTTGAGTCACTTGAAGGCATGCTCGAAATGGCTGATCAATTCTTGGAAGCGCAAGGTGGAACTAATTTGGCCAGGGTCAAGAAGGAGTGTCCTGATGATTCGAAGAAATCGGCTCCCGAAGAAAAGAAGCGTGCACCGGAGAGCATTCCGCGATGTTTTCTGTGTAACCGAGTGGGTCATCGTGCTAAAAACTGCCAAACTAACTTCACGAGCCCCACGGTTGTAAAATGTTTCAAGTGTGGTCAGACTGGGCACAAAGAAGATGCATGTCGAAACGGAGTGAGTCAAACTCACCAGGTGTCCTGTGTGCTAGCAGCACCGAAATCCGAAGATAATGCCGTCACCGACGGATTTTTAGAGTTGAAAAATAGGGAGAAAATCCCTATTGTGGGTGCTGTAATGACAAAACAACCAACCGGTGTTTCAAAGGGAATGCCAACGCTGCCTGGAAAAGTTGTGGACAAAAAGATTACGGTGTTAAGAGATACCGGCAGCTCCACTGTTATCGTGCGGAGAAATTTGGTACGGGAAAGTGAGTTAACAGGCAAAACGAAACCGGTTTGCCTAATTGACCGTACGGTTCGGATGCTTGCCGAAGCAGAAATTGAGGTTGAAACCCCGTACTTCAGCGGGAAGGTTACCGCTTTATGCATGACGACCCCCCTGTACGACCTTGTCATCGGAAACATCGACGGGGCACGAGGACCGAATGATCCGTAATGTTTGGGAAAAGACCCTATGATAGAGCCCTCGTCAACCCAGCGGCCGCGAGATACAGTGGAGGAGCATCCCGTGACGGATCTCACTAGAGCCCAAGGTGAAGCCGCGGTGCAAAAGACAGCGAATGAGAAGATGAACCTGTTGAACGAGTTCCCGTGCTGGGCAGCTGGACGTACGTCGGCACGACCTCAACCGACCGACTGCGTAAAGGTGAAGCTGTCGGCCAGCCAGGCCCAATGTCGTGACATGAACAAGCGGGTGAATAACCGGGCAGGATCGGTTGAGTGTCATGACTCGCTAGCAGTGTCGGAAGTGACAACGATGGCTGAGACACCGCCTCAGATACCGTCGTTGGAAAGGGCTCGCCGAAAAAGAATGAGGAAAAACAAGAAGAGGTCGAGCGAGCACCGCAAAAAAAAGGGCGCAAGCACAGCTCGAAGTACTCAGGATAGGTGCTGAGGTCAAGTCGGAATGCGTTTGTCTGTCTTGAGCCTCAATATGTTGTGTTAACGTTCGTGTTGTCCTGTGTCGCAACTGTATGTCGAGCGAGTCAAAATGTTTGTTGCGGTGATGAGATGTATAGTATTGTACAATTGTGGTAATGAGACCTTTGTATATTTGTATTCTTTAGAATATGTGATGGAGTATTGTATTCATGTACCTGTGGCTATATTCCATGTGTTGTGAGATTGAATTACAATGTGCAATTGTATTGAGTCATCTGTTGTGAATGTGACGCGTCATGAGCGACGGTTTGTGTTACAGTCTTTCAGAGTGTGTGGTGACTGTTCGCGCTCGTTTGTGTGGTTTTGAATATTATGAGATAATATTCTTAAAGTGGAGGGCAGTGTCACAGAACGAGCGCTCAAAAAGGGCGCACCGCCAAATTCTCGCGTCGAAACGCCGGAGTGACGCTGCGAGGTCAACGATAAAAAAAAAGGAGAAAAGAAAACAAACATTCAAAGACTCCTGGGTGCGCGACTCTCTCCCCTCGGAAGCATGGCTTCGCCGACGAACCTCCTCACCCCACATCGGCGGCCGAGCAAGTGCTAGAAGGAAAGAGGCGTGGTGTGCCGGGTTGAGTCATTCGTCGGGGACGGCCCTCGTATCGTCTCGACCTTTCCCCCAGCCTTCGCTGCGCATCGCGCCGACGAGACGATGAGAACTTTCTGGAATCTCGCGCGGAAGGTATTTAATTGAGCAGCCGAGACGAGAGATCAGGAGAAAACGGAAGTTAGCGCCAGAGCGCGTAAGGGTTCCGCTGTGTAGTCAGCGAAGGTTTTGTCCGTGGAGACGAAGCAGGAGAAGAAGATGATTTCCACCTGAGGGGTGACGACTCGAGCTACAGGCAAGAGTGTGTGTTTACCGCTATCGAGCGAAGACGCGTGGCAACAGCTGCGTGTGTGAAGCCGACGTGTTTCCGGCAAAGAAGTTTGAAGCTTGGAGAGTGACCTATTGAAGACGTGAGGTGTTCTGGAAGAGAAACTTCGGGGGCCGCGGAACGACAACGCTGTACTTTGAGTGAGTGATCCTCGGAAGAGTATCATCTAGACTTTTGTTCCAAGAACTTTGGACTGAATAGGTTTTCTATCTCTTTAGTCTTTAAGTGTCTTGGTTGTTCAATGCATGCGACTGCATTGTAGTGCGTATTGTTGTCTGTGTTCGTTGTTTCGAGTGTGACTGATTGAACTGTGTAGTACGTTGTTTGGTGTGTGACGTATTGTATTCAACTATTGTGGAGTGTGCATACTTGTGTATTGTTTTGATCTGCCATTATCGAGAATATAACTCTGTTTTGTTTACCAACTCTCGGCTCTGACTGGTTCTTTGGGTCACAGCCGGCGTCCGCTGGCGCGCCATAAAGGACCACCTCTAAATTGTCCACGCTTTCGTGGTGCGGTTCGGGGGGGCGGTACTTCTGCCCTTGGAATTAGCCCGGTGATCGCCTCCCTAATTAACGGGACCTCTGTGACAGCTTGAGAGTGTGTCATCTGCGACGTTAAAGCATCGCGTGAAAAGACGCTGTCGTCGGAGCTCGTTGAAACTCTGGCACAACTCGATGAGCTCAGAGACAGTGACAGAGTTCTTCGAGAGCAGCATTTCAAAGGCGTCGTCGGAAATGCCTTTCATGATATGTCTTACCTTGTCAGTTCCCGCCATCGTCGGGTCGACACTCCGGCAGAGGTCGAGGATGTCCTCGATGTAGCTTGTGAATGTCTCTCCAGTTTGTAGGAACCGGCTTCGTAGACGTTGTTCTGCGTGAAGTTGGCACACGCCAGGCCGTCCAAAAACATCTGCGATGCAGGATTTGAAGGTCGTCATAGTGGGGATATCCGCCTCATGGTTTGGTTACCATAGTTTGGCAACATGCGTTAAATAAAACATCACGGTACCAAGCTTGGCGGGATCGTCCCATTTGTTAGTAGCACTGGCTTGTTCATAAGATTCCAGCCAATCCTCAATGTCTTTCTCATCGGTGCCGCTGAAGATGTCTGGTTCTCGCAAGAGCTGGGCACCGGGACAGCCCTTGCGTGGTGAAACCAGTGGGAGTGTGAAGACAGCGTCGTCAGGCATGACGGACGGCAGCTTTCGGCTACGCAGTTCCAGCACTGCGGAAGACCGCAGCACTCTCCACCAAAATATAATGCAAATGCAAGCTCAAAAGCGGTAGCAGCGTCCGTACAGAAGCAGCAAGAGTAGGCCGAGTATACGGGCAGCGTCGTAGCAGCAACCAGGCAGCCTTTGCTCACGCCTCGCGCCAACGTGTTTGATGTCGCTACAGTAGTGGGCATTCCTCTTCACTACATAAGGAACAAGTTCAAACGAGGAATTTTTCGACGTTTGCCTAAAGATAGAAACGAAAGGATGGCTTTCATGGCTCCTATGCTAACAATGCGATTGTAGTTAGAGAAAATGAAACAAGCGGAGTTATTTTGAACAAGTTCTAAGGGAGTAGGTAATGTTGTTTGCATTGGGTCCTACACAAAGGCAGCGTATTCTAACTCTTTTTGAATTAAGGATTTTTAAAATATTATTTACCAGAAGAGAAAACGACGGAAACGTTGTGGCATATATATCCTAGCATGCGGTTGGAGTTGTTGAGGATGTATCTGTGTGCGCAATCCAATTTAGAATAAATGGAATGTGTACACCTAAGTATTTATATGAAGAGACAGATTTATTGAAACACCATTAGGAAAATAAGAGGGAGGAGAAATGTTAGGGTTTTAAGTGAACCGCATCATTTTGCAACTTTTTTACATGAAGTTTTATTCGCTATTTATTGCACTAGCTAGATATAGCAGATAGATAAGATTGGAGAGCCTTAGTGTCATTAGCAGATTTAATTTCGCGAAAATTTACGCAGTCATCAGCGAAAAGAAATATGTGCAAGGAAACAGCAGCGGGAACATCAATATTGTGGAAAAAAATAACAGAGTCCGAGGATGGAGCCCTGTGGCACACCGGAATTTATGTTAGTAAAGGGTGAATTATAGCCATTAGCACTAAAAAATTGTAAGCGGTCTAGAAGGAAACATCTAATCCATCCGAAAAGATTAGGATCGAGGTTAAAAAAGCTGAGTTGTAAAGGAGCAGTTGATGACAAACTTTGTCAAATGCTTTAGAATTGACCAAGAATATGCCGTTCGCGCGTGATGATTCGTCAAAAATTCAGTGCAGTTGATGCGTGAATGAGAGAAGCTGATTTTCACATGAGTATGTTAGTGAAAACCATGGTATGCAAGTGTGAAAAATGAGTTATCTTTTAAATGACTTAATATTGATTTATATATTACGTGATGAAGAAATTGACAACATGTACAGGTTAGTGAAATGAGTCGGTATTCAAAAGGTGAAGTTTTGCTTCCAGATTTATGAAGCAGAATTGCCTTCCCAATCTTCCAGTCAGTTGGAAGGCTATATATGTCCAGAGATTGCTGAAAGATCTTGGTTAGTATGATGGAACTGTAGGTAGAAGTACTCCTCAAAAATTTGGTGCTAACAGAATCGTACCCAGAAGATGAACAATTGCGCAATGAATCAATTAGTTTTGCGATGCTTGATACGTAAATAAAAATGAAATGCATAAGCAGAAAATCAACATGACACAAATTGGGTGGGTGCACATTTGACGTAGGATAAAAATTTTAACAAAAGCGTCCTTCAATGTGCAAGCACAAAGGTTCTTAGGTGTTTGATCGCTGTTATGGTCCTCAAGTGCAATAAAATAATCGGTTGCTGGATTTATGAAGCGCCAAATCTTGTTCACATTTTCCTGTGGCAGAGACGGTAGAGTAGATGACATGAAGTTAGATTTAGCGTATATCAGCGCTTGTAAATAAGTCTTCGAGGCAGACTGATAGGCGTGCCATCGAAAGTCGGTTTGCGACTCTTTAGCCAAACGATAAGAACGCTTCTTTCTGTTAAAAACGTTTCAGATTAGGAGTATACCAAGGCACACTTGGGTTAGTTGTGATGCTCTGCTTTGGAATATGTTTATCTGTTAGTTCATGCACTTTGTTTTTAACGTGTTCTAGGGAGCCTCTACAACTGATGAGCAGCGTTTTCTGACCGTGCTGAAGAAGTATTGCAGGGCCTATTTAATATCTCCGCCAAAGCTGTGCTAGCTCGGCACTCGTATATAAAGTCTCAACCACATGCATGCGATGTTCCAGCTACAGCGACAAACAACAGCGACGAGCGAGAAGTTTTGCTGTCGCCGAGACCCATTTGTAGGCACCATTTGTCACGTCGCGTGTTTCTACAAAATTAGAATAACTTGCTTGTCGCCAGGAAGCCAGCTTGACGACTTCCGGCAACGCGGCTGTAGCGCTGATCCTGGCTTTGGTTGCAATTAGCTCTCGATGCTTGGTATCCGTGCGTACTTCACAAAATGCAAGGTATCGACAGCCTTGTTCTTTTACATTCGCATCTCGCGGGGAGGGTGACAGAGCGTCCGCATTTTGCCGTAAATCTTGTTATCCGAGGTTTTCTTGATGTTGGGGTGGCAGCTTGTGACAAATATAGTCGCTTGCTACAATGCGGAAGAGCAATGCGAAGTGCGTCATAGCGGTCACATCCGTAAGCTTCTGGGCACCCTGTTGCGGTTAAACCTTGGATTGCGAAGAAAAGATTGTGCAATGCTTTGATGGCTTCCTTGGGCCACAGAAGACAGCAATCAATTTATTTGTGGGTATGGGTATGCGCGGCATAGTTTTATGTTTAGCAATACTGACACTTTGTCGCCAACATGTGGTTGCAGGCAAGCCGTCGCTGCAGCTCGAAAATCGCATGCATGCTGTTGGGCCTTGTTACTGCGCGCACTTGAATCGTCGCACTCTCCAAGCAGCGTTGGGTGTTTACTTTGTGGCACGCATGGTAATGTACACAAATTAGAAGGGGTAGGGTTAACATAAGTGGTACGCAACATCACCATCAGCCTGACTATGCCCACTGCAGGACAAAGGCTTTTCCCAAGTTGCACCAGTCAACTCGGTACTGAGCTTACTGGTCTTGCTTCATACTCGCAAAAATCCTAATCTCTTCTGCCAACCTAACTTCATCTTCCCCACACCTGCTTTCTTTCTCTGGGAATCTGGTAGGTTACCCTTAGTGACTAACGAGTATTCTGCCTACGCGCTGCGTGCCCGGCCTATATGCTCATTTTTTCTTCTTGATTTCAAGTATCCTTAACGCTGGTTTGTTTCCTGACGCACTCTGATCCATTCTGGTCTCTTAAAAGGACATGATACCCAATTTTTAACCATACTCTGTGCTGTGTGGGTTGATTCTCGTACGCTCACAGACAAGCTGGCGCATTTTTAGCGAATTCGGTCAAGCCATTAAATTGTCATTAATTATTTTTTTAAACGATCAAGCGGCTTGAGATTAGGGCAACACTGGCTTGCTGACTAGCCGTGACGTCCCGAACCGCTTGCCGGAAAATCTGCTGCATAGTCTGCATTGCGGTCAGCTGCGCTTGAAATTAAAGTTTGTCGGCGTTGTTCAAATTGCCACTGGAACTAAATGACTTCCAGGGTTCGAAACAAAGCCACCGCGTCATCAATGTAGCGCCAGTACTTGCAGCAAGCGATTTCGGAGGTTAGAAAATGTCCTGTGGTTGTGCAATGCGTATGCCGTTTGCCAATACGGATAAATATTTATTCAAACTCCTCTCATTCAGTAACATGATTGAGCGTCACATTCCTCTTTTTTTCATCGGAGCCGAATGTAATTCGTAGAGTCAAGTGAAGGTTCGACCGAAATGTATATCGTGAGTAGCCGTAGCGCCCCACTGCCATGCTATTAACTTCGGCTTGTGTTTACAAACGCCACACGAACAGCTGATAGAAAAACAACGATACCAACGCGTAGCATTGCTCAACCATTTCTTATGTTCAGCACCGAAAGCCGTGCATGCACGTATACTGGAGAAGAAAAGCCTGCAAGCTTTGATGATTCAACGGTGCTGAGTAACACTTGCTCGCGAATGCAGTGTCGACAAACCCTGTATCCTAAGCTCACGTTTCAACCAGACACGCTTAAAATAAAGCTACTTATCATTGCGGAAAGCCATCTGCAACGTCTACCACAGCGCCGAGGTCGTTGACACCTTTGTTAACACCGCCTACGACACTTTTTTCGTCGCTTGAGCTGGTGGCGATGAAGTCGAGGTGAAAGTACGCAACCTACACGACGTTGTTGCCGCATATAGTGGTGGTACCGGTAACGAACTGCAGCATTTGCAATTCACTGACACGAGCGGACCACGCGGCAAGCAACACTCGCAACACTGACGATGGCACTGCTCCTTCGGCTTGCGACGACACACACGCCATGACAAAATGGTGATCACTGGTGGTGGGTGGAGTTAGCAGCTGGTGAGTTCTACAGCTTATTTTGGACTGAAACTGCCTAACCTCCCTGTCCTTCCTTCCTTCTCCTCCATCTACTTTGGATTCTCTTACAGTACAGTTTTCACACGGGTACAAGCACACTTGACTGTCTACCGTCGTTGTTCGCTTAAAACCGTCAATTGTTGGGTGACAATGTCATGACTGCTTTAAAGTTAGACCTATAGTTCCCTTGCCACCGCTCGCTGCGTCGTCCTCAGTTTATACTTAATCCGCTTTGTATGCCTCCGTGTTTCTGAACAGTAGGTGTGTACCGCCAAGGTGCAGCTGTTATATACCTTCATCTTGAGGGTTAGTGGCAATATGCCAGTGACGATTTCAGAATGCTTGCCGAATGTGCTCCACCCCACTCTTGATCTTCTACTTACTTCAATGCCATAGTTTAACTACGTGGTTATTACCTGTCTTAAGTAGACGTACTCTTTTAACACTTTATTCAGTGCACTGCTACCCATATCGAATAGCTGTTCTCTTCCGAGGTTATTGTACATTATTTTGTTCTCTATATTAATTTTAAGACCTACCTTTCTGCTCTCCTTGTCTAATTCAGTAATCATGGATTGCAATTCATCCCCTGAGTTGTTCAGCAACGCAATGTCATCGGTGAATCGTTGTAAGTACGGTACTCTTCATTAACTCCTATTTCTAACTCTTCCCATTCTGGGCCTCTGAAACACAGCATAGGTATACACAACTGCACACACAAATGAAATATACGTGGGACCATACAAAAGAAAACAACAAATGGAAACACAAGTGCATCCCCACATCCCCACATGGTTCGGTTTAGTGGTAGATGGTGCGCGTTTTTTTGGGGACGTAGCTTCTAAACACGTGAGTGTCTATTCCTAGTCTATGTGTACGTGACCGCCTATAGTTTCAGCTTTGCTAAGTGACCTTTACGTCGACCTTGCAAAGATCCCACTGGGCCCCATCACCGATCGACCAGTTCACCAACCATAAAGAAAAATACTGTTGAGAATTAGCTATTATGAAATGCAAGATGGTCGTGTACGTGTATTCATGTGCGCGTTAAAAGGACTATGAAATGGTTTTGACAACTCTTCGCAAATGCTTTAGGTCGGTATACCCAGCCTCAAGGGTAATTTAGAGACTAATTTGAGCTCTCTGCGTGAAATATGTAATTTATTACAATTATCTAAAACTTCGAATCACTCCATATCAATGCAAATTGCTGCGACTCGGCCAAACACGTTTTCAACCATCTATACACCAAGCGACACCCTCTCCCCACTGACATGACCGTTTCAAGCTGATCTGATTGGTTGTGAAATGCGCAGCATAGAATGTCGGTATCGGATCGATGGCGGAATTTACGCGTATGCGGACTCGTGCCACATTGTGACGCAGGTGCGGTGAAGGCGGAGCTTAGCCCCGAGCGCTCGAAGGAAGAGTTGAGGGCAGTTGAGGGTGAAAGGTGGAGTCGAGGAGAAGGGTACTTTTTAGTACTCATAGCTCCGGTAATAATGGGTGTTTTGATTAAACCCTGGTGCCAATGATTTGCTCCAGTAGTGGTCGAACCAAAACTAAATGTGAAAAAACCACTTCAGGACCCTTTAAAGAACCACAGATTGTCCCATTGTGTCCATTCTTTATTTTTATGTGACCGCCTATAGTTCCACCTTCACAAACTGCCCACAACTTCGTCCTTGCAAACATCCGACTACGCCCCACCACTGATCCACCACTTCACCGACCATAAAGCCGTTATAATAAAGGGGAACGGAAGCGACGTATAGCTACTACTTACGATTAAAAAAATTAGTGTATAAATATATAGAGTGTTTGTCACGTCTTTGATGATATAGTGGGTGATATTCGCAGATGGGTCGTGGCTGAGTGATGAAACTCTCCAACGCTTCGCCCCACTCATCATTTACTCCGTGGATAGAGTGTGATGTTTTCTATCGTACCGAAGCAAGAATGTTTAAAGCACGCGTACTTATCTTCACTCCTGCAACTTTTCTTGCACCAGGCATAGCACGCGTTACGCGCGTTGTCGCTTGACCACTTGAAATACTCGTTGCATTTTCGGCTCCCTTGTCCACTTTTTGCACCAAACAATTTTCATTTACGTTACATTTTGCAACAGACGTGTCGAAAGGACCAGACAAGTTCCGGGTCAACAACCTCTATTGACCCATGCTTGTGAGTTCGTGGCTCGGGCAAGAAGAGGCGCGCTAGCAAGCGGCACTCTGCTTTTACCACCTAGTGGCGCATGCGCACTTCGCAGAGTGCTCTTATCAATGGAGCGCAAGCCGACATAACGCCACCTCCCCTTGTTTTTTAATAACACACACAAACAGTCAGAGTCCAGCTTGCAATCGATCTGGGGGGCGACGATTTTGCAGGAAGTAGTGTCTTAAATCGGCGGGTGTTGCCTGTGGCGAAATCGAAGTTGCCCTGGACGGTTGTGGCGTGGGAGGAACAGGTGTGTCGCCAGTCTCTGGAAAAACCAGGAACTCGCTGGACGTAGCTTCGCAAGCTGTTTCATGCATGGGTTAACGTTCTCTGCAGGTCTCTGCAGCAGCTGATCCTGGTGGCGACGCCAGGTGAAGGTGCCCCTTTGTGTGACTGCACGTCCTTCGAAAGAGACGGGACCTGTTTGAGCAACAATCATAGCTGGAGTCCACTTTGGTTTTCCAGAATAATTACGTGCTAACACGTTGTCGCCCACCATGAAATGACGATCACGATACGGACGACTTAGTGCCTGAGTGCATTGTCTGTGGGCTACTCTTTCAGTCACGGAGGACTTAACGGCATCTAGCCGACTTCGTAAGCGCCTTCTTAGGAGCGATTCCGATGGTGATTCACGAGTCGTCGCATGCGGCGTGTTGCGATACGACAGCAAGAATTTATGCAGCTGTACCTGCAGAGTCTCTCCGGCGCTGTCTCTGCGGAGGGCGCTCTTTAAGGTCTGAATGATAGCCTCTGCCAGCCCATTGGAGCTGGGGTGGTAGGGAGCCATGATGACGTGTCGTGCCCCCATTGCCTGCACGAAGTGCTTGAACTCCTGCGAAACAATTTGAGGTCCATTATCGGAAACAATTGTTTGAGGGAAACCAAAACGTGCGAAGAGCTCGGTCAAGCAACGAATCGTGCTTTCTGCAGTGGTCGAGCGCACTTTGAAAACCTCTGGCCATTTGGAATGTGCGTCGACCACCACTAAAAGCATGGTATTCTGAAACGGACCGGCAAAGTCTAGGTGAACACGCTGCCACGGTGAAGTCGGCCATGACCACAGGTGAAGAGGAGCGCTGATTGGTGCGTTAAGTTGCTCTTGACAACTAGCGCAGCTTTTTATGCGACGTTCGAGGTCCTCCTCAAGCGTTGGCCACCAAACGTAGCTGTGCGCTAGCTCTTTGCTGCGCACGAGGCCGGGATGGCCATCATGGAGTTCGTCCAGAACGAACCCTTGCAGCTTTGCAGGGACGACTACTCTTGTGCCCAGCATGACGCATCCCTGATGCACCGTCAGCTCGTTGCACCTGCGAAAAAAAGGCTTCAAGAGCTCATCCGCGATTTACGTGGGTCATCCAACATTGGTGAATTTCTGCACTTGACAAAGAATTCGGTCTTTACTCGTGGCAACCGCGACATCTCGACTAGAAACTGGCAACGAGTTCAATCGCAACGAATAAAACGCTTCTTCTGTTTCTTTGGTTTCCGCTTGAAGATTTGGCAGCGGCAGACGCGAGCAGAAATCGGCTTCCGCGTTCTCGCTTGATTTCTTAAGATTGTACGAGTGCGCTGCCAACGTTACGGCCCGGCGTTGCAACCAAGCAGCCGCGACGGTGGGAATTCCAGTTGTCGGGTCTAATATTGCTTGAAGAGGCTTATGGTCTGTGACCAAGGTGAATGAGCGCCCCTACAGATAGAATTGAAACTTCTTTACACCAAAAATGATGACTAACGCTTCCTTCTCCAGTTGACTGTTTTTCTTTTTCGCTTCGGATAGCGTTCTGGAAGCGTAAGCAATGGGTCGTGCCCTCCCGTCATCGTAGACATGAAGTAGGACGGCTCCTACACCATACTGTGACGCGTCGCATGACAGCCTAAGTTGTCTTTCGGGATCATAGTGTGCGAGTGTAGGTGGTTACGCCAGTATAGTTTTCACTTAGTTGGAACGCTTTTATAGCCTGCTCATCCCAGTGCCAAGCTACCTTTACCTGCAGAAGCTTGTGAAGTGGTTTAGCTATTGTAGCTACATGGGGCACGAACTTGCTGTAACAGTTGATAACACCGAACAAAGATTGAAGCTGCTTCTTTGATTGATTTGTTCGTTTTAAATTCCTAAAACCACCATATGATTATGAGAGACGCCGTAGGGGAGGGCTTCGGAAATTTCGACCACCTGGGGTTCTTTAACGTGCACCCAAATCTGAGTACACGGGCCTACAATATTTCCGCCTCCATCGGAAATGCAGTCGCCATAACCGGGATTTGATCCCGCCCCCTGAGGATCAGCAGCTGAGTACTTTAGCCACTAGACCACCGTGGCGGGGCGAAGCTGCTCTTTGACTTCGGCTCTGGTGCCTGAAGAAGTAAGTCTACTTTATCTGACAATGGGGCAATGCCTTCAGCGCAGATTTTGCGACAAAGGTAGTGAAGTTCACTTCGGAAAACAAGCACTTCTCTTTCTTTAACCTGATACCTCAGCTTTGAAGACGCTCTAGCAGCGCTTCGAGATTGGCTAAGTGGTCCACTGTTGTTTTCCCTGTTACCAAAATATCTAGGTAGCAGCAAACACCCTTGAGGTCCTTCGACATAGTGTTCACTATCTTTTGAAAAATCCCCGGTGCGGAAGTGATTTCAAATGGTAATCTGTTGACAACGAACAATCCCTTATGCGTATTCAAGGTTAGGAATTGCTTTAAGGCTTCAGACATCACCACTTGCTAGTAAGCGCGGTTCAGGTCGATCTTTGAAAAATGCGCGCTCCGGAAAGAGCCGCGAACAAGTCATCTATCGACCTTCGGCAGCAGATAACGGGTGACGTCAAGGCACGGATTCCCTGTCACCTTATAATCGCCACAGAAGCGTATGCCACGGTCTTTCTTTATAACGGGTACGACTGGCATGGCGTAATCTATGGCCACGGTTGTTATGATGCCATTTTTTTTTATCTTGGAAAGCTCAGCTTCGACCGCCTTTTTGCAGCGCGAACGGCACGTTTCTTTCCTTGAGAAACATTGGTGCCTGATTAGGCTTGAAATGCAACTCGGCCTTTTCTTCGGTAATCAAGCCTAACTCATCTTTAAAAAGAGAGTCGTACTTTGTGATCAAAGCGTACAGCCTTTCTTCTAATCGACATGAAATCGGCAGCTCTGACCTTGGCAGATGGTGGACGTTCCATATTTTGCTCCACTCCAGCTTGATTGCCTGAAGCCATTCCCGACCTAGCAATGGCGGTCCCTCCTGGTCGTCGACGTATAAAGGCAGGCTCGGCGTGCTGCCCCTTGACCTGTAGGACACCATTTGGGATCACCAGGGCTCCTGTGTGGGTGCGCAACTTGACTTGAAAAATTTATTTGCTGCACAAACTTTAAGAAACAAGGGTGACAGGAAAGAGCGCAGATTTTCCTGTCTCCCTTGTTTTTCTTGAAGTTTGTGCAGCAAATCCATTTTTCAAGTATGAACCAACTATTCTGCAAAAAAGTATTGCGCAACTTGACTTCCGTCGGCTCGAGTCTGGTTGATGAAAACAATTGGCGCTATTGTTTGAAAGGCATAACTGTGACGGTGGCACTAGTGTGTAGATCCATAGAGACTGCCACACCATTTACTTTCATCGGTACCATGATAGGCTCCATACTGGGAGCAGATACACCCTTTATGGCTACCACTTCCGAGTGGGATACCACCACTAATGTTTTTACAGGGCTCTTGATGGGGCGTTTCCCACGCGACATGCCGGAACCGCTACGGCAGACTCTTTGAAGGTGCCCCCTTTTGTTGCACTTATAGCATTTGTCATATAAGTGGGGACACGCTTTGCAGAAATGTTTCGGCGACCCGCAGCGAAAACATGCCTGTGAGTGGACACTCGAAGCCGCCTCTACTTTATGCATAGCCTTGGCTGCAGGCACCCCCGTGCAGGTTTCAGCAGTGCTTTTAGTTGCCGCCTCCATAGCCAGAGCGCGCTCTAGCGCTCTCTGAAACGTGAGCTGCTGTCCTCAGTGAACAACGCTCGCTGCATATCTTCTCTTAACAAACCGCACACGAAGCGATGCCAGAGGGATTCGTCTAACGAGCTTCCAAAATCACATGTTCGTGCTAGCTTCCGTAGCTCGGCAACTTAATCAGAAATGGACTCGCTTTCCACTTGCTGCTCCTGTGGAACTTCGCCCGCTCGCCTATAACCGAAGGTTTTGGCGACAGATGGTCCACCAGGGTCTTCTTCAGTACCTCAAAGCTCGTCGTTGGAGGAAGCTCCAGGGCGACCAGTGATTTCGGAAGACTGTATGTTCTGGGACCGATGATGCTCAGGAATGCATGTACTCTGTCACTTCCAGGAACACGGTTGACGATTAGAAACGACGTTAGCCGCTCTTCGTACGACGTCCAGTCATACGTGGAAACGTCGAATGCTTCCATCTGGCCAAGCTGAGCAGCAAACTAGCAAACTGAGTCGAATCTGCACTCGCTTCTTCGTTCATATCTATCAGTGATAACAAAATTGCAGCACTCTTCAATCGTCGATACTGAACAGAGGCTGATTGCCGGGAACACTTGCCTTCCTTGACGCTGTGCTATACTCTTCATGATCCCATCTTCGTCGTCAAGTGTTACGTTTTGCAACAGACGTGCCGAAAGGAGCAGACAAGTTCCGGGTGAACGATGTTTATAGACTCATGCTTGTGGGGTCGCGGCTCGTGCAAGAAGCACGCTAGCAAGCGGCACTCTTTTTAACATCCAGTGGCGCATGCGCGCTTCACAGAGTGCTCTTATCAATGGAGCGCAAGCCGACACAACAATTTATAGCATAAGTGCCAAAAAAGATGCTCATTTGCGAAATATAAAAAACGTCACGAACATTTGTAAGCTTACGTCAATGTGCCCGATTCATAGCTACGGCGCAGTAACAATCACCCACATACCCAAAGTGCATGACTACGCCTTTACAGCGAGTTCTTTGAGACATACCAGAAGTTATCTGATCTCACGTGACGATACAAAACGCTGATGTAAGGTAACACGGCGGCTCAAGGTACATTCTTGGCAACGCTTTTTTTTTTCGTGTTGAGAAGCAGCCCCTAGAAGCTCCCGCCTGCTGTGGGCACACAAGACGCGCACTGATTGCTGCCGCGATAGCGGAGCAACTATGAGCCTCTCCTCCCCCTCCCCCCCATTCACTCACAAGACAAGCCCATGCGCAGACGACTGCGTCCCGAAAGGCAATGTTACCTCCGCAGAAAAAAAAGGGCTAGCGCATCCTTCTCCGTATATATACGTATACGTACACATACGTGAATGACGTCGGCGGCGCCGACGACGGCAAAAAACCAGCCGATACGGTCCATATAATTTCTATTGAAATAAAAATACATATTTATTGGCTAGAAAGGATTTCCAGGCGTCGTGAACGAGGCGGCGAAGCTGAAAACTTTTACAATGAAGCCTCCAGAGGGCGCAGCCGCTCGTTGCTGGCATGCGGCAGCTCGCGCCCTGTCGAGTTCTTTGCGTTGAAGCCAAGTATTGTGGTTAGGATTGCGATTAGGATGTTGCAGGTAGCCGGTGGGTAAAATATTGCATGATTTGCAGGCTTGCCCCACCCAGTTCGCTCTTTCTAATCGTAACTAATGTCCTTAAGTGTTTTTTTTTTGTGTTCGCCAAACGCATCTTGTTCGCCACACGTGGCAGCGATAAGTTGTAAACTAGAAAATAAGAAGGCTGTGGACTACCAGGGCAGGTTCGCACTCACAAAACATTATTGTACAATATCTGCGGTTCCAGTTCCAGTTCAATAACGACAATTTTCACTGAAGCAACTTTGAGTACAATCATAGTAATTCTCACAGATAATTGTAGTGTGTACATCAAGAACATAATGTGTTGTCACAGGGTCGTGACGGTCACAAAGGAAGGAGATTTGATGTTGAGGTGAAATTTTTTTTCAGCCCAACTTGTGGCCAGCAAACTGAAGGTCAGATTGCAGCAACACACAAGCACTGAGAGCGGCGAACTGAGCGTCAGCCACCGATCAACTGAGAAGCGGCAAAGCGCGTCAGAATTTACAATCTTAAAAAAAAGGAAGCGAGAATAGAGAAACGGGCTCCATTCCTCCTTCGGCGCAGCGACTTCCTCTCTTTCGGGCGCTTTACCTGTCACGCCCTCTCGCGGCAAGGACTAAAGGAGCAACGTTCCTCCTTCAGCGTTCAAGTTTCTCCTCAATCATGGGGGTCTTGCGCGTGCGCATGCGCACGCCAAGCCTAGCCGGTCGCGGCCAGTCGCGAGCGATCGCTTTTACCTAAGATTGCTGTAAACAATGCAGGAGTGACGTTTTCTTTTGTTTTAATGGTGTAGATTAAAAGCCTCTCTTTTTTCATCGTCCGGCACTCTCACGATACTCCGCACACTTCCATGTGTGTCTCGTGTTGTTTCATACTACCAGTTTGTCACGAATACAAGGAGCTCTGCTTCCCAAGCAGGCTTGCTTTATCGATTACCTTAGAGTGTACAAAAATAATGATTTTTTTCGGTGTCGACATACTAGGTAAACCCACGCATTTTTAGTTTCGCACGGCACCAACAGTACTCATGAATTCAACGAGGCGCGTAAAAAAGCATCACACTTAATTTTTCGACATTCTAGGAAACCTGATACCACTCTACAGTCCATGCGTGAAAGCACGATCATATACAATTGATAGAGTTATACGTGCCACTACCGCCATATTGATGTTCTTTGCAGTTTACCCCATTCGAATACGGCCGCCGTGGCCGGAAGTCGAACCTACGTCCTCCAGCATAGTCACACGACACCCAATAAGGCTATGCTACCACGGCACGTGAAAGCATAAAGGAAAACAGGCTGCAAAGTTTCACCGAACGTTTATTCACCAGACTACGTTACAACCATCAGAAAAGTTTTAAACATCATAACTAAACTTTTGTGAAAAGTGAACCAATGACTTCTGTAGGTTAAACTGAATTCTCAATCGCAATCGTTTTGAATTGCTCATGCCAGCACTTAGAAATAAGAAGGAATTATGCCCGTGTGCAGTATGCCTTTCTCGTCCATAATACTCCTTTGTCGTGAGAAACTCAACACAAAGTGCACTTCTAGTAACAGCTGTGCACAGCAAGTAAGTACTAACGCTCACTCACTTTTGTGAAAAGAGTATTCCCAATCCAGAGTAATAACCACCACAGCCACAGCGCTAACAACAAAATTGTGGCACGCACTATGCAAGTTGACACGCGAGGCGAATCGCGATAGGCATCTGAAGCAGAAAAGTATGTAGGCACAACATTCTATAAAGTTATAGTAAGTTTGCGCACGGCAGCGATAGATCCTCCACTCAAGTATTAGAGCTGCCGCGACGACAAAAGCCACTGTCATAGCTCACGAAAAAATACCGTCGGATGCGAGGTCATCGCTTATTTCTCTCGCAAGACCCGGGTTGTAACGTACGTATACACTGCTGGGACGGTTGCTACTGCATCAAAAACATTGTCATTGAAAGGCTAGTGGTGTACTGTATCCATGGCTAACGGTCACACTTGTGGTAAGCACGTAAAAAGAATATAAGCAAACGTTAACACGAAGCAACTAAACGAGGTCGACGTGACCACAGAACACCTACCACGGAGGAGACAAAGTTTGGTCTGCATGCTGCACCATTTTCAAGTAACAAGAAGAAGAAAAAACGTGACCTCCAAAATGGCTAACGCGCGGCAAGTGTTTGCTTTCTCGGAAGCTTCAAGAAAAAAAGTAACTGTGGCAGTGGTCGAGAGATGGCGCAGCGTTCGAAATGCCGTGGCTTTCGAAACGTAAGCTTTCTCAAACCCATGCATAGAATGGCTTGGGAGTATTCGCCTTCGTGAAAACCTCATAAGCTCTAGTAATTATTCCGTTCATTATTGTGCAACCAATGCTAAACTTACGTTGTCTAAGCATCAAATACAATATATTCACGTGTGTGTATGTTGTGGTATTGATACAAAACGTAAAAAAAGTGTAAAAAAACCTACTTGTAACTTGTGCCACTATAGTCGAAATTCATCGCTATATAAGCTGGTGTGCTTTCATAGTAGGTGTGAGTAAACAAGTCGAAGTGTGAGTCATTGCTGTGAATGGTTGTTGTGCTCTTGTTGCGTACTTGTTAGCGTATATTTTAGCGTACGTCTTGCGTACTATATGTGTAGTATGTGTCCATGTGTGCATGTGTAGCTATATGCATTGCATCAGTACGTATTACGCTTCCGGTGTCAGTGAGTAATCCTGAATGGGCTAAGGCGTAAACAATCCGCAAGGGAGCCGTGATAGTGAGAATGACAACGTACGTCGCGGCAGGCAACTTTCTTTAGTTTCGTTTAGTCCCTCCAGATGACGCAAGCTACCACTTACTTCACGACTACGACGCTCTCACACCTCCAGCTACTTATATAACGTTGAAGATCTATCTATGAAAGCTGCACGACTGAGTCGGAATGGTTTCGCTGCGATTGAGTCCATGGTTTGGAGGCACATCTCGTTACCTGCGGACCCATAAACGCATAGAAATCGTCGCTACACTATGCGAATCTGCGAGAAATAAATACAGCAAGCCTAGCATGCACTCTTCAGGTGAGGGCTCTGCAGTATCCGTGTCTTTCGGGGTGAACGTCACTTCGCTGACCGAACGAAGCGTACTTCCTCCGTCGTTCTCTTTCGCGATGTGTTCATCGCCACAGGTTCGTCTGCTTGTTCTTATAATCACTTTGTTCAGTATCAAGCTCAGCGGGACCGTTTTTTGTAACTTTCAGTGCCGGGTACTCCTTATCAGCCGAGAATCGTTGCATTTGCTAAGCCTACTCGCTTCGCCGGGGGGCAGCCTTGTTGATTTTTGTAAGGAGAAACATGTTTCTTCGTTGATGAGGGAGCAACATTGCTCCATTTAAAGCCAAACATTAGGGACATTGCCGTTCCACCCTAAATGGAGAGAACGTCACTCCATTTTTTTAAGAGTGTGCACACTTGCCATAAAACATTCTAGCGTTATCGCTATCGGCGACGTTGGCACATCAGTTCCAGAATAATCTGTATTGTTTATGAAGAGGGCGTGATCTTAATCAAATTATTTACTGCAGTCCTGAGGCTCCTGGAACACCGTAGGCGCAGTTTGCGCTGAGAATTACCGACACTAAAAGGGGGGAATAGCACAATAAGAGCAGGGAATGCGACATTGCCCTCCTCTGAAAAAAGGCATCGTCCGAATGCTTTAACGAAAGACGAACGTGCATTAATGAAGAAAAGAAACAGTATGTAAAGGCCATAAAGTACTGCAAAACTACACAATACACGCTTCAGGTTCGCGCTTGAAATGGCTTGAAGCACACGAGAAGAATGACACCAGGTCAAGCACGACGCCGCTGAGAGGTCGGAATGCCATCAGGAACAACTTCGTGGTCGATTGATTGTTTTGTGGGTTTTAACGTCTCAAAACCACCATATGATTATGAGAGACGCCGTAGAGGAGGGCTCCGGATTATTAGACCACCTGGGGTTTTTTAACGTGCACCCAAATCTGAGCACACGGGATTATGACATTTCTGCCTCCATCGGAAATGCAGCCGCCACAGCCAGGATTGCAACCCGCGACCTGCGGGTCAGCAGCCGAGTACCTTAGCCACTAGACCACCGCGGTGGGGTTTCGTGGTCGAGTGAGCCGACGTGTTGGAATACCCTGTATGTTCCGAAGTACCGTCGCAGAAGTTTTTCACTGAGCCTACGCCGGCGTATCGGAGTCCGCACTCAAACACGGTCACCGGTTTGGTGTTGCACGAAGCTTCGTCGAAGGTTTTAATGGTGACTGTCTGTCGTCTGCTCATTCTTTAGCTGCAGGTGGGCGAGGTGACGAGCTTCGTCGGCGTACTGCAAGCAGATGGTGACTTTGAGATTTTCTTCGTCAGCGAGATTTGGTAGCAAGGCATCAAGAGCCGTTGCCAGGTTCCTTAGTCCGTAGACCAACTTGTATGGCGACATCTGCATCGTTTCCTACACTGCTGTGTTGTATGTGATGGTCACGTACGGAAGGATGGCACCCAACGTTTTGCGTTCGACATCGACCGACAAGGCCAGCATGTCGGCCATGGTCTTATTTAGCCGCTGGACGAAGCCATTGGTCTGTGGATGGTAGGTGCATGCTGGTCCGCTGGTGACTTGAATGGCTGTGCCTCAGGAACGCCTGAGTTAGCCGACCGTAACCGTGGTACCTCTGTCAGTAAAGATGACCTCAGGAACTCTGTGACACCGGACGATGTTGTCGATAAATAACTTTGTTTCCTTGGCAGCACTGCCTTCAATAAGGGCCATCGTCATGAAGTAACGATTGAGGTAATCAGTAGTTACGATGATTCATTTGTTCCCGGAATTCGACGTCAGGAACGGCTATAGTAAGTTCATGCTGATTTCTAGAACGGCCAGTGAGGTAGCTTAATGGGCTGGAAAAATCCGGCTGGCATGCCGAGCGACGTCGGTGGACAGACGTCGCCAGTTTCACTTCTTTTGTATTCTCGCGAGCGTGAGAGACAAACCGAGGTGGCCAGCCGTTGGGTTGCCGTGCAGCTCCTACAAAATTTCTGGTCGCATTGCCGAAGGTACTACAGTAAAGCAGGTGGCTTGGGCTGGAGAGAAGTTCTTTTTCACGAGAACGTTGTTTGTCAAGTGAAACGACACCAGTCCTCACTTGAATACTGTAGGAGCGATGGTGGTGTGGCCCTCAAGGAATTTCACTAAGCCGCTCCGTTCAGGGTCGGCTTGCTGTCGCTCAGCAAACTCAACGGCACTGCTGGTTCCAAAGAAGCACTCATAATCCTGGTCGTCCTGCGGTGGTGGATCGAACGGGACGCGAGACAGGCAGTCGGCTACGCCGTGTTTTCTTGCGCACTTGTACACGATGGTGATAGACAGCTGTAGTTTACCGTTAGCGTGATAGCAGAGCTTAAAGGAGTGTCGTTACTGTGCACCAAACATTCGCTGTGGACAATACAGCGTCCTATTGCTTAGCGGGATAGCCTTTACGTGGTTTACGTGCCCCAGGTAGCATCGTAACACCACGTATCAGAGAGTTAAAAAGTAAGAACAGTGAAAAGAAAAAAAAACGAGAATGTCTGCCTGTGTCACTGCGCCAAGCATTGTTACAAGTTTATTTTAGTAATACTAAAGGTAATAATATATAAAGAATGCACCAAAAACCAAAAAGGTATGTTGCCGATTTGTTCATATCAATCTTGTAGTTAGGCCTAGACACGATATAAAGTGAAAGCTTTCTCAAAAACTACGCTAACCTATTTGTAATACTCGGTCGTCGAAACTAACAGAAAGCAAACGAAGCCACTCTCCAGTCGTTTGTTGCGAACAAAGTGAATCTTCCAACAACTATACACCAAAATCACTTCGAGACAGGCGTCCGAGAGAGCCGCCATCTTTTATGTACACTACGTGCACCCACGCTAACATGGTAACGTGAAATCTGAGATAAAGCAGGCATACGGTAAGCGGTATGGATGACGTACGTATCTGCACATACGCGTTTCGATCCCGCTATCACGGTATGCCCGGTATCCCGGTAAGCTCGGTATACTATAGCTGTCTAATGTGAAATTCTTGTGGCCTTAAACTCCAACGTGGGAGGTGACCTGAAGGGCCTTTCATGTTAGCTAGCCAACACAAGTCATGGTGGTCGTTTACACCTTTGAAAGGCCTCTCGTAGAGGTTTGGGTGAAACATTGAGGCTAACCAGATTATGGCAAGGCACTTCTTTTTTGTTGTGAAATTGTTGGCTTCAGCCTTGGATAGTGAACGGCTGGAATAAAAACCTTTTCGAAGCCCCCAGTCCTTTTCACAAGGATTGAGCTGAGTCCTATGGTGTTTGCGTAGATGTATACTTCTCTTTCTGTGTATTCGTCGAAATGCGCAAGCATCGTTGGTGTCCGGAGGCGGCGTTTAAGTTCCTGGATGCTTCTATTTATGCCTTTTCCCACCTTAATTCAACATTTGTTTTTGTGAGGTCAGTTAGCCGCTCGGAATCTGCGAGAAACCTTTGACGAGTCACCTGTAATACGCGCAAATCTGAATAATCGGCCAAAAGCTTTCTTGTCAGTGGCCAGCGGGAAATTAGTGATAGTGGGAGTTTTCCGTGGGTCGGGATGGACTTTAGAATTGCTAATCCCTTTTCCCAGGAAGAAAAGCTTCTCGTACGCAAAGCGACACTTTTCTGGCTTCAAGGTGAGATAAGAGGTCTCGATAACTTGTAGTACTGCTTCGAGGCATCGAAGATGCTCGTCAAATTTCGAGGGAAACACGGCGACGTCGTCGTCCAACTACGCGAGGCACGTACGCCACTTCAATGCAAACAGTATGGTGTCCATATTACGTTGGAACATTGCAGAAACAAATGATAAATGATATGGCCTAGAATTCGAAGAGGCCGTCTCGTGTGATAAAGGCCGTCTTTTCTCGATCACTGTGGTCAACCATGATTTGCCAATAGCGGGTCTTTAGGTCTATCGACGAAAAGTACTTCACTCTGTGGAGTTGTTTCAGGGTGTCGCCTACACTGTAAAAAATTAGGACTCTCCTTCGTGGAAAATGCAGAAGGTATAGCAGTGTCAAGCAATTTCGTGAGTGAGAATACAACTATCTCCTTAAGATGTCGCCTCTTCACGGAAGTCATGTTTCAGCACAGTTACCACACAATAATCTGTGACTTTATTAAGACGACATATCTTATACATTCATCAAAATACAATTCCCGTCGAACAAGGCGTTCTTACGTATTCTATACGTTATTGCAACTAATACAAAAATGTTTGTATTGTTCCGCACAACAGTCTGCTTTATTGTTCTGCACAGCAGTCTGCTGTATTGTTCCGCACAACAATATTCCGCACCACACCTGTGCCACGCAGCCTGCTTGCGAAATACAGCATGGATGATTTCATTTATGTTCTGCCTGCCTGTGAATGCGAGTTATTCGTGTTGTTTGACGGAGAGTTTTGTTGGCTAGACACGCTGTTAAATTAGTTTCTGGGTACACCTTCATCTGCAAGTGAACGCAGGGTTCATAGAATAATTACAACGTACTATGTGTTTTGCACAGGTAGCATGATTTTGTGGAATAAATGCAGTCATTCATGGCTAGCTTTCTAAAGTACCTGTTTGTAATGTATACAGCACCAAATTGAGCAGGAATCCAGTTGAACGAAACTCTACACAAAGAACACAAGAATAGAGTATGCAGCAAACAATGGCACAAAGAGCGAATGACATGCTTATAGTGCGATGATGTTTATTCGAACAGAGGAGTCGCAACGAGGTTGCGACGGAAAATGGGCGAACAGCAAGTCTGGCAAAGGTGGCACTGGTTCTCGCGCAATCAGAGCACGGGCTTTTCGTTGTCTTCCGGAGGCGCATACGCGTTGGTGCGTATGCTCCACTACAATACCCCCGGGGTGAAGGGTAGCCATCCTGGCGACTCAGGGAGTAGGTACAATGAGGGGGTCGTAGTAGGGCTTGAGACGGTCGACGTGTACGGTCTCGCGTCCTCGACGGCGCAAATCTGGTGATTGTGTTAATGGCTCGATGATGTAATTCACCAGGGAGGTCGCGTCAATGACACGGTAGGGACCATGGTACCGGGCCAGAAGTTTAGAAGACAGGCCAGGAACGCGCGGGGGCACCCAAAGCCACACAAGAGAGCCAGCACGAAATGTAGGAGCTATGCGGTGAGTGTCGTCGTGTCGAGTATTTTGTACACCTTGAGCCTCAGTTGTCAGAGACCGAGCCAACTGACGGCAGTCTTCAGCGTATCTGGCGACTTCCGAAAGCGGGGAGCACTCAGATGCATCAGGGCGGTACGGTAGTATAGTGTCGAGTGGGTGGGAAGGTTCGCGGCCGTACAATAAAAAGAACGGGAAAAAACCGGTAGTCGCTTGCGTCGCGGTGTTATAAGCGAAGGTAACAAAGGGCAATACAGCGTCCCAGTTAGTGTGGTCGGAGGAGGTGTACATCCTCAGCATGTTGCCAAGTGTGCGGTTGAACCGCTCAGTAAGACCATTTGTCTGTGGATGGTATGCGGTAGATTTCCGGTGGATAATGTTGCATTCAGCGAGGATAGCTTGGATGGCCTCCGACAGGAACACTCGACCCTTATCACTGAGTAATTCTCGCGGAGCACCATGGCGTAAAATGAAGCTGCGGAGAATGAAGAGTGCAACTTCGTGGGCGGTCACTGCCGGTAGAGCTGCAGTCTCAGCGTAGCGTGTCAGATGAACGACTCCAACAATAATCCACTGGTTTCCAGAGGTACTATAAGGGAGGGGGCCATAGAGGTCTATACCCACGCGGTCGAATGGGCGAGCCGGGCACGGGAGCGGCTGTAACATGCCAGTAAGGTGCCGCGGAGGTGTCTTGTTCTGTTGGCAAGTGGTGCAAGATTGAACGTATTTCTGCACAAAGCGATACATTCCTCGCCAGTAATAGCGTTGGCGCAGCCTTTCGTAGGTTTTCAGGACACCTGCGTGAGCACTTTGGGATCTGCATGGAAATTCATGCAGATGCGCATATGAGTTGGGACAGCAAGGAGCCACTTCCGACCGCCAGGCATGTAGTTGCGGTGGTACAGAATGTCGTCTTGTAAGGAAAAGTGGGCTGCTTGCCGGCGTAGCGCTCTCGTGGAAGGGACAGCAGACGGATCGGTAAGGTAGTCGACTAACAAGGCAAGGTATGGGTCTTTACGCTGCTCCGAAAGCATGTCAGTCGTGTCGAGTGGTGACAAGGTGGTAAAAGGGGGAGACAGAGAAGCCACATCTTGTGTTAATGGCGATCGCGAAAGTGCATCGGCATCCGCATGCTTGTGACCGGAACGGTATACGACACGGATGTCGTATTCTTGCAATCGAAGTGCCCAACGCCCCAGGCGTCCGGACGGGTCTTTCAAGGTGGACAGCCAACATAGAGCGTGGTGGTCTGTGACCACCACGCTCTATGGACGGCCGTAAAGGACGGCCGTAAAGGTACATGCGAAACTTTGTCAACGCCCAGATTATGGCCGAACACTCCTTTTCTGTCACGGAGTAATTCAATTCAGCCTTCTTGAGAGCGCGAATTGCATAGGCGATACGTATTCAGCTTGGGTGCCTTTCCATTGTGCCAAAACTGCACCAAGACCGATGCCACTCGCATCGGTGTGAATTTCTGTGGCCGCAGCAGAGCCGAAGTGACGAAGAATAGGTGGTGAGGTCAGCAGGCGGCGCAGCTGGCGAAATGCGTCGTCACATTCAGGTGACCATGCAGATATGCCTTTGCTGTTGGAAAGCAAGCTCGTGAGAGGTGCGATGATGGACGCGAAGTTGCGCACGAAGCGACGAAAGTAGGAGCAGAGACCGACGAATCTTCTTAGGGCTTTCAGTGATGTGGAAAACGGGAAGTCAGCGAAAGCTCGAAGCTTATCGGGATCCGGAAGAACACCGTCTCTTATGATGACATGTCCCAAGATGGTTAGTTTTTGTGCGGCGAAGTGGCACTTCTTGGAGTTAAGTTGTAGGCCTGCAGAAGTTAGACACGTCAGAATCTCGTGGAGGCGAGCAAGATGTGTCGGGAAATCAGACGAAAAGACTACGATGTCGTCCAGGTAACATAAGCAGGTTTTCCACTTGTGGGCCCGCAAGATGATGTCGATCATGCGCTCAAATGTGGAAAGTGCGTTGCAGAGCCCAAATGGCATGACTTTGAATTCATATAGGTCATACGGCGTTACAAAGGCTGTTTTAGGGCGATCACACTCAGCCATTGGCACCTGCCAATACCCAAAACGCAGATCCATAGATGTAAAGTACTCGGGCCCTTGTAAACAGTCAAGAGCATCGTCTATTCGTGGTAGCGGGTAGACATCTTTTTTCGTATTATTGTTTAAGCGGCCATAGTCCACGCAAAATCGTACGGTGCTATCTTTTTCCTTGACCAGAACTACAGGTGATGACCAAGCGCTTTGAGAAGGCTGTATGACTCCACGTTTCAGCATGTCATCTACTTGCTCCGTGATTACGCGGCGCTTTTCGGCGGAAACGTGGTAAGGACGCTGTCGCTGAGGCGAATGTGAGCCGGTGTCAATAGTATGAGTGATAGTCGTGGTGCGGCCCAAAGCAGGTTCTTGAAAGTCGAAAGAAGAACGAAACTTGTTAAGGAGAGCAACAAGTTGGCGGCGATGCGAGAGGGGAAGGTCTGCGTCAATAGCATTGTCGAAGGCTGACGAACTTGATGGCTCAGACGCATGAGTGATTGCAGCAATGTGACATGGCGTTTCGTCGAGAAGAATAATATCATCGATATGGTCGACAGGTTGGGCATATGCTAACGTTTCACCACGAAGTAAGCCAATGGGGTAGTTGCAGAGGTTGGTGACCAGCATTACGGTTAAACCAGACGCAATTGTAGGAACAGCAAATGGGAGAACGATGCCCTTGCGTTCAGTAAAAACTGGAGATGGCGTAAACACCACCGTGCCGTCAGGTTGCGCCACACATGAAAGGCTAATAGGGACCGAAGCTTCAGGAGGCAAGGTGATGTCGTCATCAGCGATGAGTTTGCAGAGCAGAGGAGAGCGGTCGGGTGGTGTAAATTGACATGTTGGCACAAGGGACACTTCAGCACGGGAATAATCGATGATAGCTTCATGACGTGATAAGGAATCCCAACCCAGGACAAGGTCATGAGAGCAAGATGGTAGAACAAAAAAACTGTACGACGTACAAAACGTCTCGGATGACGACGCACGCCGTACACACAGCCGAGGGATGAATGCGTTGCGCGCTAGCCGTGGACAGCACCAAGCCACTGAGAGATGTGGTCACTTTCTTCAGTTTCCTACAAAGTTTTGCGTTCATCAGAGAAACGGCGGCCCCGGTATCAATTAACGCTAATGTGGCGACTCCCTCAACATCGACATCAACAACATTTGGCGGCGAAAATGGAGGCCTTAGGAATTGCGCACAAGGTGCAGTTCTTGCCTGCGGAACTGCACTGATTAGTTTCCCTCCTTAGGAGGTGCCCGACGACGCATAGGCGATGGCGATCGGCGACGAGATTATGGGAAACGAGCAGTCGATGGGTGGCGATCCGAGTCGGAGTGCCTCTGTTCATATGCAGATGTGGTGGTCGCCTGCGGTGCGTAGGTAGGAGCTTCGAAGTATGCGTGCGCAGGTGTGGGACGGCGGCGGCAGAAGCGTGCAATGTGGCCAGCGATGCCACACGCGAAGCCGATGGGACGATTGTCTCGGGTGTGCCACTCATTAGCTGGACCGAAAAAGTGAGGTGGGAGCCTGTAAGCTGGAGGCGAGGCCGGAGGAGGTGGAGCCGATAAGGCGACTGGATGCGGGTGGGGGGGGGGGGGCGCGACCACAGCTGCGTAACGGAGAGGTGAAGGCGGCGCAGTTGGTGCGTAGCCAGCAGCTAAGAGATCAGATGGCACCGAAGTGCATGGGTAAGAGGCCGGAACTGTATGAAGGGCATTGCAAATTTCAGTGCGTATGGCCTGCTGCATATTCGAAGGAAGGCTTGTCGTGGGCGCGTCGCTATGCGGCAGCAGGGAGAGCTGTCGGGCGACTTCCTCCCTGATGAAGTCTTTAATCTGGTTCGACAGAGTTCCTTGGTGAACGTTGCCATTTGCGAGTGCGACGGCCGAGATTGAATCTGGTGATGGGACACTCTGTCAGGCGATAGAATGCTGACGACGCAATTCATCGAAGCTCTGGCACAGGCTTACGAAGACTGCCACCGTAGTCGGGCTTTTCGCCAGCAACATCAGGAATGCGCCATCCTCGATGCCTTTGAGAATATGTCGAATTTTCTCTTCTTCAGGCATGGATGAGTTAACACGCCTGCAGAGGTCGAGCACATCCTCAATATAGCTAGTAAATGTAGTATCGTAAGGGCGAAGAATAAGACGATGCATGACCAGAACAAGAAGGAACAATGTTTATTCACGAGGCTGCTGTCTTGGTTTTAATACCCTGGCCCGAGGCCGGAGCATGCGCCGTGGCGAGGGGTGGAGGCACGTGTTATCGGTATGTTCTTCGGCGCGTGCACCTGATAATCTCCGATATATCACTTCCTCCCCTTTTAGCTAAAACCTATCCGGCGGCTTGCGGGCACGGGTGGAGCGTCGGAGTGGGAGTGGTTCTGCCGTGGACCTTGGACTTGCTGGCTCGATGCCACCGCCAGACGCTTCCTCACCAGGCTCGGACAGACCGGCCTGAAGGGCTTCGCTGCTAGTTGACTGGATGCCGCTGGATGAGAGTGGCAATTGCTCCATGGCCATTGGCGTTTCGCACGGTTCTTTCTTAACCGGTGTCGACGAGTCGCGTGGTCGTACTTGATCGACGTGTCTACGTTGCACCCCCCTTGGCGTGTTAACGGTTAACAATCGTTTGCCTTCGACTGTTGTCACGGTTCCGGGTAGCCACCTTTGACCTAGCTGACTGTACTGTCGACTCCACACCTCCCTTCCTGGTGCAAACTCTTTCTTTCCAGAGTTCAGAACTCCGTTGACGGTAGCCTCCCTCTTCGCCCCGTCTTCCTCTGCCAGGTAGGTGCTCAGGCGGGTCCGTGGTTGGAATCCAAAAAGCCTTTCCGCGGGCGACTGCTCCTCTCGGGTCGGTGTTGTCCTGTAACGCAACAAAAATTTGGCAAGCCGACTTTGCAGCGTTCCCACCCGATTTTTCTTCAGGCCCTCCTTGATGGTGCGTACTGCCTGTTCCGCCAAACCGTTGGATTGCGGGTAGTATGGGGCCGTCGTTACGTGGCGCACCCCATTTTCCCGGAAGAACCGCGCTGTCTCTGCACTGGTGAATTGTGGACCATTATCCGACATGACAGTCCGTGGTATGCCAAATCGCGCGAAAATGCACCTAAGTGTGTCTACCGTAGTCGCTGCTGTCGCCGTCTTCAATGGCACTGCTTCGATCCACTTAGTCTCGGCGTCGACGAGGACGAAGATCATATGCCCTTCCACGGGACCAGCAAAATCCACGTGTAGGCGGTACCACCGTCTGTTCTTCTTTGGCCAGTTTGCCGGGACCTGCGCTGGGGGCATGGGCAAGCACTGCACGCATTGGGGACACCGTTTTGCAAGCATTTCAATTTCACCGTCTAGCCCTGGGTACCAGAAAATTGAGCGCGCGAGGTTCTTCATTGCCGTCATGCCTGGGTGCGTATCGTGCAACTCTTTCAAAACAAATTGCCGGGCAGCTTTAGGCAGAACCACACGGTGGCCCCAGTAGTGTATCCCGTTACTCACGGCCAATTCATGCCTCCGTGCAAAATACGGTTGGTACTGCTGTTCCTCTGAACCGAGACGCCTTGGCCAGCCTTGCAAGATCCAAGTCTTCACTTGCTGAAGTACGTCATCTTTGCTGGTGAGGTCTGAAATACTCTGCGCAGACAAAACAAAATCATCCATAGCCTGCGCATGCAGGACATATTCGGCTAGTTCAATTTCCCAGCCATTATCGCGAACCGGTAATGGCAACCGGCTTAGAGCGTCGGCATTTGCATTTAGCTCTCCTTTTCTGTATTTCAAGTCGTATTGATAAGCTGCTAAGAGCAGCGCCTAACGTTGAATGCGGGCCGCTGCCATTTGCGGAATGGGTTTATCTGGACCTAGCAAACCAGTCAGAGGCTTGTGATCGGTCACCCGAGTGAACTTGTTGCCAAACAAATAATCTCGAAATTTTACAACGCCGAAGACCAGCGCTAGTTCCTCCTTTTCCAATTGTGAATAATTACGTTCCGCCGACGTTAGAGTTCTCGAGCGAAACGCTATGGGATGATCCACTCCTTGTATGCGGTGCGACAAAACTGCGCCTATACCCTCGGCCGACGCATCACACTCAAGCCGCAAGGGTCTTTGGGGGTCGTAATGCACAAGAAAGTTCGCCCTTCTCATGGCGCGCTTGGTTTCTTGGAATGCTGTTCTCTGTGTGGGCCCCCAACACCACAGTGCTCCTTTAGACAAGAGTCGGTGTAACGGGGCCAAAGTGGACGACAAGTTCGGTAGAAATTGGGAATAGTATGTGACCAGTCCTAAGAATGATTTAGGCTGGCTTACCGAAGTCGGTGGCGGTGCCGCTAGCACTGCTTCCAAATTGTCCTGCAGTGGGTGGAGGCCTTTTGCATCGATTCGGTGCCTTAGAAATACCACTTCTTTCTCCCGGAAGTGGCACTTCTCCTTGTTCAGTGTTAGGCCGTTCGCCCGAAGTCGTTCGAACACTTGCCGCAGTATCGTTGTGTCATACTCTTTTTCTGCTACAATAATGTCGTCCAGGTAAACTTTCACCCCTGGTATACCCTGCAGCACGGCTTCTATGCGCCGCTGAAACAGCGCAGGCGCTTGAGGCAATGCCAAAAGCCAAGCGGTTGTAGCAGAAGAGGCCTTTGTGTGTATTCAACATAGTTATCTTCTTAGCATCATCATCCAGGGGAAGCTGGTTGTATGCGTTTTGTAAGTCGAGTGTGCTGAACACTTCGCCTCCTGATAGCGCCGCAAAGATGTCGTCAATTTTCGGAAGCGGGTACTGCTCTGTTCTTGTCGCTGGATTAACTGTTAGCTTAAAGTCCCCACACAGCCGGATGTCTCCGTTCTTCTTTACTACGGGCACGACCAGTGTTGCCCATTCAGCCACGCTCACTGGGGACAGCACGCCCACTTCCACCAGTCGGTCAATTTCGGCGGAGACTTGCGCTCTCATGGCATACGGGACTGTCCGAGCCTTCAGAAATCGAGGTTGCGCACTTTCCTTGAGGTACAGCTTCACCGGTGGTCCCTTACAGCATCCGAGGTTCTCAAAGAGGTCCGGAAACTTGTCAAGAAGTGCGATTAGCTGGCTGTCGGCGTGAACAACATTCACCGAAGACGACGTGCCTTCTACTAGCAACATGCCTGCTTTGCGAAATTCCTCTATCGTGTCCCTTCCGCACAAAAGGGGCCCTCGATGGTCCACTACTATCAGCGAACTGCTCACCGTTACTGGTCCAAGCTGTACCTGCATGTCTACCTTGCCAACGACCGGCAACGGTCCCAGGAAACATGAAAGGCGTAGTGGAGTTTTTTGCAGAGCCGGCCACCACTTGCGATGCTTCTTGTACAAGCTTTTGGGAATCACGCTTACTGGTCATCCAGTATCGACAATCATTCGCAGCCTACGGCCTTCCCACGTTAAGGTGCGCTCGAGTGGCTGCACCAAGTGCTTATTGGCGGAACTGTGTGCAACGAGAGCATACAACCTCTCTTCTTCGCTTTCACATTCGGTTCCGTCGACAGCGAACGTTCCTGATCTGGGGGTGTGGGGTCTTTTGCAAGCCCTAGCAAGATGCCCTCTTTTACCACATTGATGGCAGATGGATCTGCGATGTCGACAGGACGCCGTTGCATGCGCCCCTTTGCATCTGTCGCATGAAAGGCTGCAATTCTTCCTCCACTGTCTGCCTTGTTGCTGTATCACGTTGACGCCGCCACCTTCGGTCCGGGCGTATGAAGTACGCATACCCCGAGCGTCTTCGTTCGCTTTCTCAGAAGCTAAGGCGAATTCTTCGGCTTCTTCACGAGTCAAGTTCTTGCGGCCCAGCAGGCACCGGCGCGTTTCCTCATCCCGAATCCCACAAACGATTCGGTCCCGCAACATACGGTCCAGTGTCGCCCCGAAATTACAATTTACGGCCAGTCTTCTCAGTTCAGCAATGTAGTCCCGGACGCTTTCTTGCTCATCTTGTTTTCGCATAAAGAAAGAATAGCTTGCTGCTATTTCGTTTGCCTGAGGGTTGAAATGTTCTTCCAAGCATTTCACAACGTCATCGTACTTCAAGGAGTTGATGGCGACCCCGGCTGGTGCCCTTGCAATATCCGGACGACACTGTCGCTCAACGATGAAACCAGTAGGGCCCGGCGTTTCGCTACGTCGGTAATATCGTTGCCCTCAAAGTAGGCTTCCAACCGGACACGATACGTGCTCCAGCTACTGACGGCGTCGTCGAAGGCAGGGGGTCGGGATCCCATTCTTCTGGTCTCAGCGTCGGAGTGCAATTAACCGGATCCCATCCTCGTCGCCACTGTAGTATCGTAAGGGCGAAGAATAAGACGATGCATGGCCAGAACAAGAAGGAACAATGTTTATTCACGAGGCTGCTGTCTTGGTTTTAATACCCTGGCCCGAGGCCGGAGCATGCGCCGTGGCGAGGGGTGGAGGCACGTGTTATCAATATGTTCTTCGGCGCGTGCACCTGATAATCTCCGATATATCAGTAAAGGTCTCGCCAGGCTGCTGGGCTCGGTGGCGCAGACGCTGGTCAGCGCGGAGCTTGCGGACCTCTGGTCGGCCGAACGCTTAGGTCACGAGGGTCTTAAAGGTGGACCAGCTGGCGATGGCGGTTTCGCGGTTGGTGAACCATAGCTTGCCGACGTCAGCTAAGTAAAAGATAACATAGGCAAGCTTAGAGTCGTTGTCCCATTTGTTGCTGGCACTCACGCGTTCGTACAAGGAGAGCCAGTCTTCGACGTCTTGCTCACCACTGCCGCTGAAGATTGGTGGGTCCCGCTGACGGGTAGCACCGGAGCAGGTCGACGGGGCAGCCGATGGTGCTGGCTGTGCTAGGATGGGCTGGCTGGCGACTGCGTCAGTCATGTTGTACGGTGGTCTTTTGGCCAACTTGCGAGAGCGGAGCTCCAGGTCTGCTTAGGGATCTCAGACCCTCCACCAAATGCGATGATGTTTATTCGAACAGAGGAGTCGCGACGAGGTCGCGACGGAAAATGGGCGAACAGCAAGTCTGGCAAAGGCGGCACAGGTTCTCGCGCAGTCAGAGCACGGGCATTTCGTTGTCTTCCGAAGGCGCATACGCGTTGGTGCGTATGCTCCACTACAATAGAGCTAATTGTGGCACTGAAATGACGAAGATAGGGCAGGCCGAACATACACAAACTGTCCTATCTTGGTGATTTGAAGTGCTACGCTGAACGTTATGAAAATGTTACACCAACAAGGTAAAAATTTACCCATGCTAAGTTCACAAAACATTCTCCCTTTCCCCATTTTCAGATTTCTTTTTGTTGAGCCAATCTGTACATGCAAAGATGTTCCAAACTACGTGTGAAATAATGAGTGGAAAAAGTTTACTTGGACTTGCAATTAATAAAGGTGCACAGAAGTGTTCCCACCTATGAAGGTGGCAGTTGCAGCATATGTTGGCAACAAGTCAGTGAAGGTGGACCAGTTCTTTAGCAATATACATCCTTGTGAACACGTTTTCTTGAAAATTAGGGGTCTACAACAAATAAACCGATATTTTAAGCCCCCTCCCTCCTATCTGTCTCCATGCTACTTTCACGCACTGTTTATATAGAAGCTATGCGTTGTTGGCCAACAGTTAAACTCAGTCTTGAAACAAGCTGCACCAGTGGCAATAGCAGCATCCCCCCTTTGCAGTCTTTGAACCTCTGAACTCTTTCTGCCTATATTCCCAACAAAAGTGGTGTTGTGATACCTCAGTGTACTTTGTAGAAGACTTTCTTCCGATCATGCACAGGTGTGCGTTCCGTGAACATATATTAATCAATCAATCAATCAATCAATCAACCAAAGAACATTATTTTTAACAAAACAAAAACATTACAGTGAAAAAAGGTGGCCGGGAAAAAAGCTGTCCAATGACAGCTTGACCAAGCCCCAGCCACCCATCGGCGGCGAAACGACAGGGTATGGCACCTGATAAAAGTGGGGAACAAATGCATACTACAAGTCGCTAAACGGTTTCAAATTGATATCATAGTGCAATCACTACGGGCGCAGGTGCACTACAAGGTCAAATGTACCTAATTATACACTTGCTAAAAATAAATAACGAGAAAAAAAACGAAAAGAAATATATTAGGCACTTCAAGTACATTAAAATGTACAATGCGCAGTTATGTACTGATATGCATGCGCATATGATTCACACACACATACACACACACACACACACAGACACACACACACACACACACACACATATATATATATATATATATATACTTCATAAGAACAATGAAGGAAAAAGGAAAACACAAATAATTTGCAAAACACCTATACACGTATACATAAAAGCACTGAAGATTTAAGTGAGGTCATCGGTAAAGTATATTGCAAAGATTGCCACGCAAATTTCGTGGGAAAAAATGAAAAATGGTCACCAAAACCTAAACAATGTAAAGAGGTTGTTGCTTAAGTTTTCCATGCAACATGTTCAGACACAGAGCTTGTTGACTGCTGCTTAGTGACAAGACATAGGTGCTTCCTAAACAAGTTGACTATGCCACCTCGCGTACAAAGGTGAGAAAACGGAAAAATTTTGGAGTTGCGGTCCATTCATTACCATGTATCAGCTTCCAAGAACCCTGGCCTTCTATTTATAAATGTTTACAAGAAACTATAGAACCAGTGGATGGTTGAACTTTGCACACTCATTGCCAGCCTATACTGAGAATGCTACTTGCATAGATGGCAATGCTTTTATGTCGATTTGGTAATACTTTTTGTGCAAAGTCAAAGTAAAAAATTTACAGTTAAGCCAAAAATCCAGACTGTATGTGTGGATAGTTTGTGTGTATGCACTGTGCTGCATTATCTTGCAGATGTGCGAGTCATACCTGCTGCAGCAGGCCAAATTAACATTGAAATGCACTACTACAGGCTTCTTTGAACACAACTTTGGCAGATGTATTCAGAAACATACTTGTCAAAAGGGCTAAAAGCCCGTTTATGAAACCTTGTGCATGGCTCATGAACAGCTCCACCTGGCTCCTTTCTGTATGTCTGAAAGGAAGTACAAAACAGAACTATTGTAGCAGCAGCGATGTTCAGAGTTTAAACCACTATGGTGTCTACTACGTAGATCACCTCTGTTCACACCACTATTTCATGAATCACAAAAGCAGACGGTATTCATGGACAAGAAATGATCACATGCAGAACAAGCAGCAGGATGCTACGAAGACCCATTGCTATGGTAGACAAGAACTCAACGTTTAACACACTATATTCTAACTGCGAAAGAATTTATACACTGTCACAACAAATTCCGTTTGAGTATTGCCACGGTGTGGCTACAATTTCTGTAACTACTAACACCATGGATAGTTATGGGGAGTGAACAGAAAAATGTTACATTATATTATGAAATATTACACAAGACAAAGCATATTGTAGACCACTGCAAAGGCTTACTTGCGGCAGGGAACATATTGCAGCAGCCCCTTTGGAGCGAGAAACAGGAGCTGTTAGATAAGAGCATTAGGACTTCATTGTCGTTTCAGTAGCCTCAACCCATCCAGCACTCTGTCACTGTGCATGACAGAGTGCTGAATGAGTACACGTCACTTTATTCTGAACACCATGGTGGAAGTATTAGCCTGATGAAAAGAATGAATAATGCATCAACACAAATGATGAGCATTAAATTAGGAAGCAAGGCGTGAAAATAAAGTTTTTTTAATCCAATAAACACTACATGACAGTTGTACACCTTGTTAGGGCAGGAGCTAACATGAAAATGAGGGCTTGAATTAGTGTTATATCGCTAAATTAACTGAGTTGTTCGAGCCAATGTTTGAATAAGACAATTTGTATAAGTTGTGGCAGCAACCTTGATGCAGTTTGCTTCCTCGGTAAAGGAAAGTTCTTTTGTTTATAACACGCTTTAACTTTCGTTCAATGACTTTGTTCATCAGGTATACATCTCCACATATTCATTACAAATCCTCAACTTTACCAAATGTTTCTATTGTAATGATACTGGGTGCCAAACCTAAGCCGTAGAGGACAAGGCGTTTAGCAGGGGTCTGGCTGCTCAACAGTTTTATAACACTATGTCCATGATGCTAAAAACTAGTGATTGAACAAAAGGTCATTCATTTACCAGAGCCACGATCCGTATCAAGGTTACCACCACGACTTAGACAAACAATTTTTGTTCAAACATTGAAGATAACCTAGTCTTGAAAAATCTTGATTGCCTCCAAAAACACTTTCTTCATTACTTTGACTCTCATTCAAGCCCCACCCACCTTTATCATCATCCTAACTTCTTTTATAATGAGACAACTGTCTTGTAGTGTTTGATAGAATTTCAAGACATGTACAGTAAGCCTTTTTTCTCAATTTCGTACTCATCCTTTGTGTTTATGCTTTAATGACTGTCCTATCAGCCAAAGAACCCAGTGTAGAAGTGTGTGAAGGCGACTTCTATATGTAGAGTCAGAAGTATTTTGAAGTCTTGATAAATGCCTTTAAAGCAACGTTATTTCAATCTACAAGAAAGAACTGCTTTTGTCAAAAATGTATAAAAACACTGCATTTTGCCATGTTTGATTTGATCGATCTTTGGAGTTTAACATCCCAAAACCACCATATGATTCTTAGAGATGCCGTAGTGGAAGGCTCCGGAAATTTCTACCACCTGGGGTTCTTTAACGTGCACCCAAATCTAAGCACACGAGCCTACAATATTTCCGCCTCCATCGCAAATGCAGCCGCCGCAGCCAGGACTCAATCGCGTGACCTGCGGGTCAGCAGCCGAGTACCATAGCCACTAGACTATGTTGCCTAACAACTGACATTAACATAAATTGAAACAAAAATTATTTCGATACTACAACCATGAAATTTTGCCGACAAAGAAACGAAGAGTGTGGTAAAAAGATGAAGCAACAATCTCGTGTCAGTTACTTTTATCCCATAACCCAAATTCTGAGCACATAGTATGAAAGGCTTCTCCTGTATTAGAAAGTTTTTCCCCAAAATTAGTGCTAGAACACTTCTTCCCACATTGAGGCATGAAAGCATCAGTTTCGGAATATATTGCAAATGGTCAAGAAACCACTTCACAGACAACCATGACAAGACTATGAACTCGCAAATACTTACAAGTTAATGCTCAGTCACACTTTCTGAGGCAGCCTGATGGCTTCTGTGTGTCCATTTGTACTCCCTTCTGTCCACCTTTGGGTCAGTTTTTGTAAAATGTCTACCGCGAAAACAAAAAATCTTGAAAAACAACTCAATTTTTGTAGCATGCCCTATGTAACACAACCTGACATTCTGGGCCTCAAGAGGTAGCAGTCTCGAATGCATGCTAACAGCTGCTGCTTTATGTATGTATATCTCATACCCTATTAGCAGGCTCCAAAATAATGCTCAGTCATTGTTAAGCAAGAAGTCTAACAGAAGAAAGCAGAAAGAACATTTTACACGAGACATAAGTTTAACATCTGAATACTCAGTCAATAACCTATTTTTCTTACGCATTATAAGAATACAAGTTGAAAAGAATGGGCATGCAAACATGGCCGCAGGTGAGTCAGGACACTTCAAGTGCCAACTAACAATGAGAAGGCAGACTAGCGGAACACATGAGACAGTTAACCAGAGGCCCATCATTAACCCTATCTTTATATCACGACGTAAATGCCTGCCCAAACTCGAATCATGCAGTTTCGTTGAAGCACAGAAATGAAATGCATCTAATGGTTGAGGCTTGGCATAGCGACATGTGTAGTGCATGTGTGAGCCAACCATTGAATAACTCAACGAAGAAATCGATTGCTGAGCAGTTATCTCTCACATTGACCAACAAGCATGCCGTCTTGATCGATATCTCCTCTTGTCTTGTTTCATTTCGAGCCCAATGTAAACTTTTCCAGTTGGTGTTTGCAGTGTCTTGACTGCTCTCTCGAGTCTATGTTTGCATGCCCTGCCTCTTTAACATAAACACCAACCTACTAAGCAGCTCACCTCTCCTATTTGAAATATGTATAAAATCTAGAATTACCACTTTTTTCACATGAAGTAACAATAATATTGGGGTTGAGAATGTGAATTTTAATTCAAAATCACTCAGGCCTCTGGCATTTATGCCTCCTTCAAAAGTGCAACTGCTGCCCTAAAAGTCAAATCCACTCAGTGCGGGCGTTGTTCACATGGTAGAATAGCTGTAAGCAACTCAAGATAAATTTTAGGACTATCAAAAAGCTCCAAGTAAACGCAAGGCACGCCACTAGCAAGAAGCCACATAATATCCGGCCTAGAATATCTTTCTGGTAACCTAGAATGCTGTGGCGCAGGCCATGCACCTCGGTAACTGTTAAGCTTTTCTTTATGAACCAAAGCTTAGTAGAGTCTACAGATTGCTATCTACAAATTGCTCTGAAAACAGCAGTTAAGTTGCCAAAAAGTAAAAGCCAAAAGACCCAAAAAAGCTCCACGACTAAAAAAATATTAAACACTTAATGATGCAAGTACACCCAAAACCATTTTATATGCGCTGGTTAAATAGGTATTAGGTAAACAAAGCAGCAAAGAAATGAACTGCCAGCTATGTCGCTGCAAAAGGGGAAAAAGGAGGTGGCTCTGGTGTCATGAAAAGTCCATGAAAGTACTATCAACAGGAAAAGCTTGGTGAATGTTGAATCCACAACAAATGCGAATTTACGCTACGTCCGTACTTAATGCTTGTAATTAGACTGGTGGCTGCATAGGTCGTAATTCGAAGTGCAGTATGCAATATTTTTTTCAAAATTACACTCTCAAAGTGAGGATTTAGCCTCATCGAACTCTTCGTGTACCGCAAAATTTGCTATTGATGGTACCTAATGAACATACAGAATGTTTCGTACACTGAACACATGAATATTGACAGAAGCTGCAGACTATTCCACAGATGAACATTGCAAAATATAGATCAAGAAAGCTATGCAGTGCATAAATTGACCAATAATATTTGAAATCTAAAAAGCAACTGAACAATCCTACTATCTGAAATTTCTGATAACTGTAAATTGTAAAATGTGAGCACGTTGCCACAAATTTCCTTTTCACAAGATGAAATGATGAAGACACAACCAATAAATTACACATTGTAGCTGTTTTCAGTTTGTCACTAGGATTCCCCATCGTTCTCATCGTGAATAGGGGTACGCATACGTTACCATCATGACTACAGTCACATGGCAACAAAGCATTGATTGATATGTGGGGTTTAACGTCCCAAAACCACTATATGATTATGAGAGACGCCGTAGTGGAGGGCTCCGGAAATTTAGACCACCTGGGGTTCTTTAACGTGCACCCAAATGGCAACAAAGCATGAAGTCAGTGATTGTGCAATCAACATGCAACCATTAACTAAGCAAGGCCTCGTTGATGTGCTGCTGTGCTAGATCACCATGGTGAGGAAGTACTCTGCAAGGCATAGGTGAGATAAACAAATATGCAGCACGCCTCACGACACAATTTTTACGGCGTAATTTTAGGGCCAAAGCACTCTTTCATATTGCCGAGAGAACCAACCAACCAACACACAGTGCAGAATGATATCACCTCGCCAGCGAAGACTATACACACCATAATTGTTTTTCAAAATGAGGTTTCTGTGATACTGACACAATGCGATTGCTGAAGCACTCTTTATGAATTAGCAAGATGGTCTGGAAGGTGATAAAAAAAGAAAGAGAGAGCCACAGTTGCCTAATGGCACTTTGAGAGAATGTAAAGCACACTGTGCAGGGAATTACTTTTACAGGTATATCACTATAAGCTATAAAACTAACAATTATCATGCTCACTCTATGCAACATAGGAATGCGTCACACCTTTGCAAGAACTTTACTGTGGTGGCTTCACCATTTGTGTAGGCCAGAAGCAGTCGGCCCGTGACTCTCAGGCTTCTGATCCGTTCGTTGAAAAGTACTTGCGGCTCACAACCTTGTAGCACTGCTTTTGGGAGGTGCTTTTTGCTTAACAGAAGTAGCACAACACAATAATGTTCTGTAAACACTCACATAAAATTCACATGGGTGCCTATTTGAACAAAAAACTTTTTCAGCTATAGACTGAACCTCAGCGACACTCTGTTCTTTTATAATAGAGCACCTTGTTGCTTTCCCTGCCCTTGTTTCTTGTTTGAATTCATGAGATAATCCAGCAGAAATTAAGCTTTAGTTGGGGAGGAAGCAGTTCAAAGGCATGAATTTAATATACAATATAAAAAATAATGGAATATTTGGCATGACATAAGAAAACATAATTCTTGTAATGTCCCACCACCAAGAAATGAGTGAGCAAGCTGTGACGGAAAGGTGTCACAAAATAATGCAGTTTCTTGAAAATGCAATATACAGGTGATTCTGCCATTGAAATGTGCTGTCACTACTGACTCTGTCGCTGCAAGTGCCTGCTGATTCTACTCGAGTGCACTCAGCAAACCTGTGTAATGATATTTACAGACAAAGAAAACCCAATTCTCACTTAGCTGTCCCATCACAGCATCATGCTGCTTCACATAAGGGTTCCTTGTATGCAGGATGCCGATGCATAATCTTTGTGGTTATGTCTTCCCACAGTGATTGTGATCAACATCTGCTCGAATTACGTGAGCAGCTGAAAAATGCTCCATTGTGCAATTATCTGCCACAATGCAGTATTGCTGGCTACTAGTCGCTTCATAATACACCCCCCAAAAAATTGGCACCAGCAATATTTTGCAGTGTATACAAGCTTCTGAAAACAGTATTCAATGCTACCAGCTGCATTCTCAATTTTCATATCCACATTCATACAACGTGCACACAGTAGCCAATAATTTCACCAAGTAGAAGAGCCCATTTTAGGTATTCTGTTAAATTTATAGACAAGAATAAGGCACATCACTCAAGCTTGTTGTTTAGCATCAGTGGTTAAAGTGTGCGTGCAAACGTACACAGAAATATTTGCAACTCACCTTGAAAAATGGTAAAAACTAGGTTTATGTTTGGCAGAAACAAATCGCATACAGTATAGACAGTCTAAGACACTCTATTGATACGGTTGTATATTTCAAAGTCGGTCACTATTCTTCACACTATGCATGCATGATAACAATGTTTGCTGCAAGACAAAGTAAAGTTTGACAGTTTTTGTGAAACTACTTGCCAGTACCCCATTCTACAGAACGGCAACACTTTGCAAAACCAAGTCACGTTTCCAGACGAAATGCACTAGCCATGGTGACAAATAGGTGGAGTACTCTTCTTCGGCATGATTTATTGGAACTAAAAACTATGATAACAATAATTTCTTATCAAAGCTAGCAAAAGCCTTTTTATTGTTGTTTATGTGAAGCGATTTTATCTCAGTGGGTGGTCACAAGAATAAGGGCCACATATTAATGAGTGCAAATACAGAGTGACTAGATGTGCAGCAATTTCCAACTATGCTCATTCATGCAAACCGTTGCACTTCTGAAAAAAGGTTGATCATAATTAACACTTTGGCATGAATGATGTTATGTTGGTAGATAGCATACATCCTGATGTCACTCTGTATACCCTCACTTACTTTGCAATATTTTCACTTCGACATGACAAGCTCAAAACAACACTTTTCTTCATTAAATAGAACTTTGTACGTTATCTTTGAGTTAGCCACAGATGCTGAATAAGCACTTCTTATGGGATGCTTGGCTCACTGTGTGGTGAGCACTGCACAGTTCGTCAGGGCACTTCGGTTTGCTACCTGCAGTACGCAGCTAAAAAAGTAGGCATTCAAACAAAGACAACGCACGTTTGGCAGCAGCGTTTTATCCTTTGGCGATAGAGAGGGGGGAGGGGTAGTGCAGCAATGTTTTTCATAAGCTACACACGCATGCAGAAATTGTTTTAGTTTGGCGCATAAACAGTGTAAAAGAGTGAAAATGGTTAGAAGAAACAAGTGGCCGCATATTTTAAATCCTCCAAAGAAGGCAGGAACTTGCGATTTTACAGTATATTGCCACGTTCTATTTCTCAACTTTTGTTATCGCCCCAAAACACTACACAATTCTCATCGCAAACCGCGCCTGCAGTTTTCGAGAATCTTCGGGACTTTAGTACATCATTTCGATAAGATCACGCTCACTCTGCGAACTGTATAGATTATTCTGGAACCTGCGCCACCGCCAGTGATAACGCTAGAACATTCGATGGCAAGAGCATAAATGCCGACGCACTTCGCCACTTGTCAGTAGTTCATCGACGGCCGACGCTCCGTTCACCGCTATCAGTCCAAGACTGCTACTGTAATTGGACTTTCCGTTTACCGGGCACAGGTTCACCCAAATAAACAGTTTAATTCCACCACAAAGTCTCCTGTCTTCGGAAAGTCACGACCCCGTGACAATATATTCTGTGCCCCGGAGGTCCTTATCACTGACAGAGGAATGGCATTTACTGCCGACTTAACTCAAGCGATCTTCGCATACAGCCACACAAACCACCGCCGGAGGACAGCGTACCACCTTCAGACCAACGGCCTCACCGAGCGGCTAAACAAGACGATCGCCGACATGCTGGCAATGTACGTCGATGTCGAACACAAGAGTTGGGATGCCATTCTTCTGTACGTGACCTTCGGATAGAACACGGTGGTGCAGGAGACGACGCAGATATCTCCATACAAATTGATCTACGGAAGGAGCTCGGCAACGACGCTCGATGCCATGTTATCCAACGTCACCGACGAAGAAAACCTCGATGTGAGTGAGTACCTTCAATGCGCCGAAGAAGCCCGAAAACTCGCACGCCTCTGTATCAAGAATCAACAGACGACCGACAGCCGCCGTTACAATCTTCGACGATGCTTCGTGGAATACCAGCCCGGTGAACGTGTTTGGGTATGGACGCCGATACGCTGACGTAGACTGAGTGAAAAGCTTCTGCGACGGTACTTCGGACCATACAAGGTGGTTCGACGTCTTGGCCCACTTGATTACGAGGTTGTTCCCGACAGCATCACGAACTTTCAACGACGCCGATCGCAACCTGAAGTCGTCCATGTCATGCGCCTCAAGCCGTTTCATGCGCGTTAACAAACTGAAACAGTGTTTTTTGTATTATTATTGTATCGTAATTTATTAATTATAATTTCTTGCATTATTGTTGTAACTTCATCTTAGTTAAAGCATCGGGACGATGTCTTTTTTAGAGGGGGGCAATGCCACCTTCTATTTCTCAAGTTTTGTTATCGCCCCAAAACACTACACAATTCTCAGCGCAAACCGCGCCTGCAGTTTTCGAGAAGCTTCGGGACTTCAGTAGATCATTTCGATAAGATCATGCCCACTCTGCGAACTGTACAGATTATTGAAACCTACGCCGACGCCAGCGATAACGCTAGAACATTCGATGGCAAGAGTATAAACGCCGACACACTTCGCCGCTTGTGAGTAGTTGATCGGCGGCCGACGCTCAATTCACCGCTATTAGTCCAAGACTGCTAGTGTAATTGGACTTTCCGTTTACCGGGCACAGGTTCACCCAAATAAAAAGTTAAATTCCACCACAAAGTTCCCTGTTTTCGGGCACGTCACGACCCCGTGACAATATATTCTGTGACATCTATAAAAAGTAAAGAAAGTGCTCAATTTCACTAACACTTGCAGACCATTAAGCCAATGTGAAACGACAACGTCTTGCACTCACTTCGCTGTCCAGGTGGTGCTTTCGAAATTTCCTGACGTCACAGACGGCAAAGTGGTCTGGCCAAATTTAAGTATACCCATTCCAACAACCACCGCTGGCTTCATCTCCAAGTGACAGCACCAAATGAAGTCATTTAAAAGTGGCATGCCACTAATTCTAAGTACCTAAGCGTTTGAATAAAAAGTGCAAGTATATTTCAGTTTTATGTTTGATTGCTAATAATTCTTCCGCGTGTCACATTTTATCTGATGCTGGGTATCGAGATAAAGGCACAATATTTTTAAAATATAGTATTTTTCACGGACGGCCATTTTTAGCGACCCCGCGTCACGGCAATTAACGGGCGCCGTACTCCCCCGATGACCGTGGGAACGGCGGGCGCATGAAAGAGAGCCGAGAAGTGCAGAATGGGGTGCTCTTCTTCGAACGTCACCGCCGACGTTTGATCCTTTGTACCTGCGGTGGCGTCTGCAGGGTCGTGGAAGGCCGTGATGTACCCCGAACAAGGATTAGACTACGGGACGCACCGGCTGAGAGCCAAACAGTCTGACGGCTCCCACGGGAAAACCGTGGGAAAACCTCTGGTGGCCAAGCCGTATGACAGCACCCCAACAAGTTGTCACTCTCGCTAGTTGAGGGCCCTCTCCTAATTAAAAGGGGGTGGGGTCAATATATTTTTGGGGCAGAGTTTCCATCAATGAAACGCGCATAATTGGACCCATGTAGAGGTCTCTTGTCCCCAAGGAAGAGGGCGAGGGGACACAAGGGGGATTTAAGCGCAGGATTTTGCCCTGCTAGGCAGATTAGTCGCTGACCAACATGGTGTAGAAACAGATCAACAGGTATCTCTTCTAGAAGTTTTTAGTGTGCTTCTGTATCGGCTGGCCACCTAAACTTAGCCGTTCGTCTAGTTGTGACGCAATATTAACGTCTTCAACGTAGACATCGGGACTTCGCCTCGAGTTAGCCGAACCTGCCCGAAGTCACCTGCAAGCACTAGCCTCCCGGAGCCACCAGCGTTGCAACACCACCGACATCGCAGTCGTGCTAGAACTCTCTTCGACTTCTCGCATCCGATCGTCGAGGACGCAACGCTGCCGGTCATCACACGTATGCCTTCACCTGTTTATATCTTCAAACTTTCTCCTCCGTAGTTCTATTGTTGTTAGTTTGTGTAGTTTGTAATAGTTTTCTCTCGTAAGCTGATTCATTGTTTTATATGTATTTTTGTAGTATTAAGTGTTGATGTATTTTGTTAGTTGTACTGAAGTGTTGTACTAGATCTCATGTGCTGCAATATCACTAGAGTGAAGTTTGTTTTGTTTTCTCACGTCTCTGATCTCTTCACTGTTTCTGCTTGCGTACGGAACGAACTAACCTGCTGTCATTCCCGTCGCCGACTTCGCGCTGGCGACGCTAGAGTGGCAGCTTGTAACAGTATTACAATATGTTTACCAGCAGCAGTCATACTACATTATACATAGTAATGCTAGCGATATCACTGCAAACATTGAGAGCAATGACAATGGCATATATTCGAGACCTTCATAGTCTTTGATTGAGCTGCAGTTAAAGGTGACAGCCGCTAAATTAACTTTGAACTCCTTGTTTCAGAAACCGAGGGAGCTACTTTTGTTCAAAAAACATGGGGCGCAAGGTGCAGACATTGACAGGAGTAGATATAGCCCGGGCAACAGGGACTATACCGTTCGGAGTTGATGTTCCGGAACTCTTGCCAAACCATCACAGCGAAGACAGCTTCTTCGTCCCTCTTCGCCCTACGAACTTGGGAAGCACCCGCGCTGTGCATCCTCCGGGGTTGCTCGAATCAGGCGATCTCTTCCGCATGGTGTTTCCACTTTGTTCTTTTTCCACTTGTCTGCAATATTAAACTTTTTGAGAACCTTATCTCTGGAATTGACTGGAGCACGGTTACAGAAGAAAGAGATCCTAATAAATCATACAACATATTTTCAAAACACTTGACATCTTTATATGACGCGTGCTTCCCTCTTAAGCCCTACAAAAAACACAGAAAATGCAGAAAACCATGGGTGACAGTAGAACTATACAACAGAATTAAAGTCAAAAACAACCTTTTTCAAGTTTTCCTATCTTCTGGAGACGAAAACGATTTACGTGAATTAAAAAAGATTCGTAATACATTGAACAAAGATTTGAAGAAAGCCATGACGAAATACTACATTACTAAATTTACCACTCATTCAGGAGACGCGCGCCGGCTGTGGGACACAATAAATCAGCTCATTAACAAAAAGGAGATATCCAGACGAATAAAATTTGAAAAACTGGGCATGAGTAGATTAGAAATCGCTGACACCTTTAACAAATACTTTTTAACAGTTGGTGAGTCTACCACAGACAGCACGGAAACGTGTTGCGAGAACTACATAGCATCAAATTACCCGTCTAGTGTATTCCTGTTTCCTACTGATCAACAAGAAGTGGTAAAGCTAATCACGTCATTAAAGGATAACTGTGCTTGCGGCCCAGATGACATTAAGCCAAAGCCTTTAAAGGCTATAAGTCACATTATCGCTACACCATTAACGCACATTTATAACTTCATGTTATCTTCAGGTGTTTTTCCCGATCAAATGAAAGTTGCGAAAGTAACTGTCATCCATAAAGGTGGGTCATTTGATGAGCTTAACAATTACAGACCTATATCTGTACTCTCTGTGTTCGCGGAAATGGCTGAACGAGTTATATACAAGAGGATTATGTGCTTTCTAAACGCAAACATTATAATAGCAAAAGACCAGTATGGATTTTGCGAAAACAAGTCTGCTGAGTCGGCTCTACTCAGCATCAAAGAATACATTCTAGACAACATTGGACACACAATCTTTACACTAGGAATATTTCTGGATTTTAGATAGGCATTTGACAGTATACAACACGATCTACTTTTACGAAAACTACCGTATTATGGCATTCGGGGTACCACAGCTCAGTTAATACAAGGTTATCTCTCGTCTAGAAAACAATATACTGTTGTATATAATACACACTTTCAAGTTGAACACATTAAGTATGATGTCCCCCAGGGATCGATTCTTGGACCAATCCTATTCCTGCTGTTCATTAATGATATCGTAAATATCGATGGACACAAGAAAATAATATTGTATGCTGATGACACAAACGTTTTTTTCGCAGGTTCAAACGTATGTGAACTATATAAAGAAGCGAACGTTTGGATGGAGAAATTAAATTCATGGGTAAATGCAAATGAACTTCAATTGAATATCGCTAAAACAAATTACATGTTTTTCAAGACTAAAGGAGTAGCTCACATACCATGCACTCCAATTTACTTCCAGAGCACCGAGATTCAGCGCACAACAACAATAAAATTTCGAGGAGTTCTATTCCAAGAACAACTTTCTTGGTCTCCTCACATTGACACGATAAAAAAAAGATCTTTCCAGGAGAATCGGCATTTTAAATAGACTGACATACTACGTCCCATTAAATGTCAAGCTGCAAATTTACTACGCACTAGTACATTCACGACTAGCATACTGCTCCTTGGTGTGGCTAACAACGACCACTACAAACCTTCATTCTCTGTTGATATTACAAAAGCGTGCTATACGTGCTATATCAACACTCCCCTTTACGAAAGTGCCCGACCATATTTTAAAATGTACGAAGTATTACGTATAAAACTGTTATACAGACATAAGCTATGTCTAGAGATATTACACCAGTATAAACTAAATACATCACTATTCTTGGACACATAATATGTGAAGCAAACACCATACGAGCTGAGAAAGAGCCTGATATACAAATATAGATCACGCACGAACTACGGTGACCAACGATTAGCGTCACAAATTCCAAACATTCTAAACAAACACCCAACTATATTACATTTACTTGAAGACGGAATTTCAGGTAGATCAATTAAAAAAATAACGAAAGAGTTCCTAGTGGATGAAACCGATGCTTTTCTTGATTGTTGAAATTTGCAGTTAATGATGTTTTTGTATTCGTTGCACCTTGTTCATTATTGTTCCTTGCCTGTTGTTTATTATAATCTATATTTGTCTTGTAGAGCAACTCGATTTTCTAGTCAAGATGTTTCTTCTTAATATATTTGATAGAGGGCCTGCATTTACTTGTGTTTGCCACCACTCGAATGAGGACTGTTTGTATTTCTGTTCTTTTGTTCACACTTCTGGCGGTTCCTGTTTGATTATGGTGCCCGTGTATGATAACACGTGATGTTAACATTTTCTGAGTGCTGTGCTTGCGGTGTGTTTCTGCTTTTCTGCCAGGGTGGCACGACCCAGTCACGCTTTTACTTAGCCTTTAGTCGTGTCCCCCAGGGCAATCTTGTTCAATTTTGCCTTGAATAAAAGCAAACCAAATCAAACCAAACCAAACCAATACGTTTTTTTCTGAAAGCCAAATAGCGAGAGCTGTGAAGGGCCTCAGCATAGGTCACTGGCGCCCAACTTAGACGAGAAAATTACTAAAGGACCCTGCAAAAATAGCGAGGTCTAAAAGGACAACAAGCTAGGCGTAAGTTGAGCAACTAATGCCGGTACAGGACCTGCACACGGTTAACTTAACGCTGCCGGCAGAATATGCCGAGCTAATATCCATAAGTGCATTATTGCAATCAGATACAGCTCAGCTGTCGGAATCCTGCTAATCAAAGTGGCTTGTTTATCTGTACGGAACATGTCAACTGAACTTCGGTCGTGTCGCCTGATAACCCTACTGCAACGAAAAGGATGGGATGCGAAGTTTTGTCGGCCACTCATCTAAAACGTAGAGGAATTTTTGTCAATAAAACGCAATGCGTACTGTAACACGACACGTGACAGCAGCTATCAAGTCCACACCGCTAAACCCCTGGTAACCAACTTCACGGTCAGGGGCACGCGCCGCCATTGCACAAAATCCGCAAATACGCCGAAACCGCGCGCGCAAACAAAGCCGCTTTTGAGTAAGCCTCTGTGCGCTTTGAAGCAGCGTAAACATTCGAGGCATGAGCATTTTGTCGGCAGTCGAACAGGCCGGAGGCGGGGAAATTCACGAGAGCCGTAACATAGGACTTACCTGATAGCGAAATGCACAAAACTTGTTCGGTTGTCAGCTTGGCGGGAAAGTTCCGACGCAATGGTGACTAGAAGTAGTAAAGTTAACGACAACTTGCGCAAAGTTCTGGTGGCATATTGCCCGACTTCATGCAACCACAGGTTAGCCGATCAGAATAGGACAACGAATAGACGTCTTGGGGTCGCGAATCGCCATTGAACATGGTCGTTTCTAACGAGTCCTCTACCGTGACGTTCCGCCATGACAAGCGTCCATCTTGGCTGGCGAGCGCCGCGCATGCGCGACCTTGCATGCACCGCGTACATACATCACGTGACCACGTCAGAGAGATGTGATTGCGAGCCGGCCCGCCGACGCACGCCCGCCTGGATCGTCGCGCGCGGCGGTGTTCTGGTGTCGCGAAGGGGCCCACGCTCTGAGGAGTTTCTCGTTGAAACGATATTGAAACCATGCTTTGCAGTTGCGGTAATAGCTCGCTGTATTCGCTACATACTCCAATGCAGTACAATAACCTGTGCACTTGAGAATAAGACAGTTTCTAGAAATGGTGAGGCTGTCGTAGTTTACTTTTGCGTGCAAGAACTTTAGAGGTACACCATGAAGTTATACGTACGCGCTGTCTGACTGATGAGATTCACTATCAGTTGCGCAAAACACGTGTACGCAATTTTTTGCCTGCAATTGCGACCACTTTTTTATTGTGAATCGAATAAAACAGAAAAAAAAACTTCCTTACCGAGAATAAAAAAAAAGATTGTGCACCCACTCTGTTAGTTTCAACGCACTTGGTTTTTTATTTGCTGGTGTACGCGCAATCTAACAACCCTGAAAATCTTGATGACAGGACATATGAATTTTTACATCAGAGGGATCACAATAATATAAAATTCCCGCAAGCTCATAACAACGTGTGGAACCCACCATTACATCAATACTGGTTTCAACGGCATATCAGTGATGATAATGAGATGAAGCCACCAATGTTTATATGCTCTCTTTGGCAAAACAACCCGCTTACGACATTACCGCTGTGCCGCAATATCAGGTATATCAAACAAGTGTGCCTGCTGTGTGTTTGTGGCAAAAAAAGGGGGGTGGCATGGCGTGTAATCTTCGAATAGAAAGAAGAAAACGAGAAATGTTTGCGTCCCAACACCCCCTTAATATTATCAGGGACTCCGTGTAGTAGTGGTCTCTAGAAATTTCACTATCTGCCATTTAATGAGATAATGAATAAAAATTACGAGCATTTGGCGAAAACAGTGAAATTTTGATAGAAAGGCGCGAATGTTCCACGAAACAAAGTTCGCATTTTTTAAGTAATTTGGTTGTATTTTTGTTGGATTATTACGCACGGCGGCTGCATGTAACCCTTGCTGTCACATTCACCGAGGTGCACGCAGGATGCAGGTGTTCAGACCCTTCTCTTCCCTTTTTCCACCTCTCCTTTCATACTACTCTTTCCTTACACAAAAGCGCTGATGCTTTAGCTCCAAGCTGGGAGCATTACTCGCTGCCAGTGCCGTTCGTAGTGGGGTCATTGTACGCCAAACATACCAGCTATTTTGGCGACCACCTGAAATCAATTCGAAATAAGATCCTGCTGATTCACTGAATTGAAAGCAGTGAATCACTAAAATATTTGGGGAAGAAAAAAAATATGGTCACGTGAGTGCTTTCCGAATTTATTCAAACTTCTACGGCTGTTGTTCGTGAAAAAAATTATTATTTGGAAGTGCCACTTTCTCTTTCAATACGGAATTTAGTTTATAAAATAATCAATGATGCGTGTGCAAGGTGTTGTAAGGTAAACATTATTAGTGAAATTTTTTGGCGACATACACATGCAAGAATTTGCCGAAAGGGGTTATTTTGTAGTTTTTCTACTGCATTACTGCTATTTTATTTTATTGATTATATGAGAAATAATAATTACTTCATAGAAGGTATATTTTGCAAAAAATTACCTTTGCATCTTTCAAGTCGCAAAATTTACGAGAAAAAAATCACAAACATTCCAAAATCATGAACCTTTTCCACATTGAGGCCAATTTGCACCACATGGTGGTCTAATTACACATAACATTTATATCCAACTGGAAAGCAAGAGAGCAGTTCTTTTAATATCTCAAGTTTTATTGTTACAATTTTTGTTTTATGGAAGGAAACATTTTTTGAAGTTTTTGATTGGCGGCTATCTTCCCATTTGGTAATATGGCAGCTTCCCTCTAGTTACCTGTGGTCCGGCATTCCTCAAGACAGACAGGGTGTTTACTCTCTACCTCAGTATAAATTGATGACATGCCTCGCACGCGGGTGATGTTATCGCATGTGCCCATGGTGCGACTGAGATGGGTCAGCTTGCTTCCCCTTTGCTTCAGCCGCGTTTGTAGTGCTCGCTCGCGTTCATTTACCCGTGGCTAGACCACATGATTTCCGGGGGGCTGTTATTGATTTAGACTTATGTGGTGCGTTATGGTGATGTGCTTATCGACAACACGTCAAGAGTATTCATATCAAAGTATAAAGATTAAAGAGGAACTGTGAAAAAACGAATGTTAGTTACACGCACCCAGGCTCTCTGTCAACACATTGTGTCCCCTAAAAAAGTGGACTGGCAGTGGCATTCCGGCTAGAAAATAACTAATCAGAGCAGCCAACTTCTAGACTTTTCCATAAGGTCCACTGAAGAAGGACATTGTCTCCGTTTCTACAATAACAGTATACGTCCGTTGGCATCCACGTCCATTTTCTATTTCTTCCTACGAATTGAGAGGCACCCGTGAGCTTTACGTTGATCTTTGCCATACCTCTGACGGACAGTTTTTACAGTGCATACGTGGGAGAGAGCACACATCCTTCATGGTGATTTTGTTCAGGCGGCGGTAATCGACGCGTTATGAGTAGTGTAGTGGTATTGCTATTGGTGACCTATGTTCCAGAATAATCTGTAATGTTCACGAAGTGGGCGTAATCTTCACAAAGTTATTTACTGCAGTCCTGAACCTTCTCGAACACTGCACAAACAATAACAGAGAGTTCCTTCAAGGGAAAGAGCTTTGCCCTTTCACCTGAAGGAACTCACTGAAAGAACTCAGTATGACTTGCCCCTCTTGGGGAGGGGGTGCAATGGACGGTAGGGGGGTGTCAGGCGAAAATTTTTGGGATGCTCCAGACTCCGCGTTCCCACCCTAGCGCCACCCCTAGTTTGATCACGACCACGGCGGCCGTATTTTGAGGAAGGCGCAATGCCACAGGACCGTGTGCGGTGCAATGTCATCAAAATCAGATGAAAATTTTCATTGGAAAAATCTTTTGGTCAATCTTCCGCATGGCAGCAACTGAGTTTATGCGACGCCAGATCTTGTGCTTTTAGCGAACGTTGCCAGATTTATGCAAACGCTTTGGAGAGAATGTAGTAGATTAGGAAATCGAGGGCTCACGAGGGACGTGGAGTTCACTGGCGCCAAAGAGGCAATAGAACACTATATATATCACTGCTCTCTGTTTTCTCTAAGAGATTAGGAAAAGCAGTTTTGATGCGTTTATCTACTTTAATTGAGCCACATAACGTTATGACCCTATTCTATCATGGCTTCAGAAAAAATTGGTCAACTAAAACTGCGCTGTTGGCACAGAAAGAATTCATTCTACGAAACTTAGAAGAAAGGCGCCGAGTATTATTTCTCTTTTTTGACTTAAAAAAAAGCCTTCAGCAGCTTGAATCATAAAGTACTGCTTGATAAGCTAGGCAGCTATGGGATTCAAGAATGTGCTGGTGAGCTCGTGAATTCCTATTTGTCACACTGACGTCAGTAGATTAGCGGTAACAAGCACTCGTCAGAAATGCTAGGTCTTAACTTAGGCGTGCTGTAGGAAAGTGTATTGGGGCCGTTATTTTTTGATGTATACATTCGTGCCATCGTTATTATTTACGATAACTCATTCTACGTTATATAGGTTGATGACACCAGCGTTTTTTAGCGGTAAAATTCATGACGAATTATTAAGAAGGGTTAATGAATTGCTAGCGGCCCTAGAAGGCTGGTCGAACTTAAATGCGCTAGAAATAAATGTGGCCCAGACAAATGCGGTCATTTCACGCCCTAGGAGTAGAACTGTATCATCTTGTGTGTCTTTGACTTATGGCTACAAGAATATAGAAAGTGTACCGGCATTTAAAATTCTTGGTATTTGGTTCACAGGAAAGCTCCTATGGGATGCGCATATTATTCGCGTGAGTTTAGCCGTCTGGCGTTTTGTTGGTCTTTTATACCGCAATAGTAACTTTCTTCCATTTGATATCAAGTTGTTGCCTTTCCAATCGTTGTTTATGTCACAAGTGAATCATTGTAAACCTATATGGGGCACTGGCACGCATACAGCCTTTAAAAAAGCCTTATGTTCTACAGAGGAAAAGGCCACTGTACAACTTAGCCAGAGATCATTCTTCCGCATGACTCCTGCAAGCTTCTGATATTCCAACAGTTTTCAAAACTTACAACTTGCGCCTTGTTCTTCGCTATCAGTATGAAATAAAGAACAATAATTCAATGCTGGCCGATTTAGCAGAGTTAGCTGAATGCTTTTCTTCGTATCCCATACGGTTCATGAAAAAGTTCGAAACAAGAACACAACGCGCAAACTACGGGGCTCAAAGGCTATGAATAACTTAGCCTTCTGTATTAAACCTTTTATCGCAAAGTGGTTTTTGTAATTCATCTTCCACAGCGAAAAATACGCTGGTCTCCCATAGAGTCCTCATATGCGGATGCGTAAAAGACTTTTGACATGGTACACAAAAATAGAAGTTTCACTACATATATAACATTGATCGGTCTCAGAGAGAACAGTGAGCATTTAAACCAACCGATAAAGTAAATGTATTGGGTAGAATAGTGAGACAATGACGCTGTTGCGCTGTCTCGCCGATTTGACACTTCCCCTGTACCTCCACTCGCCACTCGCCAACCCACCAGCAACGGACACCGCAGGGAAAAGCGCGCGTTCACAATACAAGGAAAGCTTTTCTAGCCACTATAATAAAATGTTTTGAGATAGCTTTTTGCCGTTTGTGGCACTATAAGGAACACAAAGGCGGAAGTGCCACCAGGCCCCGGAAATTCTCAAGTTTGAGTGGTCACATGTAGGGGGCGAAAAAATCAACGGCGCCGCATTTCGGCTTCAAATACCCAAAATCGGTCTACTGACCCCTTCTTTATGCAGTGCATAGGCACCGCCATTCAAACTATTAGCCCAGAGAAAGAACACTGGCGTCTCTGTGGTTGCGGCGATGTGACGTCACGGCACGGACTCGCCTAATCCGCCTGCACTTGTCGCCGTTTTCAGCGCCCGCCATGTACGCGCTCTTTAGCTATACGTTGGTTATTATTCTTCAATTTTGTGACGCCAATTTCTCAACATATAAAGTGCAAATTTTCACAACTAGTTGAAGGTTTAAAAGCTGTTAGAAGCTTCCATAATTTAGCATATAGTATAGGCACACTACTACTGTCCGAACAAAAGATTTAATATGAACATGGTGATGCCGGAGAGCAGGTTCGTTGTTTTTATCGCGTACACCACAGAATGGGTGCCAAAAAATATGCCAAGTGGTACTAACGTTATTAAAACTAGGCATAGACTCTGTGATTAGTACATGACTGTGCCTAAGTATGAGAAATAAAATTGTGATGTTTTCGATTCACTAATACATTGCGCTTTACCGCGCAAGTTACGCCTGAATCTTCGAATGACCTAAATGAATTGATAGAACTGCACTTTCTCAGCAGGAGTCATTATGAATATGACTGTCATAAGCAATCACGTAAGCTATTAGTCCAACAAACAAAATAATACAGCTGCACACAACAGTTTCGAAAATATTGAGATATTTCCGTTCACTGGTAACATATATGTACACGTTTCTTCTCAACAGTCACCGGAGAATATGTAGTCCTATAACGTGATTGTCGTTAATGCTGGAGTGTTTTACCACCGCGTCACAAACGCTAATTGAAGTTTCACGAGGGAGCACCGCTGATAGCAACGATTTCAACACGAACGGCAGTAAGTCCAATTTAACTCTTCCTATGGCACACTCTTGGACCTGGCCCGAGAAGTGGCAAAACCAGAGGATGGCTAACCGGGCCTTTCTCGTACCCGTCAATATTTTCCCCATGCAGAGACAAAGATGACAATTTCGAGTAGGTGCTCTCCCCCAACCCCGATAAAAATTTCAGCCTAGAAGCTTCTGCACCCATGAAATAACTGAACAACCTTCACTTCGATGAGGCGACGACTGGTCCCTCATGTCATGTCCACCGACATGTTATCAACTGAAATGAAATTGAAGATATGAGTTGGCTATCCAAACTGGTAGCTCGGAGCGCGACCACACTATTGCTGCGATTCTGCACGAAGACAGAATCTGACCGCAATTGGAAGTTTCAAAACTATTGCGAAAGAAAGATGGAACTAAACAACATTTTCAGCAAGCAAGTACACGAGAAAAACACAAAACAGCGACCGTGGTATTTTAGGGCGAGTGCCTTCCGGTATACGTTTTGATACTCGATGCTGCACGCTGCCACGTCATGGTGGTCTAGTGGCTAAGGTACTCGGCCACTGGCCTGCAGATCGTGGGATAGAATCCCGGCTGTGGTGGCTGCATTTTCGATGGAAGCGGAAATGTTGTAGGCCCGTGTGCTCCAATTTGGGTGCACGTTAAAGAACCCCAAGGGGGTCTAATTTTCCGGAGCCATTCACTACGGCGTCTCCCATAATCATATGGTGGTTTTGGGACATTAAAGCCCACTTATCAATCAATCAATCAATCAATCAATCGATGCAGTACGCTAGCCGGGGCTTGATACACAAGTGAAAGCGCTGTTTGTAGATACGTGGATTCATCCAGTACAAATTTTCTAGAAAAGAAAAAAGGCACAATATTCCACGAATACGAATCAACTATGCTCAGCTCAACCTCATTATTTAAATATGGGGCCTTAATTCCCTCTAAAAATTACACGGTTATGCGTCAATGAGTTTATCGTATCCAAACAGAAGCGGGGTATTGATTTTTACACCCGCCGGAATGCGGCTGTCATCGCCGCCAATGGAATCCATCATCGGGATTAGCAGCGTAACAAAGACTTTTTCACTCATCTCACATTGCTATACATCCCAGCGCGTGATTGTGCAGTAACAAAAGTAAATCTGGAGCTTGAGACAAGCAAAAGGCAACGCAAACATTAAAACAGCACACGAAGCGAGCGCATCAATATGTAGGCGTGCGGTGGCTCGCGTCGAAGAGTCCATGCCGAGACGTAATACACCAGGTGGCGCCACTCCAACTTCTCAGGGCTAATTGCACTTTGTTGCAGAGGCGCCCTCATCGTTGTCAAGTTTGTAAGTTTTCTTGTTCGTCTTCTGTGTCTTAATGCCAAGATTCTGCTACCACTTTCGCCATGCTCCAGGCGCCACGTCTCCAAGGAGCCGAAGCCTTATCTTAGGCTGGTACGACGTCCGAATGTTTCGGCTACGGGTGGCGGTCAATCTTCGCGGCGCCAATTGGATGAAGACAAAGTGATGAATGCGTTCGAACAGCAAGATAATCTCGTGTTGGGCAGACCTGAGGAGGAATGTGACGACACCTCGATGACACCGAACGCCAACAATAAGTGTGCTACTCCGGAAAATGCGCGAACTGATAATCAAGAAGATTACAGCGATGCAACGATCATCGATTCAGCGGAAATGAACTGTAATATGAAAGTAGAAGACAGACCTTTCGCAACAGTCACGTACAAGAAAGCCCGACCAGCGGGGATACCCGTAATTTTCAAGCTGATGGACCCTAGCGCTTAAATCTGGAAAGTTAATCCAAACAAACTGGTCAGTGAAGTGGTATCAGCTGCTAAAGAGTAAGTGCAGTCATTCTGTGTCAATAGAGATGGCAACTTCTGCTAAGTAGTCTCCACAGTTACTTCCTACTACAGACTTTTTCAGTTAACACGTGTTGCTGGTCTTGAAGTAGCACCATATATACCGTAGTCGTACGTGAATCACCTAGGAAAGATTAGACAAGTACCAATACAATACAGTGAAGGTCAACTGCTTGAATAATCGAGAGACAGTGGAGTATTCTCAGTCAAGAGACAAACTAAGTGGCTCCATCGCGAAGATGGTTGAGCAGAGCCACATTTACTAGGCAGTGCCATTCTTGAGTCCTCCGCCCTCTTGACAAGCCATTGCCACCTCGTGTTTTGATAGGATTCACGAGTCATCCGGTGGGAGAGTACCTACAGCCCGCTACACGGTGTTCAACCCCCTAATGCTAATGATATAGACATGATAGCCCGCTAACAATAGCTAACGATAACACGATGGCTAACGATAACCCGCTAACGATATTAACGTGTTGCGAAATCATGTCATGGAGAACTTTGCGAAATCTGTGCCGGGGCACATGATTACAAAAACCGTACATCGAGGAATCATCCCAAATGTGTCGGTTTGCAATCGAGACCACGTAGTATCGTATGCTGGATGTCCGAAACATCACGCAGCTTGACTAAAGGAACCAGACATTTTACTTGGAACTGCTCTAAAAAAGGAATCACTTTGTCTAAATCCTGAAACGGTGCATCCCCTCTTTATGACTTCAAAATCATAGAAGAGTACATCACCGATATCGTAAGCGACAATAGTCAAGCGTGCTCCAGCTCAGAAAAACAAAGTTACAAATAAAACGAACTGTAGAGGACAATCACCATACGTTCAAAGGCAGACAAGCCACAGCAGGACACCGAAATCGTCAGCAACTCAAGATAACCATGCGTCTACACCTTTAACCTCATCAAAACCAAAAGCACAAGAGCAACGTGCACCAATAACAAGTGATGTCGGTATGATTATGTCGATACTACTATTTCTATGTAGGGCTTAATGTCCCGAAACCACCATATGATTATGAGAGAAGGCGTAGTGGAGGGCTCCGGAAATTTCGACCTCCTTGGGTTCTTTAACGTGTACCCAAATCTGATCACACGGGCCTACAATATTTATGCCTCCACCAGAATCGCAGCTGCCGCAGCCGGGATTCGATCCCGCGGCTTGCGGGTCAGCAGCCGAGTACCTTAGCCACTATACCACTGTAGTGGGACAGTTAAGCCGATGCTCTTCCTTGCTTTGAAGCAATCCTGCGTGCGTTTCCGCAGACCAGTGACCTTCCAGAGGTCCGCGCCGGTCTTTCATTAGAACCTCTAGCAGCACACCAAAAAATGTTTTATAGCAAAATGGTTCTACAAATGGACAACTGTTTCCACTACACATCTGCGTTTCCAGTGGAATGCTAAAGTCCTTAGGTCCAAAAGCGCGGTTTTAGGAAGCTGGTTGCTGAGTATAGCTTCCTCGTATTGTGTCTAAGTGAAAGCAGTGTTGGCCCTAACTTTAGGATTTCTAATAATGTGACGTAGGCATCAAGAAGAAGTCCAGGCTTGAACAGGACACTGTTATACGTACGGCGTGACATGCCCTCATTTTTATACTCGTCAGACTCGGATGTGCCAGAATTTGTACGGAGCGAAATTGAATTCGAGAAATTTATCCTCACCCTATATTGTATTCATTGCAACCATTGACACTAATCTTCGAATCATGCATGGTTCATTTATTGGGTAGAGTTCAAGGACCTGCCCTCATCTGTGGAGATTCAATTGCGCACGAAAGCACGTGAGGCAGTACTCATACCGACTTCCTTGGGAGAACACTTGAAAAGGCAATTAACAGATGTGGTCTGCCTGTACTGAATGATCAATCAGTAACGTTTTTATGAGGTTATAATTATGCCAGCTGTCTAGTTTAGCTATAGACTCTTCTGATATTCCACGAGATAGGAACTGGTGTAGAGACCTCGAAACACGAGGGAGTGACAATTACCCAGTTCTCATGCAAGACCCAAGAAGGTAAGGGCAGACGACAACATTTACCTTAAAGCTGACTGAAAACTATTTCGTGACAATACTAGACGTGTCTTAGTGGGGGTTATAAACTGGAAACATTTGGCACTATAGTAAAAGCAGTTACTCTCGTGCGACACGGTGTACAGCCGTCCCAGCAGGCCACTCTGGTGTAGATGCAGACTATGAGCGCATAAAAGCAATTAGAAGACGAACAGAACGTCGCTATAACCCCACTTGGAAGCTAGAAGATTATAGGATAGTCAGGCCTCGCACGTCCAATATAACCGACCCACGCATAAGTTAGGTCGTAAAAATGGCGCAATTTCTGCCATTCATTGATCCCATTTACTCCGCTTCCGAAAGCCCGGCAGACAATCACTGCTTTAAATTATCCGGTATTCCGGTAAATCCCATTGAGAGAATTGGACATATATCGTAGATTATCCGAACGTGATGTTGCTAATAAGTTTTGCCCCATTCTGACTTGAACTGGGTGATTGGTTGACAACACTATTGCACTGGCGTATTCTGTATAACAGCAAATTCAAGATAAATACGCTTTCTCAACTCAATGACACGTATTCTCTATTAGAGTTCCGTTCTGCTCCACCGTTAACCCACGTAAGAACAGCAGCAGGTCTCGACAACGTGTCATACAGTGTTCTGAAAAATCTTGGCCCCAACGGCACGCCAGTTCTTCTACAGATTTGTAACTATATGTGAACGAAGGCATGCGTTCCTATGCGTTTAGAGGTCGCGGGAATTATCCCACCGCTAAAGCCAGGCAAATCGCCGCTTTCGCCTGACTCATTTAGACTAGTCAGCCTCACTAGCTATGTATCTAAAGTCAAAGAAAAAAATAGTTAACAGAAGGTTACTGTGGTAGATTGAGGCTAACAACTCTCTTCCAGAACAGAGCGATGGCTTCAGACAACAGCAATTCACTATGGACTGCGTTTTCGACCTCGTTACATTTGAAGCACATGTGACGAGCTGTGGAAACGTGGCTGTTGCGGCGCTTATAGATATGAAAAAGGCGTTCGACTCTGTGGGCCACCTTTCTGTGCTGAGCCGGCTTGCTTCACTAGGGGTTCATGTTCGCATCTTTCAATGAATCGCCAATTTCCTGCGTAACATTTCTTCCAGTAATGAAGACAGCGATCACTTGAACATGAGCAGAGGTGTACCCCAAGGAAGCGTTGTGAGTCCGTTCTTTCCAATGCTGCAATGGCAGGTCTTCCGGAAGTGCTGCCCGAAGCCTTGAACATATCCATGTATGCAGATGAGATATGCTTATGAACATCCCACAAATTGCAGGAAGCGATAAAACACCTGCTTCAGCAAGGACGCAATTAGTGACTACTTCAAAGTGCGAGGCATGTAGATTTTTCACGCCAAATCGGTAGTTCTGCCATTCACGAGAAAGACAGTGAAAAACTTAAAACTTTTTGTGGAAGGCCAGACAATTGAAACTGAACAAAAGCATTGATTTGTTGGTGTTGCATTAGGCAGCCGCCTCGGATAGAGTCAGCATATTGCTGATCTAGAAAATCAAGTTAACTGCACCATAAATGTTATATATCGTAAAATGGGAACAAAGTGGGGCGGTACAATAGCGTCTCCACTCTACGTCAATTGTGCACTAATCTGATAGAACTACGCACCAGTTCTCCACAACATCTCTCAGACGTCTCTAAACCGACTTCAGCTGTTACAAGCATGCAGCTTACGCTTACGTCAAGGGGTTCCACAGGCCACATCAAGTTCTCTGACACTGACAAACGCAAGAGAACCCAACTTTATAGTAATTCGAAATGTTGAGACTTGTCGGCACGTCTTTCTTTTAGTGACGCAACACCCTTCACATCCGCTCATATCGCACATCGGGAACCGTGCCGGAGCGAAAATATACCACGTGTACCAACTGTAGATTTCCCGGCTTCCTGTATCGACACATTAGCCCCTGGACCAAAACTACCCGCCATGGCTGCTTGAGCTACTAACTATTGAAACATCATTAGAAAGAGTTCGCAGCAGACATAAAGTGTCAATCGTTGCCGCAGATCAGTTGACATCACATCATCTGTTTGACAGGTACCAAGGTTATAACCACGTGTACACTGACGACTCCGTCACCAAAGAGAGAGTGACATCAGCATTTATGATTCCGGAATTGCACGAAGAATGGGCATGTCTGTTGGACCATCTCTCCTCTTCAACAACGTTGGAGCACGTAGCGATTTTGCTAGCCGTAAGTTTCATTAAACTGTCAATGACACCAAGTAAATGGGTGGTAAAAACAGAATCTCTGGCGGCACATGCATGTGTGGAAAATGCCACTTCAAGACACAATGATGTGTGAATAGTATACGCTACCCTGAAAGATCTTTCAGAAGCTACAAGGTATAGTGGCATTTCAGTGGGTAGCCAGTCACTGCGGAATCAAGGAAAATGAAATGGCAGATTAGTTGGCGAAAAACGCTCATCATTTTACGGAAGCGTGCCTCATTCCTGCATCTCAATATGATTTAAATAAAATTTTAAACACAACGAGACGTAACTTATGCTTGTCTACCTGGTTCACAGACAAAACAAAGGAATCAATCCCATATGCTGTTGATCCTAATCTCGAACGCCAATTAGACCGTGAACTCCCAAGGCGTATCGACACACTCCTACATCTCCTAAGACTCGAAACTGCTTACACAAAGCACTTCCTACTTCATATTCAGCGTTCAACATCGTCAGCACCTTCATGCAGCCCCGACGATGAGGACATCTATCACCTCTTGCTCAACTGTCCGAAACACGACACACACCGAAGGTGACTCGAACAGGAACTCCATAAGGTAGATCCCGAGCAGCCATTTGCGTTGAAGAAAAATACTAGGCCCATGGTCATCTAAAAAAAATGCACAGCAGTGAAGGTGCTGCAACATTTCTTTGAAGAACTGAAGATTTGTGACCAATACTGAGTGGACTATATGTTGTTAAAAGTGAGCGTAGCGACTATATACTTGTTTGTTCTGACCATAAGAGAACTTATGCTCTCACGTATATAGGACTTTTTATATGTATTTAATGCTACTTTTTTCTTTATTTGTAAGAACCAAGTAGAAAGGGGTAGCCATCGCTAAGTAACAGTGACAAAAACTTCTTCCTTACTTTCTATTTCAATAAAAAAAAGCTACATCGTTGTGTGCCGCTACACGTAAAAAACAATTCGTTCTTATAGCAAGTAGTATTTCTTCAACAAGTGCTGTGTCATAAATTTTTCGTGATAGTGTTTGCTCCAGCTGACTCGCAGTCAGTAGCAGCCTATCGAAATCATTATCATCATTTCAAAATAAACGGCGGCCAATGATAGCGACAGCAGGTAATGGCTCGCAGTACGTTCGGATGTGTCTCGCACTGTTTCGTTTCGCTGCAAATATTTAGAGCCACTGCCAGCCGACACACTCTCTTTCATTCTGTTTATTTTGACTCATTGAAAGCTCTCGCGAAGGGAATTCAAGTGACTTCCGGGAAACGAAGAGACCTTTGAAGCTTTCATCAGATGAACACCCGTTGCAATCCGAGAAATACGGGCCGGTGAGTAGCAACCACATTAGTTGTTAAGGAAGCTTGCATGCTGAGCTAGTTGGTTCATTTCAACATATGGAGGTTTTTTTGCCACTGACTGCGTAGGCGTGGCATGGTGGCAGCACATTGCAACATTTATTTTAAATTTTTTTAACTTGTCAAGCTGCCACCGGGAAAACGTGCGTTACTTAGAGTGTGGCTTCACATGGGAACAAGTCGCTGACTAAATAGTTAATTATGAAATTGTATCGCCAGGTAAGACAAACAAGGCCATTGCGATGAAAGAAGGCCAATACATCTCTGTCGCCTCGCATGTGTCTTCGTAGCTAGTCCATATATTAGTACAAGAAACCTACGAGTTAGTAGTTTTCCGCAGTCACACTTGAGCAGCATCACATAATTATGGCCGTAGTTTGGCTATTGTGACAATAAAAGCGTCATCTAAATTAGAAATACTTCTTTTTCTGCCAAAGCCTCCTGGCCTATATAACATGGGAGCAGCTGCGTAAAATGGGCAAAGAGCCTGCTACTTGACATGCCTTGTGAAAAAGCCGCCCCGATTGATACTTGTGTTATGAGGTACCAATACATATATGTATAAAATACTGCTATTTACTAGTTAACTGAGTTTACTTGCGTACTTTGCAAAATTTTATGCTTTGATTACGCTTAGCAATATCTGGTGATGTTACTTGATTTTCCAGACTGCCATGCAACGGCAGGATGACTACCCCCGAATGTCGACTCTGCAAGCACGTCAAAACATCTGAATGCTTTCTACAACAAGTCATCTCGAACTTCTCACATGCAATCCTGTAGTTGTGAAGGTTTGCACGCATATCATGGAGGGGTGCTTTAGATTGGGCACAAGCATTGGCTGCCTAGCATGGCAAGGAATGTGCACTTCAATAACGTTGAAACTGAAACACTGTGAGTTAGATTGTGGGGCACAGATGAGCTCAACAACACAGGTTTGATCCCAGCCACGGTGGCTAGATTTCCATGCGGGTGAAATGCTAAGACGTTTGTGTTTAAGAATTTTTTTAGATTCGTCTGCACCACATGATTCATTAAACGAGGTGATGCACCTCGCGATTCGTTTCAGTTGTGCAGTAATGGCGTCATCTAAACCATGCCATTCGTTTGAAAACGCGCTAGAGAGGTACAGCACTAAAATAGTTCATAATTTACCTCTACCTCATACCGTTACGGCGCTGGTTCGGTGCACCCAAGCGCACAGCTTTACAAACGACACAGCATTTGACGTAGGTGCCATACTCGCCTCTACAAACGCGGCGTGTTTTGCGAAGATGTTTGCACGTCAATAAATTAAGCGAACAGAATTAAATATTGCATCTTGTCATTCACTTGTGTTGTCGCACTGCTGAACTCATGTTGCAGAAGTTCTCAACTTCTTGTGCACAGCTGTGAACCAGTTCCCATGGGTGCAGGTGAACCAAACTGACCTTTAAAAAATGGAAGCTTGAAAATATGAAAATATTTGTGAACACGAGGTGTCAGAGCGAATGTTTGACAAGCAGCCTTGTCTTCGGTGAGGCTACAATGTCCTTTGTTTTAACCCCTGAAGCCAGAATCAAACTAAATTCGCCCACTACTGTACGACTTATGATCGATTCATGGTTGGCGTGTGAATCGTCAGAAATTATTAATTGCATTACAAAAGGAACACCCCTGCCGTCAGAGACATTACCAGGCATTCTGACATTTAGTTGTGCCTTGTGACACAGTATACAAACTATACCCAGATCTATTTTGTCTTAGTTAACTGTGTTTACCTAATACAAGTTTAGAATAAGATGCACCAAAGCTCATAAGGCTGCACTCAATTGCATTAGCTTTGCACATATGTTCAATAGGCTCCTAAAATAATAAACCATAAAGGTGATGAGCACTTGCAGCACAGCTTCCCCAAACATGTTAGTGCTGCCGTGATGAGTAAGATTGTGTTCTTTAGATATGCTACTGTTTCTTTTTCATATGGCAAACGTCCCAGATTTTTTTGAACACGCCTGCTTCTGTTTAAAGTAACTTTGTCATATATATAGTGTATACGACTACGAAGTGGAATCCTGTACACTACCGTCATGAAAAAAATCTAGCAAATCGCACAGGTAGTTGAAACATCAATGATTTTGGCTTTTCCACAGCCACACTGCAAGATAGTACGTACTTCAAGTTGAAGTCTTTAAAAGTAGCAGGCAGAAAAGAATTTCACCTTTCAAGCACAAGTATACTGAAAAAGTAAACACAATAAGAAGTGTGTAATAAATGTGGCTTATATTGATCCAGTATTTGAAAAGATTCACATCATGTGTCACCAATTGATATCAGGAGTGCTTGCTTGCAAGAGTGTGCTCACGTTTTATCGATATGTCTATGCAAAAAAAAGAGACTGTGCTCAGAGCTGAGCAGTTTAGTGTACTGTAATAGTACCAACAAAGATCCACAAACAAGAAAATGTACAATTCATGCCTAAAGCTTATTTTTTCAAAAACTGCGCGTCTTTGGTCTGTAAGCATACAACTCATAACTATGTTCCTTTTGCATAAAAGTTCGCTACATATTCAGTAGACCGGGCATTACTTGCGACGAGTCTAGCTGCAGTAACTGCGTAACCTAACCCTAACAATAAATTTAAGAAGCCTGAAATATTTTAGGCCAATCACCTAAATACATATTAGCTAACATATCGGCTCATGACTGAGAATAAAAACTAGTGCCTACCCTGTGGACACGACATTGCACAATTGTGAAGTACTCAGTGTAGCATTCCAGAGCGAGAAAGATTCAGAACTGCACGCATACGCGATTGATTACTTAACAATCTTCGCAAAACTACATTGCTCTCACTGCACGAGCTTTCTATCAGCAATGTGCAAGTTTCCTTCCTGATTCCACTTAATGCATTCACTTCACTTCAAGATCAACACTACTTGGCAAACGCCGCATCTCACGGCAGAATCGAATCCTTGTCCTGAAGCCACGCTATTAAACTCGAACCCCGCAACACAATGAGAGTGACATTCATTAGGCGATGTCGATGTTCAGTATTATGCATATGCTTCTTAGCTTAAAGAGTCTACAGATAGGTTAAAAACTTTTGATATGTATGAGTGACTTGTTTTGTTTTGTTCGTATATATTGGTTATACTAGCTTTGACACTCGCAATAAACGATGCAAACCTTACTTGATTGACAGTGTTTTTGCCAGTCTAGGCTAGTTAGGTCACCTGGCGATAACTACACACGCTAACCGCGATTTAGGAACCAGAAAAAAAAATACCAAAGGAAGTGAGCAGCGCGAACCAGCAGCGAGCCCCTACCTGCTGCAAAAGCATGCGTCTTTATAATGACGATGATAGCATTACCAGCGCCATCTCGCCTCGCGGTATTGCAGTTGAGTACGCTGCTGCTACCTATCTGCAGGTTATTTTGATACAACAGCCGAAATGTACAGTTTCTGTTCTCTAAACTGGTAGGGGTTCTGTGGTACCACTTCAACGCATGCGCTCATTTTTTAAGCGCTCTGATGCGGTGGTGGCATTGCACCAAGCTACAAAGAAGTCCGTAGGCACACATCTGACAGACGTGTAATATTGGAGTGGGAAATACGTTTATCACATCTCAGGGGGAAAGCACTTGGACGCAAGTGTGGGGTAGGCAGCGCTACTCCTCATGTAGCGTTGCATCAAGACCGCTACCTTAACTAAGGTGGACCGATGGTTGCAGTTGAGATGCACTGGCATTGAAAGAAACAAAGGAAGCGTTGAAAAGGGACAAGGGTCATGATTACGTTGCCGTAACGTCCACGCCATGTTGCCTTTCTCTCACGTGGTCACAGCCGATCAAGGTGTCGACTCAATTTATGCCCGTTTTTGCCCGACAATATGAAACCGTCCAACCGCACGCGATAAAAATGTATTCTGAGGCACGCTATATGAGCCAGTGAAATTCATGTCTGCAGCCACATAGGCAGTCAGATGTATAGTTGCAGGAGAATTCTGCACTAGATTGTCAAGAACAGCTTACCACTTTCAAGTCGTTGCCTGCCACCACGTAAGTCCCGTATAGATCTCCCGTTCTCTATCCAGGAGCCTAAGGTAGCACTCGCTTGTTGCAAACACACATATGAGCACCAGGACCTGGCGAAATCTACTACAGAGCCTTGTGTCATCTGGGTGAGCACGCGAGAATAGCTCTGCTTATGCTATGTAATGATTCTTGGCTAGCGGGCAGTCTCCCCTTAAGTTAGAAAACTAGTCATCTAGAACAGCTGTTTAAACCTGACAAGTCATCATTGAAACTACCCTCCTATCGCCCATTCGCATTGGCCAGTAGCGTGGGTAAAATAATAGCGAAAATAATCCTCGCACACCTGAAGTGATACTTGGAGTATGATGAAATCTATCTAGACACCATGGCCGGTTTTTCAAATGGTCGATCAACGATTGATAGGATCATTGATCTAATCACATACAGTTGAGCACGAGAAAAGCCGTAATCGTCTTTGCGCCTCTCTGTTCCTCGACACCAAGGGAGCCTATGATAACATCACTCAAGAAGCCGCCCTTGCCATGCTAGAAAAAATTAGAGTGGGTAGATGAATGTTTCAGTGGATAAACAGATGTCTCCGCATGCGATCCTTTTTTGTGAGCTTGTAGACCAGGAACACATCTGCACGTTTCAGTTGTCGTGGCGTTCTTCAAGATAGTATACTGAGCCCCGTTGTATTCAGGATAACACTGATCGCTCTACATTCGCGCCTACCAAGGAATATTAGTCTATCAACATACACAAGTGACATATGCATCTCGACTAATTCGCCTACAGTTACGAGTGAGGATTCAGAGAGCTGCTTCTATAACTGATTTATGCCTCGGCGATCGAGTCTTCGAAATTTCTTCGGGAAAGTGCGCTCTTCCGGTATTTGCGCGCAAACCCTTGACTTATTACAGTGTGTAAATACTGGTCAAAATGTATGGTACTGTCGTTCTGATGAATTTCTGGGTGTGATAATCTGCACAGACATATGGAGGCCTCAAGTTTCTTATCTCAAAAAGTGATTGACGGGCATATGCCACCTCTTCAATTTTTTTTTTGCTGGAAAGACTTGAAGAATGCAGCCCAGTGCTATGGTACAACTGCACAGAGTGGTGGTTTTTGGGTTTCTACGATACAGTTGGCCCGCACTATCTAGCGCAAGCAAGGCAAGTCCACACATGATACAAAGCGTTAAGGCACAGGCACTCCAAATTTATTTATGCTTGCACCAGGGTGCCTTAATAGCGGCAACTATAGCCTTCCCCAAAGATCACCTCATACAGACCCATATTCAAATCGAAGCTCTGAGGGCACACATAAGGCATTTTGCCCAGACTCCCTGCCACAACCTAGCCTCTCTACTGGCGGATAGGCCTCGTACTTCCTTTTGTAGAACAGGAACTGTACTGTGCTATTCTCTACCAACTGGCGCCACGCTTGCGGCGAGTCTTTCAGCTCCTTCATGGTGCCTCAAACAGCCAGTCATCAACGTGACAATACCAGACATCCAGAAAAAATAAAGTTTGTCAATACCAGCTCTTAAGCAGTTTGTCTTACTTCCGCTGTACAGGAAGTACCAAGAATGTACCCACGTCTACACTGACAGAGCCGTTCTGCCAAACAGTTCAACAGCAGTGGTCGTTATTTTAATGCACGCCAAAACTACAAAATTAGGGACAGTTCATGCAACAACATCAACAGCACAAGAGCTTGCAGCACTTCGCGCTCAGCTGCGTTTCCTTAACGACAAAAACACGTAACGGTGGACATTCATCTGCGATCGTATCATGGCACTGCAGTCACCTCTGTAAAGTCTACGCCGTGGTCCTCACGAACAGTTGGTTTTTGAGACGGCAGAAATGATACATAACCTAGCATAAAAAGGGCACCACATTATATTTCAGGGGCTGCCAAGACACTGTGGCATTATCGGTAATGAACGGGCCAATCATGTTGCTGTTCAGCCTCTCTGTCAATACCTCTCTGTCAATACCATACATGCGCACGCTTGCTCGTCAATTCTTCATGTCAGAATGAAATGAGGCTCGTTTTACGCATGCAATGTTACGCTCCCTTGTTCCTACGTTAACCTTACGGCTTGCAATACGCCTCCGACGACATGATGCTACTGGGCTTCTTGCGAACTACTGGCCTGCCTAAACGACTCTGAGTGGATAGATTTTGTGTGTGCGTGTTTGTCTGTGTTCCTTGTTCTTCTTTATTTTTATCTCTGTCCCTTTCTCCCTCTCTCTATTTTAACACCCTATTCTCCAACCCAGAGTTGCATACTGAAACCTAGCATCTGAGTAACCTCCTTGCCTTGTTTTTTTTTCTATTTTCTCTCTATCTCTCTAGATGTACACAGCACTAGCAAAGGTACCAAAGTATATAACGTGTTGGCGTGTTGCCTTAAAGATCGAAAATGATGCATAAAGAGGCCGTCATTAAGCTGCGTAGCTCCGCTGCTTTAGGTCGGAGCATGTACAGTTGTAATTTGTATGTCTATCCCAACCATGTGTGCCGAATGATCGTATGGCACATGCCGCAATATCTGAAGGCGCATGTCGCATCGTGCAGAAAGTCGTACTGCCTGTACACTCCCAAAGTGGACTGCTACCACATATCAACAATAAATAAAGAACGCCGCCGTATCTAGATTCGTCAGCACATTGGGAGCTTAATCCGAAGGTCGCAGATTCGATCCCTGGAGGCGGCAGGTTGTAGTTTCGTCCCCTTTGCTTTTTTTCATATTCCCATCGCAATTCAAACAATACCACTACATTTAAAATAGTAAAACAGACTTCCTCTGTACCTTCCTTCATTTCATTTCTGCTGGTTTTAATGAAGCTTGTGTCATACCAAGAGACCAATCCTCTAAATTCTTTTCTCGATGTAGTTCTATGTGAGAAGACATTCGGTGCGGTTATTATCAAAGAAGCCGTATATATTTGTCGAGTGGTCCAGTGTACTAAATATTATTAAATGACTGTGAAAAAAAGAAGTTGGGATTTGTCAGGAACGAAATTATAGTCATCGATATACGGGGAGTGACTTGACCCCGTAACTTCACTATTGACGACTAATGGTCGAGAGTCTAAGGTGGTTGCTTCATAGTAGCAAACGTAAAAAGAACGAGAGAAAAAACGTAGTAAATGTGCCTAATCTTCACAGCTGTAGCATGCGGTGAAGTGACAACGCCTTCTCAGAACTTACGAATTTCGAAAGCACAATTTTTAAGTACAAACCCGACCACAGAAACAGGAAAATAAAGGAGGGTGGGCAAGAAGTAGTAGAGCCTTTTCGGTGCGGACAGCATCTCTCAATCGTAGAAGCTATGGAGAAGAGTTGAGGAAGCGGCAGGCGGTATTGAGGGTCGATTGAGCGTCAGCTAGTTTACAACGTAGGAGTCACTTTGCCATCCAGGTACCGACAAGTGAACAGAAGAGTAGACTGTTCCGCGTGAATGCAAGGCATGGCGGCCGTCAGACATTGACCGAAACCGCCTAAAGCAAACAGGTGGTGCCACCTTCCCTCACTCTTTTTTTCTCTGTCTCTTGGAGAAGCCAAGGCCTCCTGCCAACGTTGAATGGGCTTGGCGGCCTATCCGCGAGCATGAACAAGACGGAGTGAAGTGCTCCATTATGTGGCAATGTTCGATCACGCCTAGAAGAGCGAGCCGATAGAGAGCGCGCGAGCGACAAGAAGCGCGCACCGCGGGACGCCCCATGTAACGGCAAGGTTCGTCCATCTGAACGGCACGGAATGCCACGGAACGCAAAGCCACGAAACTGCGGCACGCTGTGTGTGGTGCGTATTCGACCCTTGAACTCTTTGACGTCTCCGCGAGGTCAGTGTCAATGCAGCATATGGGATAAACCTGCCAAGGTGCGCGTGGTATAGATACGTGCTGGCGACCTGCCAACTGGTGACAGCCGACAATGTGTTGCCAGCCTGAGTGCTGCCTCGAAATCTAACCGCTTCTTTGCGAACACCATAGCCTTGACCACAATATGTTAACTGCACGAATGTTCTCAACGAAATACGGAGAGCACAGCAAGGTCAAAAGAATAACCCAGTCAGGCTTCTCTATATTTATGCTGTAGGTGCACTAATAACACACACACACACACACAAAACACACACACACACACACATGCACATACACGCACACAGGCACACAAACACACACATACACACACAGGTAAAAGGCGTGCGAAAATTTTGCAGTCTATAAAATCAGTGCAGCAGAGACCGCTGAACCTGAAAGCAATCGCTATCCAAATAGTGGTGCCATTTTACCCGATGCACACTAGCTCTGCCATAGTCTCACAAACATCGCTGAGCGCTGTGTTGTAGAAGTAATCTTTTTCTCCCCAAACATGTTTTCGGGAATGTCTGCCCGTGTGAACAACAACGCACCGAACAAACAAAAAAATGGAAGTGGCGTTAAAAAACAGAAAAAAAACATGTCATGGTTTGTTGAATGCGACGTAGAAATTGTATATCATGTACAGTTGTCATGCGGCAATGCATATAGGGCAGTGCTGAAGGTGCATGAATTTTTGACTGGGCGAACAAAAATGGTCATTACCAGGAGAGAAGCCTTCCCACGTAGCTGATTGTGAATGTGTGTGACGCCACACATTACGGACGCCATGGTAGTTTGCAGGCATAAAAATAGTTTGCCATGAAATGAAAAATGAGTGAAGCAGTCATTGATTTAGCTTTGGGTTGAGGAGCATGTATATTTGGTTAGCACGTATGGTAATTTTAAATACAAGTCGTTCCGCGCATGCTTACTTAAGAGCAAACATCCAGGAAAGCTCTTTTTGTCTCAAACACCTGTAACAGCACTCGGTGGCTTTCACGTAGCAATCCGCAACTTTTATTTATTTATTCATATACCCTAAAGGCCCATTTGGCCATTTGGGCATAACGTAGGGGGGGGGGGTAGTTACAATACAGCAGGGTTATGTGCAAAACAGAAATACTTACACACGACACGAAAAAATAATGATAAAAAGGTAAATGCAGAAACAAATTTTGCACCAAAGAAGACATAGTAATGTAGCCCTTGCGCTAGTTGCGAATCCATCAGTTTGAAAATTGCAGCACCGCTCATTCGCGAAGTCGGGCACATACGTTGCAGTCAAGAAGCATATCGGCAATATTGATAATATCTTTGGTGTTACGCCCTGAAACCAAGATATGAATATGAGAGACGCCGTAGTGAAGGGCTCTGGAAATTCCGACCATCTGGTATGCTTGAACGTGCACTGGCATCGGAGAGTACACTGTCCTCTACCATTCCGTTTCGATTGAAATGCCACCGCCAGGGCAGAGACCGAGCCTATAACAATCGGGTCAGCAGCACGGAACCTTAGCCACTGTTTCCCCAAGGCAGCCTCACTGGTGACATTGCATTGATGCGTAACTCAATCGCCTAATAGGAGCTCCTTGTACAAGAAAATTACAAAGGTAGGTCTGATAATAACATGAAGAAAAGTAAGGTAATTTTCATCAAGAGAACAACGCTTGGCAGCAAGTAGCGAGGAACAGGAAATGGTAAAGGAATACGTATACCTATGGTGGGTCGGTACCACTGATTCGAGCCATGAGATTAAAGTAATTGAAAGAGTGAATTCGAAGTGGGGGGCATTACGTATGAATTCTGGAGTGATTACTGGTAGTTTGTTTCTATTCAAGAATTTATATATATATATATATATATATATATATATATATATATATATATATATATATATATATATATATATATATATATATATATGTGTGTGTGTGTGTGTGTGTGTGTTGTAACCGACAAGAAGAAACTGAACTGGACGTGAATTGCTCTTTTCTCAGCAAATTACTACTTCCCTTTCCCCTTTTGCCACTAATAGTCGGTAGCATTATCGTCTCCCCTCAAAAAGGAACACGAAAAAGAAAAAAGCATCGTTTGGTACTCAGGCTGCGAAAAAAACTTAGCCGAAAATCCTTGTGTCTGTTGAAAAGCACAAGGGCGAGACAAAAGAAACGCTAAAGAAATACACAATGGTCGTGAAGGCAGGCTCCACATCACAAAGTTCGTGGCTTGCAGTCGATGCGAATGATACGGCTTCTCCGCGGAGGCGCGAACAACTTCTGAGGAGCGTAATCTGTGAAAGTATATAGTGGGTTATGTCGGCGGAACAGCTTCGTAACACCAAGGTGACGAAGAACTTTGTAGGATCCGAAGTAGCGGCATAAGAATGTCTCTGAGCACCCTCGTTGGCAGATAGGGGTGAAAACCCACGCTCTAAGGTAACTCCTTCCGTACGGTACAGCTCTGTGATGGGTGTTCTGCCGTTGACCCCCTTGATTTTTGCTACGGCAAAAGAGTACCTGCATGCTTCAGGGCTTCTTCAGCACGTTTAAGAAATACATCTGTGTCTGGAGTAGTCGTGTGTGGCGAAGTTAGTTGCAGCATCATGTCAAGCATCGTGGTGACGTCGCGGCCTTAAAATATAGACTAAAAAGAGCATAGCCGGTGGTTTTCGGAAGAGTCGTCTTGCAGGCACATGCTACATACTGAGTGTTTTCGCCCCAATTCCCGTGATTCTCAGTGACGTACATCCAACTTACCTATATCTGGAATAATTTCCTTGAAGCGTTCAGTTAACCCACTAGCCTGCGAGTGGCACGCAGTTGCTTTTCGGTGTGCTGCACTATTCAACCGCAGGTTAACTAGAAGTAACTGCACAGTAAATGCAATACCATAGTGTATGACGATTAGATCGAGAGCACGATGACGGAAAAGCGTGTTCCTGACAAAACGTTTGCTACATTCTAAGCAGTTGCTTGCTGAGTGGCAGGGATTCCACAGTATTTACTCAAGCATCTGCTCACTTGGTGTCGCCCACAATCCAACAGTTATTAGCAGTATACATCAGAAACATGCCGAAATTTGCAGAAGATACGTGAGAGGGCATTACCCAGATAGCACAAAATTGATATAATACTGCTTCGAAGCGGATCCAAAACGGACATCTTCTAACATTCGTTTTCGGGTGCTTGATTCGTTCATCCGACTGGAGCAGTCGTATATCTTCGCTAATCTCCATCCTGGAGCCAATACCAAAAAGGTTCCACAATCCTTATTTCAGCAAGTCACAAAAATCTGTTCCTTAGGTTAAATTAGGTTAGGTTAAGTTAAGTTAGGTAATAATGAGGTATTCGACGATCACCGTGACCCTTCGAAAGTATAGATAAACCCTTCTACATCCCGGACTTTATTGTTCGTTCTTATTTTCTTTTTATGTCCCTCTCGATCCTTGTTTCCATTTCCTATGCTTCTATAGTTTCGTCGTTTTTTTCCCGAATATACGCTCTCTTTTTGGTACATATTTGGGGTAGGAGAACAAGTGACTGCCAGCAAGTTCTTCACACCTGAATGAAGCATATTTGCAAGAAATACAGCGTCAAAAGCTTCATTACATCACAAGTCAACTTACAAGAATGGCCATGAAAAATACGCAAGTGCGGTGAGACCATTTCACACCGCAGGAAAAAGACGGCAGATCGGCCTGGACATGTGTGCACTGTAATGAACTCATACGTAGAATATTGTACAAAAGTGGTACGACTCGAGTAGCAGGGAAAAATGAACTTATCATAAGCTCACTTGCCACAGAAGTTTATCACGTTTGTTAGTGCACAGCTGTATTCTTCACACACACTAATTTCTCTACAGCGACGATGAGAAATCGTGTTGCACAAGTGCTGATACCGTAATCTATGCTAACTTGATAGAACGTTATCACAGAACTAAATATTGAATCAAAATACAGAGATGCAAGAAGCAGTTCCGCGAGAAGACGCTCATCATTAGTGGCAGTGAAAACCTGGCTTTGCATAATCAATAAACAAAATAAAAACGACAATGGTTCAAATGAAGTGCTAACTTAAGTGAGAAATGCCAAAATGTATGCCCTAACTACACAAGCAGTGGCCGTAAAGCACGTGTCCTAACTTTCAACAGAAAACATTTTGCACTTCTTTAACTTTCAACAGAAAAAATTTTGCACTAATAACAAGAACACGCTGATATCACCGATTTCGAGTACTGCTGTGGTAAAAGGCGTATATAAGTTGCTCGAGTTATTATACCGAATAGCATGCGATTTCTGGACGAGTTGGTTCGTGCCACGCGCTGTGAGGAAGAGGTCGTAGATTTGACTTCTAGTGACAAAGCGTTTTATATTTTTGATTTTTTTTCCTTTTTGCCATTTTTAGTACATACTTTACAACGTCATGTCTGCGGTGGAAATACATCAGTGCAGCTGTTGTAGACCCCGATATGAAACACTTTTGTGTTAAAAAAAGGAAAACTATAAGTTAGTACTTGCTTGCTGACTCTCCCCTGAATTCGAATTTGAAATGTAATATGTTTGATCTGCCGGTTTGTGTATAGTTTTTATTGTGTTAGCAATTATGAAGACATCCTCGGATGATTTTTTCCGCAATCATGCACGTATCTATCTATCTATCTATATATATATATATATGTATATATATATATATATATATATATATATATATATATACATATATATATATATATATATATATATATATATATATATATATATATATATATATATATATATATATATATATATACGGAAGCGAGAAAGCTTGACGTACGAGGAAACACTTTTAATAATCACGTACGTTTCGGCTGGCCCACCACTTTGACGAAGTCACACTGACGAAGGCGGGCCCACCAGCCGAAACGTATGTGATTATTAAAAGTGTTTCCTCGTACGTCGTGTTTTCTCGCTTCCGTTTTTACTACGGAGCCAGTGCGCTTCCTTCCTCGCTATGTATATATATATATATATATATATATATATATTGATACATGACAGCCGCTAAACACTGCTGCGAGAAAGAGAAGGACGAAGTGAGTGACGTTTGATGCTGGACTGGCGCCATTTTGCTCGTCGAGTTCTATGTGTTTTAAATAGATTATTAAAGAAGTTACTCGTAACGTTATTGGTGGAGGTGTACGACCCCCGTATCTCGATGGAGACGCGCAGCGGTCACACTATCGCCGACCTTTGGAATGCTTCGACTGCTGGTACTTTCTCTACGCCGCCGTCGTCAGTCCAAGCCACCACCTATGTCGCACTTCTGCACCTCTGGAATCCTGGCACTTTCTCCGGTGATGGTACGATCGATCTTGACACTTGGCTGAACCGGTACGAGTGCGTCAGTGCTACTCACCGCTGGGATCCCATGCTCATGCTCGCCAACGTGCTTTTCTACCTAGGTGGCACTCCCCGGAACATGATTTGAAAGCTATGAAGCCGACATAACGAGCTGGGATGTCTTCAAAGAAAAGATACGCGACCTGTTTGGGGATTTATCTGGTCGTCAGCTCCCTGCGAAGAAGACCCTTTCCACACGGGCCCAGTCTTCTACTGAATCCTACGGCTCCTACATTCTTGACGTCTTGGCTCTTTGTTCCAAGGCTGACCAGTGCATGTCGAAAGACGAAAAGGTTAACCACGTCTTGAAAGGTATTTCCGACGATGCTTTCAACCTGCTGGTTTTTAACAACGTCTCGAGCATCGACACCATCCTTAAAGAATGCCGACATCTCGAACAAGCTAAAGCCCGCCGCGTAGCCCAAAGCACCGTCTGCCTTCCGAACACAGCGGCCACCTCTTCGTGTGACGACGTCTTTCACCAGGCCCCTCCATGTGACAACCTCACACGCATCATTCGTCGAGAGGTCGAGGCAGCACAACCGGTAACCACGCCACTACCGACGCCTACGCCTTCCCCGACCACGATTTCTTTGATACAAGCCGTCGTTCGTCAAGAGCTATCGAATGTCGGCCTACATCCTGTACCTGCCGTATACTCTGCTGCGCCTTCTTTTCGTCCCCCTTCTGCTCTTCGCATACAACGCAATCCATCCGAATGGCGTAATCTTGATGACAGGCCCATATGTTTCAACTGTCGACGCGTTGGTCATATCGCACGTCACTGCCGCAGCCGCTGGGCTCCACCGTCCCATTATGTACCTCAGTATTACACCACTTCTGCTCGCGAATCGTCCCCATCACTTTCTACATCAACGCCGACCACATTTTCCGCTCCTACAGCACCTCTCAGCAGACCTCGCTACGACCGGTCACCGTCTCCTGCTCATCGTCAGTCCCGGTCGCCCCCACAACGCCGTGCTGCCTCCCCGACCTATTCGCAGCATCTCCGACCGGAAAACTGGGCCGTGCAGCTTCTGGAGGTGGAGCTGCGTTGACGACCTTCGCAAGAAATCCTCGATTAACGTTAACAACGAACCGGAACCTTTTGGACGTTACTGTCGACAATGTTCGTGTCAGTGCGTTGATAGATACTGGCGCGCATGTGTCCATTATGAGTGCTAACCTTCGCCGCCGACTTAGAAAAGTTGTCACGCCCGCCCTCAACCGAGCTGTACGAGTCGCCGATGGAGGAACTGCCGCAATTCTTGGCATGTGCTCTGCGCGAGTGTCTATTGAGGAGAGAAGCACTGTCGTTCCTTTCGCCGTTATCGAACATTTCCCTCATGAACTCATTCTTGGTATGGATTTTCTAGCCACGCACTCTGCCCTCATAGTTTAGCTGGCTCTCTCCATCTCTATTTGCCTCTCTTTTCCGACCCGACCAGCCTACCGCGAACCAGCCTCTGCTGCATTGATTTCACGCGTCTCCCGCTTAACTATGTCACACATATCGACTTATCCTCTACGCCGCCAGTACCTGATGGTGATTACATGGTGGCCCTGATTCCTGCGTGATGCTCACGCATGGGGTTGCTGTGCCGCATATGATTCTGACGATTACAAGAAACCACACCTTCCTTCCACTGGTGAACTTCTCACTCACCACCCAAGTTCTACCACAGTGTATCTCCTTGGCCAAACTCACCGCTCTCCAAGATGACCATGTCGAGCCCTTCAGAGTTGACGATTGGTGCAGCTCAGTCAGTGGTTCTACTCCATCGCGTTCTTGGGGCGCCGACATCGAGCGAATTGTGTCATCAGACCTCACGCCTGAGCAAGCTGCAGCGCTTTGCCACGTTATTGAGGGCTATCGTAAAATTTTCGACTTTGCCAGCAACTCTTTATGCCAAACTACCATTGTCACTCATCGCATAAATACTGGCCATGCAACTCCCATTCACCGACGCCCCTACCATGTCTCTTTGTCAGAGCGTGCAATATTACAACATGAAGCCGGCAAAATGCTTGCGAAAAACATTATCGAGCCTTCATGCAGCCCCTGGGCTTCTCCAGTCGTCCTTGTTAAAAAGAAGAATGGAACATGGCGCTTTTGTGTCGATTACCGTCACCTCAATACAATTACAAAAGAGACGTTCATCTTTTACCTCGCATCGACGACGTCCTCAACTGCCTGTATGGTGCTACTTATTTTTCAACTATTGACCTTCGATCGGGATACTGGCAGATAGCCGTCGACGACATGGACCACGAGAAGACCGCATTCATCACTCCTGATGGCATTTATCTGTTCAAGGTGATGCCCTTTGGTCTCTGCAATGCGCCAGCCACATTTGAAAGAATGATGGACTCAATGCTCCAAGGGTAGAAATGGTCCATCTGCTTGTGTTACCTTGACGATGTTATTGTCTTTTCACCCACATTCAACTCGCATCTCAATCATTTTTCAGCTATTCTGGGCGTTTTTTGTCGAGACGGACTCCAGCTTAACACCTCCAAAAGCCACTTCGCTCGTCGTAAAATTTCCGTGCTCGGTCACCCTCTTGATGCCCAACGCCACCAGTCCAGACCCAGAAAAATTTTGCGCAGTCAAGAACTTTCCCGTTACGAGGACCACAAAGGTTGTACGCAGTATTGTGGGGTTGTGCTTATATTTCAGACGCTTTGTTAAGGACTTTGCGACCATTGCACGCCCCCTCACAGACCTCTTGAAGAAAGACGCCTCGTTTATCTAGGGCCATGACCAAGCGTCATTGTTTTCCCAACTTACGACACTGCTTACAACGCCACCAATCTTAGCTCACTTTGATTCATTAGCCCCAACCGAGGTTCACATGGACGCCAATGGACACGGCATAGGAGCTGCGCTATTGCAGCAACAACGGGAACACGACCGTGTTATAGCCTACGCGAGTCGACCGCTATTTCCAGCCGAGCCCAACTATTCCATCACGGAAAGCGAGTGCCTCGCCCTTGTAAGGGAAGTCGCCAAGTTTCTTCCATACTTGTACGGGCGCTCATTCCATGTTGTCACGGATCATCACGCGCTCTGCTGGCTAGCCTCCCTGAAGGACCCCACAGGACGTCTCGCTCGTTGGGCCTTACGCCTTCAAGAATTCATGTTCTCTGTAACACATAAAGCAGGGCGATTACATCAAGACGCGGATTGTTTATCCCGTTAGCCTGTTGACGAAGCAACCGATACTGACGCTATCACGGACGTTTTTTTCAGTGTCGCAGCTGTTTGATTCGATTTGTGGGGTTTAACGCCCCAAAACCACCATATGATTATGAGAGACGCCGTAAAGGAGGGCTCCGGAAATTTTGACCACCTGGGGTTCTTTAACGTGCACCCAAATCTGAGCACACGGGCCTACAACATTTCCGCCTCCATCGGAAATGCAGCCACCACAGCCGGGATTCGAACCCGCGTCCTGCGGGTCAGCAGGCGAGTACCTTAGCTACTAGACCACCGCGGCAGGGCAGTGTCGCAGCTGTTGAACATTGGTGAAGAGCAACGTCGAGATGCTTCTTTACGAGTCATGACTGACAAACTGAAGTCAGCGCCTCGCGGCCCGTCTCTACGAATGTTTTTGGTGAAAGACGGGATCCTATATCGCAGTAACCTTGATTCCTTTGGATCGGACTTACTTCCTGTCATTCCAGCGCACCTGCATTCCACTGTTCTGTATCAACTTTATGATGCTCCCATGACGGGCCATTTGGGCGTTTCTCTCACATACAATTGGGTACGACGTCAATTTTCTTGGCCTGGACTTGCCGCTCTGTTCGACGCTACGTCGCCGCTTGCGAGCCCTGTCAGCGTCGCAAAACGCCGTCAGCCCTCCAGGTCGGCTACCTTCAGCCGATCGACGTTCCCACTGAACCTTTCTTTCGAGTTGGTCTCGACCTGTTGGGCCTTTTTCCACTCTCCACAGCCGGAAATAAATTGATTGCTGTTGCCACAGACTATGCGACGTGGTACGCAATCGCACGAGCACTCCTGACCAGTTGCGCTACCGACGTTGCGGACTTTCTGCTGTACGACATATTATTAGGGCACGGTGCTCCCCGCCAACTTCTCACCGACCGTGACCGCATGTTTTTATCCGCTGTCGTTCATTAAATCCTGAGGTCTTGTCATATTAAGCATAAATTTACTACTTCGTACCATCCCCAGTCAAATGGCCCCACGGAGCGCCTCAACAGGACCCTAACTGATATGCTTGCCAAATACGTTGCGCCAGACCACCAGGATTGGGACATTCATTTGCCGTATGTGACGTTCGCCTACAATTCATCTCATTACAACACTGCCGGCTATTCGCCCTTCTATCTCCTATATGGCCGGGACACAACTCTACCCTTAGACTTTCTGCTACCTGTGGCCGCTGAATATGCCGGGGAAGCCATTGCCCGCACCGACCACGCGCGCCAAGTCGCCCGTAACCGTCTACAGGCTTCGCAGGCGCACCAACAACAGTTCTACAATTCTCACTATTGGGACGTGCACTTTTTTCCGGGCTCTCTCGTGCTCCTCTGGTCACCTACTCGGCGTGTGGGACTGTCTGAAAAACTGTTGTCGCCCTACACTGGACCATTGCATATTGTTCGCCAAGTGACAGACGTCACGTACGAGATTGTTCCAACCGATCTAACAAAGTCATCGTCAGCTCCGAGCGACACCGTTCACGTGGCTTGGCTAAAGCCCTATTACCCCCCTTCGACATCATCTGCGTAGATTTAACACCGGGACGGTGTTTCTACCGCCAGGGGTAATGATACATAACAGCCGCTAAACACGGCTGCATGAAAGAGAAGGAAGAAGTGAGTTTCGTTTGATGCTGGACTGGCGCAATCTTGCTCGTCGAGCTCTGTGCGTTCTAAATAGATTAATAAAGAAGTTAATCGTAACAATATACACCCATATATATATATATATATATATATATATACATATATATACATATATATATATATATATGTGCGTGTGTGTGTGTGTGTGTGTGTGTGTGTGTGTGTGTGTGTGTGTGTGTGTGTGTGTGTGTGTGTGTCAAACGCGCGTTACAAGCGTCGGGACAAAAGCAGCTGGCCGGGTATACGGGCAGTGTCGCAGCAGGCAGGAAGTATAATCTGGTGCTTTGCGCCAACGTGACGATGTCGCTGCAGTAGTGGGCATTCAATGCATTACAATTCGTCCCCCGTAAGAAAATAAGCCTTCGTGGCGACTCACGCAGAAGAGAGTACGAATGGATCGTAATACGGTTTCAACCGCTGTACGTGAACGAGCGCGAAAGCGTTGGTCTGTAGATGGCGTAACTGTTTCGACGATCCAGTTAACACGTGAAGTCTGCGAGAGAACGCGGTAGGGTTCCTGGTACGTTGAAACAAGGTTCGACGAAAGGCCTGTAGGGACAGCAGGAACCCAAAGCCACACAACGGTGTCCGGAACAAAGTTAGGGTATGGGTGGTTATCATCACGCCGAGAATTTTGTCTCCATTGATCGATGCTTGTGAACGACCGGGCGAGCTAACGACATTCCTCAGCACGACGGGCAGCTTCAGAGATGGCGTACGCTCGAGGAAATCAGGGTGGTAGGGCATAATGATATTTTGTGTGGTGGAAGGGTCTCGGTCATATAAGAGAAAAAATGGCGAAAAGTTCGTAGTCGCCTGTGGAGCAGAGTTATATGCGTACGTCACAAAAGGCAAAATGAGGTCGCAATCGGAGTGGTCTGAGGCAACATACTTAGATATCATGTCAAATCGGCTACGATTGAATCTTTCCAAGAAGCTATTCGTTTGCGGATGGTAGGCAGTAGTTGTCCGGTGAATGATACGTTATTCGGCAAGAAGTGCGTTGGGGACTTCAGAGAGGAACACACGCCCTCTGTCGCTGAGAAGTTCACGCGGTGCGCCGTGACGAAGAATGAAGTTCCGCAAGAGAAAAAATGATACGTCGCCTGCTGAGGCAGAAAGCAAAGCGGCTGTTCCTGCGTATCGCGTCAAGTAGTCGACAGCGACAACGTTTCAACAGTTTCCGGAAGCCGTGGATGTAAGAGGCCCATACAGATAGATTCCAACGCGGTCGAAAGGCCTGGCTGGGCAAGGGATTTGCTGGAATGGACAAGAAGCGTGATGAGGGAAAGCTTTGCATTGGTGGCACTGTGGGCATGATGGAATGTACCTTCGCACAAAGGTGTGCATGCCTCGCCTATAAAACCGGGAGGAAAGCCGAGCGTATTTGAGGACACCCGAATGTGCGCACTGAGGGTCAGCGTGGAAAGCTTAACATGTTGCCGCACGAAGATGGCGAGGTATGACCAGTAACCACTTTCGGCCGTCAGACTTGTAATTCCTGCGATAAAGGAGGCCATCGCGGATCTCAATGTGAGCTGCTTGATGACGCATTGTTCGAGAAGATGGAGAAGTTGACGGGTCTAAAAGGAATCGCAGAATAGCGCTGATCCAGTCATTTTTACGTTCCTCAAACTCCATGTCGCAGTTTGCTGGAAACGCCACTGTTTCGTACAAGGCAGATTGTCATGCAGAGCTTTCGGAGGAGACAGGTGAACACGATAGGGCGTAGGTATCAGTGTGACGTAAGCTAGACCTGTAGACAACACGCATGTCGAACTCTCGCAACCACAAAGCCCGCCAAGCTAAACGAACGGAGTGGTTTTAAATGTGGATAACGAACAAAGCGCATGGTGATCGGTGGCTGCGTCAAACGGGTGACCATATAGGTACGCTCTAAGTTTACCTTGAGCCCAAATAGTTGCGAGACACACCTTCTCTGTCACGCAATAGTTTTCCGCATTTGTGAGGTTACGGCTTCCGTATGCGACTACGTACTCCTGGAATCCGGATTCGCACTGCGCGAGCACGGCACCGAATCCAACACCGCTGGCATCGGTGTGTACCTCAGTCGGAGCAGTCGGGTTGATGGGACGCAAAATTGGCGACGAAGTTAACAGATGGCGAAATTTTTTAAAAGCATCGTCACAGGTGGGTGACCAAGCGCAACTTTTCAAGCCCCCTTGACTGAACTCCATAGAAGTTCAGTCAAAGGGGCAGGGTTCCTCACAAAATTCCGGATAAAGGGGCGGAAATACGAGCAGAGGCCAAGAAAGTTGTGCACTTCCTTCAGAGACGCAGGTTTAGGGAATTCTACACCTGCCCGAAGCTTGCCGGTGTGAGAAATAATACCGTATTTAGAGACAACATGGCCAAGGATAGTGAGCTGACTTTTGCCGAAGCGGCTTTTCTTTATGTTGAGCTGATGGCTGGTGTCAGGTAGGCACTATAGTACTCCATCGAGCCTACTGAAATGCGTTGGAAAATCTTGTGAGAATATAACCACGTCATCCGAATAGCACAGTCATGTTTTTCACTTCAGGCCACGCAAAAAACTGTCCATCATCCGCTCGAATGTTGCGAGCGCATTGCAAAGACCAAAAGGCATGACACGGAATTTTTAGAGGCCATCAGATGTGACAATGGCTGTCTTAGGCTGATCTTCAGGTGCCAGAGGAACTTGCCATTAGCCACTCCGTAAGTCAATAGACGAGAAGAGTTCCACACCTTGGAGGTGCAGTCAAGGGCATCGTCGATTCTCAGTAAGGGGTACACGTCCTTTCGAGTTACTTTGTCACGACGACGGTAGTCAACACAGAAGCGATTGAACGCATTCGTCTTCTTAACGAGAACGACTAGAGGTGTCCATGGACTATTCGAAGGCTGGATGACGCCACGCTTGGGCATGTCCTACTTGGTCATCGAGAACCTGGCGCTCGGCTGCGGACACGCGATAGGGTCTTTGACGCAGTGACGCATTGGTGCCCATGTTGATGCGGCGACACACAGCTGACGTGTGGCCTAGGGGAATTCTCTGGCGGTCAAAAGAAGAACGGAACTTCTCCAGGAGTTGTAGAAGCTGAGCACGCTGAGAAACAGTTATCGGGTCAGTGATGAAGTTGCTCAGTACATCAGTTTTAGTAGTCTGTGGCGAAAAGGCACAGGTCACTCCAGCGACTTCGTGTTCAGCGAAAGGACCAGTCAGAATGCCGATAATTGCAGAAGGGTCGAGATGGTAAACACGCCCGACACACTCACCCCGAAGCAGTGTTACGGAACGTGACAACAGGTTCAGTATAAGCAGTCTGTTGACGCCGTCATGAAGTTCCAGAAGGGAATAAAGTAGCGGCGAACACTTGCGGCGAACGAAAACGGAAGATGGCGTGAAAAGGGCACTCGACTCGGAGAGTGAGTTGCAAGACACCTTGGGAAGGGTAAAAAAGTGCTGAGGTATGGCAACATATTGTCGCAATTCAAGGAGTCATCGATACGAGGAAGAGGATATACGTCTTTTTTTGTTATCTTGTTCAGTTTGCGGTAGTCGACGCAGAATCGTAATGAACCATCTTTCTTTTTAACCAAAACAACTGGTGACGCCCAAGGACTATTCGATGGTTGAATTACGTCGTCGCCGAGCATTTGTTTCACTTGATGACGGATAGCTTCTTGCTCCTTCTGCGACACGCGGTAAGCATGTTGGCGCACGGGTTGCACGTTGGTCTCAGTGATAATTCTGTGCTTCATTAGAGGAGTCTGTCGGACTTTCGAAGTAGTGGCAAAACAGTCACTAAAGGATGAGAGGAGACTGAGGAGCTTTGCCCTCTTAGGTTCTTCTAACTGGCGATTGACGTTGAGGCGACTAGTCACGTCAGTATCGCAGCTGTTCTCAGTCGAGATCGTCGTAATCAAAGGGAAAGCGTCCAAATCATCCAATGCCTCTAAGTAAGCTATGGTTGTGCGTTTCGCAAAATGCCTGTGTTCGCCACCGAAGTTCGTAACTAAAACCGTAGTCTGGCCATTTTGGAGTTGAACGAGACTTCGAGCAATGGCCACTTCCCGATCAAGCAATAATGTCAGGTTACTTTCGACGATGCCCGTAATCGACTGCTTTTGTGGACACTCAACAAGCACGAAGATACTACTGCGAGGTGGCAACGTGACGCAATCATCGACTACGCGTAAGGCCACGCCACGATGTTTGTTCTCGATGTCGGAATCTGGAGAAACACAGTTAACAAAACTGACGAATAAATCGCGCAGATTAATTATCGCTCCATACTCTTGCAGAAAATCCATGCCCAAAATGACCGGCCGAGAACAATTGGGCAGTACAAGGAATGATGCTACAAAAGCCGACGCACGAATCTCAAGCCTGGCGGTGCACCTTCCTATAGGGGATACGAGGTGTCCTCCAGCGGTGATTAGTTGAGGGCCGTCCCACGTTGTCAGCACCTTATGTAGACGGGTGGCCAATGAAGCACTCATCACCGAGTAATCAGCTCCCGTGTCGACAAGCGCAGTCACCGGATAACAGTCGACGGAAACGGTAATGGCAGCGGACGTTCTGTTGGCGGTTTTACAAACAGGCTTTAACGGCACGTCGTAAGGCAGCGGCGGAGGGTATTTGTCGGTTCGCGTGACAGCGGCCTCACCTCCGGAGGTCGCCGTTTTCAGTTTCCCCGGCGTGGGCTTGAGCCACTGACACCAGGGGACCCAAAGGTGGGTCGGGCGCGGTGCGTTGATGTGGACGGACGGGGTGATTGTGACCGTGACTGTCGTCGCTGCGGGACACGAGCGTGATGACTACCTTCCAAGTAATCCGCAATTTCTTGTGGGCGTTCACCATATCGTGGGCAGCGTGCATCTGGGTGGAATCCGCGTAGGCCTATTCGTCGGTAGTAACAGTCGCGGTACATGTGTCCAACTTCACCACAATGGTAGCACAAAGGACGGTTGTCGGGTGCACGCCAAATGGTGGACTTCCGCGGGCCAGGACGAAAATCGGCCTGAGAAGTCAGGCGATGGGCTGGACTTGGAAAGCGTCTGGGAGTCCCAGCTGGTGGATGAGCAAAATGTGCCGTCGACGGCGTAGAGACGCGTAGGGCATCCGGGTAGGAAAGCATGGGAGCTTCGACTTGCGATGGTGGTGAGGAGTGAACGAACTGCCTGATTTCGTTACGAACGACGTCCGTAAGAGCAGCACTACTGGGAGGAGACGCTGTATGAAATTTCCGAAGTTCTTCGCGTACAACTTGCCGTATGAGTTCTGTGAGCACCTCCCTGTTATCACCTCCTGGTACAAGCGAGCACGCAGCGGACATGGCCGTCTGACGCTCATACTGCGACACCCGCTGCCGAAGCATGCGCTCCATAATTGTGGCCTCACGTATGAACTCGGACACTGTCGTAGGAGGGTTGCGCACAAGGCCCGCAAAAAGTTGCTCCTTTACGCCTCGCATTAGCAGGCGCACTTTCTTGTCTTCTGGCATGTGGGGGTCGGCCCGTCGAAACAATCGCGACATTTCTTCGACGAACATGGCGACGCTCTCGTTCGGCATTTGAAACCGCGAAGAAAGTGCCTGCTCCGCTCTCTCTTTCCGTTCGGGGTTACTGAACGCCTCACGAAGCTGCCGATGGAATTCCTGCCAACTTGTGAATGAAGTTTCGTGGTTCTCATACCACGAGGGAGATATACACGTTCTTCAACTTACGGCGATTGTCCCAGTCGTTGATGGCAGCGACCCGGTCGAAATGGTCAAGCCAGTCTTCGACATCCTCACCGGCATCACCATGGAATGGGTTGGGTGTGCGAGGCGTGTTGATGACACAGGGTACGCTAGCGAGTGGGTCATGCTCGGTTTGGGTTGCGGATGTGGCAAACATTGTCCTCACGGAACTTGCCAAGGGGCCGTACTGTGGTGGTAGTCCTTGAAGGCGGCGGCTGCTTCGATAGATATCAGCAGACCCTGGTGCACTGGCGGTGGTTGCTTCTGGTTCAGGACCAGCAGGCATAAGACGTTGCAGTACAGTACCCAGCACCTCCACCAGTCTGTCGCGAGAGGAAACGATAGGCAGAAACTCGAAGTAGAGGACTGTTTACTCAGCCACAGCTGTCATTGACCTATTCGCTCTCGTCTTCTGCTACCAACACAGCGCGTGGCAATATTTAGCAACAAATAGTTTGTCCCCGGTTTCAAGAGCGTGATATAACAGAGCGTCGCCAAACACTTCAAATGCCACCTCAGCGCGAGAACTGTAGATAACGGCCTTATTAGTGGAGAGAAAGTCCCAACCCAAAATAAGGTCATGCGAGCAGGAATTCGACACTACTAATTAGAAGATATAGATGAGGCCATGAATCGCAGTCCGAGTGGTACAGGCAGTGGCCGGCGTGACGGGCTCTGCGCTTGCTGTACGAAGCATTATACTTGCTAGTGGGTCATAAATTTTTTGAGCAAGCGTCAGAGGTTGGCACTGAATACTGAAACTGTGGCACTAGTGTGCACAAGAGTGAGTGCAGTGACGCAGTCCACATATACGTCGAGAACATTCATCGGTAAACAGAGAGGCGTTGGTTTTTTCACGGGGGACGCAGTTTCTGCCTCTGAAACAGCGGTAATTATACACTTAGTGCACAGGGAAAGTTTTAGAAGGAAGAAAGAGTAGAGAGATAGAACAGAGCGCACTCAGTAATTAGTTTTCCCACTCCGGTGATGAAGGACGACAACGCATCGGCGATGGCGAGCGGCGGTCAAGATGAGGGCGGTAGTCGGCGTACGATGACATCTCGTCAAGGTGCTGGGAGCCTGCGAACAAAAAGCGCAGTGCCACATAAGGCCAGGTTCGAAGCTCTGGTGGTAGCTCTGATGATATACAGGGACGCGCCGACGGCAGTATCCTGCTATGGGGCCAGGTAGGTTATAGGAAAAGCATATTGGCCGACTGTTGAGTGTACGCCACTGTCCACTACTCTGGACGCACTTGGCTGGGCGAACCAATTGGTGGGTCACAGCAGCCCGGCTGAAGGTAGAGACGTAAAATTCTGAAGATGTGGCCGAGCAGCAGCTTCAGCATAGCTTAGATGTGCATTCAGCTCGGTTCAGGTAACAAGGGTCGGCAACGGTGATGTCTCGGTCAGTAATGCCGCGCATGCTTGCTTCTGAATGACCTGGCTAACCTTTGCTGAAAGAAGTGACGGTGCGTGGCCGGCTGTTGATAGCAGCGATAGCTGACGAGTGACCTTAGCATGAAGAAACTCTTCGATCTGCGATAGCAGTGACTGAAGGTCAAAGGTAGTAGTCAGGCTTGAGAGGGTGTCATTTGGGACGTTAAGGCGTTGCATGAAAGGACGCTGTCATCGGTGCACGTCGAAACTCTGACACAACTCGATGACCTCAGAAACAGTGAAAGGGTTCTTCGAGAGCAGCATTAGAAAGGCGTCGTCGGGAAGGCCTTTCAGGATGTGTCGTGTGTCGTAACTTGTCAGTTTCCGCCATTGTCGGGTCGACACGCCGGCAGAGGTTGAGGATGTCCTCGATGTAGCTGCTGAATGTCTCAGCAATTTGTTGGGACCGGTTTCGTAGGCGTTGTTCTGCGCGAAGTTTGCGCACCCCAGGGTGCCCAAAAACACCCGCGATGCACGTTTTGAAGGCCGTTTAAGTAGGCATATCCCCCTCATTATTTCTGTACCACAGCTTGGCGACATCTGTTAAACAAAACATCATGGTACCGAATTTCGTAGTGTCGTCCCATTTGTTGGTAGCGCTGGTTTCTTTATAGGATTCCAACTGATCCTCAATGTTTTTTTCGTCACTGAAGATATCGAGTTCTCGCAAGAGCTGGGCACCGGGACAGCCGCTGCGTGGCGAAGCCGGTGAGATTGTGAACATGGCATTGCCAGGCATGACAAAAGGCAGCTTTCGACCGCACAGTTCCTGGGCCAGAAAGAACCGCAGCACTCTCTACAATATTAGGATGTGAATGCAAGGTCTAAAGCGGTAGCAGTGCCGGTACAGAAGCAGCAATTGCTGGCCGGGTATACGGGCAGCGTCGCAGCAGGAACCCCGCAGTCCAAACTCGCACCTCGGGCCGACGGGTCAATTTCGCTGCAGTGGTGGACATGCCTCTTTACTTCAATACATAATATATATATATATATATATATATATATATATATATATATATATATATTGGCTTTCCGGCCGTGGTCATCTGCGCGGGCGCTTATCTCGTGAGCGATCAAAGGGAGGAGGTCGCTTATGGTTGCCTCGCTACCACGGCAACGGCGAGCGCGCGCCTTGTGCCCCCAAAGCAGGCGGCAGCTTTTACGGGCTGCGCTCTCAACATGAAAAAACGGTGCCAAGAGTGTACCTGGAGCAGCCGTGTTCGTTTACACCTGCATTTTGTTGAGCTACATGAGATCAATACAATGAGTTGACTGCCAGCCTCACTTGGTATAGCATTGCAATTTGTCGCCTGCACATTCATTGCTTCACCTTTTCGGTGAAACTGACTTAATGCAATCCTCCCAGTCACAGTCGCGAACTGCACTTGCTTGACAACATGCGCACGAGTACACATAGCCACCGAGAAAGCTTCTTGAGACACAGCTAGGTATCCAGCGGCTAAGCATGTTTTCTAGGTTCTATAACGGTCTTCATGAGTTATACGCGCTGATCTGTACCTCTGATGATGATTCTTGCGTCATTTGTGGTTGAAAAACACGGGGCACGTTTCTCTTTGCTTGCCATTCTTCGCGCGTCCTTTCAGTTTGTTGCTAACGCGTGAATTGCTTGGCCTTTGCGACAAAGCTGTGACTTTCTTTTTACCCTACGGGGTTGGGGCGTATCGACATATTTGTGCAAGTTTAGTACATTGTCTACGCTATCGCCTGAAGGGTGCCTTTTGGTCTGATGTGACCGATCTAACTGTTCAGTGATTTTATGTTCGTGCATGAGTTGCTTTGTGTGTATATACACACACACAAAATAGAAAAGTTTTGGGAAGTGGTGGTTTGAACCACAATCCCCCCCGCTCTGTTTATGCCAGTCCTATCGGGGACTAAAGTGCTCAGACGATGAAGTTTCCCAGACAATCACGACTTTTCGCTTAGTCAGAGAACGTAGTTTGTTAGTGAAGGTTTAAGACTTCTGCAGTTTTTTACTACCTACACAATTCAGTGAAATAGTAATAATGGACGAAAATTTGTATGCGCCATATGGCCCCTGTTCGGGAGACATTTTTGGCAGAGCACACATTAGGTATTTACACGTTGACTACGTCCAACGATCATCATTTGTTAACTTTTCCACATATTCGAATGAAAGTCCTAACTGCGTTGAGGAGAGTCATTAACCCATTAAGGTCTATGAAAGAAGTACTGCTAGCCCGCAGGTCGCGGGTTCATATTCCGGCTGTGGCGGCTGCATTTGCGATGGAGGCGGAAATGTTGTAGGCCCGTGTGCTCAGATTTCGGTGCTCGTTAAAGAGCCCCAGGTTGTCGAAATTTCCGGAGCTTTCCACAACAGCGTCTCTCATAATCATATGGTGGTTTTGGAACGTTAAACCCCACATATCAATCAATCAAAAGAACTGCTTGGATTTAATTGGGTTTTCGCACATTTGATTGAATGCATTACACAACAGCACGTGCAAGTTTAAATAGAGCTTCTTGAGTATTTCGAAAAGATATAATACTGTACTTTAAAAAGTATGCTCGAGCTTCAAAGTAAGAATAACAACGGTGCATGGTGTGATAGAAATTGTAAATTACGCTAGGCTCTTGCAAAACGAACACTGAAGTTATTTTGGCCATGGAACTCAGTGAAGCAGCAGAAATATATGGAAAGCGTAATGCCGTGGCTCTTGCCACATCAATTCAATTTATTATGGCGTACATGAATCGTTTTCCAAGCTTGTTTTGAAAATATCTGTATATATACAAGTATGTATTAGCAAGTACAGCAGGTGCTCAAGACTACTTGATACCTCTGTTCGGTACGATAAGCCCCATTGAGTATCTTGCCATTATGGGACTAAATACAATGGTCTATGCCTATAGCCTCTGCTGAAACCTCCAGTGCACGCCCTGCGTTGTCTGTGGTCATTTCTATCATCTGAGTGAATAGGGCTAGGACTACGTTTTATCAGTGATGAAATGTTTCTAGTTATTCGAAACACGATCTTATAGCTCAGCCTCTACCGTCTTTATTTTCATTGTCACAGCTGCTGTAGAGGGTTTTTTTTTCAGCGGATGACCAACTGCTTACAGAGCACAAAAACTACTGTCTTGTCATTCGTCGGCATCGCAACTATGCATTTGGCTTTGGCGTAACGAAACAGAAGTGTTTCCTGGATCAAAGCCAAATCTATATACACCATGTTTCTTTTGTTCTATGTTCATTTAGGGCTGGCAGAGAGGACTCATTCATACCAACTCTCTTCCCCTCATCCTCTTAAGCTTCTATTTTAGGGTCACACGTGAAAAAGAAAACAGCAACGGGCTCTCGTATATACACAGGGGCATGTGTTGCAGCCTCGTCAGTCTCATATAAGCAAAAAGAACGGCATTCTTCGAATGAAAATAGCTGGTTCAATCTCTGAGGCAATGCACAGCAATAGGCACATATGTGCTCTCAAGAAGCTGCATTGCACTATTCATAGTACATCCACGTATCATTACACCTCAGAGCAAAAATATGAACTGTATACACTTCTCGTTTTGTGCAGGAATTATTTTGTTATTCCTGACGCACAAGGTAATTTACCACTTTCATCAAGAGGTAAATTGTGAAACCACGCTCAAATTTATAAAATACAGTACTTGCCAAGTTCATTTGCTGAGATCTCGTTTTGCTTAAGTTTAGTGACTCGTAGAAGAGAACTAAATACTACCCGGTTAACATGAAAAGCAAGGGTCATCTTGTCGCAACCATTTTCATCTGTGTAGGCCCATGTGCTTAGATTTGAGTGCACGTTAAAGAAACTCATGCAAGTGGTAGAAATTTTAGGAGCCCTCCACTACAGCGCCTCTCATCATCATATGGTTGTTTGGGACGTTAAACACCACATATCAATCAAATCAATCAACCTCCGTCACCTGAAATTTCAATGAGCAAGATAATAGTACTGTGTTGTATATTTTTATTCTCGAAAAAGGAAGTGTACTTTGTAAAGTACACTGGGCCTTGATTGGTTTCTTGTAGGTGGTATAGCTAGGTAGTCATTCCGTTTTATCAGTGATGAAATGATGAAATGTTTCTAGTTATTCGAAGCACGATCTTAGAGCTCAGCCTCTACCGTCTTTATTGTCATTGTCACAACTGCTGAAGAGGTTTTTTTTTTTCGGTGGATGACCAGCTGCTTACAGAGCACAAAAACTACTGTGTTGTTATTCGTCGGCTTCTTACTTTTTTAAAAGAGTTCCGTGTACTTTAACCTAAAATGAGAAAAATACGCATTTTCACCACTTAGAACATATCATAGTCAGGCGGCTCCAGCAATGTTTTTCCAGTATGTTCCTGTCTCCTGAATACCTCAAATAAGAATTGCGACGAAAATCTACGTTGTCCACTTTCATTAGTACTCGTGAGCAAATTCGTATTTCGCTATTGTAGATTGTAACATTTATTTTGGGCTTGGATGTGATCGTATAAAAATGCTAAAGTAACACTGAAGTGTGGCATAGCAATATCTTGTGATAAAGTTAACATAATATTTCTGCTTTCATTGGTGCCGTCCTTCGTGGCGTGGGCGTAATGGCAATGCCGGGGCTTCAAGAGTGAGTTGTTCTTTCGGATAGAGGCACACTACTTTCAAGCCAACGTTTTTTTGTACCTGGCACCTACTGAAGGTCCTGAAGAGAGTTCCAGCTCTTTTACTTGTGAGCTCATTTTATAACGTACCGTTGCGGATCACTTTTAATTTTATTTTTTATAAGGCATTTATTGAAAACGTACAGTCTTGGAGCGAAAGAAAGCGCATGTGACTGTAGCGCTAAACTCGAGAAGAAACAGGTGGTGGTAGAAAGAACTGTGTGGCAGTCGGACTGTTTATTTTCAAGTTTATCCTGACAACGTGATGTGTTTCAGTGAATGCCAACGCGAACGGGAAAATTGTGGAACGTCAACACGATAAGAAAGCAACTAGTGCACAAATAAAATGGATGAAACCATGGTAACTGTTATCGTCACGACTGTTGACGAGGCGAGGCACTGGTTCAGTGAATGTAGCTCACTTTGATTTAAAGCAATGGAACATTTGCGTATTTTTTATTACAATCAGCCTTTTTGGTACCATGTTACTATCGGAAAATGCTCGATTTTATTCCAAGTGTTATAGAAGCTAAAGATACTCTGGTGCACTAAACTTTCTTTTGAAGTTCAACGCAGACTCAGTTTCTGCACTTGGTTCTTTTTCAAAACAAAGTTCATTTATTCTTGCAGACGAAGTGGATCATGCAGGCACGTCGAACTGTGCAGGAGGCCTTGTAACTTGATACGCGTAGTTACTAGGCTCCTGCCTCGGGGTAGCGAAAGAAGATACGTCATGAGTGCAATGCACAGCCACTCGTTCGCTGAAATAAACAGCGATGGCTTAGCCGCAACAGCCACGACCGCAATAGCCACACTAATCGCCGATGCGATCAGTGCGGACGCGTTTCCTAGATTAATTAATATGTAGGGTTTATTGTCCCGAAAGCACTATATGATTATGAGAGACGCCGTAGTGGAGGGCTCCGGTAATTTGGATCATCAGCGGTTATTTAACGTGCACCAAAAGCTGAGCACATGAGCCTACAGCACACGTTAAAGAACCCCAGGTGGTCAAAATTTCCGAAGCCCTCCACTACGGCGTCTCTCATAGTAATATGATGGTTTTGGGACGTTAAACCCCACAAATCAATCAAAATCAATGAGCCTACAGCATTTCCGCCTCCATCAAAAATGCCGCCACCGCAGCCGTGATTCGATCCCGCGACCTGCGGATCAGCAGCCGAGTACCTCAGCCACTAGACCACTGCGGCGGGAGGCGCGATTTCTAGAGGACGTAACAGGGCAACTGTCAAAAGTTGGCAGGATTATCTGACCGGTCACTGTTCAGGGGGGGGGGGGTTGGTGCGTTTACGAGTTCTGTGTAGAAACGTGTCGTCGGAACAAGGAGAAAAGTCGAGTGAACCTTGACCTCCAAGAAGCGGCCATTGCGCCTGCTTTCATTGTAGAGCCATAGAATGAATTAGCATGGTTTTTGTTTTAGTGTCACTTCATTCATTGCGGGACACGCTTGCTACCATCTGACGCGGCGTCAGTGAAGTCAAAGGCGAATGCTTGTCTGGCCATTTCAATTCCGCGTACCGTCTTTCTTGCGGGTAGTGGCAGCTAGGGGTACTCAAAAAAGTTACATCGAATGAAGAGACGAGATCCGAGACACGGACGTCAACGCCTGTTGACCGTCACTGGCAGAGCAGCCTACCTCGTCGCAAACTAGTCGCACAGAAGGGGGCACGCATGAGCCTCCTGATGCTGAGCGCATCCATCGGCTGCCTCATTCTTCCTGAGAGTGGGGTGTCAGAAATAGACAAGGAAAAACCAGCATGGCCCTTCCAGCAGACGATGCATCACCGCGGCTTCCCGCTCAGTGGGCCGACGGGAGCGCCATCTACTTAGCGGTCTCCGAAGCGACACTTCTAACACCGTGCGCCCCATGGAGCATGCGGACTCGCGCAGTGCCGGGGCGCGGTCGCACTGCCTCCTCGGTGCCGTGATGGATGGACAGCTTCACCTGTTCGTTTTCCGGCCCCCACACCTCCACCGGTCGTCCAATTGGACCAGACGAGTGGCAAACTGTTTGTTTTGGCAGCTCGTCATAATGCCGGATAATTCCTCGCCGCGGACGAGGAGGAATGGGGAAGAAAGAAGAAGCAGCAGTTCATTCTACGAGACTGCTGAGGGCCCCCCTCCTGACGGCGGCAATAAATTCCCCGCGTTCACTGCGCCGTCTCCTGCAGTGTCTTCTATACTGCCAAAGCAACCGGAGGTTTTGAGAGGAGGGAGAACGCTGGGGGCGCTCCATCTTTGGGGTAAAAAGCAATTTGAGCGGCCCGATATGCGGCGGTGCTCAAGGGCGTCCGACCGCTCCGAGTACAAGTCTATTACGACGCGAGGAACGCCGTAATGGATGGCTCATTGTGACGAGCAATGCTGAGTGCCCCCACCCCACTCCCGCCACACCGCGACGCCTCTTCCTACTTACACCAAATGCACATGACAACGGAATCAGCAACAACCCTCTGCGGGATGCTAGCAGGCGTTGTTTCACCGGACCGCATGTGTAAGCGCGGACAAAGCTCTGCAAAGTTGTCTCCAGGGGAGTGGTTAAAGCTGCATGCGTGTTCTTGCATAGGCCCCCGTTGGGCACCAGTTAATAGCATGTGAGCCTAGCAGCTCGTGACAAGGAACCCTGACAAACTTACGTAGCCGACCCTTAGAAGACATAGATGTGGAAGAGTCCCTTTCGAGTGTCTTTGCAGTGGTTCCACCTGACACGTTTTTCATTATACTTTTCTTGCACTGCCCTTGGAAGTTGTGGTATGTCAGCTTAAAGACTATTTTTGCAATTTATTTCCGAGTAATCCCCCAAGAAGTTGAAAAAACTTGGCTTGCATGCTGCAGTGCGCCAGCAGTTATGACCGAAATGAGAACCAAAGCGGGGCGCAGATATTATGGTACAAAAGGGAAGTATTACGTATTGGGCTTATGACGATGATGATTTCGTAGAAGGATTAAGAAGACCGTTTGACATAACGGAAAAGAACTGCAGTGGGTTACGAGTGAGAAACAGCGCTAAAAGATAGGCAAGATGTACGCGAGACGACAGCGCCGACTAAAAACCAAGTGCAGTTCTTCCATCAGACAGCGCATATATAGGTGACTGAAACGACTAAAAATGGAATATTCAGCCAGGGCAGAGCGAATGAGAGGATCGATAGGACAAGAATCATCTCCCCTCGGAAGGAGGAAAATAGAGGGGAGGCTGAAACATGCTTCGCCACTGCTGCGAATTTCATGAGCTTCTCAAATGGGACGTGCGCGTTCGTGTTGAGATTTTGAGACGTAAGTGGTATCTGTGAAAGATGGTTGGTAACCTCATTTGCTACAATGAAGAGATAAATTACTATAGGCATCTTGTTCATCAACTTTGTTTTCATGCTCGAGCATGCAGTCATTCGCACACCGGCCTGTTTGGCTCATACAATAACATCCACAAGAGAAGGAAACTTCGTCCGCAACACCTTGACGACATTAGTTAAATTCTGGTTGTTGGTATCACATACTCTTGGTAACACTAGTGCATGCTGGCTACGCGAAAAAAAAAGCCAGAGTCTAGTTGAAGGCTGCGTTCAGTAAAGATGACCATCCACTTGGGCGGTGCCTAACGAATTCCCTCTACCAACTGGGTATCACCACGCAGTTAAAAAAATTACAGCTTTGCCGCAAAGGTGAAACAATGAATGCAATAGCAACAAAGTAGATTGTAACGCGAAAGATGACAAACAGATTAAAACGTGCCCTGCATTACTCACGCACAAATGAGGCACGAAACATACAGGTATAGATAAACGCGAATGAGTGTCTCAGCTGTTACTTCACTGAGTCTGAAAACCACACCGTTTTCGCAAACGGACACTGTGGAGCCAGTGAAGTGACCTTTGTGTGCCTGGTAACTACAAGAAATCAATCCGGTGCAAGCCCAAGGCGTGCGATTCTTCCCATCTCGAGATAATTGCGCGCACGGCTGACTGTCTCCTTCCCCCACCTAAAGCTTTTGGTTCTCACACTATCATTGCCGGCTGTGTTTATTGTAGCCCCACAGCGAATGGGGACGTCATTCACACACTACATAATTATGTACAACGTCATGTATGAAAAAACAAACTCATCGTGCTTGGGGGCTTCAACTTACCAGAGATAGACTGGAAAGTTTTGCTTTTTCCATCCCCCTGTTCAGAAATAATCTGTAACATGATGCTGCACTTAAACCTGTGGCAGGTATTGGATCAACCTACGAGCAGTACAGATTCCATGTCAAACATTTTAGATATAGTTTTTTTTTTCAGTGCACAATTTGATAAAAAATATTGGCCCGAATCTACATGTTACACTGTAAATGTCGTCGAAAAACGATAGTCTTGCGTCTGGATAGAGTGAAGGAAACGTTTATTTGATGTTCTGTGCAAGGAAATCGGTGAATAGCATTCTGAAGGCGCTTCATTAGAGTGCCTCGAATGTGTAGCGGAGGCAAACAAACGCATCTAGGCATGTTACACACGAGCGCCGCCTGGCAGTTATTTTCGAAAACGAAGGCGTGCTCGACCACAGAGAAAGATGCGTGCCAGTCTCGGAGGTGATGAGGTGTAGAATGCAAAGCGACGGGCAGGTGCCACCACCATGTCGTCGTAGCAAATAGTTGGAAACACTGTCTTGAGCATTGCGTTGCACAGTCAGTGCAGCGCGATAAACGCTAGTCCTAGAAGTTACTTGTGTGTGCCTCTTCTAGTACAAAGGCCGATATACAAAACATAGACGTGTTGTTATGGCGCCTCAGATATGCGCAATATTTGCTTTTTTAATTGACAATTGCACAACTACAAACGCTAAACCTTGAGCAATATTGGTGGGCACTGTGGAGGGTTGGCCATTTGCTGCCGCTTGAGATATCGTTAGGGCGGACAAACAGACAATTGTACAGACAGACAGACAGACAGACAGACAGACAGTCCAAAATTTTTTTGTCAAAGGTCCCTAAGAAAAAACTATCATCTTTGAAAATTAGATGGCAGATTCGACTACAATGTAAGATATTGTTCCGTGCCAATACAAGGTTCCTTCTCAGCTATGCAACCACACAACACCTTCCTTGATTTCTCAAAAGCAGACGACACAGGTATACTTGACTACTTGATGTTCCAGTACACTTTGAAGAAATCTGAGCCGACGCTTCCACCCCAGTTGACGTTCTCTAGAACAAGTGTAAGTACATGGTACTTTTCTGTGTACATAACTAGACACCATGAAAACAAAAAAAAAACAATCTAGTGGTTCTAGCCCATGGATTACTCGCAAAATTATACCCACAATGCACAAGGTTAGGATGCCTAGCAAATCATTAAATTTACGACCTTCACTTCTTACAAAGACTAGTATGAACGCCGAAATTAAAGACACGAAATAAATAATAAGGTCTGCTAAAAATAACTATTTCTCATACACTCACTTTAAGTTTTGGAGCACTTCTCCTCAAAAATTTTGAGATCACATAAATCCAAAGAAGCGGGATGAAAACACTGCATCGTACAAAGATAACCTGAGCCTGGCACACTCGTTTAATGATTACTTCCAATCTGTCTTCACCGCTGACAACGCAAGGGACCCTTCTATCGAACCATGCATTCGTGAGCCAGTATAAGCCCCCTCAGTAGACACATAGGAAGTGATAATCCCGTTGCTAAATTTAAACACGAGAAATGGGACGGGACAACATCCAGAATACTTTTTTGGAGCGATATGCCGAATGGTTACCCAAATATCTAAGCATTAAACTCAACGAATCATTGGGTTCGTGCTCTGTTCCTGGGGAAAGGCAGCCAAAGTCATCCCTGTGCACAAATCCGGAATGAAGTCCGATGTTTCAAACTATAGGCCCATCTCCCTTACATGTATAGTATGCAAGCTTCTATAACATATAGTATTCATACACAAAACTGCATACGTTGAACACAATTGCATCTTATCGCTATGTCAGCATGGTTTTCGTAGAGGGCGCAGTAACCCAACTAGTTGAATGAATACATGAGATGTCGCTGGCTATTGACAACAAGAGATAAATAAATCTACTACTGCAAGATTTTACTAAGGCATTTGACTGCGTGTTCAATAGAAAGCTAGTCTTGAAACGTGTTTTCCGTTTTGGGTTACATTCCTATTGTTCATTGGATCCAGGACTACTTAACAGATCGGTAACAGTTTGTGCGAATCCATGATGCAGCATATTCATCAAAATTCGTCACATCAGGGGTACCGCAGGGCAGTGTTTTCGCACCGATGTTATTCCTTGTGTACATACATGATCTACCGTCCATAAGCAATTTAACATTCCAACTCTTTGGAGATGACTGCATCTTATACCACAAAATAAATTCATCATTAGATCAAGAGACACTTGACGAAGCCCTAAGCCATGTTCATCACTCGTACAAGTAGCGGCAAATCAAGATTCACATCAAAATGTCTGCAGCACTCTCAGTAACTCGTAAAAAGGTGAAATATCACTTCAACTACACAATCAACGACATTGCGATTCGACAGGTGAAAGAACATAAATACCTTGCACTGACATTTGTAACACGATCTCAGGTGCGGAACCCTTAAAAAAGACATCTCTTCTTCAGCCCAAAAATGCTTTTTGCTTATAGACATCCACTGCGAGTCGCACCATATAAAACAAATCTACTGGTCACTATTTCAACCAATGCTAGAATATGCCTTAGTTGCGTGGTGTCTTCATAACATAACACTTCTATGTAAGCTGTAAGGCATGCAACGGAAAGAGACTTACTCTGTGTTCAACAAATACAAGAGAACGAATTTGCCAAGAGAACTGCTAAAGAAAGCTCAATTTATAACCATAGATTTATTGATTGATATTTGGGGTTTAACGTCCCAAAACCACCATATGATTGTGAGAGACGCCGTAGTGGAGGGCTCCGGAAATTTCAACCATTTGGGGTTCTTTAACGTGCACCCAAATCCGAGCACACGGGCCTACAACATTTCCGCCTTTATTGGCAATGCAGCCGCTGCAGCCGGGATTCAATCCCGCGACCTGCCTTTTTGCTTATGATTCGATGTACTTCAATTTTCATTACTTGAGCCCCACTTCTTCGCTGCGAACGTTATTTGGATGATATGCAGAGTGCCTAGTACTAAGAAGATAACAAGTACTACGTATTTCTTTTTCTGGTTGTTTGTTTATTACTATTGTACGTGATACTGTGTTCCTCTTGCAATGATTCCGAATGGGATTGGTATTATTTTAAAATAAACAAATACATATTAACATGATCTAGGTTACGCGTCACCATCTTCACGCCTAAAAGGGGAATTGCGTGTGTATGGGTGGGTGTGCTTTGTATTTGGCGCGAGTTTATTAGCAGGGGTGAATTCTTGGCGACTTTTTCGCATGTTTCGCTCAGTTTGTTCCTGTATATCAGTAGACAGAGTGTGAATATTGTTACTGAATAAGGTGTGTAGCGTCGCTACTGTGTTGTTCAGTGTGTCCTTCAGTGCAAACACCGCTTGATTGAGCATATCGCGGATTTCTGGCGGTCTCTACCTCACGTCAAACTCGAGCATATAGATTACGGAATTTGTCTTCCATTTCCACACAAAGTTGATCAAGTGCATCGGTTCTGAATTATGGTACATTTGTGGGGCTGGAGCAAGGTTGAGGACAAGATAAAGGAGGAAAGTGCGAGCAGGGGAGGCCTCTTCACCTACCTTGCCTTACCAGGTTTTGCCGGGTCCTCCTCGTCTCCGGCTCCTTGATCTTTGTTTGGTTCATTGCCATCTTTCAACGGAAAGGAAGACTTGATCGTCGCTAATGATATAACGTCTTTCGAAGTGGTCACCTGCTTTGCCCGTGACCTGGAGTGTCAATGAGGAAGGGTCTCGCTCCATGCTCCGTGACCCCCACGTGGACCGGGACCGTGACCTGGATTTCCTACCCGGAGTAGAACATCATGCTTACAAGTCGCCCTGATATTACGATGAGGGTGTGGGCTGATGTTTTACATCTTATCGTGCTTGTTCGTGCTGAAGTGCCTTCCAAACCCGTTCATAGTTGAAGGGAGGCCGGACGCAGGTGGAACAGCCCGTGTTTATGTTTGTTTGTGTAGGCATGGGAGGGGGGTAAATCATCTACGCATAAGCGGCACCTCGGCGTGCACGAGTTCTCCGGTCTCAGGTTCTGAAGGCCGCGCGTGTTGTATGTGACGCAAGTTCATGGAAACTTTGAGCTGGACATTGACATTAGGGGGTTCGAGATGAAAAAGAGACAAACAACAGTGGGCGTACTCACCCATACTTTACATATAAGCTTTGGTTCTGCATAATTTACCTTACTGGACAGGCTGAACTTTCTGAAAGTGCATCCGGGGTGAACACAAATAAATCATTAGCACCGCATACGGCATAAGTTGCGAAACAGTGTCGCAACAATATAAAGATATGGCCCGGTATTGTAGCAAGAGAGGTCGGATTTGAAACCGAAAACATCTATCTATCTATCTATCTATCTATCTATCTATCTATCTATCTATCTATCTATCTATCTATCTATCTATCTATCTATCTATCTATCTATCTATCTATCTATCTATCTATCTATCTATCTATCTATCTACCTATCTATCTATCTATCTATCTATCAATTTACACACCTACTTTTGAGTGCTCTAACGATCACTTCGTTAACTTGAAATAATTCTAAATTTGTGGGGGAGGGTAAGAAGGTTTTAGGACGATGACTGCCTGATCAAATCCTAAAGGCCACTCCTATGTTGCTCGTGAGTGCCTCAGGGGTGGCATGGCTCGGTACGGCGTTATTAACGAAGAACTTGTCTACTTTGGTGCCCCTGCCTTTAGGTAGAGTCCTTGTGGCGGCGTAGCAGGTGATGTAGTCGGTACATGCGATGATTCATTTATTTTTGGAAGTCGACGTAGTGAGCAGCCCTGGTACGTTCATACCTATTTACTTGAACGGTTGGCGAAGTGGTTAGATCGGCTTAAGAAAGTATGGTGTTCTTGCCGGTCGTGTCTTGCATCGCCGGCAGTCTCGGCATATGCTTAGGCAGTGAGCAATGTCTGCCGCAACGTGCGACCAATAGTAAGCTTCCTGTATTTTGTGAATGTGTGGGAAACACTGAAGTCGGTTTGTTTCAAGTTTTTTATTTATTTATTGGAAATTTCATTTCCTGTACATATAACAAAAAACGAAGCAAAAGTAAACAGTTGTAAAGCCTGGTGGAGGCTTTTGCTCTAAAATACTGTCTAGTACCTAGAAAAAATCTTACACACAATTAAAAAAAATTTCGTACAGTCACTCTAAATCAGCGAATTTTAATTGAGAGAATAAACACCACAAATCTGAAAAAACGGAACAGTATACAGTAAAAAATTACTTTAAAAAACTATTATCGCAATATGTAAAACACAGGCGTTCCAGAACGCGTCTCCAGACATGTATATTCTTAAAACAAAACAGAAAAATGGACTGAAGTAAAACTATACTATAAAAAACTTGGACACACGAAGTAATAAATTTCAGATATCTGTAATAAACATATTTATTACAATTATAAAAAAGTGTTTCCTTGAACTTTGTTTTGGATTTCCGTTGATATGTAGGGTTAACATCCCAAAAACAACCGTATCATTTTGAAAGATGCCATATTGGAGGGCTGCAGACCTGCTCGGGTTCGTTAACGTGCACTGAGATCTTAGCAGACAGGACTGCGGCATTTTCGCCTTCATCGAGAATGCAGCCGCTGCAGCCGGGATCGCGCGACCTGCGGGTCAGCATCCGAGTGTCTTAGCCACTACACCCCCGCAGCAAAGCTTACTATTGGAAGTTTCTTATTTCTATTTGGGCCAACAGCATTTTCCAGTTTGTTGAGGAGACTTGGTATTTGAAATTCAGTATGTTGCTGACAATAGGCAGTCCTTGTTCTTGGTGTTCTTAAGCTAGGTGTAGAGACAGTACTCCACACATCGAGGAGAATCGTACACGGGGTATACTTTGTTATCTGGAAAATACAAGAGTACCTCATAATAATATATTCGACATGTCTGTAAAATAAATATTTTGAAAATATTGTACGTGTGCTAAAATCTTGAGTGACCGCAGTACTCCTCGAATAATCGTAGTACCTTTTTTATGTAACACAAGTATTATCTCATAGTTTAAGGATGTCTATGTTCAACAACACAAGGCACAATAACTTAGTCATGTTCAATGTTTTGCGGAAATAAAAAAAAGTCTGAGCATATATAGCTTTTTTTGCTAAATTGCTTAGTATCTCGCTCGTTATAAGTCATGCGAGATAGGCAGATCTTTCATTCTGGAAGCTAAATTGAGCGTACTCATGACTTTGTACTCCCCGAAAATTTTTTGTAATGTAATATTATTAGCATTTTAAAAAACTTTTCGCAGAATAGTTGTACCAATATGGGTCGGTAATTTGCAATTACTTGGTCACTGCCACCTTTAAAAGCCTGGCTCACTCGGGCTACTTTTACTTCTAGAGAACACGTGCCGGTAGCAAACGTTAATTTTATAATATGTGACAACGTGTGAATAACAATGGTGACGCATTTTAGTGGTGTAGGTGTACTATCATCAAAAGTTGCAGCAAATTGTAATATTATTTGTTATTAGTTCATTGGTTTTAGCGAATAAAAGTGTGCATAAATATGTAGCTAGATAAGCTGCGATCATTCACACGCAACTGTGAATTCTCGTCAGCCACCACTTAGAATGCGCCTTTTTTTAAACGACCAGAAAACTTTCAAGCCTAGTACCAAATGTTGCTGAGATCTTCACTTATATTACTAAATGAATTCGCACAATACCTGAATTTAGCGCACCTTTGTTTTCAATTCAGCCGATTTCTGAGTTTTTATCTCACAAAATAATTTGATATCTCGCGCTTTTTTAACTCAATGTGACGTGATTTATTGACCCTGAACGTCAGGGAAGCTCGACGAACGTTAAAGGTGAAGCGTCGAGGAGCAGCGGGCATCAAGCAGCCAAAATGCAGGCAAGTGCGCGTTCACGTTCAGCGCTGCAATTGACGCTGGCACTTACTTGCTCGTATCTTTCGTCGTCGTCTTGCCTTCACTACATTTGCCCACGGGGAATAGAGGAGCCATCCTGGCGACTTAAGGCGTTCGTATTATAGCCGGGTCATAACAAGGCTTGATGCGAGAGGCGTGGAAGATTTCTCGGCCACGATGACGCAAGTCGTCAGATGGTGTCACAGGCTCCACCTCGTAATTGACGGGAGAAATCCGAGCAAGAATGCTGTAGGGGCCGTGATAGCGGGACAATAACTTGAAGGACAGGCCTGGAGTATTTGGTGGGACCCAGAGCCAAACTAGGGGCACCGTTTAGAGAGTAGCATGAGGTGGGTCGTCGTCATGCTTAAGCTTCTGGCAACCTTGGTCATCGCTCGTAAAGGAACGAGCCAACTGCCGACAATCTTCTGCGTACCTGGTAATGTCGGGAATCGGACTGTACTCGCAAGCGTAAGGTGTGTAGGAAAACATGGTGTCTAGCATATATGATGGCTCGCGTCCATGTAAAATAAAGAACAGTGAGAATCCCGTGGTGTCATGCGTTGCAGTGTTGCACGGTTATGTGGCGCAAGGAAGGACGGCGTCCCAGTTTGCCTGGCCTGATGCAGTGTACATTGTCAGCATTTCCCCGAGAGTGTGGTTAAATCATTCGTTTAGGCCATTTGTTTGCGGATAATATGCGGTCGTCTTGCGGTGAACGATGTTACAATGAAAGAGCTTTGCTTTGACGGCTTCGGATAGAAAAACACGTCTTCTGTCACTCAGAAGTTCTCAAGGCGCGCCGTGGCATAAGACGAAGTTGGGTAGAAAGAAAAACGCAACTTCTCTGGCTGTTGCTGAGGCAATGGTGCCGTTTCTACTTAACGTGTCAGATGGTCTACGCCGACGATGATTCACGTATTCCTAGAAGTGGTAGAGGGAAGCGGGACGTACAAAGCAATGCCGACGCGGTCAAAAAGACTCGCCGGACACGGGAGAGGTTGAAGTGTACCAGCCGCTCGTTTAGGGGAAGCCTTTGGTCACTGACAGACAGTACAAGCGTGGATATACTTGCACACAAATGGATACATTCCGTGCCAATAGTAGATGCAAGTGGGTCTTGATCTTCAGAACGCCAGCGTGGGCGCTTTGCGGATAAGCGTGGAAAGCAGCAAACATTTGAATGCGCATGTGGCGAGGTATCACAAGCAGCCACCTCCGGACATCAGATGCGTAATTTCACCGATAGAGGACCATCTCGAGTGGTGAATTAGGGCGCATGACGACGTAGAGCTCCGGAAGTGAAGGAAGTGGCAAAGTACTTTAAGTTACAAACTTGAAAAAATACAAAACAGAGCTGCAAGGTTTGTCTTAAGCCGGTAGTCAAGAAAAAACAGTTGCACCAATATGAAAAATGAACTAGGGTGGGAATTACTCTCATCGCGTTAAAAGAAACTGCGGCTAAAGCTCCTGTACCAAATATTTCATGGTAAAACCGGCATTCGAAAAGAAAAGTATCTTCACGTTCCTCAATATATCTCTTCGCGAAATGATCATTGTTTCAAGATTTTAGAGTACCGTACCAGATCTAATTTGTATGCTTATTCGTTTTTTGTTCGTTCCATTAGAGAATGGAAACACTTATCAAATGAACAAGTGTGCTGTATTAATGAAGATGTGTTTTTTCCGACATTGTAACCCCCCTGCTGCAGCGCCTTCGGGCTAAGCGGGGTAATCATTGAATAAAGAATAAAGAATAAAGCTGATTGATGGCTCTACTATAAAGTCGAGCAGGTGGCAAATCCACGTATCCTTCCGTTGCTACACTGGCATGTCGGTGACGTCGACTGGCGAGAAGGAAATGAATGGTGAAGTTATGGTTGATGCTAAAGAGAAACGGGAGAGAGCATCCGCGTCAGAGTGCTTGCGGCCTGATCGGTACACAACACGAACATCGTACTCTTGCAGCCTGAGCGCCCAGCTACCAACTCGTCCCGACCGATCTTTCAGCGATGAGAACCAACACAGAGCGTGGTGATGCATGACGACTTCGAAAGGGTGGCCATAAAGGTATGGACGGAACTTAGCCAAAACCAGAAATAATGGCGAGGAATTCTTTCTTTGTGACAGCGTAATTTCGCTCGCTTTCTACTTGCGCAAGCGACGACGTATTCCTAGTACCTCAGCTTTTTTTAGCCAACACGGCACCAAGGCAGGCCCCGCTGGCGTCAGTATGATTTTCCATGGGCGCATCCAGGTCAAAGTCACATAGTAATGGAGACGTTGTTAGTCTGCACCGAAGCCTCTCGAATTATGTGTCGCACTTTCGTGACCAAGCAGGCAGGCCTCTGGAGGCTGTCAGAAGGTTGGTAAGAGAAGCGATGATGAAAGCGAGCTCACGCACGCACAGGCGAAAGTAAGAACACATCCCATTAAAACTTTCAAGCGTCTTCATGGAAATGGGCTTGGGGAATTTGGCCCCGGCATGAACTTTCGCTGGGTCCGGCTTATAACGCCTTCTTTCCATGTGACGTGACCACGTATTGCCAACTGGCGTGCCGCAAAATGACACTTCTTCATGTTGAGTTGTAAACCAGCTGAGCTGAGGCAGGTCCGGATTTCTCGAAGGCAGACAAGGTAATTTGGAAAAGCCCTAGACGAGACCACGATGTCGTCCCGGTAGCAAAGGCAGGCGTTCCACTTGTAGCCGCGAAGGACGTTGTCCATCATTCCTTCGAATGTAGCTGGGGCATCGCAGAATCGAAAAGGCATGACGTTAAACTCGTAGAGTTCATCAGGCACGACGAAAGCAACCTTCGAACGATCAGTGTCAGCCATCGGTACTTGTCAATACCCCGAGCGTAAACCTAGGGACGAGAAATACTCTGCTCTTTGTAAGCAGTCAAGAGCATCATCGATGGGCGGAAGTGGGTACACAACCTTCCGAGTTATCTTGATAAGGTGGTGATAGTCGACACAGAATCTTATGACTCCATCCTTCTTGCACATAAGGACGACAGGAGAGGACCAGGGGCTTTGGTACGGCTGAATCAAATCGTGTTGAAGCGTGTCGTTTTCTTGTTCGTTAATAATCTTGCACTCCGCCGCGAAAACTCGATAGGGCCGCTGGCGTAACGGGGCATCGGTACCGGTGTGGACCTGGTGAGTGGCGCTCTTGATGCGGGTTAAGATTGGCCGCGCGCAATCGAATGATGAGTGGAAGTTGTGCAGAAGAGCGAGAAGTTCACTGCGATACGATGGCGGTAGGTCATTGGCAATCGTAGGACGAAACTTATCTAGGGCTGAAGATGTCAGAACAGGTGGCGTCATGGCGTTTAGCTGAAGGTAAGCTTCGTCCTCGGCGATGTGCAGGGTACTCACGAGGTCGGTGTCTTGTATACGCCATACAGATTCCCCTGAATCAACGTCATGGCAGATGTTAGTGGGTTCGCAACGAGCATCATCGTCTACCAGATCTAACTGAGACTTCTGCAAAGGGCAGTCGTAAGCCGCGGCGACGAAGGAAGTCTTCCGACGGAGTGAAGAGTGCTGCCCCGTCCAGCGCAGTCAAACGCGTTAGTGTGACAAGGGTCCACGTGTAGGGGAAGGAGACATCTGTGTCCTCGGCGACAACAAGTACAGTGTCTTAAAGATTGTGGAAATGGCGGCTCCTGTGTCAATAAGCATTACAGCTTGCTTCCTTAGACGTCGACGTCAATAACATTTCGCGGCGAAACACATGGGGGCCTTGGGCAGTCCAACTTGCTTGCAGCTCTTGCCTCCGGAGCTGCAGCAATCAGTTTCTCTTCTCAAAAGCAGAGTGGCGACGCATGAGGGACAGAGAGCATCATCAAGGAGATGGGGATCATGCACTGGAGGAGGAGGAGCGGAAATTTATTTATTTATTCATAATACCCCTAAAGGCCCTCGTGAGAGGGTATTACATAGGGGGGGGGGGGTTACATGAGCAAAATTACAAACAATAAACGTCCAAAACAAAAAAAGGTCAAAAAATTCAAAAAAATAATAAATTCAATGAAATTAAATTTGAAATGGCAGTGGTTAGTGTGCTTGGTGACGAGGGATCAGGCAGGGTAATGGTTTTGAAAAAAAAAACGTAGGTAGCGGCGGCAGTGGCGAGTGAGGTAGCCCGCGACACCACAGGTAAAGCCGACGGGCCTGTTTTCCGGCGTTCGCCGCGCATCTAGGCGGCGGAATGATGGAGGTGAAGGCAATACGTAGGGAAGCTGCGGTGCAGAATTAGTGGCCGGTGGTGAGGCAGGGATCGGCATCACAGGGCGCGCATAGGGTGACGGCTACTGAGGTGGCTGAGAGGCGACGTCAGCTTATGTAAGCGACGCAGAGACAGCCTCAGAAATGGCCTTATAGGGTGGAGGCTGCTCAGGGGGCTGAGAGGTGATGACAGCGTAGGTAAATGGCGCAGATTCGGGTGTTTTCTAGGACATAGGAGGCAGTGCCTCCACTAATTGGGTGCGAAGGACCTGTTGGATGGCAGGAGCCAAGGTTTGCGCTGGTGCGCACGAGAGACGGAGCCCTAAATACTGACGCGCTACCTCCTTACAGATGAAGATCTTGATGGTGGATAGCAGTGGCTGCTGGTCAGCATGGTGAGCAGTAAGCTGCAAGCTGGATAATGAGTCGGGCGTTGTGAGGGCTTCGCATGCGATCAAGGGCTGCCGATGCCCCTCGTCGAAACTCTGACACAAGGACATCACTACAGCTACAGTGGGGGGGGGGAGGCTCTTTGTGAGCAGCGCCTCAAAAGCTTCGTCCTCAATGCCCTTGAGGATGTGCTTGATTTTCTCCTCTTCGGTGATGGTGGAGATGACACGGTTGCAGAGGTTTGGCCCCATTTTCGATGTAGCTTGGACAGTTCTCACCATGGAGCTGCGCCCGCTGACGCAAGAACTGCTCTGCCTGAAGTTTGGGAGCAGATCGCAAACCGAACACGTCCATAATGGTATTCTTGAAGACAGAACAAGTGGGAAGGTCGCTTTCGTAATTGTATCAGAATAGAGGGATGTTCGTAAGATGAAACTTGACGTACCCAAGCTTCATTTGGTCATCCAACTTGTTACCGGCACGTGTACGCTCATACTTTGATAGGCAATCATCCACATCCGAGTCTCCTAAGCAGGTGAAGATGGGCGGCTCTCGCTGGTGATACATGGCGCCGTAGGTCACGTGGACGGCTGAGGGTCCAGGCTTGAGAGGGGTCTCGTTGGCCATGGTAGTAATAGGGTCACGAAGTGGGGGAGCTTACGGCAGCGATGGTTCCAGAAGCTCCCCCCGCTTCATGACAGGGAATCCACGTACCTCCATCAAATGTGACGTGATTTATTCACGCTGGACGTCGGGAAAGCTCAACAAACGTTAAACGTGAAGCGTCGAAGAGGAACGGGCGTCAAGCATCCAAAGGGTGGGCAAGCGCGAGCTCGAGTCTGGCGCTGCTATTGACGCTGGTGCTGCTTTGCTCGTGTCTTTTGTCTTCATCTTTCCCTCACTACACATGGTACGCGTTTTTGTGTAATAATTGTAAATAACGCATTATTATCAAGAATTTTCAAATTTTTGACATTTTGCGCGTTTCACAGAAAACGGAAAAGCAAGCAAGGTCCTAATGAATCGCTCTAAGAACTTCTGGTCAGAATGATGAGGGTGCCATAAGGAAGCAGTTGAATCACAGTGGTGAGAAGTGATATTCTCTTTTAGGAGAATGGTATTTAAGAGAATATTATTTCGCGAAAAAAAAGGCCGTTAGTCCTGGCTGTGCTACCTTTGTAACAACACTACCTTTTTAACAAGTCGTCGGCTCTTATTGTTCCCAAAACGCATACATCAACTTGGTCGTTTGGCTGTGGCAGATCGATGGGTGGGGGAAAAGGCATGCAGTGCCAGAATGTTTCCTTCGTGAATGTAAGCATGAAGCTTTTGAAGTCTAAGATATCATTCTGCCAGACGAGTCCTTGATGTTATTTCAAAAAAGGTTAGCAGCATATTGGATAATTACGAAATGATGAGACAGCAGAAGCAACAAGTGATGAATTTCAACTAGTTTTTAAGAAAACAGTGTAAGTCCTATGCAAGCCATGTACCTTAAGCCAACTGCATGCACTTTTTTATCCATAATCATCAAAGCTACAACAAATACTTTGCTGTAGTTATGATCATAAGCCATTCGTCTTCTCAGAGAAGAATAACTATCTCTGAAACTTGTAATGCTTCTTTTTGTATTTGTTTACTTGAGGTACCTAATTATCAACCGTTAATTGGTATTAGTGTGTTTGTAGTATGTTAAATCAAAGTACTGCCTCACACAAAGATATTTCTGCTTCGGTATATTATTTAGCACATTCTCTAAATACTGGCTCAAATATTTGTTTCTAGATACAGTGGCTGCTTAGAAAAAGGCACATAAGAACAAAAAAGCAATATTTGACATCATCGCGTTTACAGGTGAGAATATGTTGTATTTCAAAGTTACCACAATATAATCGCCAAGAGAAGGACATTTTTATTAGGCACCTACCACACACTCATCACCAATACAAGTTTTTCTTGTTGAGTTGAAACATATAGCCTGGCGGGCCTTCTTTGTTGCCTAGTTCGCAGCCCTGTCAGCGAAGTACTGTTGACGCAGGTCAAGTGTGCGTAGGCCCTGCACTGTGTAGGGACATAGCAAAGTTTCCAACAAGTTCATCACAATCACACAAGCTATATTGCCATAATTAAAGGTGAATACAGCGTCAAGACTACAGATTTTCAGTGTTAGGTGTCCGAGCAACACGTTTTTGGAGCACGCTCTCACACAACATTGTTGAATCACTCATTGGGGTTTTGAGTTTTCCCATGGAGGCATTTCGCAAGTAATTCGGGATAAGCAAGTGGCCCGTAATTTGGCTTAACAGCCTCATGAAAAAATGCCGGACGGTATTCTTTGTGAGCGTATTGTTCACGCTTGAACGTGGTTTTGTTAAATTTGCCCCAGGTTTCAGCTACCTTCGTGCAAAGGCTGTTGAATGAATTGGTATCCCTTATTGTAATGCAAAAATATGTTGCCTAGGCAGCCTTTGGCATGTTTACTAAGCTGCCTGCGTTTAGTCTAATGGCTAAACCATAACACTTTTGGAACTGTGCGAGCAACGTGCACAACTCGCGCGAAAAACACGTGCAGAAAAACATCCGTAAAGTACTTTTACTTGCGACTAAGCATCGACTCGGCAGCTAAAGCACTTGTTGCCAGACCAAATATCATTCCCAATAAACTTATCGAAAAATTAGTGCCCCTAATTTTGCCGCATTTTCAGCTGCCCACGTGTGAACTCAGGTGAAGCGTACCTAAAAGGAGTGAAGCAGACCGCTGCTTTGGTGTCGAAATATGTGATTTTTAGACAGAAAAATTCACGTTAGAACAAAACAATGACCAATTGTTTCAAAAAAAGCTGCCTATTTCAAACTGTGAAAAAAACGATTTCTTTTAATATTTTTGCGTACTCGTTCCTCCCCTTAATCCCTTAAGAAGTGCCTTTGTTCAATGCAAGGAAGAGGGTGCGAGAAGAAGTAAGAAAAAGAAAGAGGAAAGGATGTACATGTGCGGCGAGCATTGCTTCATCATTTCACTTATTTCGAACATATCACCCCATGTGTTCTCGTCCTTTCCTAGTAGTTCTGTGCACTATTAACAAGTTAAAATAAATTGTGAATTGTGCATACGACGACGTAACGCACGATGTCATCCTAGATGCCTTGGCGAACATCGGAATCGGTGGAGAAATGTTTTAAGGATTCGGAGTTACCTACAGAGGAGATCCTTCTTCGTGCTCACTGCGGAAGGCTGCACCGTTGATAATTACACCGCTCGTGGCGTTCAACAAGGCGGGGTTCTCAGCCATACGCTGTTTAACCTCACAATCATTGGCCTTGTACAAAGTCTGCCTTGATCAGTCAATATCTCTACATACGCTGAAGATATATGTATGTGGGCTTCAGCAGTGACACGACTCCAGGTACGCGTACGGCTCCAGAAAGCAGCGAGAATAACGTCGACGTACCTCCATGCTCGAGGGCTCACAATTTTCACCGAGAAGTGCGTCTTAGTCCCTTTTACCCGCATGCCCATGATCTTTTATCCTGTTTCTATTGACAACGTGAACCTTTCGTATATGAGACGTCACCAATTCCTGGGCGTCATTATCGACAGAGATCTCTCGTGGAGTGCTCACATCTCGCACTTGAAGAAGAGGCTCAGCTCTATCACACACGTGATGAGATTTCTCGCTGGTAAAACGTGGGGCACATCAGTGTCATCTATGCTTCAGCTGTACAGAGTGCTCTTCTTGGGATATTTGCGGTATAGCACGCCCGTGCTTTCCAATGCCGAAAAAACTAACATCAGGGTCCTGCAAAGTATTCAAGGTCAAGTTCTCCGCACATGCTTGGGGCTACCTCGGTGCGCTAATACGTTAGCAACCATTGGTATTGCTAAATACCATCCGATCACGACATATAGAACTGTCGACACACTCCGGACACATATCCGTCACATATTCAGAGTGCCTAACCACCACCATGCTAGCTTGCCACTAGAAAGACCAAAGGCAGCGTTTTCCAAAGTTGTTGCGGCTAACCAGAATTCCATCTCATGGAGATTCTCACCCGCAGCCATACCACTATCTCATAAGTGGTGCATGAAAAGACCGACTGTGCACCTTGAAGTGCCGGGGATATCTAAAAAGGCAAGCCTGTCGTCTGCACTCCTCAAGCAGATCTCACTAAACCTTTTGCATTTGTCGTACGCTAATCGAATTTATGTTTACATGGATGGTTCGGTCGCGGAAAGTTCGACAGGTGCCTTTGTCATACCATCTAGATCAATCACCGTCAAATTCAAGACATCACACGTCACGACATCTACGCGATCCGAGCTCGCCGCTCTTCGAGCCGCTGCGGAGTTTGTTACGCAAGAATCCCCTAGTAGATGGGCCATTTTTTGCAACTCCAAGGCAGCCCTTCAATATGTGCGAAGTCTACGACGTGGAAACTACCACCAGATGGTGTATCGTATTAATGAAATTTGTCATCGCGCTGTTGATCAAGGACACGACATTGTTTTACAATGGTTGGCGGACCACTGTGGCATCAGTGGTAATCACCTCGCAGACGACGCTGCCCGATGTGCCCATGATGGAACGCCCACACTGTTAATACCCTTGTCAAGAGTAGACGCAGCTAGAGAACTTCGTCACATCGCGCATAATGCCACGCTTGCGTACTGGAATTTTCTACTTGACTCCAATCATCGCCCTAAGAATCTTAAGTCATTACTCCAGAAACAACTGCCATCCAAGATTTCTCGACGTCACGCTACAGTACTGTGCAGGCTGTGAACTGGGGTAGCGTTTACTAAGTCATTCAGCCATCGCATTAGCACGGTGGATTCATCCATGTGTAAAAGCTGCAACTGTATAGAGACTACTATACATCTCTTGTGCCACTGTGCCCAATTTGATAGGATCGCCGGACTCTCCAGTGTCCCTTGAATAGACTCGATGACGGGCCACTTAATGAAACAAAGATCTTAGGAGCCTAGTCGCGCAGCACATCAGCACAGAAAGCCATACGAGCCCTCCTGAGATACTTGTCAGCAACTTCATTGAGGGACCGCCTGTGAAACTCGGAATTTTGTGTGTGATGTGACATGTGTCTATCTTTCTCTCTCTCTTTTACTCCCTCCTCCTCCTCCCCACGCGTAGGGTAGAAAACTGGACGCATAGTCTAGTTAACCTCCGTACCTTTCCTACATTCCTTCTCTCTCTCTAAAATAAATCCCCACCAACTTGCTCAAGCGTCAACCAATTCAGTCCATCAAGTTAGCTAGCCCACACCAGGTCGCTGACAGCTTTGAAAGGTCTGCGGTGGTGGCATGTGTTAAATTTGGACGTAGCCTAGATAACAAGAAGTTCGTCTTTTTCTTTGGGAGAACAGTTGACTTCTGCCTTAAAAAGCGACCAGCTGGCATAACTGATAACTCTTTCCAGTCTGCTCAACCTATGTACAAAAACGGCGCCCACTCACCTGCCACTTTTTTCAGAATGAATTTTCGTATTGGTGATTGTTGGGCTCGAACTTCGTGCGTTCCCCGAATAGCTTATGAGACCCACCCCGCGGCCGGAGACCCCTCGCCAACAAGGAAGCAGGGCCACCGGAATGCGGGACGATGACTGTCTGCTGGCCACAAAGGACGCGACAACTCCCGTGCCCCAAGGGGTTCAATTATGGCGCTTTACAGGAGACCAAGCCAGGCTGCAGGTGGCCGGTACACGTAGAAGGTACACGTACGCGTCCGCCGGACAATCAGAATCAGCGGAGGCGACGGCATTGGTGCACGGGCCAATTATATTGATGGCCTGTCAGCCCGGCATCACGGGAACTTACTCGGAGGCGCTTTTCCACAACCTGGAACACTCGTCGTCGATCATTCCGGGAACCGGTGCGACGGTTCCCGGAATGAAACCTGAGCGACGGCGGAGAACCGATGAGTGGGCAAGAGGCGGTTGGTCTACGAGGTTGTGGCGAGGGGAGACACATCCGTGCGTTACGATTTTACGGTAATAGTGGCTGAATGGGGAGACAGGGGATAAAACCAGGGCTGCAGGTACAGTGAAAAAAAAAGAAACGAATAAACGTCTCTATATCCAGATGATGTCGGAGCGGTCGTTTCCTCAAGGTGCAAGCAGATGAAAAGTTCTCGTCTTCGGCTTCCTTGGCGGCAGCAGCAAATGTCGCGCAACAAGCGAGAGGCGAGTGGAAAGAACCAAACGGAACGTAACTGGCGCAGTCGACAGGATCTGCATTGCTGAACTGAGGAGGACAGCGGGGAGCGACATCGCCCGAGACTGACGACAACCACCTTCAACTGACTACCACGCTGCGGGATCAACGAAGCAAGGCTAGTCCACCGGATTACGAAGAGGAAGAGCGCACCGCAAGGCTACTTCAGGCGGGTACCTCTTGATTTTCTGTTGGGCGCAGGCGATGACAAAACATTACAACTTGCGAGACAGAGAAAAGGACAACCCTGGAATTGAACGGGGACGGGGCAGGAAACTTGCAGGCGTTGGGAGTCGCCGACAGCGGCACGGGGGGTCATGGTAGTGGCACGTCAAATACGGCGTCGGAACAGCAGCTAGCGCTTCTCCAGCTTCAATTACAAATTGCTGAGGTGGAAACGGAGAAGCAGCGCTTGAGGCTGGAAAGCCAGCGGCTACGAGCCTGTATGGGGAAGAGTCCAATGAGAGCGATGACAGCGTAGCGCTTGGTGGAAGGTCAGAGGAAGACAGGCGACTGAAATTCGCAAGCTTGTTAAATGGTGTACTGGCACCAATGCCGAACCAAGAGGCACTTGCGCCAATGTGGTTCGAGGATGTTGAGGCAACGCTCGAGTCGTATGAAGTTCTGAGCGAATGGTGGGCCGGGCTAGTTTTGCCACAGTTGAGTGAAAGGGCACGCGGGCTGCTGTGCAGGTTTACAGCAGAGGTATATTGTAACAGAATAGAAAGTTGGGCGAGTTGGTGTATATTCATATTAAAAGAAAGGCGGCGCACAAAAAGACGGAGACAAAGAAGAGCTGTGTGTGGCAGCGCTGTGTGTGGTCCTCTTCTTTGTCTCCGTCTTTTCGTGCGCCGCCTTTCTTTTAATATGAATTTCAGCAGAGGAGTGCAAAGCTTATGTTAAGCTTAAGTCAAGCATTTTGGAGGGTCTCAGGCTTTCGGCAGCGGAGTACAAGAGGCTGTTTGCGGGATCGAAAAAGGGAGAAAGGGAGTCCTGGGATCTGTTTGCCGTGCGCCTTGAGAATTATTTCGACTATTATGTCCAGAGTTCAAAGGTAGGCAAGTTCGAGGAACTCAAGCAGCTAGTCGTCGCGGATCACTTGAAAGAATGTTTGAGCCCGGAAGCGAGAGCGCATGTCATTTGTAATCAACAGGAGTCCTTTTTGCTGCCCACTTGCGTGGCTAGGCTCGCGGAGAGATTCGAGGAGAGTGAAAAGTGCAAGGCAGCACAAAAAAAGGCAAATGTAGAGGAGTGGCAAAAGAAAGCTAAAACAGCGGTAGATGCACCCACGGACGGAAAAGGGAAAAGACGATGTTTTGAGTTTAAGGGTGCCGACCACATTGCCAGGAATTGCCCCAATAAGGGCTCAGGTGCAAGGCAAGGCACTAGGCCAGCAGGACAAAAAAACAATCCAGTGGTCGCGAGGGTGACGGCTTCTGCATTCGCGTCAGAAATAGCAATAACAGACAGGTTGTGGCAGCGTAAAGAGCAGAAACAACCCTCACTGGAAACTGTAGAGCTTAAGAGCTCCGGTCAATCATTAAATGCCGTGGTAGACTCAGGAGCGGAGGTGAGCGTCATCAGAAAGGCAGTGGTACCTCAGTACGATGGTACGGGTTCGCAGATAAAGTTGACGGGAGCGTTCGGGCAACAGGTAACCGGTGAGTTGGCTTACGTGCCACTCATAGCTACTGAAAGAAGTCCTTACGTGATGTCCGAGGCGGTGCAGTCGGCAGTGCTTTGTGCAATCACAGATAAGCTGCTAGACAGCACCGACGCGCTGATCACGCCCAACGATTACGCACAGCTTCTCGAGGAAAGGGTTGAACGTGACATAGTATCTGAGGAGTGTTCAGCAGTCGAGGAGACCGAAGCTAAAGTAGAGCTGTCAGCTTAGGCATGCGAAGAGCAACGGGCGATGGCAGGCGTCATAACCGCGGAGAGCAACAGCGAAGGTTCCGAGCCGGTCAAAAGCAAACGACAGGAGTTTCGTGAGGCTCAGGAAGCAGACCCGGCTTTGCGAAATGCTTGGGCGAAGGCAAAGGCCGGAACGCATGGCATGCTCGTTCAAGACGAGCTATTGTATCATCAGGAACACCTCGCTGGTCGCATCTGCAAACAGCTAGTGCTACCATCGCACAGGCACAAAGAAGTGCTGAAAATGGCTCACGATTCACCATGGGCAGGTCATTTAGGAGAGCGGAAAACACTACAACGAGTGAAAAGCTCATTTTACTGGCCGCAGATGTCGCGAGATGTAAAGGAGTACTGTACATCGTGCCATGGATGCCAGGTGAAATCGCCGACGAGGCAGATAGATAGGGTTCCCTTAAAGCCCCTGGCCAGGCCCAGCGCGCCGTTTCAGACAGTAAACATGGACTGCATCGGTCCTATGGTACCCTCTTTGGCTAGAGGTCACCGCTATGCTCTTTGTGTCGTAGACACACATACCAGATGGCCAGAGGTGATATGCCTCCGTTCACTAACGGCAAAGGCTACATGTGACGCGTTACTGGAGATATTTTCTCAACACGGGGTGCCAGAGACAATTTGCTCAGATCAGGGCACCATTTTTACGTCGAGGTTTACATAGGAGATGTTGCAAAGACTAGGGGCAACTCCGAGGTTTTCCACGCCCGATCACCTGCAAAGCAACGGCTTAGACGAGCGCCGGAACGGCACGTTCAAAAGAATGCTTTCTCACATAGTCAGCGAACATGGACGCGAGTGGGATAGGATGATTCCGTTTTTGTTATGGGCATATCGTGAGGTCCCACATGCGACTACAGGGCGGTCCCCGTTCGAGCTCATGTACGGGCGGGTGCCGAACGGGCCCCTATCCATTCTCAAAAGTATTTGGTCAGGAGACTGGGAAGTGCCGGAATCATTGGGTATGCCAGCAGCGGAATATCTTGCGAAGCTCCGAAGTAGTTTGGAAGAAGCTAGCGAAGGAGCTGCCCGACAGAGGGAAGTCACTCAGAAGGAGTACGTAGAACGCTATAACTTGAGGGCCACAGACAAACAGTTTGTCACAGGGGACCAAGTACTATGGCTCGAGAAGGAAGGAGAGGGAAAGCTAGTAGCGAAGTGGAAGGGACCGATCACAGTGGTTGAAAAACTGCGACCGTACAGTTATTTAGTTAAGCTCGAGGACGGTTCACGCAGAACCATTCACGCTAACAAGCTTTGCGCATATCACGCCCGAGTAACTGCAGTAGGAGTGATATTCGAAGGCGATCAGGAATTTGGAGAGGTTCCGGTCCCACCATGCGGGCTAGAGGCGCAGGCGATGCTGCAGCTTGATGAGGTAGCACACCTTGAGCCCACACAAAGAGAACAGCTGCGAGACTTAATCGCGAGGCACCCGAGGGTATTCGCAAACAAACCTGGCACCTGCAAAGTGGGAATCCATAAAATACGAATCAAAGCAGGAGAGCAACCGAGGCGCGCATACCCATACAGAGTGCCGGTGGCGCTGGTGAACGAAGTATAGAGGCAAGTAAATGAGCTCCAGCAGTGGGAATTGATATACCCGCTTGAAAGTCCGCACACGTATCCACTGGTCTGCGTATCAAAGAAGGACGGTGGCATCCGCATATGTTGCGATTACAGGAGACTCAACGAAATGACAGAGACGGATGCATTTCTCATGAGCGTGGCCACTGATCTGTTATACCAAGTAGCGAAGGCTAAGTACATAACTTTGCTAGACATGTTCAGGGGTTACTGGCAAATACCTTTCGCTGAGGAGGCGCAGGTTTGTGCCACTTTTGCCACTTCCTCAGGCCAGTACGCATGGAGAGTGATGCCCTTTGGGTTAAAGAATGGCGCCAGTACTTATCAGACGGTCATCAATAGTGTACTGGCTCCGCGTAGACAATATGCTCTCGCTTACACTGACGATGTAGCGATATACTCCGAGAACTGGAACGAGCACCTGGAACATTTAGACAAGGTGCTTGTGTCCCTAGCGAAGGCAGGGTTGACGCTCAACGTAAGCAAATGTCGTTTTGCACAACAAGAAGTAAAATTTATGGGGCATATTGTGGGATCAGGCAAGCACGCGGCCGATCCAGAGAAGGTCAGGGTGATAAAGGAGATCCCGGCTCCCAAACAAAAGGACAACTTCGTAGTTTCTTAGGGCTAGCCAACTATTATAGGGACTACGTGCCCGAGTACTCCAAAGTCGTTATGCTTCTGACTAACCTAACTGGCCGACGTATTCTGCAGAAATTACCTTGGAATGCAGAGGCGCAGGAAGCTTTTGACAAGGCGAAAAACTGTCTAGTGCAGGCGTCGGCGTTGCAGGCACCAGATCCGAGGAAAGAATTTATCCTCGCCACAGATGCATCCAATTACGCCGTTGATGCGTGCCTGGCAAAGCAGGAGCTGGTGGGCAAGGAGTGCCCTATCGCTTTTCTGAGCAAGAAGCTTAGCCCGGCTCAGACCCGATGGGCCACAATAGAAAAGTAAGCTTATGCAATCATTTGGGCACTGGGGAAGTTGGATGTTTGGTTGTTTGGCGCTAAAATCAAGGTGATTACCGATCATAACCCACCCAAATTTCTGACTCTAACCACTCCGCAGAGCGCTAGGCTGATACGCTGGGCGTTGGCACTACAGAAGTATAACCTGGAAATTGAACACAAAAAGGGGTGTCTAAACGCTAATGCCGACGCAATGTCGCTTTTAGTGACTCCTAACGATGACTCGTAAAAGGGACGGCGAGTTAAGGGGGGTGTATGCTTTGTTAGCGCGTGCGCGCGACGGAGTGAGCAAGGTACGAGTGACAGTTGGTGCCTCACGTGTCGAGCCAGTGAACATGCGTGAATATGCGGTTGTGTTTGTGTCGCATGTCTTAGATACAGTGCAACACAGTTGGAGGGGAGGTGTTGGGCTCGAACTTTGTGCGTTCCCCGAATACCTTATGTTACCCACCCCGCGGCCGGCGACCCCTCGCCAACAAGGAAGCAGGGCCACCGGAATGCGGGACGATGACTGTCTGCTGGCCACAAAGGACGCGACAACTCCTATGCCCCAAGGTGTTTAATTATATCGCCTTACAGGAGACCAAGCCAGGCTGCAGGTGGCCGGTACACGTGGAAGGTACACGTACGCGTCCGCCGGACAATCAGAATCAGCGGAGGCGACGGCATTGGTGCACGGGCCAATCGTATCGATGGCCTGTCAGCACGGCATCACGGGAACTTACTCGGAGGCGCTTTTCCACGACCTGGCAATGCCCGTCATCGATCATTCCGGAAACCGGTGTGAAAGAAACCTGAGCGACAGCGGAGAACTGATGAGTGGGCAAGAGGCGGTTGGTCTACGAGGTTGTGGCGAAGGGACCCACATCCGTGCGTTACGATTGGACTGTAAGAGTGGTTGAATGGGGAGACAGGGGATAAAACCAGGGGTGCAGGGACAGTGAAAAAAAAAAGAAACGAATAAGCGTCTCTATATCCAGATGATGTCGGAGTGGTCGTTTCCTCAAGGTGCCAGCAGATGAAATGTTCTCGTCTTCGGCTTCCTTGGCAGCAGCAGCAAATGTCGCGCAACAAGCGAGAGGCGAGTGGAAAGAACCAAACGGAACGTAACTGTGATTTTGTCAAAATTTATGAGTACTCGAAGCATCTGCAGGCCTCGTTTGAGTTCCTGTAATGCTACGATTTGTGTAATCTAATATTTAAATTTCACATCGGTTTACATGAGGGGCGTTAGGGCCTCAGCGATCCATCAATGTTCTTCGGCGAACTCTCTCTAAGAGGCACACAAGCTGAGAAGTCAACATGCTGGTTCCTTTTCGGTGGATGTCGGGAAAGTGGCAAAGACACACATTGCTCGTCTTTGTGTTTTTCCAGACTTTTCAATGCAGTTGTGGGGTCTTTCGCTCCATTCATCGCGGTTATAGATGTTCAACCTCGCGAGGCGCTGCCCGAGTCTGGTTAAACCACGGGCATCGCTTAGAAGAAGCGAAATTCCACAGCTAGCAAGATTGAGGACACTGATCTGTACTGCGCATCAGGTGACGAGCCCTTTGAAGATGGCTTTCAACCTCTCCTGTTTCGCAAGGCGAAACTATGCATCTTCAGTGCATCTTCAGCAACAAGCACGTCCACCGTTAGAACGGCCCCTGAACTCCCTTATGCCTTTGCCACTGAACGCGATCGTAGTCTGTAGTGGTGGCACAGCCAAGCGCTCTCTGTGTATCTTGAAACTACGCCAAATGAGGTAAAAAATGTACAACTAAGCGAAAGAAGAGACATCTGTAGAATTGATGTGTTGAAGCCGACCGCGCGGAGCACGCTACAGAAATTATTGCAGGTAAGTAACATCAGACTCGAGCTTATATTACCAGTCGATGGCACCATTTCAACAGGAGTTATTTACGACATTGAGAATAAAATCCGTTACTCAGATCTTCAATTGCTCATAAAATCAGCAATTGAAGAGAAAGTTCTTGTGAACGTGGGCACTTTTGACTGACGTTCACACTGACGAGTGCAATAGCGCTCATTTGGACTCGCCATATACGAATTATTTATGTCGGCTGCTTTTAGTGGAAACAGAAAAGTCCTGCTATTTATTCGCCGCGACCGGACTGACGTTCCTCAGCCTGTACTATCTGACAGCAATAAACAATATGTATGCTTAACAGTGAAGCAGAAGTGTCTTACTGTCAAGGCTGTTGGCACCTTCCTATCTTCATTAAATAGATTTGATCCCAAAATACTGCAATTCATACTATCACTAACTGCTCTCCCATATGTCATCACTGGAGATGTTACGCCCACAATACGTTGTTGGGAGCCTGCATATCAGCGCTAAAAACAAATGTCTAATAACTTGTGCTTTAGACAGTGAAATGTGCTTGCTAAACGATGAGTGTCCCAAATTGTACGTGGCCAAGGATACAGCAATTGCTTTGACTCGCATTTTGTCTGACACACTCTCGTCAGATAGGCTGGGTTATTCGCAGATACAGAAACGCATGGTAGTGACCGCATTCTCTCATACATGAAGGTCAGATTATTGTCACCCTCCAAGGTACCGACACTATCCAAAGAGTGTAGCGTACCCATTTTCAGTCTCTTGTGAAAGGACACTGTTAAAGGGCCACTGACCAGGTTTGACAACTTTGAGCTGACAGGCGCAATGCGTAGACAAAGCGTTCATGATCACGTCTGCCAAAATTCGCAACGCTACGTGCCGCGGAAATGGGTTAAATTTCAAGATGAACGCTGATCCCCCTTCCTTTTCCCGATGCGCGCCCACAGAATGAGGGCTTGACATGCGCGTATGAATGGCCTTACGTACATGGCAATGCAGTGATCTTGCTCCTCTACGTAGTCAACTCTGATCTGACGTTGCGAACAGTGACACGTGACATGGCGGAAATTATTTAACACAGTATGCGTAGATTATGTAATTTGTTGCTTGAGGAGAATAATAAAGCTCTAGATAAATAATCAGACGCAATGAGGAAATGCGAGCGTCATTTCTATTTTTTTCCCATCTTACGTCCTGCGTGGGTAAAGTCATGCAAAACGCTGTCCTGACACGCGTAACTGATTACCTCGAATACGCTGACGTCTCCTCCCCCCCCCCCCCCCCCCACGATGGTCGGATTTTGCCACAATCTCTCCGCACAGGACGTGATGCTGCAGCTGAAACATCAAATTGTAGACAGCACTTCTAGTTCCACCAAGGCAATTCTCAGCCTTGATCTTAAAAAAAGCTTTTGACAGCAACGAGCATGCGGCGATTATCGACCATGTCCGATCGCTGAGATTTTGTCAAAAAGCTTATAACTATACACGCGACTTCCTCACCGGCAGGCGTGCAAGCGTCGTTGTCGGCAAGTGGAATCACTGGAATTTGAAACGGGTCCTACAGGTACGCCACAGGGCTCGGTCGTGTCGCCCATGTTGTTTAATCTTGTCCTCCTTGGCCTACCCGAGACACTAGCGACAATAAAGGGTCTGCATCACAGCCTTTACGAGGACATCACCCTCTGAGTCCCCAGAGGAGGATGTTATGGCCACGTGGAGTGAACGCTGCGGATGGGCGCAGTGCAAGAATTCTTGAGAGGTACTGGCCTCGAATGTTCGGCCGCTAAGTCCGAGCTATTGATATACAGACCCACGAGAAGGGGCTGCAAAACCGTCCTTCCCGGAGGAGGTAGATCAGAAATCAGAATAATAACGGTGGGCGGCGTTCCCATACCGAGCGTAGAGAACATAAGGATATTGGGACTACATCTGCAGGTCAACGTTCACAACGGTCAGACAGTTCGAAGACTTAAACTTTTGGTGGACGACACGATACGCCTCTTATGCCGCATAACAAAAAGACGCAGCGGTATGCGGGAAAGCTGTGCGATCAACCTCGTACAGACGTACGCGATCAGTCGCATAACGTTTGTCGCCCCATACCTGAATTGGCTGGCGTCCGATCGGAACAAGGTCAACTGCACGATTCGCAAGGCGTTCAAGAAGGCTTTTGGCATACCAGTCAACACGAGCACCGACATGTTCTTCGACCTTGGCTGGCACAACACCCTCGAAGAGCTAATTGAGGCGCATAACATTGAGCAATACGAGCGATTGTCCTATTCTCAGACCGGTAGGCGCATCGTCGAATCTTTAGGTATAACATACTACACGCAATGCGGGGAGAAGACTATGGTTCCTGTCGCGGTCTGCGACCGTCTAATCATGTCACCGCTACCCAGGAACATGCACCCGACACACCACGTCGGGTGCGGCAACAAAAGAGCGAATGACCTCCAAAGAATGTTTGGCAACCGCGACGAAGCGGTGTACGTGGACGCTGCGCGATACCCAGAGGGAAGGTGTGCTCACGTTATCGCCGTTGTGAATCACACAGGAAAATACTTCGCGAGCGCCACGGTGCGTGCGGAACACACAGAGGCGGCCGAAGAGGCGGCGATTGCTCTTGCACTGGTCGCAGCACCGGGGGCTGCGGTTGCAGTCAGCGACTCGCAAGGTGCTATCCGTGGCTCGCGTGTGGTCGCATCTCGTGTCTGATGGTCCGGATACTACAATCAAGTATTTTTTTTTGGCATTGCTGACAATGTTTCTGAAGGTTGGGCGCAGAGTGAAAAAATAATCTCTGTCCTTATATCTCAAAAACTTGACCTCAACCTATCAAATGAAGCAATACAGCGTGCGCATAGGCTTGGTGCCTATGTTCCCAATAAGTGCCGGCCTATTATTGTTAAATTTCAGTCGTCAAAAATAAAGGATAACGTTTTTTATCAGAGGAAGAAGTTTCAACCCTCTAAGGTGTCAGTTAGTGAAGATTTCTCGAGGGCAACACGACACTGCCGAAAAAAGTTACATGAATTTGGTAAAAACTCTGGACAGCCGTACTCGCTACGAGTAAACAAATTGTATATTAACAAGACTGTCTATGTGTATTGCCATGTTACCGACCGTGTGTGCGAACTTGAGACACGCGAGGAGCGCAACAACAGTAACATTGGTAATGCTTCCCCCGTCACTCTTCCAGCTGCTGCCAGTTTACCCGCCCCAGCAACATAGCTAGCACGAACGCAATCAGCCAGTCAGGTGTCCCTGCTGTATTCCAATGTGCGTAGTGTGTGTAACAAGCGCGACGACTTATCTTCCGTTATCGACACGTGTTCTGCGGATGTGGTACTGCTCACAGAAACTTGGCTCTCTTCCGCTATTCATGACTTTGAAATATTGCACTGCGAAGCGGGCTACAAAATTTATCGTTCGGATCGTACTGGTAGTCGAGGCAGTGGTGTGTTGATAGCTGTCCGGGATACTTTCATCTCTAGTGCGATTATGGTCGACACCAACTTAGAATTTGTTAGCGCATGTGTATTTACAGGGCATAGAAAGTTCATTTTCAGTGTGTGCTATAAACCGCCACAGTCTTCAACAGCATTTTGTCAAGAATTACATGATGTCCTAAATAAGTTGACTGTGCGGTTTCCCAAATGTCCTTTATTTCTTTTTGGAGATTTTAACTTGCCTTCTATAATCTGGTCTACTGACCCGCCAAGTCTTGTGGAAAATTCAATAGAATGTTCGTCATTTTTGAATGTTTGTTTAGATTTTAACCTTAAGCAACTGGTACTTCAGCCTACTCGTTGCTCACCTCATTCTGCCAATGTACTAGATTTGCTACTTACGACCACTCCAGAACTCGTCTCACCCCTAGTATTTATGCCCGGTCTAAGTGATCACTGTTTTATTCACTGTAGTATTCATGCCCATTTACCTTGCACGAAGCAAGTTAAATTTATTAAAGATTATAAAAACGCCAATTTTGCTGCAATAAATAATGAACTTGCTAATTTCGTCACAGACTATATGCCTGGTTTTTATACACGCACCATTCAAGAAAATTGGTTTATGTTTAAAGAAAAGGTCGCTTTTTTGATTGACCGCTACATTCCTAAAAAACAGATCCTTTCTTCTTCTAAAGCCCCTTGGTTTAACGCCCATTTGGAGCGCTTACTAAACAAGAAGAAAAGGATTTTCCGCCGAGCAAAAGTGGTGATGACGCCTGAGCGTTGGCACGCGTACTTCGTCGCTGAACAAGAGTACAAAAACGCCATTGCGCAGGCTAAAAATGTATTCCACAACATTACCCTACCCACCCTACTGAAAGATAATCCCCGGCAATTTTGGAATGTAGTTCGTGGCAGCAGATCTACAACGTTTCACCTACTAGATAGCAATGGTGATGCTGTTTCCAATCGTGACTGCTGCAATGTGATGAATGAAGTATTTGTTTCTTGTTTTTCTGGGGCAACACCCTTTTCTATGCCTTCTGTCGAAGACCTTTCTTTTTTTCCTATGGATTTCATATCTGTTGATTCATCTGGAGTGTGCCGTATAATAGAAAAAATGAAATTGTCTAGCTCAGCAGGCAACGACGGCATCAATTCAAAGTTCTTAAAAAACACAAAACTTTATTCTTCCATTATACTCGCTGAACTTTTTTCGCAGTCTTTGCAGTCTTCCACTTTGCCAGATGATTGGAAGGTGGGTAGGGTGGTTCCACTTCACAAATCAGGTAACACCCACTCTCCCCTCAATTACAGGCCAATATCTTTAACCAGTGTACCCTGCAAACTTCTCGAGCACATCATCTATTCAAACTTAGTATCTTTTCTCGAATCCAACTCATTTTTTTCCCCTTGGCAACACGGTTTCAGGAAGCACTTCTCTTGTGAAACGCAGTTACTCTCTTTTACTAACGATCTTTTTCGTGCTTTCGACAATAACTTCATTATCGACTGCATCGTTTTAGATTACGCTAAAGCCTTCGACACTGTTTCGCATACTCTCCTTCTTCTCAAAATGAGCAAGCTAAGTATAGATCCTAACATCCTTGACTGGATTCACTGTTTTCTAACAAACCGTCTGCAGTATGTTCATGCTAATAATTATAAATCTCCTACCGTTGCTGTAACATCAGGCGTACCACAGGGTTCGGTTTTAGGTCTATTACTTTTTCCTATTTATATTAATGATTTGCCTGTCGGAATTATTTCTACCATTAGGCTTTTCGCTGATGATTGCGTACTGTATCGTGTCATTCATAATCAACATGACGTTTCTACATTGCAGTCCGACATTGACGCTGTTTCTAACTGGTGCGACAAGTGGCTCATGAAATTAAACATCAGTAAGTGTAAAGTTATGAGAGTAATGCACCACAATAAAGTCAATGACCATTTTTCCTATACCCTCAAAAACTCCTCTTTAAACCCCGTTACTAGCTACCGTTACCTTGGCGTGCATATAACCTACAACCTCTCTTGGAATATGCATGTTGAACATGTAATTAATAACGCTGATCGCATGCTTGGATTTCTCCGCCGTCATTTTTCATCCGTTCCTTCAGATATAAAACTTAAATTGTACACAACACTCGTTAGATCGAAATTGGAATACGCTTGTTCTATTTGGGATCCATTTAGCTCCGTATTAACTACAGCCCTTGAATCCGTTCAGAACCGTGCAGCTCGTTTTGTGCTCTCTAACTACAACCGCTACGCCAGTGTTTCTTCAATGAAAGCTACCCTAGGATTACCAACACTTAAGTCACGCCGTAAGTACTTCCGTCTCAACCTATTTCACAAAATCTTTTACACGAATCCAACACTTAAAAATGATCTTTTCCTTCCCCCAGATTATGTATCACCACGGTTAGACCATCATCTTAAAGTTAAAGTTCCCATATGCCGCACTAACACTTGCCATGCTTCTTTTTTGCCTCAAACAAGCAGTGACTGGAACCACCTTCCTGCCTCCATTGCCGCAATCGAAGAATCTGCCGCCTTCAAAATTGCAGTTATTGATATATTGTTGTCAGGCCACTCCTCTCTGTAATGCCCTCGGGCCCTGAGAGTATGAAAATAAATAAATAAATAAAGTAATGGCAACAAGGACGAAGGTGAGTTTCGGGGAGCGATCGCCTCGGTGTCATAATCCTCGTATCTGAAAACTGAAAATGCGAGTGTCCTTCTGTGGACCCCGGCTCACACCAGCTTCCCGCTCGCAGGTAACGAAGCGGCCAGCACCGCGGCTCGAGATCTCACTCACCGAGCCGTGAATTATTCGGTGGCCGCCTTCACCTCCGAGGGCAGGGTGATGGCACTATTCACACAACAACTGGAATGGTCGTGGGGTGATCGCCTGACCACATTCAACGACATTACACAACATTACAGACTAATCAGACGCAAATACCTACAATCACACAACAAATTTGTCAAAATACAGGCCGTAACTCTGAGGTTATTACAAACAAAAATGTACCCCAGCCCGGTGATCCTACGGCTCTGTTATCCTCACCTATACCCGACGTACACGTGTAAATTGTGTGGGGAAATGGCCACAATGCCACACATGTTTTGGAAGTGTGCTGAAGAAGAGAAGCGTCTTTGCCGCTGCTCCTTTCGCGACGCATGTTAGGCAGGGACAAAATTCGAGGGCAATTGCTGCTGCCACCACCACGCGCGGGTTTCAGCTTCGCTGCCACTGGGAGGCGGCCCTCACAAGCGGCGAGCCGGCCGACCAGCTGTGGACCATCCGGCAAGCTGAAGATGCCGCCCTGGTCCAAGCACTTCGAGAGGTCACCTGAGGCACCACCATCATAATCAACGGAGAGTGGGAAGTACGGGGGTTAATCCACTCTCCCCCCCCTCGACCGGTAAAACTGCCGAACTTTGAATAAAGTCTATTCATTCATTCAGTCATTCCCGTGAATTGCAACGAGATGCAGGGCTATTGTGTCGGCGTTTAGCACGCGTTCGTGTACCCGCGGCAGCGCATCAAGCAGACGACCACCTCTGATCGCTCCTACGTGTTCGCGCACTCATTGTCCTCATCTATTCTACCGCGTATAAGCCAGCGTTTCAAAACCATCCCGCAGAAACAGGCAGAAGACCACAAAATAACTATGGTCAACAAAAGAACGCTGCTCGCGTGCTCGGGCGTTGGACTTGTTCGGGCACGTAATGCGCACGTGACCTCTTGGTCGGCTGCCTGAGTAGGTGGGCAAGATATTTGGCTTGCGAAGGCTACGCGGAGGAGCGGCAAGGGTTTCGAGTTCATCTTTCCTTATCCTCGTTTCGCGCCGCTTCAAACAACCCGTCTTCTCTGCTCGTGATGAACCGATTCAAAAATTTTTTGTGGCGAAATGGTCCTCTTCAAACACCCAACAACTTCCACTGTCTAACTAAAACTTGGTAAGGGGCCTGGTCAGTGGCCCTTTAAGACAAAACTCCACTAAAGTAACAAGATGTGATCAAGTGCACAGTACAAGACACGATGTGCACCCTCACATGCTCGTCGAGAGTAACAAAATTTATTGCAAAGTTAGAACGACTCTAAGATTTTGACAACATGCGGAATGAAGGTATGGACGCACGAAATTGGTTGATGATTTACGGACTGCTAGACGCTTGGAGAAAAAGATGCAATGCCAGATAGACAAGCTAGAGTCAAAACGTTGAGCTGTCATCCCAGAGTCATTAAATCCCCGCAAGCCTTTATCACACTTATGGAAGACTATGAGAGGGCTCTTAACACTTCCCGTTTTCTATGCAAGGTCTGGGTCAACAACAATCAGAGGTCGAAGTGGCAGAATGGCACGATGCCAGATTATCTGGGCAGCTCACAGATCACAGACTTCACGCTCACAGGCGGTGGCCCGGAATCACGCGAGCACCACATCGACATACCTTTTACAATTCATGATTTTAAAGAAGTCCTGGCTTTGTGTAGACGGACGTCAGCTCCCGGACCTAATGCGATTTCCCACAAAAGCGCTGTGTCATCTCTGTGAGCAAGTTTGAATTACTATCCTCGAGATATACATTGAATCCTGGTGAGAGGGCACCTTCCCAGTTATTGAATCCAGGAAAATCATCATTGATGCTCACACGGTATCACCCGATCGCCCTGGTAGTTATATGGGCGAAGTAATAGAGTGGGTGGTACTGGGTCACGAGATACTACTTGGAGCATCACATCTACCTAGATGCTACAACGGCGTTTAGTCGTGGTAGTTCATCGACTGACAGCGTCGTTGACTTGCTCACCTACATAAAACACAAAAAAGCCCTGTCAGACGCTTTGCTCGTGGATGTTAGCTCTTCCTTTACCGTGTAATCTAGTCGGTGTTAGTGGTGCTACATGTAAATGAGCGTATGGCAACGCCACTTATAAAGGTCATCTCGCCGCTCTCGAAGAGGCAAGACTGGATGGTCAGATGTTTCAGTGGCTGCACAGCTATCTCTCTGGGGGTCTCATTTTCTGAGAAGCGGAGACGGCAACTTTGGGCTACATTACGATTACGGTGGTGCTATTCAAGGTGGCGTACTTAGCCCTGTACTATTCAACTTGACGCTAATCACTCTCCATGAGCACCTGCCGAACACTGTCAGATTGTCAATTTACGAGAACATGTGTGTTTGAACGTCTGCTGTAACCATTCTAGAGCAGCAAGTGCTAATTCAGAGAGCTGTCACTCGAGCTGTCATTTAGCGCCGTAAACAAGGTCTGTGAAATTCCTCCTAAAATTGGGTTCTTGTACCATTTATGCCCAAGCCGATAGAGATATACAGCACAATGATTCACGGCGAAAGGTTACCTTACCTCAATCAAGCAAGTTCCTAGAGTTAAATAACAGAGCCGTCTCATGAAGCACTGATGAAGCATACAAGATAAAAGCGGTGTACAGACATCTCTCATTGGTTCTACGTATTCGCTGGAAAAATAGGTATAGTGAACAGCCATATATTTGTACGAAGCGTGGTCATTTTCCTTCGATTAGTTCGGCACAACCTGGCCACGTTAACCAACATAAGTGAAAAAAGTATACGGATGATTAAAAGTGTTCATCCAGGAGTCCTCCGTATTTGTATAGGGTTTTATCAGAGTGCATCATCAGTGTCTGGCATCTATCCCCATCGCAAGGTACCAATTCATGAAGACCAACATTGATACTAATGTGCTCAGGACGCATAAACGACACCTTGCTTGAACTCCCCGCCATCACGGGGTCTCTCTACCAGGGGGCCGTCAACGCATACCTTACAGCCAAAACAGTGACAATGCATTGTGAATTAATACCAACTTCACCGGTGCCGCTCGATGTCGGAATCCCCCATGATGCCTCGCTCAATTAGGTAGCATTTCCATACCTTGCGTCCAAAATAAGTCGATTTGTCGTCACCGGCACGTACTTGCTATGGTGGTATAGTGACTGAGGCACTCGGCTACTGACCAGCTGGTCACGGTATGGAATCCGGGCCATGGCAGCCGAATTTTCTATGGAGGCAAAAATGCTTGATGCCCATGTGCTCATTCATACTTAGGTGCATGTTAAAGAACATCATGTGGTCGCGTCTCTCATATTCATATGGTGGTTTTGGGACGTTAAACCCCACAAATCAATCAATCAATCAATCATGTGGTCGACATTCCCGGAGCCCTTCACTACGGCATCTTTCCTAAACATATAGCGGTATTGGGTCGGTAATCCTCAGCAATAGTTATATTATCAGCGGCTTTTAAGCAACTCACACTATTTATCTTGTATAAAAAGTACGAACACTTTATACATTAGGAATCTTTTGCGTATGCAACACAAAAACACAAACGAAAGGTTCACAAATACTGCGCAGAGTATCAACAGACTTTTATTTATTACGAAAACGCAATATATACTCGTCACAGCACCTCATCACCACAGCCCATGAGCAGAATGGCATAGTAAATTTCTTTTCATAAAAATAATAAAACATTTAGCAGAAAAGTTGCACTACCTGGTCATGTTTAGCATTTTAATTTTGTTGTAAATCAGTGCTACGGATGAGTTACTGACCCATATGCCTTAAAGTCTACATACGCCATGCTTCAGTCTTATTATGGTGAACATGCTGAACATCAGTTTGATTGGAGAACGCCCCGCCGCAGTGATCTAGTGGCTAAGGTACTCGGCTGCTGAAACGCAGGTCGCGGCATCAAGTCGCGGCTGCGGCGGCTTCGTTTCCTACGAAAGCCGTAATGTTGTAGACCCGTGTGCTCAGATTTGGGTGCACGGTAAAGAACCACAGGTGTGCAAAATTTCCGGAGCCCTCCACTACGGCGTCTCTCATAATCATATGGTGGTTTTGGGACGTTAAACTCCACATATCATTGACTGAAGAAGCAGCCGCGTGAACTCGAAGAACGACGCTCACATGTATTGCGACCTGTGTTTCCAGCTCCGCCTTTGAGTAGGCCAAGTGCTATTTTAATGTTAAGTTCAAGTATAGGCTGGTTTCAGCGACATAGCACTGGCGACATTTGAATGGTATTTATAAACTGCACTTTTTCTGCACTCAAATACCCGATGGACGCTTGGAACATTTATAGCTGTCATCTTTAGGTCTGTCGCCGCACAGATTATTTACAGCAAGACACCCGCGTTTTCTTTGTTTTTTCCAAGAAAACTACTTTCACACAATACTTTGCTGCCACCTTCTTAACTTTACGAAAGGAACCATGCGCGTAGGGGACAACTAAAATTTTATTTGCATCCTAGCTTCTTCGAACTTCTTTCTTCGTAGATTTCACTTTTTTCAAAATTTTTCGCTTGCAATTAGAAGAATCTGGGTAGGGTAGCTAGCTTGTCCAGCCTTCACTTCTCTTCTAGAAAAAAGTTCTTTAACTTGTTCTTGCACGTTTCGTTAGAGCTGAATGAAAACAACATCTTGCGATCAATTTTTCATATTCCTTAATGAGCAAAAGCATAATGTAATCAAAGCTTCTCCGGTCTAGAGGACCACTCCCAGCACAATCGCTCAAAAATGAGCTTTACATCTAGGTACTGTAAACAGTTATCACTCAGCACCTCAAATGTAAAATTCTTGTTACGTGAGGAAAAGATGCAATCTGTAGCCAGACCAACTAGTAAAACTTTCCGTACTATTGCACTTCAAACTTATTTACACTCACGAAACCGTTTTGCTGAGCAGCTGAACTGTTGCAGACACAATACCAAGGTTGGTCACGAAGATTCAATGCATCACACTTCATGCTATATCAACGGCAGCAGAATTGGCAGCCATTCGCACCAGATTGCAATTCTTCATTGATCAACCCACAAACAGTGCACTATTCCCTTTCACCAGAAAGTGGCACTGCAGTCTTGAAGGCCACTCTTACGGCGTGGACCGCACGAGCAGCCTGTAACAGAGTACACATAAATTGTACATCGCCTTTCTGATACAGGGTACCAAGTTACATTTCAGTGACTACCCAGTCGCTGCAGAATGATCAGCAATGAACAAACCGATCAAGCTGTCGGGTCAACCCACGCAGAAGACCATGAACTACTACGACCACACTCTAGGACAGATTGTGCACTGAAGCTCCACTGGCTTACTCGTCAACACACCGCGTCACAAAGAAATCAGCCATACTTCAAGCATGTTCGACTGCACTCGTTTGACCTTACGTTATGTTTTGAAGTCCCGCCGGGGCATCGCACAGCAGACGCGACCTTTTTGAGTAGTATGTGGTTGGGCGTTGCGTTGGCCAATGCGTATATGCTTTTCACATTGGGAAGGTCGATCCCGCAGCCTGAGACCATTGTGGCAACAAAGAAAGTATTCTACATGTCATTTGCAACTGCCTACAGTGTAGTACACAGCGACTATTTCTTCACAACGCGTTCAACAATATAGATATCCAACCTCAGTTGGAGGAAACAATATTGCGCAATGTCACAGAAGGCCCTGCATGCGCTACTGCGCTTTTTGCGATCGAATGTGCGTGTGTGCGTGTGTATGTGAGTGTGTGTGTGTGCCCGCGTGCATGTGCTTGTGTGTTTTGGTTTCTACTGTGTTCACATGCGTTTTATTTCTTGTTTTTTCACTCTCTCGACACCACCTTCCTTATTCCTATTTCTCCACCCCAAGGCTGGGTAGCAAACCGGAAACTAATACCTGCTTAACTTCGCAACCTTCCTGTTCATCTTTATCTCTATTTTTTTAACCAAGAACAACTGCTCTTCGCACGATAAACAGCGCTTTTCTGGCTTCAAGGTCCGGCTGGAAGTCTCGATGGCTTCAGGTACAGCTTCAAGGCACTGAAGGTGTTTGTCGATATTCGAGGTAAACAGAGCCGTATCGTCCAAGTGAATTGGGCAAGTCTGCCACCTAATTCCGGCCAGTGCAGTATCAATAACGCGTAGAAAATTCGCGGGGGCCGAGCAAGGACAAAAATTGCATGAACTTGATCTCTAAGAGGCCGTCTAGCGTTACCAAGAGCCAGTCTTGAGATCCATCGAAAAACGTACTTCGCGTTGGCAAGCTCATTCGGGACATGGTCTATCCGTCGGTGAGGTTGCACGTCGAACGTCCTTCGTGATTTTGTTCAGATGGTGATAATCAAGAAAGAAACACAGGGTTGTGTACTTCTTCACTAACACCCCTGGTGGTGCGCATGAACTGTTGCACAGCTGAATAATTTCGTTTCATAGCATATGATCGACTTGTTTCTTAACAGCCTCACATTGTCTTTTGGGATTTTTGTACGGGCTCTGATAGAATGATCTGAAACTTTTTCGACTGCGATGTTTAGTGACTATGATCTTCTGAATACTAGACGATGACAAAAAGCAATCGTTTTCTTGAAAAAAAACAAGAACCTAGCTGTTTTGTTTATGGCAACGAAGGCTCGAATTGATGCCGAAAACTTGTGTATGAGCTTAGGTCGTGAAAGTGGTTTCGGTCAAATGAGAGAGATTTTTCGCAATTTCTTTAATGTAGATGACCTTCGCGTTTTTATTTGCGTACTTGAACTTATTGAATAATAATTTAGCAACACTGTTCACCCCACCCACGCAGCTCGGCTATTCTTCTTGGAATCGTAAATCTTATCATTCATCAACACATGTTGATGGTCTTGAAGGACGCCTGTTTAGTCTGGTAATTTCTCTGTGCCAACGGAAATCACGATGATTGAGCGAGGACGAATGGAAACTTTCTCTTCCAGCAAAACTAAGACGTGCTTTCATGATGGCGTGTCTGGTAGCAGTGCGTCTTCTGTGGATAGCGTTATACTTGTATCTCAGGTCGATGACTGCATCATGAACACCCTGAGTTTATACAAAGGATGATATATCTCGAAAAATGCTGTACGAGTGTGAAATCTACGGGATAAATTGTGTTGTTATTGATCACCGTCAGTTTGAAGGTTCCTGTCGTTGTTCTTTAGTGACCTCAGGCTCTCCGGATTTGGGGGCCATCCCGGCGAGTCTTGACCTACTTTAATTTCGTGGTGAACATCCCAATGAAGACAGAGTAATCTGTCTAGGTGTCGACCAGAGCGATAATATTGCGGGCGTTAGTGTAGGTAACTAATTGCCTAGTGTTGCGGTTAGGCCCAGACATCGAATTGTGGCTGTGGCAGTTTCTTGCACTGCTGCTATGCGGCGTTGTCTAGTCTTCAGGCGGTGAAGGTTTGTCTTGAGCGCACCGCTTGACTGGCGATTGTTCCTATGATTTTGACACACCGTCATCCTCGGTGGCGAAGGATCTTTGCTGCAGCCTTAAACAAACACCACAATTGCATAAGTCACTGCCTTGAGTTTTCCTAATACGGGCTAGTGAGGTTACAAATTAGTGAGGCTAGTTAAACTAAGAGTGCTGAGGCAATGAATACAGAAGGAGGAGGGCAGCAAGCATCAAGCAAGAACTCTGCTGAGCAAAGTGGAGAGCAGGAAAATGGGGAATAACTAAGGGAATCAGAACAAGAATTCAAGGTGGTATTTGAAGCCGCCGCTATTTTAAGCAGAAAGTCGTAACCACTCGATTATCCGGGCTGGGTAGCTGAACAAGCATGTATTAAAACCATATTATCGCGTTGCTAGGGGCGAGAGAACCAGACAAACAGGGTGCTCAAAAAAGAAGACCTATCAGAACCACCTGTAATGTAGTAGAGTATAGTATTGCCACCTGCTTCTAGTAGTGGGACGTATGCCAAGGCGAAGGCTCAGACCACTAAAGAAAGATGTGCACGCGTGACCCTGCTCTGGCGAGCAAGTCCAACTATCGCGCTTGTTAAGAGTTCTGTTGTTCAGACCTCAATGAACCTTCTCTAGACCTCTGGAGCGACATGACAATTGGTGAAGCTGAGGGGTAGGCTCTCACGGAAGGGTCAGACCCCTCCTGGAAGCCGCACCACAAGCCCACTGCGAGCCAACAATCCCGTTCATCAGACCGGCCGTTTGATCAGAGGATTAGCACCCGAAGCCGACGTTACAGTTCACACTAGTATGAGGAGCACGTCTGTTAAATCCACCCTAACAGCTACGAGAAACCCAACGGCGACTCGGTACACACTTGAAAGTCCACAGGTTCTAACCTTTTTATGGCACCGAGCTCAAAGACGTCGAGGACTGGTTGGTCGACTTCAAGCGCATGGCTGCCCTCAACATACGGAACCATGCGACCAAACTACGACGTATGCACTTCTACTTGGAGGAAGGAGCACGTACGCGGTACCTGAGCCATGAGGAACAGAAGACATCGTGGCACGAATTCTGCCGCAGGCTGCTGGATACTTAGATAAGTGCTGATCGCCATGAATGGGTCAAACAAGGAATCCAGGCTCGCATACGGATGTCCAATGATAATGTGGCGACGTATGTTAAAGACATGACGCGCCTGTTCCGACGGGCTGATCCGACAATGGCAGAGAAAAACAATTCGCGTACTTTGATACGGAGAGCTAAGGAGCATCTTTTTCCTGGCCTTTTACGGAGCCTTCCGATTACGGTCACCGAGTCTTCGTCCGAGGCCGTCACGATAGAAAAGATGCTTCAGCATCCATACACCCTGTATGAGCGGCACGTGAATAGCCTGGTGCAGTTAGATAACCAAACAGCAGTGCGACAAATCTTGCTTAAGTTGAAGTCATGCTTCGCCACCTTCTTCAAGACGCGCCAGATCTCGACAATTCGGCAAAAAATCATCAGTTACGACGATGCTCACCCAATACACCAGCAGCCTTACCACTTGGCAACAAGGGAATGAGAAGCAATCTGTACGCAAGTTTGAGAAATGCTTGACGATAGAATCATTGAGCCTCTCAACCTCGCGTGGTCATCTCTGGTCGTCCTAGCCAAAAAGAAAGAAGGAACGCTATGCTTTTGCGTCGATTACTGGAAGCTGAACAGCATGACTAAAAAGGACATGTACCCGCTGCCACGCATCGACGACTCAATAGACAGATCACGCCACACCGAGTATTTGTTGTCTCTGGTTTTAAGAAGCGGGTACTGGCAGAGTGAGGTTGACAAGTGAGTCCACGAGAAAACGGCCTTTCTGACCCCCGATGGCTTGTATGAATTTCGAGTCCTTCCCTTTGGTTCATGTTCAGTGCTCGCAACTTTCCAACGAATAATGGATGCTGTGCTTACTGTTCTGAAGTGGCAGACTTGTTTCGTATACCTTGATGATGTAGTCGTTTTTTTCTGAAACATTCCAGCAACATCTTCACAGCCTCTTGAGGTTGCGAGAGGCTATTCGATCGGCATATCTTACACTTGAACCAGAAAAGTGCCACTTTGGTTATGAAGAGCTCAAGTTCATCGGCCATGCAGGGAGCGTGAGAGGAGTCTGACCCAATCCCAACAAGCTTACCGCTCAGCCGCGTTTTCGTCTCCTACTTTCAAACAGGCTGTTCGGTTCTTTCTGGGCTTTTGCGCCTAATATCGACAATTTATTAGTGTTTTCGAAGAGAGCGGAACTCTTCACCCGCCTTAGATTGGACGACACACCGTTTGTATGGACTACTGAACAACAGGCTGCTTTCACCGAACTGCGAAAGTGGATGCAGTCAGCACCCGTTCTTCCGCATTTTGACAATTATGCTGACACAGAGGTGCATACTGACGCCAGTAACATCAGCCTCGGCACAGTAATCTCCCAGCATCAACGCAGCAAAGAACGAGTAATAGCAGCAGCTCATTGTCCCGTACCGAGGTCAATTACACGACCACAGAGAAAGAGTGTCTTGCAGTAGTATGGGCAATCACCAGGTTTCACCCATACCTCTATGGTCGTCTATTCAAAGTTGTGACGAACCACCTTGCCCGCTGCCGGTAGGTAAACATACGTGATTTCTCGAGACGACTGGTCCGGTGAAGCCTGCGTCTACTGGAATTTGATGTCGCCATCATCTATTTCTGGATGAAAGCACGAAGACTGATGCACTGTCATGTGCACCCTCACATTTAGTCAGTCAGGAAGAAGAGATCGATGATGGTCTCCTGGGCACCCTTAGCTCGTCAAGTATGAGCAGAAAGCAACGAGAGGATGAAGAGATTCGACCGCTCATTGACTACGTAGAGGAGCGTAGTGCCTGCCCTTATACATCGCCACTATTCTCGCGTCGTGACGTCTTTCTGCCTCTGAGATAATGTCCTGTACAAGAAAGAGCACCCGGTTTACGAGCCGCACTTACATACTCGTCGTTCCGAAGCACATGCAGGACGAAGTCCTCCCTTCCTGCCACAATGAGCCCACATGTGGCCATTCAGGTTGCTCGCGAACACTCGCCAGAATAACCAAGACGTACTACTGGCTCGTACTTTTGGCAAGCATAAAGCAGTACATTAAAAGCTGTCGTGAATGCCAGCGTTGAAAGTCGCCGCCAAGCAAGCCGGCTTGATACTTCAACGACCGACCCGCCTCATAAGCTAATTGATGAAGTCGGCACGGACATTTTCGGCCGATTTTCATTGTTGACCCACGGCAACAAATGTGTGATTGTCGCAACTAACTATCTGACATGCAATGCCGAGACAGAGGTGATACCACAAGCCACGGCTTCTGAGATAGCAGAGTTCTTCATGTGCCACATTGTTCTGCGTCACGGTGCTCCAGCTACAGCGATAACGAATAGAAAGACAGCGTTCACTGCGCCGCCTAAGGTAGTTTTTTGATTAATTAACACTAGGCATCGAACGATGACTGCTTACCATCCGCAGAGCAACGGACTCACTGAGCCACAAAGTAAGATGGTCAAAAACAAGATCTCTATGTACATCGACGTCCTACACAAAACATGGGATCGCATTTTGGCCTGTGAGACGTTCGCTTTAACACCACCGTTTGAGAAACAACGCCATATATACCGTTTCGCCTTCTCTACAACCGCAAATTCCAGACAATGCTAGATGCTATGATTCCCCGTTAAGACGCCGATCAAATAACAACGAAGGATTTGGAGAGTGTGCCGAGGAAAGTCACCAGCTCGCCCGGCTACATATTGGTCAGCAGCAACAGGTTGATGCACGAGGTTATAACATGCGTCACGAAGAAGTATCTCACAATCCGGGAGACCAAGTTTCGATTTCGACCCTGTTCATCGCCATGGCATCTCCGAAAAGCTGCTAAGTAGATACTACAGTGCGTATAAAGTTTTGAGCCGCGTGAGTGACAAACAACGAAGTGGTTCCGGAGACTGCGTCGTCAACATGGATACAACAAAGACATCTGAGCTCTGACATAGTTCATGAGGTGCGCATTAAGCCCTAGTTTGCGTGTCCCTAATTTTTCGTACTCTTCATTTACTTTTCTGCTTTCATCTTATTTGTGCTACAGCCATTACCTCATGATTAGTGAACTGTTCGCATATAACGTTTTACTATTCGTGCCCTTTTCCATTGTTTAGGCTCCTTTATTTTCAAATAACTTTTCAGCACGGGGACGATGCTCTTTTTTGTTTAAGAGTAATAATATTACTTCCTTCTAATAGTGGGTTGTATGCCAAGGCGACGTCTGAGACCACTAAAGAAAGAAGTGGGTGCGTGACCTCACTCTAGCGAGTAAGGACACGTAAATGATTAAGTAAGAACACATAGAGTAAGGACGAACGCGGCTGATTAATCTCGAACGGAGCTGGTCTGCTCAAGGAAGAGCGGCAGGATCTCTCTTAGCTAAGATTTGGTTTGCTTTTGAATCCTTGTGTTCCTTGTTAGTTTTACTCAACTGATACTTTGTTGCAGCCCTTTTGAGGTCAGGCAAGTCAGAGTATTCTGATGTCTATCTTACCACCTGGTCAAAGGCACTCCCCTTGGCTGGCCTCACTACCGGTCAAGGATTGGCCGTTGATACCTTGCTAGGCAGTGGAGACAAATATGTTCTGTGGCTCTGGTTCCTACAAATAGGGTTTCCATTCCAATAAAGAATCCAAAGGTGATACAAGTAGAGCTTCAGAAAGCCTCGTCGCTCTTCTAGAAGATCACTGAGGTCCACCAGTTTGGCCGAGGGGGTATTCTGTGCTGCTCTTCAGACCAGTATTGCGTCCGAGAGCTTCTGAATTGTTCTGAATTTGCTGCACAGCCAGTGAGCCTGTTTATTCCAGCTAATCTTGCATGTACGAAGGGCATAGTGCGTGCAGTAGATACGAGTCTGGCACCTCAAGAAATTCTGGACTTATTTGTTGTAGATGGGGCAGTTTCAGTCTATCGGTGCACCCGGACGACTGATAAAACAATATCGCCTGCTGAATCAGTTATTTTATTTTATTTATTTTATTTATACAATACTGCAGGCCTAGGGCGGCCCAAGCAGGAGTGGTTTGTTTGTATATCAATGATGAAAACCAGATTTAAACAAAAAAATAGAAATACAAATTGAGAGCAAGAAGAAATAAGCAATGAACAATCGAAGAAAACACCAGAGAACAGGAGAGGACTAATCAGTGCATATTTCAGACATATGGCACATAAGAAGAAAAAAAAACGAAGCAAGGCAGCAATGATCATAACGGTAGCGTAGCACAGATTTTACACAACTAGATATGGTAAACCAATCACAGGATAAAGGCACCGTTACAAATTTATTCTGCCAGCTGGTTAATCAACTGAAGAACATTATTTGATAAGAAGGTTTCAGATGGTAAGGCATTCCAATCACTTATGGTGCGCGGGAAAAAGGAATGTTTGAATATGTTTGTGCGTGCAAAAATCGAGTTAAATTTAAAAGGGTGAAAGTTCCTGGTGGGTCTATGGGGCAAAAAGGTTTAGATAAGAAGCGGGGTCGAGCGCAAGTTTACGGCTCCAAAGCTGATAAAGAAATTTTAGTCTTCTTATTTTACGGTGGCTCTGTAAGGTCATGGTGTTGTTTGTTTGCATTAAAGAAGTAGGCGAGTCATGTCGGCGGTAAAGATTATATATGAATCGTACAGCCAGCCTCTGAATTTGTTCAAGTTTGTTAATGTCTTTTTTAGTGAACGGGTCCCAAACGATACACGCGTATTCAAGACGAGGCCTGATTAGCGTGTCATATGCAAGAAGTTTAACATTGGAGGGGGATTTTTTAGTTTGTGACGTAAGAGGCCGAGCTTACGCCGAGTTGATGCACAGATTTTGTCGATATGCATTGACCAGGTTAGATTATTTGTAAATGTTAAGCCGAGATATTTAAAGCTATTGGTTTGAAAAATTTCGACTCCCTTTACAGAGTAATTGAACATAAGAGGACATTTTTTATTAGTTATGTGCATGTACACCATTTTAGTTTGGTTAAGCTTCATTCCCCAAGTGTCGCACCAATTAGATATTAAATTAAGGCTGTCGTTGAGGGTAATTTGGTCATTAGTTGATTCAACAGTTCTGTACAGAAGACAGTCGTCCGCAAAAGTTATATTAACTTTTGCAGGAAGAATCAGACCAAAAGAAACTATGGCATGGACACTAATCTACAAAGTAGAACCACTTTCCCCGAAACCTATGCAGTGCTCGAAATGTTGGTGATTTAGCCACAGCATGAAATAATGCAGATCAAAGGCTACATGTCGTCTGTGTGGAGAAAATCATACCAGCCGCGATTGCAGATATGATGACCAGAAGTGCTGCTTGTGTGATGGAGCACACCCTGCAGACTCTGATGAACGTGACTCAAAAGAAAGAGAACTGGGTGTTCTAGAAACAATAGAACGGAGGCATTGCTCTAGGAGGGAGGCGGTAGCAGAAATGCATGAAAGATTGAAAAAATACGCAGACATAACATCCTGGCACACAGCTGCAATGGATGCATCGCTCGAAAAGTTGATAACTGGGGCTATTTAAAAGTCTACTTAAAAGGCAATGCATCGTCTGGCATCTACTCATTTTGAAGCCTTGGCTAATATGTTAACACAACCACTGACAGAAATCGTAGCCACAGTTTCTGTGCAAAATTAGGATTCACAGGCTCTGTTGACTTCAAGAAGCACACAGGCGGAAAATCTGACAGTTATTCATAGATCTATCTCTCCGAAAGCAGGACCTCCTAAAAATATAGTTCAGGCTGAGTCAAACCCTGTGACAGATGATTCAGGACACTTTACAGATATGGACACAGAGTCTCAAAAGACTTTGTTACGTAACAGATCTCCCCCTAAAAAGTCTCCTCAAAATCCAAAATCCAAAAAAATACTTGTCAAAGAAGGACTTCTTTGAGAACCTTTCAAAAATGATTTCTCGATAAAAGGTATTTTGGATCAGGCAGTTTCTACTGCTGGTATAGTACAAAAATAGGCCCCGCCGTGGTGGTCTAGTGGCTAAGGTACTCGGCCGCTGACCCGCAGGTCGCGGGTTCGATTCCCGGCTGCAGCGGCTGCATTTTCGATGGAGGCGGAAATGTTGTAGGCCCGTGTACTCAGATATGGGTGCACGTTAAAGAACCCCAAGTGGTCAAAATTTCCGGAGCCCTCCACTACGGCGTCTCTCATAATCGAATGGTGGTTTTGGGACGTTAAACCCCACAAATCAAATCGATCAAAGTCTGTATAAAAATAGGTTCAGTAGAAAATTCTGCAGTGGAATCGCCAGTCTATTTGGTCGGCAACTACAAATTTACAATATATTTCTTCGCTAATTTCTCCCGACATATTTGCCATTCAGGAAACCTGGCTTGCTAATGGCAAAAAGTTTACCTGAAAATTATTGATCCATTCGGCTGAATTGGCGGAATAGAGGTGGTGGTCTAGCTTTCTTAATATTAACAAAATTTAGTCACAGAGCCAAGATATCGTATCAGTGTATAGATACGAATTACCAAATTCTGGTGTTATACATAACACTACTCAACTGCTCGCCTTTTCTTCTGCAAATGTATGCTTTCCTACCGGAGTTCAGGACACAATATGCCTCGATAATATGTTAGCTTCATGCAGAAAAGAAATATTACCGTGTGGTGCTTTCAATTCACACCATGTGAATTGGGGCTTCACATTTGATGCTGGTGGAAGACGTTTGTGGGAATGGACGCTATATAAGAACTCCTCCTGCTTGAACTCACACGTTGCTATATGTGTAAGAGGTCTCTCTAAATCGACTATTCATTTAACATTTCCCAGCTTTACTTTAAGCATATCCTCGTGGAATATCTTAGAATGTGCTTCAAACAGCGACCACCTTCCCATTAGTTTCGAAATTAGATTCCCGAGGTTTAGTTTGGATGGGAAAGCTGGCTCATAAGTAAATTATGCTAAATTACAAAAATACTTTATATCTACGTTAAGTTTTTACGAGTAAATGCAGGAAGACCTTAGGGCTATGAGTCTATGCGCGGTATTGAAACGATCATTAAAAAATTCAACGTTTACTATAAACTCGAACACAGCGGGTTCATTTAGCCATGGTGGAATGTGGAATGTGTCAGTGGGTATAAAAATCAAAAAGCGGCTTGGAAAAAGTTGTTAATTAACCAATGCCCCGAAATATGGAGTGATTTTAAATTCATGGCCACTGATTTTAAGCGAATAGTGCGCAAGCAAAAAAGACTAACTTATGAATAAATTTAATTATCTGTGTAAGTCTAAAAATAAGAAAGCGCTTTTCAGGTTTTTCCGCGCGAGAAAAATGATTCCACAGTCAGAAAGCATTCATTCTGCCATTATGTCTCCTCACGAACTCTCTGATTTCTCGGAAAATATTGCTAGAGGCTCGCAAACCAGGTTTACGACAATTTTGCCAAATCCCATGGTGAAATAAACGATGGAAAATGATTATTCAGGAGGTATCTTTAGCAGAACTCGCGGATGGGATAAAGAACTTTGTGCCCGCTGTTCCTGGACCTGATGATGCGACCTCTACAATGATAAAAGTGCTATACGAAACATCCCCACGTGAAATCCGTAATATCGTGAAATATTTAGTGACAAATTCTTGGATTCCGGCAGATTGGAAGCTTTCCTAAAAAATTCCGATACTAAAGAAACAGGGAATAGATTTTACTCTGGATAACATAAGGCCTATTTCATTAATTTCTTACGTGGCCAAACTTGTAGAGGGAGTCTTCAGTGTCCGTATAATGAACTATATCAATGAACAAACAAGATTAAATCCCAGACAAATCGGCTTTGATCGGGATAGTCTATTTGGTGTGAACATGCGGATTTGGAAAGTCACATACAGCTGGCTCGGCATAGGCATGAATACTGAGCACTAGTCACTCTAGACATAGCCAAAGTGTACAATAAAGTGGAGCATCATATACCAATTCAACAGAGGCAAGACTATCGCTTTCCAAATTGTATAACATCATGGATTACAGAGTTTGTGAAAGAGAGAATTTTGTTTCTTCTTGGGTGCGTGCTCTTCTAAAAGATATAAGCAGACAAGAGGTGTACCTCAGGGCTCGGTATTATCCCCTGTTTTTTTTCAACATAATACTAAGCTCCATTCAAACTCATTGGGATATTCAAATATACGTTTATGCAAATGATATTGCTTTTTTTGAAACAAACAGGAATTTGCACTCATTGTAGCAGTCATTAATGAATTACATGATCATGTTAGAAGCATGGCTTGACAATATGCATTAGTCATTGATTGTCAAAAAAGTGCGCTTCTGCCGTTCTCTTTTAAGAATGGTGTCAACATTTTTCTGATGTATCATAACGAGCTTATCCTACAGGTCCAATTCCTGAAATACCTTGGCATCGTATATAATAGGACGCTAAATTCGAACGCGATGGCGTAGTGGTTAGAGCATCCGCCTCGCATGCAAGATGTCCGTGGTTCAAATCCCGCTACCGCACAGTTTCCAACTGGATTAAAAAAAAATCCGCGTGTTGATGGAACTGTATCAAGAGGCCAGGAGTGCGGCCTCACCGGCAAACACCGCCGACAACGCACTCCCTCACCAGAGAAGGATTGGCCATCCTGGTGCAGTATCTGGCCACTACCTCCCACAAGCTTACGTCAAATAACTCACGGCCCTCAGTCCCCAGCAGCTGCGAAGCAACTGACCACGGCGGCGGTCAGATCTGCAACTCTGCAACGCAGCAGAGGGTGCTAAGAATCTCTTGATCCGGACAGGCCGCCATTGGAACCTGAACATGGCAACGTTTAATGCTAGAACCTTTTCTAGTGAGGGAAGTCTAGCTGTACTATTCGAGGAGCTACAGAGTGTTAAATGGGATATAATAGGGCTCAGTGAGGTTAGGAGGACAGATGAGGCCTATAAGGTGCTACAGAATAGGCACGTCCTTTGCTACAGGGGCTTGGCAGACAGAAGAGAACTGGGAGTGGGGTTCCTAATTAACAGAAACATAGCTGGCAACATAGAGGAATACTATAGCATTAATGAAAGGGCGGTAGGTATTGTAATTAAACTGAATAAAAGATACAAGATGAAGGTAGTACAGGCTTACGCGCCTTTCAACTGAAGCGTCATCCAGCCATGATGACGCTTCAGTTGAAAGCTTCTATGAAGACGTGGAATCGGCAATGAGTAAGATAAAAACACAGTATACTATAGTGATGGTCGACTTTAATGCAAAGGTAGGGAAGAAGCAGGCTGGAGACCAGGCAGTAGGAGATTATGGCATCGGTACTAGAAACGCCAGAGGAGAGCTACTAGTAGAATTTGCAGAACGCAATATTTTACGGATTTTGAATACCTTCTACTGAAAACGAGAAAACCGAGAGTGGACATGGAGGAGCCCTAATGGCGAAAATAAGAACGAAATAGACTTTATAATGAGTGCACACCCTGGAATCGTGCAGGATGTGGAAGTGATTGGCAAGCTACGATGCAGTGACCATAGAATGGTACGGTCTCGAATTCGCCTAGACTTGAAGAAGGAACGACAGAAACTGATGCGCAAGAAGCCAATCAATCAACGAGCACTGAGAGGGAAAGTACAAGAATTCAGAGTGTCGCTGCAGAACAGGTACTCGGCTCTTAGTGAGGAAACCAACCTTAGCGTAGATACAATGAATGATAATCTGACGAGTATCATTATGAAGTGTGCAGTGGAAGAAGTTAGAGGCAAAGTAGTAAGACAAGACACTGGCAAGCTTTCCCAGGAAACGAAGAACCTAATTAAGAAGCGTCAAATCATGAAAGTGTCAAGTACAACAGAAGAAATAGAACTGGCAGAGCTTTCGAAGTTGATTAATAGACGTAAGGTATGCGATGTAAGAAGGTATAACATGGAGAGAATTGAACACGCTCTGAAAAACGGAGGAAGTGTCAAAGCATTGAAGAGGAAACTTGGGATAGGCAAAAGTCGGATGTATGCACTAAGGGACAAAGAAGGCAAAATAACTACCAATATGGATAGGATAGTTAAAATAGCGGAGGAGTTTTACAGAGATCTGTACAGTAGCCGAGACAATCACGACCTTAATACTGTAAGAACTAGCAGTAACCCAGATTACACCCAACCAGTAATGATAGAAGAAGTCAGAAAAGCTTTGGAGAGCATGCAAAGAGGCAAAGCTGCTGGTGAGGATCAGGTAACATCAGATCTGCTGAAAGATGGAGGACAGATTGTGTTACAAAAACTAGCCACCCTGTTTACGAGGTGTCTCCTGACGGGAAGAATACCAGAGTCTTGAAAAAACGCTAACATCATCTTAATACATAAGAAAGGAGATGACAAGGACTTGAAGAATTACAGGCCGATCAGCTTACTCTCTGTAGTATACAAGCTATTTACAAAGGTAATTGCTAACAGAGTAAAGAAAACATTAGAATTCAATCAACCAAAGGAACAAGTAGGATTTCGAACAGGCTACTCAACAATTGACCACATTCATACTATCAATCAGGTAATAGAGAAATGCTCAGAGTATAACCAACCACTATACATAGCCTTCATAGATTACGAGAAGGCGTTTGATTCAGTAGAGATATCAGCCGTCATGCAAACACTGCGGAATCAGGGCGTAGATGAAGTATATATAAACATTCTTGAAGAATTCTACAGGGGATCAACTGCTACCGTAGTGCTTCATAAAGAAAGCAACAGAATACCAATCAAGAAGGGTGTAAGGCAGGGGGACACAATTTCCCCAATGCTATTTACCGCGTGCTTACAGGAGGTTTTCAGAAGCCTAGAATGGGAACAGTTAGGGATAAGAGTCAATGGAGAATACCTTAGTAACCTGCGCTTCGCAGATGACATCGCATTGCTGAGGAACTCAGGGGACGAATTGCAACTCATGATTACGGAGTTAGACAAGGAGAGCAGAAAGGCGGGTCTTAAAATTAATCTGCAGAAAACGAAAGTAATGTACAACAACCTCGGCAAGGAGCAGCGCTTCGAGATACGTAATAGTGCACTTGAAGTTGTAAAAGACTTTGTCTACTTAGGGCAGGTAATAACCGCAGAGCGGAACCACGAGATTGAAGTAACTAGAAGAATAAGAATGGGGTGGAGCACATTCGGCAAGCACTCTCAAATTATGACAGGTAGATTGCCACTATCCCTCTAGAGAAAGGTATATAACAGCTGTATCTTGCCGGTACTTAGCTACGGAGCAGAAACCTGGAGACTTACAAAGAGGGTTAAGCTTAAATTGAGGTTGACGCAGCGAGCAATGGAAAGAAAAATGGTAGGTGTAACCTTAAAAGACAAGAAGAGAGCAGAATGGATTAGGGAACAAACGGGGGTTAAGGATATTATAGCTGAAATCAAGAAAAAGAAATGGACATGGGCAGGGCATGTAGCGCGTAGACAGGATAACCGCTGGTCATTAAGGGTAACTGACTGGATTCCCAGAGAAGGGAAGCGGGTTAGAGGGAGACAGAAGATTAGGTGGGCAGATGAGATTAAGAAGTTTTCGGGTATAAATTGGCAACAGCAAGCACAGGACCGGGTTAACTGGCGGAACATGGGAGAGGCCTTTGTCCTGCAGTGGACGTAGTCAGGCTGATGAAGATGATGATGATGATATTCGAAAAGCCATTTAGACCAGGTGGGCTGTAAAGCGTCACGTGTCTTGGGGTGGTTACGAAAATTTGGAAACAGAAACAGAGAATTGTGAAGGAGTTCATTGATAGCGATTTACAAGATGTATGTGCGGCCTAATATGGAATTAGGCTGCGTATTATTTTCTGGCAGCGCGGCATACAAGATGACCCAGCTATTATTAGAAAGAGAAGATTTGCACTTGTGTCTTGGATTCTCCAAATTTGTTGCAAATAATGTTTTGTATGTGGAAGCGCGTCTTCCACCTTTGTTAGCTCGGTTTAGAATACTTACAGTTAAAACTTTCTTAAAAATATACAATTCGCCTATGAGGCTAGCGTCTTACGTTTTTATTCAAGGACCAACCGCATTCTTCGGAACACAATGGTCTAGACTACACTCGCCTCAGATTAGGTTCGTCAAAGCGGTGTTAGAACCTCTGAATGTATATATCTATCAGATTACCTTAACGAAGATGCCTAATTCAAAACAACATTTTTGCGACGAATGCATCTGTAATAAACAAAAAGGCTGGAGTAGGCATGTTCTATACTTCTCTCGACTGGTCTTTTTCAGTTCGATTACCAGATTACACGCCTATATTCATCGCTGAGTTATTTGATATAATTCTAGCACTTCGTAAACTTCCTGCAAGTTAATCAGAAGCAATCATACTTATTGATTCTCTCTCAGTATGCACTGCACTATCTACAGCGAAAGGTAATTTGACATCATTGAGTATGAGTAGTAGTTTATTACCATCAAACTTGTAAAAATTACACTTGCTATGGGTACCTGGCCACTGCGGGATGTATTCAAATGAGATGGCAGACTCGTTAGGCAAAGTATTTTTGAGAGCACCACCTTACCTATTTTGCCTGATTTCGCCTATGTAACAGCACTCGGATATAGAAATGCTTGTTTGCACAAGGAAATAGAAAAAGTATCATTGGATAAAGTCAGAGACTTCGTACATTTTAAATTTTGCTGGAACAAACAGTGGTGTGTACCTCGGCAGTTAGAAATTGCAATCACGTGATTACAATGCAGATTTCCGCACCTGAATTATTACCTACATAAGGTTGCACTCACAGCATCTTCGTTATGTCTCTTTTGGAAGGAATTAAAATCAATAGACCATTTCTTTTTATCCTGTCACCGATATTCTAATCAAAGGAAAATTTACCTGGTCAAACCCATTGAGAAGCTAGGTTTAAAAATAAACGTGGCAGTAATTTTATCGTTGGGAGGGATTATATTACGTTATATTCACAGTGAGGTTCGCTCTGCTGTGTGTGCGTACCTAATGGCAACAAAAAGATTACCTTTAAAGTCTATCGTTATTATTTCCGGCTATGAGACAACCTGAATGCCTCACTCATAACTAACTCACTTGATGATACTGCCGGCCAGTTTCTGGCCGATCCCCCTTTGTGGGCGAGTGTAAGCAAAGCTAAAGGCTCATCATCATCATCATAGTCATCATCATCATCGTCGATCTAAACGGCGCGCTTGGTGAGAGCCTTGTTGCTCTGATCTATATAAATCTTCTCCAGACTTCGGAGTGACCTGACAGTATTGGGGTGTGGTGGGCAGGCTAGCTAATTAAGGCTGTGGCATGGCTCTCGGTTGGCAGCGGGCAAAAACACCATCCCGCAAGCAGGTTGGCTGGATTGTGAGAACCCAGCCACAAAAGCGCTACATGCCCCACTTAAAGCGAGACTTCCAGTCATATTAGTCTGCGGTCGGCGTTTGGGAGAGACGTAGTGGCCTGGTGACTCTGATCGGGATGATTTTCGGGGGGTTCTTCGCGCTACTATGACAAGTCGTCGATGTCGCGTAATCATACACTTCGCTCTAGACGTGGAGCGTTGATGACATGTGCGAAAACGGCTGCCACCGAGTTAAGCTGTCATCAAAGCGCAATAGTTCAATTTTAGTCAACTATCAGCCAGACTCACGTTGCGGTCGTGGCGTGCCCGTTTCTGATGCCTTTGCGAGTCCCCATCAGTGGTTTCTGGCGGATGCGCCGTCGGAAGGAGGGTTAAAACCTTGAGCCTGTTTATGCGATGATCGAGCAGTGCCAAAGCACTGGCAGCAGCGTCTTCGCATTTCTTGACGGAATTGTCATTCCTCTTTCTGGTCTGTCGGGAAGGTTTACAGCTGGGCGTTCAGCATGGCTAACTCATTCTGAATCACCTTTACCGGGCTTTGGAGGTTGTGAAGCAACGAGAGGTGGAACTGTGTACACTAGATTAGTTCGCTCATCTTATTGACAATCCTCGCATTTTGGGCTCGAAGAGATGCCCATTTGTTCTTTGCGCGCTCCTTAACTGTCATGGAGCAGAAAGCCATCTAAGGGCGGAAGCCATAGCTCGGGAAGTTGAACGCAGGCTTCCCGGGTTTTGGTATTAGCAACGATGTTGGAGAAATCTCTTTGCATCCTTTAGGGGTGCGGAGGGTAGTGCTGTTCATAACATGTACCGTTCGGACAGATAACCACAAAAACCACAATTTGCCCCACTACCCTTATCCTTTGTCTCTGCCCCCCATTTTCTACATCTTGTGTTTGTCGGTCGTTCAGGTGAGGCGAAAATGCACCCACGCAAGAAACGTGCAGAAATTTCAACTACAATATCTTTAGATGTACGAGCTGTTCGAATGCATTTTCAAGCGTTCGATACTTGCACTAAGCTTTCTTTAGGATGATCAGTATCGTGACTTTCAAAATTAGCTCGGGCAGAGCTCCTTCAACATGCATGGCCGGAGCTAACCGACAAGGCCACGTGTATAAAGGTTTTGTCTGCCTCTACAATCCAGCGCACTGTTCGGCCGGTGGGTTCCCTCGCCTTCTCCTTCATTATTTCCTCGCTCTTGAAGCCCACGCGCCAGGTGGATCAGTCAACCCAATAACGACCACGAAGGAAGTACTGGTTGGTATTTATTGAGAATCCTCACGTGTAATTAGATTCTATAGACAACAAAATGTACAAACTTTTGTAGAGTTTCATGAGTTTTTGCAAAACTTATGACACTACCTTGGAAATGAGGCTTGGCCCTCAAGATAGCAATAAGTTGCTGGCGAAATGCAAAAATGGAGAGTATGCTAGGCCCTTGCGAAACGAATGCCAATGTAATTTTGGACTTTTTACCTTATTTAGGCATCAGGGGTGTATAGAAAGTGTATAGTCACGCTTTTTGCAACACTATTTCAATGTATTGTAACAAACCTGCAATAATTTCGAAGCTTTTTGAAAGTGTCGGTATGAATAGAGTGTAATAGCAAGCTCAGCGGACGCTAGAAATTTCTTAGCACTTCTCTTAGGTATAACAACGCCAAGTGAATGCCTTGCTAATATGGGACTGAAGGACGATAGCCAATGCGTAAGAGGTCTGCTGAAATATACTGTGCAGTAGCAAACTCCGTATGCATTGTTAGGCGCCATTTCTATCATCTTGGTAATTGAGGGCCTATACCATTTTGTCTCAGGAATGAAATATCTGAAAATACTCGCAGCAATGCAGTTGAAATCATGCCCTTCTAAAGCGTTGTTGCAGCTGTGGAGGGGAATTGGCAATGACACTACGTTTTTCAAGACGTCTTTCTTGGGGTACTTCAACACCGAAATATGGTTCTGTTGGTCTTTCAACTGAAACGGTTCAGCAACTAGGCCAATGTTCAACAACTTGCTCAACACCCGCACATCTTGTTGTGGTTTCTGCGTTCATATGTGAGCCTACTGTAGATCAAAAAGAAAATAGTGTGCATTTCTGAGGTACAACATTGTCACGTTACTCTCGACAAACTTGATAAAAATGGGCTCGTTTAGTCGACTACTCAAGCAGCGGCTCAGAGAGATCGTCATTGTCTTCTTTCACTCTTCGATCTCACCCAAGCAAACCATGTGGCAATAGTCCCCCCCTTTGAAAGCATCGACTCGATGCTCGTAAATAAAAAAAATGAAGGTATACACACGCAGATATAGAGAACCAAAAGAGGGAGAGTGCCACTATTCGCAGCGCAAATGAGGAAGTTTCGCCAACGCTTCCGCAAGCGCAAAAAGAAAATGCATAAAAACACAGGAGAACACAAACAGCAGCAGCAACGCAATGTCACGGCATGTCGTAGCACGTGAAACTACAAGGGCTACTGTGTGAAGTAGGGCTTCAGCCGAACGACATGCACGGTTTCGGGCCGAAGCTGTCGACGAGAAGACGCTGCGCCGTCCGGAAATACCTCGTAGGTAAGATTTGTGATTCGTCTAAGAACCTTGTACGGTCCAAAATAACGGCTTAGGAGTTTTTCGGATAAGCCCGGTCGCCGGATAGGGATCCACACCCACACTCGGTCCCCAGGGTGGTAGGTGACATTTCGATGGCGGAGGTTGTAACGTCGTGCGTCTGCATCTTCTTGGTGACTGGTGTTTATGCGAGCTAGCTGACGAGCTTCTTCGGCGTATTGAGTGTATTGCTCAGCATCTTGAGCAAGTTCATTGCTTTGGTCGCACGGAAGCATAGCATCGAGCATGGTTCGCACGTTGCGTCCGTAAACAAGTCGGAAAGGCAGAAATCGCGTTGTTTCTTGCGTTGCCGTATTATAAACAAACGTGATGTATGGAAGAATCTCGTCCCAGGTTTTATGTTGTACGTCCACGTACATTGACAGCATGTCCGCTATGGTCTTGTTAAGCCTCTCTGTCAGTCCATTGGATTGCGGATGATAAGCCGTTGTTTTTCGATGACTTGTGCAGCTCAGTTTAAAAATGTCCTCCATCATTCGTGCTGTAAACGACGTCCCTCTGTCCGTAATCACGCATGAAGGGGCACCATGCCGTAGGACGATTTGGTGCACGAAGAACTGCGCGACTTCAGAGGCCGTGCCACGGGGTAACGCTTTTGTTTCAGCAGAACGCGTAAGATAATCTGTCGCAACTATAATACATTTGTTCCCAGAGGACGACAAAGGGAAGGGCCCGAGAAGGTCCATTCCCTCGAGGTCAAACGGTGTTCGTGGTGGTGCGATCGGCTGGAGCAGGCCCGCGGGTCTCACAGGCGGAGTCTTGCGGCGTTGGCACTCACGGCAGCCTTTCACGTATCGATGTACACTAGTTGATAGTCGCGGCCAGTAATACTGTTGGCGTACTCGGGCGAGAGTTCGCGAATAGCCCAAATGTCCTGACGTGGGCTCGTCGTGGCACGCAAGGAGGATTTCATCACGCATGTCGGTAGGAACAACGAGTAGGAAGGCTTTGTCGCTACCACGGGCGTTTTTCTTGTAAAGAATGCCTCTTTTTAGACAAAAAGAGGACAGTTCGCGAGCAATGTGTTGAGGGACCTGAGAGTTGCGGCCTTCCAGGGAATCAATGACTGGGCGTAATTCATCGTCTGCCCGCTGCTTTGACATAAAGTCGGAGTCGCTAACTGCTCCGAGAAAGGCATCTTCATCTTCGGAGCCCCTGACAGCGTTCCCCACAGGTGCTCGAGAAAGCGCGTCGGCGTCTTCGTGTTTGCGCCCTGACCTGTACACAATTGTAATATCAAACTCCTGCAAACGCAAACTCCACCGTGCGAGACGGCCGGATGGATCTCTGAGATTTGCCAGCCAGCAGAGCGAGTGGTGGTCAGTCACCACTTTGAAGGGACGACCGTAGAGGCAAGGCCGAAACTTGGTCGTCGCCCACACGACTGCGAGGCACTCTTTTTCTGACGTAGAATAGTTGGTCTCAGCTCGAGAAAGAGTACGACTGGCGTAAGCTATCACATGCTCAACGCCGCCGTGTCGTTTTACAAGGACAGCGCCAAGTCCGACATTGCTGGCATCTGTACGAATTTCTGTAGCAGCTCATCAAAATGGGCAAGAACATGGGCTGTTTGCATTCTCTGTCGTAACTCTGTGAACGCTGTATCTTGTTCTGCGCCCCAAGTAAAGGGTACGTCATCTCGGGTGAGTCACGTAAGAGTTCAGATATCTTAGAGAAGTTGGCGATAAATCGGCGATAATACGCACACAAGCCGAGGAAACGGCGTACTGCTCTTTTATCTGATGGGACAGGGAAGGCGGCGACCGCAGCAGTTTTGTCTGGATCAGGTCGCACTCCATCTGCACTAATGACATGTCCCAGAAATTTCAGCTCTTCATTGCCGAAATGGCATTTTTGGGGTTTCAGCGTGAGTTCAGCTGTACGAATGGCTTCCAGAACCTTTCTCAGACGCTTCAGATGTTCTTCAAAGCTCTCGGAAAAGATGACCACATCATCGAGGTAGACAAGGCAGCTTTGCCACTTCAAGCCAGCGAGAACTGTGTCCATCATCCTCTGAAAAGTGGCTGGTGCAGAACAGAGGCCGAAGGGAAGAACTCGGAATTCGTAAAGTCCGTCTGGAGTCCCAAACGCGGTTTTTTCTCGGTCTCGTTCATCCACTTCAATTTGCCAATAGTCACTCTTTAGATCGATGGACGAAAAATACTTCGCACGTCGTAACCTGTCGAGGGAGTCGTCGACCCGTGGAAGTGGGTAGACGTCCTTTTTTGTGACGCTATTATTCCGTCTTTTTTCTTTACTAGAACGACTGGCGAGGACCAAGCGCTGCTGGATGGTTGAATAATCTCGTCATCGAGCATCTCTTTTACTTGTGTCTGAATAGCCTCGCGTTCTTTGGCAGAAACGCGATAAGGCTGCTGCTGGATGGGGCGGACGTCATCGTCGGTAATAATTCGATGCTTCGTGAGGTGTGTTTGACGGACTTTAGAAGAAGAGGCGAAGCAAGATCTAAACTCCCTTAAAAGGTCGTGAAGTGCAGCCTTTCTCTCGTCTGACAGCGTCGAATTAATGTCGATGTGGTCTAAAAATTCCTCATCCTCATGCGTTTCCTCGGACGCGAAGCACTCCGTGACGTCGGCAACAGGTTCTCCATAAGCTAGGGTGGTTCCACGGAAAAGATGCCGGTGCTCGTAATTGAAGTTCGTAGCTAGTATCGTTGACTGTCCGTCACGGACGCGCACAACACTTCGGGCGGCGCATACACCTTGGAGCAGCAGAAGTGATAAGGTGCTTTCAGCCACCACGTCGCCGTCTTGGAAGTCTTCACAAGTGACTTCGATGGGAACAGTTGCTCGAGGTGGCAGCGTCACACTGTCGTCAGCAACACGCAGCGCAAGTCTGCGGCAGTTATCAGCCTCTCGGTCTGTTGCGCCTTGAGTCGAGAAGGTCACGATGCGCTCACGGAGATTTATGATGGCACCGTATTCCCGAAGGAAGTCCATGCCGATAATCAGCTGACGCGAACAGTCGGAAAGAACGAGGCAGCTGAGCACAAACGTTGACGCACGAATTTTCACTCTTGCGGTACAGCGACCCAGCGGTGTTACAACGGGTCCTCCAGCTGTTCGAATTCGCGTTCCATTCCACGGCGTGATCACTTTCCTGAGATTTTTCGCTAGCCTCCCGCTGATGATCGAATAGTCTGCACCAGTGTCTACCAATGCACTGACCTGAAGACCGTCAACCAGCACAGGTATGTCGAGTGACACGCGGTCACTAGGTTCAGATGCGGATGTCGGCGTTTCTTCGGCACTGCGATTATTCTCTGACGAAATGCCTTCGGCGTTGCGTGCAAGCATCGATAGGAGGTCTTCCGCAATTTGAGTCCCAGCGACCTTGCCCCCGAAGGCCGCTGCCTTCAGTTTTCCCGACGAGGGCTCGGGGAGCGTCCCCGTGCCGTCACCCCGAAACGTGGCCCAGTGGCTGCGGGTCTCCTTGGAGATGGTGACCGCGATTGCCGTCGTGTAAAGGGTGCACGCTGTTGCGCGAGATACTCTTCAATATCCCTTCGCCTTTGACCAATTCGGGGACGAGGGGAATTGACGGAAAATCCGCGCAGTCCAAGTTGCCGGTATGGGCATTCGCGGTAAATGTGACCAGCCTCACCGCAATGATAGCAGAGGGGTAGTCTGTCTGGCGTACGCCAGAGATCAGACTTGCGCGTCGGTGTACGGCGACTATCGATGTCCAAACCAGCGTGCGCTGACTGAATCGCGACCGACGGCATCATTGTCTGGATCGGGACGTATGGCACTGTCTGGATCGGGACGTGCGGCACTGTCTGGATCGGGACGTGCGGCACTGGTTGGATCGGGACTCCTTGACCCGAAAGAGGAGTGGCAGATCGCAAGGCTTCCGCGTACGTACGACGGTGACTGTCAGTAGACACAGGAGCCGTTTCCGGATCAACCGACGTGGGCGGAAAACGATGGGCGTGCAGCACATGCTGGACCTCGTCGCGGATGATGACACTGGTGATAGAACCAACATCGATTTGCCTTGTCCCGTACATCTTTTCCATTTCTTCCCGGACGACAGATCGAATGATCTCGCGAATCCATTCGGGGCTCTTGCTCCCAGGGGTGGCGAAAATTTCGGGAGTTGAGGCAGCATTCACTTGATGGTCAAACTGGGCAGACCGTTGGTGCAGTACTCGCTCCATTGTTGCCGCTTCAGTAAGGAACTCAGCAACACTTTTGGGGGGACTACGCACCAAACCAGCAAAAAGTTGTTCCTTCACACCACGCATTAGGTGGCGCAACTTTTTTTCTTCTGCCATAGCAGGATCCGCTCGCTTGAAAAGCCGTGTCATGTCCTCGACGTACATCGAGACGGTCTCGTTGGCCATCTGGATGCGTGATTGTAGTGCACGCTCCGCCCGTTAGCGGTGGTCGGGACTCCTGTAGGTCTCCAGGAGGCGACGCTGGAACTCGCGCCAAGATGTCAGAACATTACCCCTGTTCAAAAACCACGTCTTGGCACCGTCTTTTAGGCACGTGTACACGTTCCGGAGCTTCGCGGCATCATCTCAGTAATTGATCGCTGCGACACGTTCGAACTCACTCAGCCAGTCGTCAACATCTTCATGCTGCTCTCCGTGAAAGGGGCTAGGCATGAGCGGGTTCTGGACGGTGCAGTAGATTGGCGTGGAAGGTGTCGGAGCTTGCATGGGATCTTGTGTCGAAGTCATAGTCGCTGCGTCAGTGGTTGGTGTCTCAGGCAGTAGGCCTCGTTGGCGGCGGCTTACTCTATGAACAGGAGTGTCCACGGGTGCAGGGCTTGTGTTCCGGCTGCTGGACGGGGTCTTGGGCATCGGGTGGATTGCGAGACGTTGTACCCAGCAACTCCACCAGTCTTGTCACGTTACTCTCGACAAACTTAATAAAAATGGGCTCGTTTAGTCGACTACTCAAGCAGCGGCTCAGAGAGATCGTTTTTGTCTTCTTTCACTCTTCGATCTCACCCAAGCAACCATGTGGCAATATCAACACGTCGGAATTTGGCAGCGTGTTTCTTTGTACTAGAAAGGCATAGATACGTAATTTTAAATAAAGTACTGTTTGTTACGAAGTTCTGACAATGCGATGCCATGCACAAAAAAGCGGGTGTTTCCTACGCTTTGCCAATAAGGTACGGTGCTGCCAACTACCCTCGGATCTGCCCTCTACAGATTATGGCCTCCAAGATGGCGGTGCACACACACGCTATATCAGAGGTCAAGTACAGAGCCTTTCATTTTCCAAGATTACTGCGAGACGGCGCTCGTGTCTCATGCAGCACTTCCAAGATTCCATTAACTGATCTTACCGTGTAGAACAAAGAAGTTTTATTGTGTCATACGGCATTTGCAGGGAAACGCTGATACCGTTCATTTTTTTTTCTTTTCAGTAGATGGCCACTTTGTTACAGAACTTAGAAACTGCTGTGTCGTCGTTCGGCAGCACAGCAACTATGCTTTTGAATTTGGGCTTTAAAAACAAATTGGTCTCCAGTATTGAAACTGAAACTATAATCCCACAATAACGTCGTTCCATTTTTTCAATTATTGGCAGAGAGCCCCCTTCGTACCGGTGTCATTTCCATTCTCATCTTAAGTGTATATGCTAGGGTAAGAAGCGACCATAAAAACCTCAATGGGCGCTCACATATTCACAGTGACATTCATCGCGGCCACATAGGTCTCAGCTAACCGAAAAATGACATTTTACAGCAAAAGCTTTTATGAGATCACAACTGGGTCACGCGCAGCGCCGTAGTTCTCCGCCGCCCCACCCCCCGCCCCGTGCCCGTAACCACTATTGCACAAAACAAAGAAAAAACTCAAACAAGAACATCGAGGACTTTGTAGGATTCGAACCAGGTCCACTCTGTGCCAGCCCAACAATCTACCGCTGAGCGACACTGGTACTTGGGACACGTTCGCAAACTTGCCTTACGCAGGCTTGATGTCGGGAAACGAAACACACTGATATGAGTAATAAAGCGCTTTAGAATATAGAAATAAAGTGATTTCAGGCGTCATACAATGCGAATCGTGTTACGACTCGGTCGTCCAATACTCCAACCCATTACAGAAGCTTGCGCTTCATCACCTATTCACTGTGGCACACACCTACTCCAGGTGTAATTCTTCATCATCATCAGCCACTGCATGAAAAACAAAATTTCCACGAAATTCATTGGAAGTATTTACCAGACACTACGCCTTTTGGAAGAATAACGAAGGATGGCATGGTGAATGCTTGCCTATTTCACAATGAATTATGACGTAGTGGGTACAGTGCAAGTGTGCTTGCAGTAGCGACCCGAAGAGTGTTAAAAAAGGCTGTGGAAGGCCGCTCTTCTAGCTTTACCTGTGACAGTGCTGCGCGTTGAGCGCTTTTGAAGAAAATAGCTTGTGCAATATCTGATGCACTGAGCAGCATTAAATATGTGTGTGGTTCCACGAAGGTCCCTAGTACTACAAAAAGTAAACCCAGATTTGATCACACCCCCGAGCACAACTATGCACTCTACACACTTCTCACGCTGTGCAGAGATTATTTTGTTTTCGCTGAAGCACAAGTAGTCTATGTTGTTTTTTGTCATATAAAATGTGAAACCTGGAAAAAATTTAGGAAAAGGAGTACTCACTACATGCTCTTTACGGGCTCACATTTTTCTAAAGTTTCATGACTTGTAAAACATCGTGAATATGCCAAGTTAGCATTGCCTTGCTACAACGCTTGGTATAGAAAATTTCAATGTGCAAAATAAAACTATTTTGTTATGTATTTTTATTCCCGAATAAGTTTTTATACTTTGTACAGCACACTGGCCCAAAATGGGTTTAGCTCAGTGAGATACCTAATTAGGTCAGCACTGGTTATGATCTAGCCAATTAAGGCAATGCATGCTAACACCAGCATAATCATGCCAGATCCTCTTAATGTTCCAAGTCAAGATCATTGCGCATTTTCTTTTTTACAGCAGAGAAAGAAAATGCAAGCGAACAAAAAATGCCACCCGCATCTGCCCACGGGACGAACTCGAGCAAATGCGTCGCAAAGTGGGGGAGGGGGGTGGGGGAAAGGTACATCGTGTAAATGTTGCGTGATTTGGTATGGTTCAACAATGCCTAATGCATGCTAACACAATGCATGCTAACACCAGCATAATTATGCCAGATTCTCTTAATGTTCCAAGTCAAGATCATTGCGCATTTTCTTTTTTACAGCAGAGAAAGAAAATGCAAGCGAACAAAAAATGCCACCCGCATCTTCCCACGGGACGAACTCGAGCAAATGCGTCGCAAAGTGGGGGAGGGGGGTGGGGGAAAGGTACATCGTGTAAATGTTGCGTGATTGGGTATGGTTCAACAATGCCTAATTGCTATTTCGTGTTTAATATTCCTATTATTTGAATGAAGGAGAAGCGTTGCCTTTAATGTCAAGCGATATGAATTTAAGGACACCCTTCACTGACTTGCGAACACGTGATCCAGTGCCTAATTATAGGAGGTGGCTACTCAACAGCTGCGTAGCGCGAGCAGTCGTTTTTTTTTACTAGGATACGCTGCCTGCGTCGGCCTTGCGAGGCAAAAGAGGAGGAGGGGAGGGTGACAGTTTTGAGGCTGTCTGCCTGGGCCCGCATTAGACGCAAGCATGCGCGTCTTTGCAAGAGAGCATGCTGCACGAGACGCGAGCGTGCGCAGAGGTGGTGTAGATGGCGCTAACACTGATGCCCAAACGTTACACCATGCGACTAAGAAATACGCCGCAATTAAAAAGATACAAAACAGTAGCTTACTTTCCTCCTGTCCCCTTGGAATATCGACAATTATACAGCATGTACACAAATAAAAGGGAGGTGGGGAGAGAGAAATAACTTATATATTCACACACCCTATATTTACATATATCCTCTTACAACATTTACATATTTCAATCCGTACATACAATTCAGCTTACAAGCACACACCAATATATATATATATATATATATATATATATATATATATATATATATATATATATATATATATATATAGTACAGACCACGCATTCCATATCAAGTGTATCCGGTCAATTTTTTACCATCCCCGCTCATGCTAAAGCAGCAGGTATATGTGAATTTCAGAGGTAGTTATTGAGGCGTTATATTTCGCAAAAGAAATTTGTGTTGCCTAGAGGACGCTTCAAACCTTGGGCATTCGAGCAAAACTGTGTCACGCCAAAAACTTTATATATTATTACTGGTATGAGTACTTACTACGAAAGAAGTGTCTCGATAATCTCAAGGCACTACTCTTTCGTGACTACGATAGTATTCATTTTTCTTTTATTTTCTTTTTATCACTTTGGCAAAATATTGTAATATGCTGCACGTCTAGCGTTTTTTTAATAAAAAGCTCAAACGTGCACCCATGTTATTTTTGTTATTTCTGCTTTGTATACTTCTGCAATCAATGAATAAAATACTTCGACAGCAACTAAAGAAAACGTTTTGCCAAAATATTGTTGCAATGTTGGGAAAAACAGCATTTCTACCTTTTTGACGGCTGGATTTTCGCAATGCAGTCAGTCAAGAACTTTAATAAATGGTCCTTAGGAGTTTCAGCCACCAGGGCGTCCACGAGGGACATTCTAGCAGCCGCTACTGTAGGTGACGCCCGAGTCGGGGCAGGAACGTGGTAGCATTCCGCCAGTTCTTAGGTCCTCTGGACTGCCTTTTGTTCGTTTCGGAGACTGGGGCTCCTGAGTGCCTCCTCCGAGTCGGAATCACTGGTAAGAGGTCCTCGAGGTAACGGGGGACATTGCTAGAGCATGTGTTTGAGTGAACAGTACACTTCTGAGCAGTACACTTCTAACGCTAACCTCTCCTTTTTATCATTGCCTGTGATTAACTCGGGAACAATTAGTGACCATACGCCAAAATTGTTCGAGGTGGTATGTCCAATAACCTCCAAGAATTGATCTTCCGTAACACATGTAAACTTTCATATTTTCGAGAAATCGTTCTGAGGCGCTTTATCTAACCGAACGAATGATGCAGAACTAGACGCCATCAGAATTAGCGACATTTTAAAAGAATTGAATGGTATCGATGGCGGCCTTCCAAGTAGTATGTAGTGCTATCATTCAATCAAATTTTGGTAGTGACAGTGAAATTCAGGTTATTTGCGATGTAGAAACATTTCTCACCACCCGGCGCCCAACACGCACCACCCAAAGTGGTATAGCAAATTGGGAGACGAAACAAGCTTCCGCTATTCCAATAGCAGCGATTGACTCGCTGGTTGCTTGAATATGACGCACAAACGTTGGAGAAGTTCTAGTAGGCAGAAAAAAAACTTCTATTGATAGACTGTACAAAAATTACCTAAGTACAGAGATCAACGTTACAAAAAAAGAAAATAAAACACTTGAGAAATGAACCCTCTTCTGTAAGGTGACCCTACGGGATTCGGCAGAGTCAATGCGGCTTAACAGCTCGAGCCTGGTTCAGGGCACTTGGCGGAACTTCGGGGCCACTTCTTGTTTCCTGGGTGGTCCGCCGTTACCCAGCTCCCGGTGAATTGTCGTCTTCTTGTCTACTGGTAGGACAGTACCCTTGGTCGGTTAAAAATCCACCACGAAGACGCAACTTTCGCGCAAGTACGAGGGCTCATACCCTCGTCCCAATAACACAATAACCAAATTCAAAATAAAACAGAACTAGAAGAAGTCATAGAGGCTGTGGCAAGCTCCACGGCGCACAATTAGCTAGACTTAAAGCTGCACGTACTGGGCTTTAGTGGTCATAGAACTGCTTCCCCGTAACACGTGAACTTCTTGACGACCGGAAAATGATCCGCCTATTTCCTGTACGCTCTGTGCCGACCGGTTGTGCCCCGTAATCTCCGACGACGGCGCAGCTCTATAGCCGACTGGCTCGCTCTATATGCCTTCTCCCGACACCGAGAAGAGCTCCAGCTCAGTGGTGCCTCGCCCTCGGACTCCTGCGACAGTGTTCATCTTTCCTGTCTTTTCCTTGCTTCTGGGTGTCGCTGTCCCTGCGCCATGCTCTCTTCTTCCCCCTCTCTATCCCTATACCTTTAATCCTATCCTTTTAATACCTCTTTACCCCATCCCTCATGAGCTACTGTTGAGGTGTTGCACTGTGATGCAGATAGTTAGCGGGCTCACTTTTATCTTCTTTTCTCTTTTAAGAATCACATAAGTAACCACTCGCTGACCGGACGTGGTTCTACCTAAGAGCTCATTTGCCAGGATCAACGCGGAAGCAGTCGAAGACACGCCACTGCAATAATACGCACAGAATGGTCCAGCGGGCGCCCGATGCCGTGACCTCAGCCACACTTCCTCGTGTCGCCAGCCCGCCGGCTTCTGAGAGCTATCGTAGCTAAACTGGGCCGAGAAAAAAGGTTGTCGGTGACCTCCGCGTTTTCGCGACGCGCGCTACCTCGAAACAGCGTGCGTGAACACAGCATGTGGCTGAGCCGCAGCTCCACCGACGTGAGGAGTCAACGGGCTGCGCGGGGTCTCAGAAAAGGTCCATTGAAAGCGCCGTGAGGCAATTAGAGGGCTGCCACAATGGCGTTTCTAATACCACCTTTTTTTCCCACGTGGAGGTCAGTTTCTTTTTCCCGAGTTAACAAAAACTCGAAATACCTGGTGGTATCCGGCGCTGGTGAATTACGCGGGGTGCCATGCTGGTACCGTACTGTCTATTTTCACGCCTAATCCAGTCGGACACGCTTCGACGGAGTGCCACAAAAGCAATGCTGCCTGCCAAGGGCTGACATGCCTACCTAAGCTCACTACACAAAGTAAATGAACGCAAATTAAAACTGCCACGCTACCGATTCCCAGTGCAGTCCTTCAATGACTAAAAGCTGCTCGCTAATAACTATATTTCTAAAATGTGCAGCAATCATTAGGGAACCGAAGGCACTTGAAGCGTTCTTCTATGCTTATATACCGATCTCGCCACCTGCGTCTGAGTGCTCTCGGGGTTTCATCTTTACCCTGGTAGAGACGAAAATCACCATTGGAGAGCACGACATTATGATGAACTTGAGTGGGTGCTTGTGACACAAATAAGGAGAAAATCACGTCGTGTGCGTCATGAAACTCCTTTTTTCTAGTCACGAGTATTATATACACATATACTACTTTTTGAGGTATGCTGGTATGAGCCTCAAGGTATTGGGACATGTGACGGAAAATTTTATTTATACTAATACTCCACATCATTAGATATTATAGATATTATAAATGTTATAGATAATATAGATATTATAGATATGAAAGATATTACACATCTTTTTAGAAATATGTGAATTTTATAAAGCAAGAATGTTTTATGTTAATTTCTCATAACAACAGTTTTCATTAAAAGTATGTCTTGTGCGAACACTCCTAGCTGAAGTTCCACTCAATACAAGTTTTCAATTTTTGCAGGGGCATATAAAAAACCTCAGCCTGTGCAATCAACCAAAACAAATGAGATCTCCACAATAATAAAATCAGGGTTATTGAATTACCGAACAAGTATGGTCTAACACTAGCGGCACCATCGTATAACAGGCAGCCATAATAAATCTTGGGGCATGAGCTTGCTTATTGAGGTGAATTTGTGCCGAGTAATAAAGAAAAATTTTATTTAGTGAAATAGCTAAGAGTTTTCGCGTACAAAAATTGTCAGAAATAGACGTTTTGAGTAAATCAACTAAACAAATTTCAAACCGCTGTAGTTCGCACGAAAGATGCTCGGGAGGGCTGAAACTCTGAATATTAGTAGCCAGTTGCATCGCGGACCGTATTTTGGTTCGCCTATTTTCTAGTGGCAGAACTAAATTTTTTTCGAGCTGACTTTTCAGCATCAGTGCGATGACGAGGTGCTCTCACACTTTGGTGGTGCTCATTTGTGAGGAATGCATTTCCAGTGGGGGGGTGAGGGTTAATGTCAGTGTGCCTAAAAATATCAAATGTGCTTCTGTCACCATTATTTAAATCATGCCCATTGTTAAACAGAGTGAACTCGTTAGTTTACAGGCTCACGTATGTGTCCTTGAGTGTGAGAAAAACCATCTACCACGTTATACGTTCACTTGGTGAGAATATTGTGACTTTTATGACTAAAAGTGATGTGTTGACAGCACTTTTAGGGCATTATTACAAGCTCATTTGTTATACGAGGACTAAAAATGCAACAAAATACTATATAATAAATAATCTAATTCGATGACTGACACAAAGTAGGCACTTTCAATTTCGGTTTTTTATGCGATGAGTGGTTGAACATTTTTGCTTGTATGATTGGGAAAAAGTGTGTAGACGTAGCATTTAAGCAGCAAATTTACGAGCTATAAACTGGGAATTTAGCATAGCCAAAATCTAGAAAACAACATTTTCAGAAAAAATTTGCTTTTACGCTAGGCCTCATTCTTTTAATTTTGGACCAACCCAGAAACGGCGATGACAGATACCGGTAAGTTATTGAGGAGAGCCTTGAAAAAAATGTGGCACGAGCATGCAGCAGTGAAACGGCGAATGCAAAACATTAAAAATCATGATCCGAGCTGAAATGTATTCCCTAGCATTTCGTGTGACGGTCGTGTATTGCACCATAGAACAATGCAAGTCCATTAATCAGCTTTGGTACTTGTAACGTGTGCGCACCAAGTCAGTGCAAGGGTGATTGAAGTACTAACTATCGGTGTACAATTATAAAGACGTAGCACATTTCCTAAACAACGTGTCACATTCAAATTCTTGGCACTTCTCCAATGTAGAAAGGACATCGAGGGTAGCAGAAGATTTTTGAAGGAAGATTGCAGACCCATGAAAATGCACAGGAGTTCTTAATGCTGCTAACGCACCACAATCCCTTGATTTATGCATTGACTTGCCTTTTTCAATGGAAGAGCACGACGCGGCTCTCGCTTGTTGCAATCAATCGTGGTCGCCCGGCCCAGACGGTATATCATACCGCCTATTATGCAACCTTGGTTCGTGTTGGGAGTGTTTTACTGGAGGAGTTCCATCAGTCTTTGGGAGCTGGAGCTCTTTCCAGAGAATGCAAAACAAGCCGTTTGGTTACCATTCTCAAACCTGAAAAGTCACCTCTATATCTGTCGTCATACTGACCAATAGCACTGGCTTGTTGCGTGGGCAAGTTGATAGAGTGAATGATTCTTGCCAGACTCTAGTGGTTCTTTGAACGCTACAAAGTAGATCCTGAAGCCATCACCGGCTTTCGCCGCCTTCGTGGCTCCATTGACTACTTCATTGACCTGGTGACTTCCGTACAACATAAAAAAATGAGCTGACGGCTATCTGTAGCATTGTTTTTGATATAAAATGAGCTTATGACAATGTCTTTCAAGAAGCCATACTTGACGCCCTTGAGTCAGTTGGCTTGGGTGGGCGAATGTACCGCTGGATCTGTGCCTACCTTCGATGAGATTATTGTTTATGGAAACTGATGATGGGCCGACAGCTGAGAATTACATACACCGTGGTGTTCTCCAAGGTGGTGTATTAAGCCCCACACTATTCAGTCTAGTTATGATCGGCCTCGGGAAAACTATACCAGAGTCTGTGCATATATCTACCTATGCAGACGCTATCGGTGTTTGGGCATCTGGTGAAACACGTCCGCAGATACGTGCGAGACTTCAGAAAGCAGCGAATTCTATTTCGGCGTACCTTAGAGAACAAAGCCTCGAAATTTGTCCGGACAAATCGGCGTTGGTTGCGTCCATGCGGGAGGCAATGACATCATCTCTCATCACCATCAATAGAAAAACTGTCTGCTACACCCACACAAACAGGCTCCTTGGGGTCACCATTAATCTGGCGCCGACATGGCTGCCGGAAACTTCACTCTGCCAAATATTTCGTCAGTTGATGCAGATGACAGCGATTGCCCGGGATGCCAAAGCATCAGCGGTGTTTCCAGTTCTGCAAGACATTTTTGCGACGCAAGACTTCTTCATTGAACTTTCTTACTTTCCTGCGGCCCGAACGCCGGTCGACATCATGCCGCTGCCAGGGTTATCAACGTTCGGTTGCGAACGGCAATGCAGCTGGAAACAGTGGAAGCACTGAGACAGCAAAGCGCTACAAAAGCACTCCCACCATTCAACCACTTTGGGATCTGGCGTCGGCATGGCTGCCGGAAACTTACGACGAGTATTTCTTCAGTTGATGCAGATGACAACGACTGCTCGGGACGCCACAGCATCGGCGGTGTGTCCAGCTCTGCCGGAGTTTTCTGTGGCACAAGACTTCTTCGTTGAATTTCTTTGCTTTCCTGCCGCCTGAATGCCACTTGACATGACGGCGCTGCCAGCGGTATCAACGATCGGTTGCGAATGGCAATGCAGCTGGCGACACTGGAAGCACCGAGACAGCGAAGCGCTACAAAACACGACCACCATTCAACCACTTATGGATCTCGTGCCGACATGGCTGCCGGAAACTTACGCCGAGTATTTCTTCAGTTGATGCAGATGCCCGGGGTGCCACATCATCAGCGGTGTGTCCAGCTCTGCCGGACATTTCTGTGACGCAAGACTTCTTCATTGAACTTCTTGCTTTCCTGCGGCCCGAATGCCAGTCGACATGACGGCGCTTCCAGCGGTATCAACATTCGGTTGTGAACGGCAATGCAGCTGGAAACAGTGGAAGCACCGAGACAGCAAAGAACAACAAAGCATGCCCACCTTTCAACCACTTAGGAATCTGGTGCCGACATGGCTGCCGGAAACACGCCGGGTATTTCTTCAGGTTAGTTACTTTTATTTCCCTGTATACTGAAGGCCATTCAAGAAATAGGCGCGAGATCCCGCTGCTGTTCTTTGCTCGGTGCTCTGCTACCTGTCGGCCCAGCACGCAAATGCTGTCGCGTGTGGTCATATGATGAAATCGCTTTTGCTGTTATCTGGAGATATAGAGATAAACCCCGGCCCTTTAACGCCGCAACAAGATAAGCAGATGTTTGACACCATCATGACATTACCTTCAATGCAGAACTCTCAGCCTGCCATTCTTGATGAACTCCGCTCTATTCATGCTAACCACGGCGCGTTTCAGCAAAAATTAACAAAAGAAATATATTCAGTGCGAAAAGAACAACAGGCGCTAGAGCAGCGGGTGGCAGATGTAAATAATACTTTAACGCGTGTATAGAATACCACCCCCTAGATAACACGGACAATAAACAACTTGAGCAACTTGCAGCTCAAGGTGGAGAGCTTTGCGCGTGCATGTAAGGCTGTGAAAGATTGTCAGGACGACCTCGAAAGTAGTTTTCGACGAAATAACTTGGTATTTTATAGTTTCCTAGATAATGAGAATGAAACGTGGGTATAATCAGAAGAAAAAGGTATTTTCTTTTGTTCTAGTGACCTACAGCTCACAGCTGCCCCTGACGCAATTGAACGAAGTCACTAATTTCGCCTATAATCAGCGGCGAGAAAAAGGCCCGGTATAGTAAAGTTTCTAATTTTTTAAAAAAACGAACGTGCGCTGAAATATTCTGGCAAGCTAAAGGGAATCAGTGAAGACTATTCACCAAGGTCAGGCTAGAGAGGCAAAAACTGATGCATTACGCAAAAGAAACGGGTGGTGATTTTACGCTTCATTTCAATAGGTTATTCACGAATGACCAAATATTCTTGTATGACAGTGTTGAAGATAACGTTATGCCTAAGAGTAGATAGCAATCACCTCGAAATGCCGTCCTACTGAGAAAATATATAAGAAAAAATGAACTAACTTGCAGTGTAGTTAACTGCCGCATTTCAAAAAAAAACGAAATTTCTTTCGTTATTAGACATGACTAAACTACACATAGTTTTTGGCACGGAAACTTGGCTAAATACCTCCATCTCAGATCATGAATTTGCTCCGTTGACCTACGCAGTATACCGAAGGGACCGCACGACGCATGGTGGTGATGTGTTCCTAATGATCCATAACAGTATCAGTATAGGGTTCGTATCCAAGGTGATAGTGACTTGTGTGAAACGGTGTGGTGTAAGGTTATGCATAGCGGTGGCTCAACTGTGACTATTGGTTCCTTTTACAGGCCCCCAAGTACTAAAGCGCCCCAGCTTTTATTAACTTTAAGCAATATTTTGTCAGCCCTAAACACAACATACGTAATGGTTGCTGGTGATTTTTACCTACCCGATGTTACATGGTTCTGTCACTGCTACATAGAGCTATTTAAGAAATCGTGAATGTTCATCAGTTATATCAGCTTGGGACAGCCCTCAAAAGGGTGTGCCAGTGCAAACGTATTAGACCTGTTTTTTTCCAATGATCAAACGCTTGCTTCCTCTGTTGTTACAGTACCAGGTATTAGAGATCACGGCGTTGTCCTTGTTGATATAGGCTTAGCCGTAGCTCAACAACGAGTTTTGAGGTCAAGAAAGATGTTTTCATATGAAAAAAGAGACTATGCTTCTATTTCAAGAAAACTAGACGCCTAATTACCCGAGTTTCAAGATCTATACTCGCATTCGAACGTGAATGACGTGTGGAATGTGCTAAAGACAAAACTGTTATCACTAACTCAAACTTTTGTACCATCGTGAGTTATATCAGCCAAACAATGAAATGATAAACTGTGACAAATTGAGGAGCTTCAAGTGCTCTAAACATAAGAGATCGTCTCTATTTCAAATATTGTCAGACCTCAGACTTTGAAACATACAAACAGGTGAAACCACAAGGTGAGAATATAACCAAAGATTTCAGAAAAGCAGAGAAAGCGTACTTAGGTGATCTCAATATTGAGGTGAAAACGAACCCGGAACTCGCCTGAAAATAGTTTAAAATGGAGACAAAGGCTCCTGGTGGTATTCCTGATATAAACGATAATACTAAATACTTGTCGGACAGTACAACTAAAGCTGAGTGCTTTCACCGGTACTTTCAGTCTGTGTTTTCAGTTTTGTCAGTGGTTCAAACTACAATGTGCAATACGGTGACGTTATTAGAAATGCCAGCGTTTGAAATTTCAGAGCAAGGTGCTAAAAAAAAAACCTTAGTGGGAAATCAGCATCAGGGCCAGATCATATTCCAATCTTCGTTTTAAAGAACTGTGCTCTGAAAATCAGCCCATTTCTTACAGCTGTGTTCAGAAATTTTTTATTGCAGTGTGCATTACCTGATGATTGAAAACGAGCAATTGTAATTCCTATTTTCAAGAGTTGTAACAAGTCAAGCACCTGCAACTCTCAGCCCATTTCGTTAATGTGTGTGCCCTGTAAAACTTTTGAATATAATATATACTCAGACTTGGTAGAGCATCTTTACACTAACATTTTTTTTTCTGTCCAACACAGCCTGGCTTCCGGAAAGGATTTTCCTGCGACACGCAACTCGTAGATATACGCATAACATCGCCGCAATGTTAAATTCCGGTAGCCAAATTGATTGCATTTTCTACACTTTAGCAAGGCTTTTGACACTACTACACACTCGCTCCTTTTAAAGAAATTATCGTGTCTCAATATATCTGCTAACACACTGGCATGGCTACAAACTTATATCTCTAGTAGAAAAGAATGCACCATCATCGATAGCACGTCGTTGTCACATGAACGCGCAATTTCAGGAGTACCACAAGGCTCAGTCCTGGGGCTGCTTCTCATTGATTTATAAAAATGACCTTGCTGAATGCGTGGACACTCAAGCGAGGTTGTACGCAGATGAATGCTGCATATATAGTGAAATTAAGTGCCCACGAGCTTCCTAACAACTGCAGAAAGACCTCGAGTCAGTAATAACATGCTGCAGTACGTGCGAAATTGAAGCTTAACGTGTCCAAGTGCAGTGTCGTTAGGTTTACCAAGAAACAGCAGCCTCTTATGACAAACTACTGCATGGAAAGCATACAATTATTCTTTGTAAATGAATATAAATATCTTCGCGTTGTCATTACCAGCACACTTTCGTAGAATGATCATGTTCGCACGGTATCAGTTAAAGCCCGTCGCGTGCTGAACGTTCTGCGCCGCCATTCCAGAACCAGCCTCTCTGTTCTGAAACAAATTCTTTATGTGTCAATTGTTTGCCCATTTTTAGAATATGCTTGCACTGCCTGGGAACAGGCCACAAAGGTAAATATTGATGCATTGAAGCACATCTAGAAACGGCCTGCTTGGTTTGTGATGGGTGATTATGACTTCACCAGAAAGTCTAGTGAAATTTTCAGTGCACTTAGTTGGCCGTTACTGTCTTCAAGGTGCCAATATATCAGGCTATGTCTTTTCAACAACCTTATAAACGACAAAACTGCAATTGATAAAAATAAATACATCAAACCACTAACATACACCTCATCACGATGCGACCATTCCTGAAGACTATGCTAATATATGAGTCAAACAACAACCTATGCAAATACTTTTTTCTTAAAGCTGAACACGGATAAAACAGTCGTTCGAAAAGTATTGTAACCGCACCTGACACAGCACTTTCTTCACTTTTAAAAGAGTCTATGATCACACAGTAATATTGTATGCTGTGATTTATATATTTTTATTTGTTTTTATTTTTTGTGCCGTGCGATTTGTTCTCGCTGACGTATATGTACTTTGAATTTGTACCCCCTACCACAATGCCCCCAGAGGGCGGAGTAGGTACAAATATAAATAAATAAATAAATAAATAAATAAATAAATAAATCTATGCTGGTGTTCTTATGTGGCCACTCTAAAGGAGCGCCTAACAGCCATCTCCTAGCTTTTCAACTTCCTCAGTGAAAAAAAGTGGAGCAGATCAGTACATGGACGTTGTTCAGTACAGGACGTTGTTCCTGGAGTACCTGCGGTACAGCTTGCAGTTTTAACAAACTCCCGCAAAAGTTTATACGCACAATCGAAAACGCCCAGAGCAAGGCACTCAGAGTTTGCCTTGGACTACCACGCTGCACATCCACAGCGCACACCATCGCAATTGCCAAAGATCATCCGGCCACAACGCGCATTACCCTAGAGGGGCTGCAAGCGCATATAAGGCATCTTGATCGTGCCCCTGCTCACCATCTCGCTTGCTACGTGTCCAGTAGGTGCATGTCTGTTCTCAGGGTAGTTGTGCTGCATTAGTTTTTTACCACCTCGAGGAGGTTTACGGTTATTTTCGCATCCGCTTCTAGTGTCTGGCGAAATCCTGGCAGCAAAGGTAGAGTTGTGCCAGCCCGGCCTGACGATGTGAGCCCACGTTCGTGTTTCCTCCCGTCCGGCTGTATTCTATGCCAGTGCCAAATGTAAACAATGCCTACACTAGTGGAAGGTCGCCGCTTCGTCTGCAGTGCCCACGGGATTGCACCACACTCCAACGTCCATCTCCAGGTTGGCGCGGTGGCTTGCACTCCTGTTGTGGCCAGCCCAGTTGAACGTGCCATGCCACACGCATGGTGCCCAAAAGAACGTATGGCGAAGATGCTACCAGATTACGCTCGGGCCATTGAATGAGTGTTTCCGCAAAATTTGTGGCTTGCGCGTTTCTTGCTGCGAGCCTTTTTTATAGCTTCAGGAAGCATGATGCACGCAATAAATTTATGTGTTCGTCATAAACAATTTCACTTATGTGGACAACATTCAGTTGCGGTTTCTGAGCGCTGGGTTAAGTAGTGACACAGCAGCATAATGGCTTGGTCACGTAACGACGCAAGGCTGTGATTCACGTCGTGCTAAGTATCATGTGATCTCGCAGATAAGTGTCACACAAGCACCAGCAAAACTAACGCCCCAACAGTGCCCATATGGTTAGCTACAGTAGCCGCGAGCGATGTAGCAACCGATGCTTTGCCAGTCCATGCGTGGAGGAGGTCCTGAGGTCACTCAGGTTGCTACAGATCTGCTTTGACGCCACTACAATATTCATCGTCCTTCCTATGGATATACATCAGTGCTGGAGGCGCTAGCGAAGGGTCTTGATGTAGATATAGAACATTTATGTAGGCTTTGGAAGTGAATTTGGATACATTCTAAGCGTGTGCTGTGTCTGACCCTTTGTGTACAGTATCCTTGTATACAGAGTAAACCCACAACAAGCTTGTTATAGCCTCAAAATTTGAGGACACCTCCGCTTTAACATGTACAGCTACCAGAATGCTTTGTTCATTCATTCATCATGGATGTTAGTCGTTGGGTTGGAGACGTACCCCAAGTGTGAACAAAGGTGCATTCATGCCAAACTGGGCCATAGCTGCGGAACACAAAAAATGCATTGTGCAAATCTTTCTATATCACTGTACAGTAAACATTGAATTTCTGGTGTAGAGGCGCGTTTTATTTTATGCGATACCAAGTTTGACAAGGAGATCGACAATAATTTTTTAATAAATTGCCGATATTATACTTTTTTCAACTTCTACAATTTTCATATATTCAGGTTTGAGCATAATCGAAATTCGTTTGTGTGTAATAATGCAAACTGTGTTTCTTGTGCATGCTTATTTATATTACTACTATATTAATAATATTACTCGTATTTGATTGATTTGTGGGGTTTAACGTCCCAAAACCACCATTTGATTATGAGAGACGCCGTAGTGGAGGGCTCCGGAAATTTTGACCACCTGGGGTTCTTTAACGTGCACCCAAATCTGAGTACACGGGCCTACAACATTTCCGCCTCCATCGGAAATGCAGCCGCCGCAGCCGGGAATCGAACCCGTGACCTGCGGGTCAGCAGCCGAGTACCTTAGCCACTAGACCACCGCGGCGGGGCTTACTCGTATTTCCAACACGTCAACCATCCTTTAAAAGAACAATAACCTGTCGTGCTAAGGGCGAGTGTATTACGGTGATCTGCCAGCTCGTAATGAGATCATTAGTTTTCTGACTTCAAAAGGCAGAGAAAAACATTGTGTTTTGCTCATAATCATAGCTACTAGTGGCGCTGATGGACGATTTCAAGTTTAATTGCACATACATAACCCATAAAGTGGACGGGGAGATGGCCATCATAGTAGGTCAGTTGGTAGACCATCCGAAGCATCATTCGAAGGTGGCAGGTTTGGTCCCTGCCCATGATAAGTTATTTTTTCTTCCACTTTTCTTTCTTCACATTTACAGTGCAGTTACTACCGAGAAATACTTTCCTTAGCAGTTTCGTCGGTTGGTATTCATTATTGTTGTCTAAGTTAGTGATTACTCTGGGGAAGGAAAATTTTTTCTTTGTCGTTGGCTTTCCAGCCTGCAGCCACTAGGGGCCACCGTTGAAAGTGCCCCATTAAATTTTCTCAATGAGGGTTGGGGCTCACACCCATATTTTCCTCCCGGCAGATTTAACTATAGACTCAGGAATACCTTAACATCATTTCATCACCTGATTACAATGTCTGGGATTCAATATCACCGCGCGTCCGCGGCTTTGCCGCGTTGCCATCAACAGCCGCGCTGCCGCTTTGAAGCAAGGGCCCCTGGTAACATTTGCGGCGGGAAATATTACCACTTATTTGCTTGCTCAGAAATTGTTTATGCCCATTCGTAAATGCATAGTGATCCTCTGACGAGTATTCCAACGGATATCTAACCGCTTATTTATGTCATTCTCAATAGAGGTACAATGAGCACACTAGAGTGTTACGTGCATGCTTCTGTAGCTTCGAGAATGGAATTCCTCGACTTAGGTGGAACGAAAGAAATTGCCTGAAAGAAGACAAACGCCGTACAAGTAGGGCGACAATCACGCAGACATCACTCCACTGTTTAAATGTCTATTAGGTGCCGTCAATAGTACATTCTCCAGCGGTGTTCCTTTGAAAACTACCGCAAATATCCCACATGCGTTTCTGACTCCATGCGCTTTCTTGCGGTCGTTTTTCTCAACGCTGCTTTACCGTGCTCCGCACTGTCTCTCTGTTATGAACACCGTAGTAGTGCGAGCACGGAGCAAACTAATCTATTCCGGAAGCTCAGGCCATCTTACATAAGCACACAACAATTGGCTATTGTACATTAACTATGATAAACTCATTAGCAGCAGGCTTCTGAATTGGCTAAGAATATCGCACATTCGCTGCTTCAACCCCTTTCACTTTCCTGAAAAACAACAAACAAACAGAAACTGAATATTTGGCGTGCAGACAAATGTTTCAACTCCGGTGTATGTTTAAATTTCAGTGTATGCAAGGGAAATGTTTAAATTCCAGTGTATGCAAGGAAAACTATTCAAGATTCTTTTCACATCTTTAGCAAGTGTGGTGGTTTTTTCAACACGGGTTTTGTAGAGCTTAAGTCGACGTACTGCAAGAAGCGATTCTTTCGCAAGAAGCAACTCGGGCTCGAACATTGAATTGTCTCGCATATTACGGCAACCTGAAAACAGATAATAAAGCAAATATAGTGAATTCCACTTACGAAGCCATATGAATACAACCACGCATTCTTTTTCCCGTGTTCTTGGGAGCTGTATGTCGAATGCATTCCTTTATGACTCAGAGACGGTGAAAAGTTGAGTTGTCTCTACAGCGAAAGCTGGTGTCAGATCACAACAAGGGTGCCGTATTTGTCAGCCGCCGCCGCTGCCGCTGGTGTTCGTAACCAGTATCCTACGAAATAAGAACAATAAACTAAATAAAAACATTTCATGGATGCAACAAAGCGAGGCTAGAACCCGGGTCCTGTCCTTGGCAGCCGACATTCTACGGTAGAATCATGCTGTTTTTATACTATCTTTATTTTTTTTTGTTTCAGTATTGCCGGAGCTTGAACACAGAGCCATGTCAACTCTCAAAACCCTGTGCAAAAAAGTATATACAAGTGCTCTATCGAGAACAAACCACGTTAACAAGTGCAGGATAGCGAAATAAAAGAGCAAAATAACAACCAGGTGCCACAAAATGCAAATTGTGTTCTCAGGACTCACACCATATGGTGTAACAAATCAGTCGTTGATACTTCCACCGCTTTACCAAGAGTCAGCTGTAATTATTCGCCGTCATCACCCAGCGAACCAATTATTGAATTAGTGGGTACCGTGCAAGCGTACTTGTATTAGCAGCACCAAGAGAGTTTGCAACACGTTCTAGAAGGGCATTCCTCCTGTTTTCGCTGAGACTATGCTGCGCATTCCGTTCAAACCTGGTGTGTTTTTTTTTTGGGGGGGGGGGGGGGGGAGGAGGATAGAGTGTTACACAAAAATGAGGTCGTCTGTTCTGTAAGCCCCTTGTTGGTAGGGATTCACGAGTATTCGCAATTTTGAATAATGAATCGAATATTACTGCCTAATTATTGCTCAAATCAAATAGCGCATGCAGAAAACATCGAACAATTAACCAGCATCTCTAACTACCAGCAACAATAAAAATTCTTACATGAATGAAATAATGGAACAGCCAGGGAAAACGTTTCTTGTTTTCATCAAATAATTATCCTGACTCATAGGACTCCTGTACTTAGGGTACTATTGACGCAATATTGACGAAACCATCAAGGTTTTTCTTTGTGTAAAACGCCAGTGCCATAGAAGTTAGGGTGTGAATAATCTACTACATCCCTTGACATTACATGAATACAGTACTATCACATTCATAATAATGCTATTTGATGAAAATTGTTGAACAGTTGTTTCTATCTTTATTTAAAAGCTGTGCACAAAGAACCCCCTTCAATACTGCAGTCTTCTTTGCATTTCGTCCTGTAGTTACAAAATATTTCGAAGTTTCCATTTTCTGGTGTATGCGAGCTTAAATATGTTCAAGTATTATGGTATTATTCTATTCTTGGTTAAAACTAGCAAATTTTTTTTCATATAAAAAATTATATCTTGTTGGCTGTTTTTTAAAAATTCGCGCTATAAATATCTTTGGCTGCATTCACAATGGTTTTCTTTGTAGGCATACACTATTCTAACGGCGTTCGAATTATGATCATATGTTATTCGGGGTCATAGCTATACCATTAGAAAATTCAGTATTTGCACACCCCATTTTGTTCGATTTCGTGATTTCAGTCACGCTATGTTCCAAAGTCACGACAAAAGGCTGGAGGAAAGAATGACGGCAGAAAAGAGATAAGACTGGGACGTTAACGAGGGAGGGACATTCCCAGTTGTGGAGCAGGAAAGCACAGAGTGGAATCTTGAGAGGGGGGGGGGGGGCACGAAAAGGGGGAAGTGATCAATGAATGTCCCTATGCGTGGCACTATACAAAAGTCAAAGACGCTCACATATTCAAGTAGTCAACAAAAACACAAAACTGTTAACTACCTTGTGAGTGGACCGGCGATAGGGACAGTGCCCAACAGCATCTCCACTGAAGAGCGGCCGATCACCCAATCGTCGCAACATGCCAGAAAGTAACTGTCTCTCAGAGGCAAATAGAGGGCAGAAGAATGGCAAGCGAGCGATGTCTTTCTAGTGCACCAAATCTCACATGGTGCGAGAAGAGGATGGAGATAAAATGGGGTGAAGTTGAACTTTAAAAATGCTCCTTTCAGGCCTGATGGTAAATCACAAACTATGGGAAGAATAAGAATGGTCACTCCTTCATAAGCTTTCCGAGGAGAATATTTTCTTGGTAATACTACAGCTGATAGTATATAGACGGATTTCCATTCTGTACATAACTAAAAATCACAAAGTTCAGTTATATTGTTTTGACCAGCATGTGATAATTTTCTCACAATTTCGTCGTGAATGTAGTTCTGAACACTGGCATTACAAAGCGAAAAATATTTGACAGAACTAGTTTTAGCTTTTCGTTTCTTAGTCTGAGCGTTGTGTGCGTTACAGAATTCATCGGTACTAACGAGCAATTGAGATCGTTTTTCCAAAATATTTCATGCGCAAGACATCGGTCACCTTGCTTTGAAGTCCTTGGTCTTTGAAGAGCTGCAAGAATGTAGCCTGTTGCGTCGCGATCTTCGTTTCCGCCTATCAAACGATGTCTCTCACGGAACCTCAGGCGGACAATGTTTTTCGCGCTGATCGTGATACGCATAAATAAAAAAACTGCTGATTCGCATCCGGATGCACAAAAATGCTTCGTTAAATGCACTGTTCCGGTTCGCAATCAGCGCCGCCTGTTTCCGGAATCAGCTGGAATATTCTAAGCCAGTGTGCCAGCTTTTTCTGCATCTCTTTCGATGCCGAGGCACACGAGTGTCATTCGAGGGGTACTCGTTTTGCGGGAAAAAAGTGTGCGTGGCATATGGTGCATATGTATTGACCAGAGGACCTGTGTGGGTTTCTGCAGCCTAGAGTGTTTGTAGAAACGCGCGTTCTTTCGAAGAAAAATAAAGAGGGAGAGAGAGGATGCCCCCAGCCGCACGGATAGACCACCACTGCCGCGACGGCATTCTCGCTGGCGGCTCAGCGGGACCCACTAAGGTATTCCGATGTCGACCACCGCCATTCCAGCAAGATCACCCGCCGCCCCCGGGGTCATATTTTTCTGCGGGAACCAGCGACGGGCCCAGCACTCTCCCTTCCCACGTCTTCGTCCCTCCAGGCCTATACCGACATTCAGCCATTGTTTACAGTCACCCGAGGCAGGACGGCTTTTGTTCTCTTCATCGCAATTTTTATTTCTTCCACAATCAGAGTCGTATATATGCGTATCGCCCTATGTCACCTCTCGTCATGCATCTCTTCTCTTTCCTTAATCTTTTTCTTAATACTGCATCGTATGGGCTTGACGCAAATGCAGTCGTCTGTACATACACCTTTTGTATGTTACCATCCCCCCTCCGAGCTACTCCCAAGCGCAGTCTCTTTCAGTGATGCCCTGCGTCGGACGCCATTAGAGTATTTAGCTATAAAGCAAGTAAACAAGCACGTGCAAAACAGCACACCAAGTGACGTTGCCTTATGCCAGGGCCGTTTAATTTTCCCGCGACGCTAAAGACGGCGTGAGACGGCATAAGCTATATGCGAGGGCGTGCACGGTCGCAAGTGGCTATCAGGTAGCGGCACACAAATTATATGCTGTGTCGGCTGCTCCCTGCTTTGTGGGCCGAAAGGAAAGGACGCACGTGGTTGGGAGGCTGCGGCGCCGGATGCGCACAGAGATGTGCGCTAGTTGTGACGTCAAGTCGGGTGACGTGCCTGGCTATACGTTATTGTCTCGCTAGACATGCTGACGAGAAAGCGATAAACAAATATACGGACGATTAGGAGCGTCTATGAACGCGAAACAGATGTCGTGACAGTGCGCGCCGAGAAAGGAAACACGTAAACATATAGGTAGGCGTGCATACTTTTTTCGTCATGATAGTTAAGGTAGCGCTGTGCAGTTTCGGCGGTAGAGATTCACGAAGCCATACAATATTCGACCCACTTTTTTTTTAACTCCGCGAAGATTCAGGCGCTAGCCACGCCGTGGTGGTCTAGGGGCTGAGGTACTTGGATTTCGACCCGCAAGCCGTGCGATCGAATCTCGACTGCAGGGGGCTGCATTTTCGATGGAAGGAAAATGCTGTAGGCCGGTATGCTCAGATTTGAGTGCACGTGAAAGAACACCAAGTGGTCGAAATTTCCGGATCCCTCCACTATGGCGTCTCACATAATGTTTTGATGGTGTTAGAATGTTGAAACCCCCATACTAATCAATCAATCAAGATTCATGCGTGAACAATTGGAGCGCTTTGCAAGCAGTGCCTCATGAAAACCTTGGCATGCAGTGAAACCTATAATACCTCCACTCTAGAAATTGGTACATGTGATGTGACTAATGCATACGCTATCCCATGCCTGACCACGTAGTGGGTGACAGCATTATGCAAGAAACGAAATACATGAATACTCGGAGATTAGTTATGAATTCGCAAGGCGGGTATCGCTGCACGTATCAAGAATGTCACGACACGCAAAAGGCGACCTCATCGATAAAGTGAATATTGAGTGAGAGAGATAGAGAAGCTGGCTTTCGTGCAAAACTGGTGATGCTATCAATATTCATGGTACTTTAGATACGGTGGTAAGAAATATTCTAAAATGTGAAGGGATGAGACGAGTAGCACTCACACTTGCTGACGCAAACCCAAAACAGTTTTTTTTTCGGAACGTTTCGTTAAGAAATAAACTGTCTCATACCGTGCTACTAAAGTACCAACACTTTGTCAATCGTCTTGCCTCGCCGTAAAGTTGAGGCGCAAGGACGTTCAGAGTCTGACGAAAGACTGCATTTTGCTCCACGCATAACAATTTGTGAGTCATTGACTATAGGGACACACTCGCCTCGTCTACTTCGTCTTCTTTTTCTTCTCCTCATCTCATGGCTTTTACCCAAAGCAGGGGATTGGCCGAGTGTTAGGTGCATTTTTATTAGTTTCTTCGCAATACTACTCGTATACGCTAGGGATAGGTTACACAACAAATAATCACTGAATAATAATACCTAAATGTTTAAAACAATGAAGAATTTAGCTCTATATTCTTTTAGTCTAACTGATAAGTTCCTCTATGGCCTAGTAACCATCCCTGTGACTAGCCCAGAGTAGAGGTGCCGAATTACAGAACAACTGATTCGGATATTTCCAGACCCAAGTTTCGAAGAGGTGGTGCGATGAATCTTCTTCTCACTGATGTATACCATCATTAGGAGAGAAAGTAATGACGGATTGTTTCCTCCTCCTTACAGAAACTACACAGAGGAGACAACGCTTGACTTGCACTATGGAGGTAAAAGTTGAGGGAGGTAACCCGGCAGTGAAGTTTGGTTATGGCCACTTCCATTATTCTCGACTGCGATAACTCACTGTTCCAGGGAAATAATAGGTGCTTATATTTTAGAGAAGCTGTGAAGACAGGGTCTGATAAGCATTTTTTGAAAGATAAGGTGTGAAATTGTGTAATTGTCATGTATTTTGTCAGTGGAAGAACCAGAATGATTCGCATCAAAAGCGCCACCATAGCGAAAGAACCAGTGCTTTCGTTTGAAACAAACCCTTGTGTCTTGATACCGAAATTAAGTGGAGGCATTGTAGGTGCGGGGAAGTAGTATTCTGAAAAGCTTTAGAAGGGGTGTTTTGCTAGATACAGAAAGCGAATAACACACAGATAATAAGCCAGTGATGATTGCTACTACTCTTTCTAAACTGGGTAAATTTGGAGCGCTAACTTTATGACCATAAATTCTGCTATAAGAAGTGGGATAAAATCCGGCAGTTGTAACAAAAAATACCAGTCAAATTGAGGGTAGAATATTTCTATGCTATCTTTTTCCCTAGTTCGCGATGCATCTGTTGCAATAATCACAATCGTTGGCAGATTATTTATATGCTCTTGTAATAACCCGTTTAAAATTCTGGGATGTAATAATTTCGCGTGGTTCGGAAAAATATTGTGGTAGAAAATGTCTGTAAATTTACGTTTCATGAAAAAAGGACCCACATAACGAATTTGTACATTCGGGGAATCGAGTACTGTTTGTGCAAGTATGATTTGTGGCTTGCGAAATCTAGGCTAGTGCTCGGAGAAAAATGTATCGGGATTGGCTATGAGAATAATTTGGTTATGATTAGACAGCGTTTCGTACAACCGTAAAAAAGTCTGCACCATAAATAGGTTAAATCGGTTTGACAGGGATGATGTTCTCGCTTCCCTGCATAATACTGCATTCGCCACATATTTTAGAAGGCCTAAGCACAGCCGTAAAGCGTCTCGCTCTGATATGACTAGTGGCCGAAGCTGCAACGCTCGTGCAATGAAAAAAAGAACACAGCCGAATTCCAATACTGGTCGTACGTACATTTTGTAGACTATCAAATGGGCTTTTGTTCTCATACCTGATAAGCGGCTGCTCAGCCTGCGCAATATACCCATTGCCCATGCTCCTTTTGTTGCGACATATTTATTATGAGCTTGCCAGTTTAGTGGTTCGTTATATATTACTCCGAGATATTTTAATGATTCCACTTGCAGGATATCCTGCAGCTTCTAAATCAGATATATTCTCACCGGATCGTTAACCCGAAAAACCAGCATAGCACACTTATTGGAATTAAGGCTTAACTGCATTCCATCTAGCCATTTCTCGAGTTCACTCAAGTACGACTGCAAAGTTTCGTAAAGGCGATGTATGTCAGCAGTCATACCGAAAAAAGATATGTCGTCCACATAAACATTAGTGTGCACCCCTGATCGATTATGAATAGTAGACATCAAGATGTTGAATAATGCTGTTGAAAGTACTGATCTCTGTGGCATGCCTCAGGTCTGCTTGTGCTTGCAGGAAGAAAAGCCATCTTTAACGCAGTAAAACTCCCTTTCTTATAAAAATTCTGTCACCCATGCTACGATATAAAAAAGAAGTCCATGGCGCCTTAAACGATTTATTAACACAGAATGTCCGACAGTATATTATGCTTTACTGATGTCTAAGGAAACTAACGCAGCGTACTGTTTTTTTTTTATACCGGACACTGTGAACCTGACTTTCGAGGTATACGTGCGCATGCCAGATTGAATGTCCAGATCTAAAGCCAATTTGGCTGGGGCTCAACATCTGTTGGTCATTTACGAATCTTATTATACAACCATGAAGGACCCTTTCAATAAGTTTTACTACATTTGATGGTATATTTATTATCTTATATTGCCGATTTTATATCCAGCCCCTTGTTTTTAAGCACTGGTATGATTTTAGCAATCTTCCACTCATCAGCTAACCATGCCGTCTTAAGGGAGTAGTTTCTTAGGCTTAACAGATACTTGGGGAATTCCTGATATATTATTTTTAGCATTGAGTTTGTAGTTCTATCAGTCTCTGGTGCTGACTTTGGCAGCCTTAACATAGCCGGATCTGATTCCGAAATTGATACTGCTGTGTACTAAAAAATGGCTGGTGTATGGTGGAAGGTGCGTTGTGAATCTATTTTTTAACCCTTGAGCTAATTGATTAAGTGCTCTGTAAATCTTGTGAGGTGTACACCAGTGAGTACACACTTCGTGGCATTGGAATTTTCTTCATAAAACGTATGAAATTGAACAGTGCTCGATTATTTTTTGACCTAGGTAGTCAAAGTGATTATCGTATTCCTTTTCGCGCGTGATACTGTACGTTAAAGTGTTGCCGCAATGATTTGGCAATCTTTTCAATTTTGTGGGCTCTGATTTTGTATTAGACGTTTCCATGCCGCTTTTCTCCTTCTGTGGTCCCGCGTACACTGAGTGTTCCACCATCGACTGGGTGGAGCACTCTTGGTTGACGCCAACGTAATCACAAATTCCGAAGTGGGTTTTAACAGTTCCAAAACAAAAATACAACGTTTTTACCGAGGTGTACATTTCTATCTCTAGATGCTACCTTATTGTTTGGGCAAAAACACTCTAAACGTTTTTATAATTCACCACTGTTTGCGATTTTCTTTCAAATGATTTATTGGGACACTCTATTTCAAAGTATACCGGAAGATGATCACTGTTTGAAGCGAAATCGACTATTCTCCAGGACTTCAGCGGAACACTTGTGCTACAGAACATTCGGTCCAATACTGATCGTGCTCGACCACGAACAAATGTAGGCTTCTTCATGTTTAGGCAGGTTAAATTTTTATGCGTAATCCAGTCCCACAGAAGAGTAACAGCAGAGTCTGTTATAAAACCCCATGACGCGTGATGGGAGTTAAAATCGCCAGTGAGAATTATTTTATTCTTGCAGCTGCTTAAGACATAGTCCAATTGTTGTGTATTGGGTATGCTGTAGGGAAAATATGCATTATTATTAGAGAAAGGGCGGCATGCTTGCATGTAAATTTCAATTGCCAGCATTGCACAGTCAGAGGACATAAACATAAAAGCCAGATTCGCTGTGTGGCAAAATTTGTTTGATAATGTTATGATTACACCACCTCCTAGTGATGGGCGATCTAATCGAAATATTCGAAAATTTTTAAAATGATAATTTTTATCATTCGCAAGCCTAGGTCCTTGCTATGTTATTAGTAAGGATTGAACTGATTAACTAAGCAAAATAAATCTGCTGAAGCGGAAAACAAAGAATGTCAGTTCCACTGCAGAACTTTTAAAGTATCCATGGTGATGCGTGGAAGTCTTCGGGAATGGCTATTTCCAAAATACTTTCTTTAATAATGTGAGCGGGATTTGCATCACCTTTTTGGGTTTTTGAATTGGGTCATGTAGATTTTACTGCGGAGCCAGTTCGCTTCCGCCGCCTGCTATCATGGCTAATTTCCATCTCATCCTGAAAGTCTACCTCATTCGAGGTGGAAGGTTCCGGCACAGTAGGCTTCAGATTTGCCTGACGTTCCAGCTGCGGTGTTGAATTAGGCACCTCTGTGGTGGCTGCTGTTGTTACGCAAGACGTCGGACTGGTCATCGATGCTACAGCTTTAGAAAGTAGTAATGTCATCTGTGAGCAAAACACTTGCGAGACACACTTAGTTACAGTAGTTATTATCTGATTTAGCGCCTTCGACATTGCTTTTTTAACTGCTGACTCAACAAGATGTAAACGTTTGAACTAATTTAATGACTCTTGCCTCGCAGCGACACCAGCATATCTGAAGGTCCACTCTTTGACAACAGCAATTGCTTCTCGCCGTGAACATTTCCGCGTATGCATTATTTCTAGCAACTGCATTTTGTTTGACCTTGCCTGACAATTCATGTATTCAGCTGTATAGTCTCTTACAAGTAGAAAGCACTTTTCTATCTCCGCAGTGTATTTATTGAAGGGATGAGTAGCACCAAAGGCTTGGCATCGGGAAGCTGATTTGCAACCCCCTAGGCTGTGATCAAAACGCCAGCAGTTCCTGCGCTGAAGAGGACGAGAACCTAGGCGTTCTACACGAGCGATAAGTGACCATATTTTCAATTCAGAGGGGCAAGAAATGCCGGCAAAGTTGGCAATAACCGATTCTGTGGGAACTTTCTCACCATTCACTGCCCGATTACACCGGTATACGGCTATGACGCCCGCCTCCGACAGCTTCTACAGAGTCCCGGGTGGTGACAATCGAGAGTCAACTCTGCGAAAAATTCCCTTCGTACATACTAAATGAGGCGGAATGAACGCACTCACCAGAACTGATGCAAATGTCTAGCACTTTAGGAGGTCCGGAACACATGATGAATATGACGATCTCCATACCACACCACCTCTTCTAAACTGTCGAACGTCGCTTATCAATTGAAAGTGCGATGTCATGGTCTGGAGCTCCACCTAGACAGCTTTTGGGTTGTTCAGCCTGAAGGCACCAGCGCAACAGGGTTGCTGTTAACACCACTGCGAAAAAAAGTATTGCAACAGCAGTTCATCATTAGGCAAAGAGGCTGACCAAGAGCTGTGCCCTTGGGCAGAAAACTAATTAGTCATTGGCACGGTTGCAGTCGTCTAAACAATAGTAATCAATGCCGCTCAGAAATGAACACCGGTCAAATTTACCCAAGACTCGGACAAACCACCGGTCAAAATTTCAGCTCAGCAGCCTCGGCTTCAGCAGCAGCTCCTGGTCCAGAAACACTGCGAAAAACACTGCGGTCACGGTTCAGCCAACCTCTGTCTCCTTCTGCGTCCAGGCTCATGTCTTAGCGCCTAGTCTTTGGCGGGTCGGCTGAACTTGAACCCCTATGCCATGACCCAAGTTTTCGTTCATTGAGATAAAATATGCTTTTCTTACCGGAATTTCATCTGAGCGATAAAGGCGCAGAGGGATCGAGTGCTGGTTTTCTAAACTGTATACACTGAAATATTTTCTTAAGATGTATAAGACTGAGAAGAGAGAGAAAGAGAGGGGTAAATAAACGGAAAACAGGCATCAATATAAACTGTATATTTAAAAAAATGAACTCTGAGAGAATACAGCAGGATACTTGCCGAAATTTTCTTACATCTTGAGGGGTGTATATTTCGCTTGTATTATATTGTGAACTGAACTTTACTAGACATATATATAGAACATGTTTACACACCAAGAACTGTGGGATAAAAGTGGCATATAGGGAGCTTGACAGGCCCCACCTCCCCGAACAATACAGCAGTGGCAAAATCACCAAGATTTCTCGCTTTTCGCAATAATACATTAAAAATACACAAAGCAAAGCGATAAAAACTTCAGTAAGAAACATACATTTTCAACAAAGAAACTAGGATAGTATTTGTAAAACTAGTTGACAAAATGTCTTTTAGGAAACACGAGGTATGTTGTCATCGCATAGTTTATACTTGTTTAAAATTGAAGAAAAACCGTAGGAGGGTGCTTGAAAACCTTATTTTGTGCGTTAATGCGGAACTGCCCAATATTTGGTGTGTCTGCTTGAGCGAGATCATTAGTTGATTGACACGTGCACGACATTCCTCATATAATGCTGCCCTTAGCCGTTTCATTTTTAAAAGTAATAATAGGCAGATACTGATAAAAGTGGTCAACTCGGATAATTTTGAATTTGTAACATAGGCGAACCAATGAACATGATAGCAACAAATACGAAGATCACGTACCGAATGGGAAGCAGATCGAAGCTAGCCCGCATTTCTCACGCACAAAGGACGCACAGAACGTACTCACAGTTACAGATTAACGCGAAGAAGCGTCTCAGTTGTTGCTTCGCTGTTTCAAAAAAGTGCGCCTTTTGCGCAAATGGAGGCTGTTCAACGATCGCAATGACCTTTGTGCGCTCGGTAACTACAGCAGAATCGTTGCGACTAAACTCAAAGGCTAGCCGAGACGTACGATTTTCCACACTGCAAGATAAGATTGCGCAATCGAGCGTATACACCCCGTTTTTCTGTACGTGGGTCAATGTACGCGTGAGAGATGAGAGCGGCCGCGTGCTCACTGCGCCATCTTATGATAATCTTAATAACACATTAGTCCCCCCCCCCCCGAGATGCCCGCCAACAGCGGTAAGTGGTAGATATGAATTGCTTGCCGTTTGACCGTTGAAAGAGGTACCTCTCGGTGGCTCAGTGATTGGCTCCTCGCATTCACGACGCGGAGGTTCCACATTCGATTCCGTGCGCCGGAGTATTTATTGTGGGCTTTTAGTTTCTTTCTTGCGTTTTCAAACATATAGATGTGTATACATACACGGCGCATGACATCGACGCCGACGTCGATGTCGACGCCAACGGCGATGTCGACGCCAACGGCGAAATCCAGCCGAGAGTGTCCTTATAAATGCTATCACAATTAAACAGATCACACGTATGTTCATTGTTATAATTATAGCATTTAGTTATGGGGTCTTAGTCGCACTCCAATGCGGCAGTGCATTTCATTACGATGCGAATATGCAGATCTTAAACAGGGATGTGCGATGAAATATATATAATAATTTCAAAAAATGTCGGCTAGTTTAACATTTTGCGAGTATTTGCCAATTTCTAGTTTTGCACGTGGCCCCTCGTAGTACATCTAGTTAGCCCGCAATTGAGCGGTATTTGCTGCATAGCTTTCGACAAATAGAGTTTAAACTGTAAAAGCCTGTCCAGGTTAGTTATGGCTTTTGTTCGAAAACTATTTTGGTGCTAGCAAGAGTTACACGTTTTATTGCGAACTATAAAAAATATTAGCTATGTGTCCGGCAACGGCTGAACAAGACAACGATCGTGATGGTGTGTAGGAAATGAGGGCAACATATCGTGGGTCATGGCCGGTAATATTTTGAAAAGTTCATATAATTATGAAGACTACTGACAGTTACCTATGCAAATGCTTGAATTTACCTGGAACAATGCGCATGATTTAGTTCCCTGTTCCCTGCAGCTTGAAAATGAAAATGATGTGAGAAGAAAGTAAAAGTTTTTACAGGAATAGGGACCTATATCTTGCCTCATACGCGGAAAACGTTTCAGCAATGTGCGTTTACGCCTGACAATTACGGGGTTTTATGGAAACGAACCCGCCAGAAATCAGTCTTGTACAGCGTTTACACTTCATTCAATTGGAAACACGGCCACGTTTTGGGACTATGGACGCTTGCAGATGCTTTGCAGTTAAACTTGGAGCTCACTGGTTTATTAGTAAAACGTTTGCTGAAGATTAACTTATAAACTTGATAATAATTTTCGCGGGAATAATTATTAAAATTGCGCAATGCTCTTCTGGTGCGAACACGACTATATGAAACTAATAATAACGCGAACACGACTATATGAAACTAACTATATGAAATATAATAACTATGCATTTGTGGCGAAAGGAACTTGTCCTCTCTAAGCCAGTCTAAATGTACCGGGCGTTTGAGAAGTGCGCTAGAGCATTTCGCTGTAAATCAAAGGATGAGTCAGCAAAAATACTACGAAACTACCAAACTTTATACAAAACCAGGACATATATTATGAACAATGCCTTTCATACCCATCAAGATCACTATATACATCAGCATCACAGCGCCTACTGCATGCTAAAGCCCTTTCCTATGTTTGGAGGCGGAAATGTTGTAGGCCCGTGTGCTCAGAATTCATCATCATCATCATCAATATCATCATCCTCATCATCATCTTCAGCCTGACTACGTCCACTGCAGGACAAAGGCCTCTCCTAGATTTCGCCAGTTAACCCGGTCCTGTGCTTGCTGCTCCCAATTTATACCCGCAATCTTCTTAATCTCATCTGCCAACCAAACCTTCTGTCTTCCCCTAACCCACTTGCCTTCTCTGGGAATCCTGTTAGTTACCAATAATGACCAGCAGTTATCCTGTCTACGCGCTACATGCGCAGCCGAAGTCCAATTTGCTCTTCTTGATTTCAACTATGATATTCTTAACCTCCGTTTGTTCCCTAATCCACTCTGCTTTCTTCTTGTCTCTTGAGGTTACACTTTCCATTTTCTTTCCATTGCTCGCTGCGTCGTCCTCAATTTAAGCGGAACCCTCTTTGTAAGTCTCCAGATTTATGCTCCGTAGCTAAGTACGGCAAGATACGGCTGTTATATACCTTCTTCTCGAGAGATAGTGGCAATATATCTGTCATATTTTAAGAGTGCTTGCCAACTGTCCTCCACCCCACTCTTATTCTTCTAGTTAATTCAATCTCGTGGTTCGGCTCCACGGTTATTACTTGCCCTAAGTAGACATAGCCTTTTATAACTTGAAGTGCACTATTACCTATCTCGAAGCGCTGCTCTCCTTCGAGGTGGTTGTACATTACTTTCGTTTTCTGCAGATTATATTTAAGACCCACCTTTCTGCTCTCCTTGTCCAACTCCGTAATCATGAGTGGCAATTCGTCCCCTGAGTTACTCCGCAATGCGATATCATCGTTGAAGCGCAGGTTACTAAAGTACTCTCCATTAACTTTTATCCCTAACTGTTCCCATTCTATGCTTCTGAAAACCTCTTGTGAGCATGCGGTAATTAGCATTAGGGAGATTCTGTCATCTGCCTTAAACCTTTCTTGACTGATTGAACACGCTCTGAACAACGGAGGAAGTGTCATAGCAGTGAAGGGTAAACTTGGGATAGGCAAAAATCGGATGTATGCACTAAGGGACCAAGAAGGCAAAATAACTACCAATATGGATAGGATTGTTAAAATAGCGGAGGAGTTTTACAGAGATCTGTACAGTAGCTAGGACAACCACGACCTTAATACTATAAGAACTAGCAGTAACCCAAATGGCACCCCACCAGTAATGATAGAAGAAGTCAAAAGCGCTTTGGAGAACATGCACAGAGGCAAAGCTGCTGGTGCTGATCAGGTAACATCAGATCTGTATAAAGATGGAGGACAGATTGTGTTAGAAAAACTAGCCACCCTGTTTACAAGGTGTCCCCTGACCGGAAGAGTACCAGTCTTGAAAGAATGCTAACATCTTAATACATAAGAAAGGAGATGACAAGGACTTGAAGAATTACAGGCCGATCTGCTTGCTCTCCGTAATATACAAGCTATTTACAAAAGTAATTGCTTGCAGAGGTAAGAAAACATTAGAATTCACTCAATCAAATGAACAAGCAGGATTTCGAACAGGCTACTCAATAATCGGTCATGTTCATACTATCAATCAGGTTACAGAGAAATGCTAAGAATATAACCAATCATTATATATAGCCTTCATAGATTATGAGAAGGCGTTTGATTAAATAGAAATATCAGCCGTCATGCAGACACTGTGGAATCAGGGTGCCGATGAAGTATATATAAACATCCTGCAAGAAATCTACAGGGGATCAACTGCTACCATAGTGCTGTTTAAAGAAAGCAACAAAAATCAATCAAGAAGGGTGTAAGGCTAAGATTTGGGTGCGCATAAAAAAACTCCAGAAGGCTGAAATTTCTGGGAACCTCCACCACATCGTCTCTCATAATCATATGATGGCTTTCGGACGTTGAACTTCATATATCAATCAATCAATCAATCAATCAATCAATATCTTCCGTGTTCTGTCAATCAACCCGGTCCTCTGATTTCTGCTGCCACGTTATACCTGCAAACTTCCTAATCTGAATTCCTTAACTAATTTAATTACGATAGCAATTATGTGGACAGTCTCGGCTGGTTTTTGCTATCGCCACCACCACTACTGTCATTCACGTATCTATATATATGTATAAACTCCAGAAATAAAAAAAAACTCACCCTGTATCTGCATGTGTCATTCAAAATGTCGTCGAAGGTAGTCTTACGTCTGGAGAGAGTAAAAAAAACGTTTATTCGATGTTCGGCGCGAGAAAAGCGGCGATTGGGATTTTGGAGGCAGTGTTTCAATACGCGTAGCGGAAGCAAACGAGCGCATCCAGGTACTATGGTGTGAGACAACAGTGCCTGGATGTGAGGCCGTGGTCGTACAGCGGTTAGTACCTTGCGTTGTGAAGACATGAGCGCCATGAGCGCCAAAACAAAAAGATGGCCTTTGATATGACACGCGCTCTGCGTGCGCCCCCGTCTGAGAGGACATTATGGGCAGAATGCAAGGCGATGGGAAGCTGTCACCACCGTGTCGCCTTAGCAGAGCGTAAAAAACTTGCCTTTTCATCAATAGGGTTGCATTATCAGCCCAGCGGGTTAAACGCTAGAATCTCTAGAATTATTTATGTATGCCTTGTTTAGCATGAAGTAACACACCACATTGTATTGGCGTGTTGATATTGTGCCTCTTATATGCACAATCTTTCTTTTTTATTCAACAATTACAAGTATGAACGCAGAAACCAAAGTGGAATTGGTGGGCGCTGTGAATTTCGTTGAATTTCAGCCGATCGTTTTTGCGCACAAGCAGACAAACAGCCAGACAGACCAAATTTTTTTCGTTTAAGTACCCCAAGCAAGATTATCATCTTTAATAAAGCCGCCCGCACTGAGCACCACTTTTCTCGCGATGCGCCGACAGGTGCTAACCTCCCAAGCGTACTTTGCCCGCGGTTGGGGAGGAGGTTGAATGCTTGTGCACGCACGCTTATCTTTCGGAGGAGAGAATCGTGTGTCTTTGGCTTTCACCGGAACGAATGCGATAGTTGCCGTGCTCACAAAGACCACTTCGCTGGCTGAGCAGGCCCCGTTTGCGAAAGGAGCGTGCTTTTCATACACAGCGAAATAACAACTGGAACACTTGTTAGTTTGCACTCATCTCTATCGGTTTTTTTTATTTAAGTATACTGCAGACCTTCTCGGTCCAAGCAGGAGTGGTACATAGGATATACAAACAATGATGTGACGTACAGAAAGGCACCGACACAATCCAAGAAAAAAGTAGCCAAAACAACAGTGTCATAATGCAACGTTCAGAATCATGCTAAAAGGACAAACCAGTCAAAGGGAAAGGAACTTCTCACAATAAATCCCTATTTGTACATTTGCGTCTATTGTTCAAAACTTATAGTTTTAATCTTTTCAATAAAGGATTCTACGGTGTCACAGTTCACAGCTAATAATGGAAGTTGATTCCAATATGCAATTGATGACGGAAAAACAGAGTTTTTGTGAATGTTGTTGTGACTTGTGGGCATTCGTATTGTCTTATTGAGGTTAGTTCTCGTGGAATGCCTGAAAGGTTCAAGAAGATAGTCTGATCTGGATATTGTATATTTCCCATGATAAAGAAGATACAGGAATTTAGGTTTAGAATGTATTCTCCGTTCGGAAAGGCAATGAAGTTCGGCTCTTTTACGCAGATTAGTAACACTGGTATACCTGGAGTAATCGGAAAACACAAATCGAACTGCTAAGTTTTGCACTCGCTCAATTATACAAATGAGAAATTTATGATGTGGACTCCAAATTATAATTGGTGACGACGTTTCGCGCATCGCTTTGTTGCGATGGCAAATATATGGACACTCTTAGCTGAATTTTACTGCTGGCGTCACCGTATTTCACCGCACATGTATACGCACCAACATATATGAAAATACAAGAAAGACAAAAATTCCAGAAAAATAGTTTGGTGCACGGAATCGAAATTCAGTCTTCTGAATCATGAGTGCAAGGCGTTAATCACTGAGCCACCGAGAAGCACATCCTCTCTCTTTCAAACTGGGAGCTATTTATACCTACCACTTACCGCTGCTCATGGGCATCTCGGGGTAAACTATCATGCTTTCAGCATTACCAGCAAGTTGGCGCAATAAGCGTGCGTCGCCGCATCGCGTGGTGGCGCGGGCTTCTATCCGCCACACGTACTTTGCCCTGCTTAGAGGAAAGGGCGACGCTCCCTCGCGCGCCTTTATCTAATGGTGGGAGAATCGTACGTCTTGGCCGGCCTCGGGCTTTACCTGAACGATTTTGTTGTAGTTACGGGGCACACAAAGTTCACTCCAGTCATTTCAGTCTCCCTTTGCGAAAAGCGCTTGCTTTTCAGACACAGCGAATTAACAACTTAGACGCTTATTTGCGTGCATCTGTACCTGTGAGTATCTTTTGTGCGTCATTTGTACGTGAGAAACGCGAGGAATGTTTTAATCTGCTTTACATTCTGCGTGTGACCTTCCAATTTGTTGCTCGCGTTCAGTGATTTGCCTTTGCGGCAAAGCCGTAACTTTTTTGTTTCAACAGCGCACTAAGGGTTGATAGGTAAACGTTCCTTGTTCGCTTTCTCCCTGTGTGTGTTGTTCTCATGTGCCACTTGTGCGTGTGCAGCTGGCTGTACATTTTGATATACTTGCCGTTTTCTGCGTTATATTTTAAATTGTTGCAGTCACATTCATTGATTCACCCTTGTGGTAAAACTGTGATGTTTTTGTCTCACTGTCACGCGTTCGCCCTCTCTTGGAATCCAGTCAATTATCCCTAATGACCAGTGGTTGTCCTGCCTATGCGCTACATACCAAGTTCATGCTCATTTCTTCTTAGTTTTAACTATGGTATCCTTAGCCTCGTTTGTTCACAGAGCCACCCTGCTATCTGCCTTCCTGTATCTTATAGTTACACGTATCATTTTTTTCTTTCTGTCGCTCGAAGTTTTGTTTCACTCTGAGTCAAACACTTTTTGTAAGCCTCTGAGTTGTTGCTCTGTAGGTTACCGCCAACAACTTGCAGCTGTGGCATACCTTCCTTTTGAGGGGTGGTAATAAACTGCCGAGTTTTTATTTGGCCACGTACTTTGCTGTCATAGCTTGGCTGACAAAGGAAACGGAGAGTGGGCTTCTTTATCCACTAAATATTGTCTGTAACATGAACGAATACTATAGCAATAAAGAATAGTGGTAGCAATCACTGTTAAACTCTATAGGGCATACAAGATGAAGGTGGTACAGGCCTACGCATCAGAATGCAGCCATAATGACGTATTAGTATAAAGCTTTTATGAAGACGTGAAACTTGCAATGAGTGAAGTAAAAGCACAGTATATTAATCTGATGGACGACTTCAATCCAAAGTAGGAGAGAAGCAGGCTGAGGACAATGCAGTAGGACGTTCAGCTAGAAATGCCAGTACTAGAAATGCCAGAGTGGAGTAATTATTAAGATTTGCAGGACGCAATAAAATTACGGATCTTGAATAATTTCTTACAGAAACGAGTGAACAGCAAGTGGACATAGAGGAGCCCTAATGGTGAAGGTAAGAACTATATAGACTTTATACTGAGTGCACACCTTAGTATCGTGCAGGATGCTGAAGTGCTTAGCAAGGTGCGATGCAGTGATCATAGAATGGTACTATGTCAAAGTCGACTAAACTTGAAGAAGGAATGGCAGAAACTGATACGCAAGAAACCGATCATTGAGCTAGCACTGAGAGGGAAAGTACAAGAATTCAGAGTCTCGCTTAAGAACAGGTATTCGGCTCTCATCGAGGAAACCGGCGTTGGCATTAACGCAATAAATGATAATCTGACGTGTATCATTACGTAGTGTGGAGGGAAAGTTGGAGGTACATTACTTAGACAGGACACAAGTAAGCTGTCCCAGGAGACGAAGGACCTCATTAGGAAGCGTCAAAGCATGAAAGCCTCAAATAGAACAGACAAAATAGAATTGGCAGATCTTACGAAGGTTACAATTAAGCGTGAAGTATCCTATGTAAGGAGGTATAACATGGAGAAAATTGAAGACGCTCTGAAAAACGAAGGAAGCATCTAAGCAGTGAAGAGGAAACTTGGGGTAGGCAGAAAGGAGATGTATCCACGAAGGGACAAGGAAGGCAAAGTAACTACCAATATGGATAAGGTAGTTAAATTAGTGGAGGAGTTTGAGTGGACGAGTTGTACAGTAGCCGCGACAATCGTAATCATATTGCAAGAACTAACAATACCTCAGATAGCATCCCACCAGTAATAATAGAAGAAAAGCCTTGTAAGGAATTGTAGTGTACACGTATCCCGAAAAAGTATGGCCACTAGCGTGGACCCGGTCTTAGCGAGCCGCAGGGCACGCGGTAACCATCGCCGTGGCGAGAAAATGGTACTGCTCATGGTAGCAACACTATATTGTCTGCGGCAACACCAAAACGCAGTACAGGGCCCGTTGCAAAGGCGCGGCGGGAAAGCAAATGGGCTTAATCACATCACGGGCGAAAAGTACTACACAGGGGTGCAGCGAGCACGTCTCCGTGGGCAAAAGTGATTCACGGTGACACCAAGACAAAGGGCCCGGTCAATCGAGTGAGGGAAAAGGCGCTCGCGTTCGCTTCGGAGTGATATGGGTCGGCGCAGTTTGACCAGCCGCTATGACACCGCACCGTTCTTTGGCCTAGCGTTCGCAAAGGGGCAACAAACGTTGAGCGCTCGTCGCGGATGCGAGTCATCCTTGGCGGAATCCGACAAGCCCCCAAACAACAGGAGTTGCCGGACGGAAAAGAAATGTCTGCACACCGTGAGCGGTCCCAGAGAAATCTGATTCCAGAAAGATCTCACTCACTCCAAGGGTTACCGTAGGGCAGGTTTTAAAAGGAGTCAGAATCTAAGCTAAAAGTAGCCAAAATTAGCCATGCAATATATTCTTAGCACCAGCTCTTTTGCAAAATAGAACACGTGATTTTATGAATAGATTTCCTTTTATTATTAAACAATAAATATTATTTTTAATCAGCAAGGCTGTAAAGAGCACAAAATTCATTCGGTTTTCCTTTGTCTCCAAGCCTAGGCCGGTGGGAAACATATAAATAAATTATTTAATGGTTAGTTTGCGCGAACGTTGCCTACCTGGGATAAGTAGAGTTTTTTCCACAGTAACTTAGGCAAATTTTATCTAACAACTCATTGGGAACGACCAACATTGACGCAGTTTTTCCTTGAAGTCGTAAACAAAACTTGATTCGTAGAATCGCCATGAGCGAGTCCAGCTTCATTTTGTCGCGGATATTTTTGGTCACGTTTACACAAGAGAATACGCGCTCGGCATCGTCATTAGAAACTGGATGTGTCAAAAACCTCAGTGCACCCAGCGACAAGGGTGAAAAAGGGCACTCACCAGAAGTGTCCTTGTAAGATGCTGCTGCATGCCAAAATGTCAAAGATGATGTGTGATCAAGTGTGCCGCAAATTTACTAAAGATGCCGTATTTCTCCCTCCAGCTCGATTGAGAAACATTCGAAAGAACGCGGTGGCAGCCTCAGTATGCTTTCACGGCTTTGCCTGCTGTCTATGTCATGCGGATTGACAGCATGCAACCTACGTAGTGCAGCGGAAGAATTAGGAGTCAGCTACTGAAGTTGTGTGGCCATTTGCCGCGAGAACTGGAAGCAGCGCTCTTTCACGACCTCCTGGGATTCTACAAGGACTAGTGGAAGCTCTTCTCTGAAGACGTAACCTGAGTCCGCTACCTCAGGTTGCAGGAATATAGACTTCATATTCACCAGGTCTAGCGATAGCAGGCTCGCTGTTGAGTTTGGCCTTAAAACTGATGGGTGCAACATTTGTCGCAGAACTTTCAAATACAAGTTTAAAGCTCTTGAAAGACAACCAATGGGTCGGCTGCATTTATCTGGAAGATTTTGTTCACCCATCTCACGCTGTGTAAAACTGGGGCAAGAAACAGAAGGTAAGCATGATTCCTTTTTTCGCCATATATCTCTCACAAATTGCGCACGTTGTAGCTACGCTCTTCTGCTTTTTCGAAAAACTGTTTGAGTACCTGATACTGCCCCGAAATTCTTTCAATACAGTCAGCACTAGCAAGCCATCTTGTCTGCGAAAGAGATAAAAGTTTTGGTGGTGGCTCTGCACTTTCTCTGTCAAACTGACAAACTCGCATAAAGTCTCTTATAAGCTGTTTGACGGCAGTGCTAGGCACAAAAAAAGTTTTATGCTTCTCTCACCAAATGCTCGACAGCAGAGGGACTCACTTTCCTTTATTTGGACGCCACAAGCTTCAGGCTGTAGAAAGCGCATTTCACCAAGACCAATTTGTTGCTGTCCTCACAAATACGACTGAAAAGGGAATTGTGGTTGCCACACATTGAATTTGCACCATCAGCACAGAGTCTGAGACAGTTTGTGATTGGCAGACCGTGCTTATCCAAAGCCTTTATTACGGTGTCGAGGGGGGTTTAACGTCCCAAAACCAAAACCACCATATGATTATGAGAGACGCCGTAGTGGAGGGCTCCGGAAATTTCTACCACCTGTGGTTCTTTAACATGCACCCAAATCTGAGCACATGGACCTACAACATTTCCGCCTCCATCGGAAATGCAGCCGCCGCAGCTGGAATTCGATCCCGCGACCTGGACGGTGTCGTGAAGTGTTTGCGCAAATCCGTCAGACAGCTCTACGAGATCAAGCAGTGTGATTGCAATCTTGTTTTCTGCTGAATTTGGAAATCGCACCACAACGCACAGTTGCTTTGTCGTGGATATATCAGTTGACCTATATATACCATGAGGGAATAGCTGGAGCCTTTCAGTTGTTTGTCCATGCTTTCCGTGAAATATGATAAAAGAATGTTTGTAGTTATAGCAGTGCACTTCATTATGTGCAGGTCAAAATTCTTGAATTCGAAACGGAGAATTTCACCAAGCTGATCTACAGCATCGACATACGTGTGCACGGCAATGTACAAGGTAATCTTCAACTCTGTGCGAGCCTTTTCATAGTTTGAATGAGCAGAAGAGGATAAAAGCTGCGACAATTCGCTTTGCGAACTTGGGATTACTGCGGAGTCGGGATGTGTCTTGGTTTCGGCGTACTTGAGCAAATCACTGTAGTGGAGTCGAATGTTGTCATTCCAGTATTTGCATAGGACGTCCGTTCTATTGCCACAAGATGTGCTCAAGCTGCAACACGTGATAAAAATATCTATGAGGCGCGACGCCAAAAAACAAGGCCTGAAGTATAGTTGTTTTCAGCTTACCACTCAGTTTTCGGTTCTTTCGACATTCTTCTCTGCACGTGCGCTTCGCGTTTGCGTGTTTCCCATGACAGATGGTTGTCCCCGCACGCTGGAAGTGCAAAGCAGAAGCTATGCCAGTCACACAAGTGCTTTCGCGCCGGTATCGTGCTTCTCAAGTCTTAGCGATACGTCGTGCTACTCTGCCCACATGGTTGCACCTGGCGCATGACTGCGGGCGCGCGCCGGGGAAAGTGCGTTATATGCGGGTTGTGTTCATCAGATGGCGCACAGCGTCAGTAGTGAGCCCTTAATCAGGTAGAAATAACATTAAGCCGGTAGAAATAACTAGAAGGATGGTATCTGACTGGTGGCTAAAATCATGACACGAGTGAAAATTAAATCCTTTACTGCAAAGTACCAGTCTTCAACCTAAATGTTTACGCTATTTGGCGTTAGCCGCCGCCAAATCTGAAGGATACAACCATATCAATCCCTCCATCCATCCGAGTGACTTTAGCAGTGTCGTGAGAGTGGAACTTTCAAGCCACGCGCGGTTCTCCTCACTCTGTTTTTTCAGCCATGTCGCACGTAGGGATGTTGTGTGCACGCGACCCACTTGTCTGAGGGACGCGTTTGCGCGCTTGAGTCAAGACAACACCAAAGCTTGGAATCAATAGGTCGTCTTTTTGCTTGATTGCCATTACGTCTGCAATTATTTTTAAAATTGGCTTGTAAATGCGCAAAAATAGAAGTTCAATGTAGCCAAAAAGTAGCCAAGAAGCCAATCTGAAGATTTCATCGCCATACGGTGTAGTAAAGTTGCCGATTTGGGGCAAATTAGCCACCAACGGCAACACTGCTCACTCCCGCCACGCGCGTGCGAGACGTCCCGAGAGACTTTTCGTAAGGCGCTACAGTCGACATCCGCTACCGCGTGAGAGGAGTAAAATGTCACTTCTCGATTTCCCAGTACGGCCGACCACGCAGAAGTGGGGAGTGTTGTCGGGACATGAGAATGGCAGAAACAGGCGGCAAAGCCCGCGCAAAGGCGGCGGGCTAGCCTCGACTACCACTGAGTGCAAACAGGCAAAGCGGTTGATGAGGACCAGGTAACATTAGATCTGCTGAAAGACGGAGGACAAATTGTGTTAGTGAAACGGGGTTTTGAACAAGCAAGAGTTGACTCAGCGAAGCAGAGATATATTTAGCACAAGAGTAACTTAATGCAAGCCTGCGATCGCAGCACGTTTTTTCTTTTTTCTCTACTCGAGCACCATGTCCACTGCCCTCGTTACAATCACCCCACGATGACGAGGGAGCCATCCTGATGACCTAAAGAAAGGTGTACACAGAAAGGTCAAGATATGGCTTGAGCCGAGAGACGTGTACGATTTCTTGTCCCCGATGGCGCTTGTCCGGAAATGCGTCCAGGGGCTCCACAAGGTAGTTTACAGGGCATGTTTGGCACACAACTCGATAGGGACCATGGTACTTGGATGAAAGCTTGTTGGAAAGTCCCGGAGGAGTAGAAGGAATCCAAAGCCACACCAGTGAGTTAGGAGAAAAGCTTATAGGCGTGGTTGACGCGTTGTGGCGATGTTTTTAGCGCGTGTGGTCATGTGACGTTAACGCCCGAGCAGGGTTCCGACATTATTCAGCGTGTGCTGCTGCTCATGAAACAGTTGTCAACTGTGAAGGGTCCGGTCGATAAGGAAGAATGGATTTCATTGTTGATGATGGCACGCGTCGATAAAGAAGGAAGAAAGACCGAAATTCAATGGTGCTTTGCATTGCAATGTTGTAGGCCTATATCACAAAAGGCCGTATGTTATCCCAATTTGTCTGGTCGGATGAAGCGTATATGGCCAGCATATGTCCAAGTGTACGTATAAAACGCTCTGTCATTCCATCAGTTTGCACGTGATAGGCTGTGGTAGTGTGGTGTATGATGCGACACTCGCTCAACAATGCTTTAATGGCATCGGAGAGAAAAACGCGGCCACAGTCGCTTAATAACTCCTGAGGTGCTCCATGCGTTAAAACCAGGTTTCGCCGTATAAAACATGCAAAGTCTCTTGCGGTAGCAGGAAGTAACGCAGCTGTTTTAGTGTACCGCGTTAGGTGGTCTATTGCGACAAGGACGCAGCAGTTGCTTCTCGAAGTATAAGGAAGCGGACTGTAACGGTCAATTCCGACACGATCGAAAGCTGTTGTTGGACGTGGCAACGGCTGCAACGGACCTGTGGCATGTTGAGTGGGCATCATGCGTCGCTGGCACGTAAGGCAAGACCTTACGTAACGGCGAACAAAACGGTACATACCGCGCCAGTAGTACCAGAGCTGCAAGTGAGTGTATGTTTTTAGCACAACGGCGTGGTCCCATTGAGGATCATCGTGGAACGTGGCGCAGATTTCAGAGCGGAGATGTCGGGGAATGACGAGCAACCACTTACGGCGGATCAATCTGTAGTTTCGGTGGTAAAGCAGGTTATCCCGAATATCGAAGTGTTGTGCTTGACGGCTAAGCGTCTTGGAAACTGGAGCGGGCGTCCGGTTCGGGAGAAAGTCCGAAAGGGAAGAAATACAAGCGTCTTTGCGTTGCTCGGAACGCAAATTCGGAAGGCATGTCCTAAATTCTGATCACCCAGGCAGCACTGGTGGAGATAGGCGAGCAGACAGGCTCTGATGCCAACGGCGAGCGTGACAGGGCATCGGCGTCGGAATGCTTCCAGCTAGAACGGTAGATAACACAGATATCGAATTCCTGTACCCGCAATGCCCAACGAGCCAGCCAACCGTTAGGGTATTTTGGTGAAGATAACCAGCAAAGCGCATGATGGTCTCTCACAATATGAAACGAACGTCCATATAAAGTTGCAATTTTTCGATTGACCAAATAATGGCGAGGCACTCTATTTCAGTGGCACTGTAATTCTTCTCAGATAGGCAGCGACATACTCGCTGAAGCCATCCTTGCGATGTGCCAGTGTGGCCCCTAGCCCGACACAACTAGCGTCTGTATGAAGTTCCGATGGAGCAGACGGATCGAAATGTCGGAGTATGGGAGGCATAGTGAGTAGCCGTCGGAGTTTCTGAAATGCATCATCACACGCCTGTGACCACACTGACAAATCAGAACTTCCGGCAGGAAGATTGGTCAAGGGGGCAATAATGGAGGCGAAAAATTGAGGACGTAGCGCCGAAAGTGCAAACATAGGCCGATGAAGCTTCAAGGCTCTTTGGTGGTGGTTGGTTTCGGGAATGCCATGACTGCATCAAGTTTTGTAGGGTCAGGAAGAATGCCGTCCTGAAAAACCACATGGCCGATGATTACAAGCTTGCGAGCGCTGAAGTGGCGATTCTTCAAGTAAATTGAAGTCCTGTCGTGGAAAGACATGTAAGAACTTGCTCGAGGCGACTGAGGTGGGTCGCAAAGTCGCTTGAACATACCACTATGTCGTCCAAATAACAGAGACATGTTTCCCATTTCAGAACTCGCAGGATGGTATACTCATCCTTTCGAAAGTGGCAGGCGCTTTGCAGAGGCCAAAGGGCATAATGGTGAATTCATATAGTCCATCTGGCGTTATAAAGGCTGCCTTCGGGCGGTCACCCTCTGCCTAGGGCACCTGCCAGTAGCCTGATCGTAAATCTAGAGAACTCTGCTCCTTGTAGGTAGTCCAAAGCATCATCGATGTGAGGCAGAGTGTATGCGTCTTTGCGCGTTATCTTGTTGAGTCGGCGGCAGTCAACCGAGAACCGGATGGATCCGTTTTTTTCTTGACGAGAACACCCGGGAAACCCACAAACTGTTAAAGGGCTCGATGAAGCCACGTTTCAGCATGTCGTCTACTTGTTCGTCGATGACACGGTGTTCAGCAGATGACACATGGAACGGATGCTGTCTTAGTGGGGCTTGTTGACCCGTGTCAATACGGTGAACGACCGTAGTGGTTCGGCCTAAGCCTGACTGGTCGCGATCGAATGAAGAGCGAGAACGGAGTAAAAGATCTACATTCTTTTGGCGCTGAGTTGGTGTGAGCTCAGAGTCGGTGGCATGAAAGAAGACGTCCAGAAAATCATTACGCGCGTTGGTAGGAGTGCGAGCACAAATCGGGAGCGAAACCGTACAAATGGGTATAGTAGCTGGAAGAATGCACTCGTAAGGTTCGTAAATTCCAAAGCATTCCCCATGTAGTAGGTAGGAGGGGCTGTCCAACGGATTGCACACATAAATGGCAGCTTGACCATTGCGAAAAACGATCACGGCAAATGGAAGCATGAAATTTCGACAGCACGCTGATGAAACCGATGGCATAAACAACACGGATGATATCGCAGGAGAGGCACACGACACCGGGACAACAACAGCTGAGAACGGCGCAATACCAACGTCAGGAGCAACAAACAATCTACACAAAAGCGCCATCGTCGATGGCTATGGTCATATAACCCATAGCCATCGTCTGGTTCTGTGGGACGCAGCTGTCTGCAAAAATAGGTCGGTAAGTTCAGTGGTCACTTTCATCAAGTTTCGACCCAGTTTCTTGCTAATTACAGATACGGCATCTCCAGTGTCATCAAGTCCGTTAACCCAATGCTATCAATATATAGTTCGATTTCGTTCGGGGGACAGCAGTTAGGTTTTAAAATTTTCGCTGTCAACGCAGTTCTTGCCTTCGGAACTGCGCCTGTCAGTTTTTTTCTCCTGGTTGGCTGTTGCGACGTAACATTGGAGAAATAGATCGACGACAGAGGGAAGGCGATCAGCTCAAGCCGGATGGTCAGCGACCAGGACGTACGTCAAGAGGTGGCTTGGCAGGAACGGGATATCGTGGCTGAGTGTGCGTGGTGGGCATGTAATGTGAGGCCCCTGCAATGTCACGAGAAGGGAAGCTGCGACAGCAGCAGTGACGAACTATGTGGCCTGGGATGCCACATGAAAAACACATTGGCCGATAACCCGGAATGTGCAATTGGCTGATGGTAGGAGCACTGTTTTTTGAATAAGGTACCGTAAACGATCGTGCAGGCAGCGGCTTCATATAAACGTTTCAAGCTGTTTCATACACAGCCGGAGACGGGACGCTCAACGGGCGGGAAAGTGGCGTCGACGAATAAACGTGGCGAGTTGCTTCGTAGATAGCCGGAGATGATGGCGCACGTGGCCGAGCAACAGCAGCTGCATACGTTAGTAGTGCGGTAACAGATAGTGGAGCCTGAGCTGGCAGCAATACTTCGGAAACTTGCGATTCAATGACCTGAAGAATAGAAGGGGACAAGGGTGCCATCGGCTTGGTAGTTCTTGTAATTATAGACAGCTGCTGGGCGACTTGCTTGCGTATGAATTGCTTTATGAGTGGCATCAACGCAGAATTGTCGGTGGTGTCATAGTGATAGTCAAGGGATGAGAGGCCCATGGTGTCTTGAGCAGCGCAACGTGTTGAAGCGCGCTGCCTACGCAGCTCTTCATAGCTTTGGCAGAGCTGAATCACCTCGGTGACCGTATGGGGACTTTTCACAGCAAACACTTGGAATGCATCGTCGTCGATTCCTTTCATGATGTTCTTGATCTTGCCTGCCTCGTTCAGAGTCAAATTGACAAGCTTGCAGAAAAAGAGCACATTTTCGATGTAGCTTGTGAAAATTTCACCTGTTCTCTGTATTCTGCCACGCAAGCGCTGCTCAGCACGAAGGCGGCGAACAGCAGGACGGGCAAAGACTTCCGAGAGGGTTTTTGTCTATTCCGACCAGGTACTGAAATCACTTTCATGATTCATGTACCATAGCTTCGCCATGTCAATCAGGTAAAAACTCAAATTTGTGAGCTTATCGGCAGCGCTCCACTTATTGTACGCGCTCACGAGTTCATACTCGGCGCTCCAGTTGTCGACATCTTGGTCCTCTGTGCACCAAATATTGGGTGAGTTGCACTGTCGGAGAGCGCCAGCGCAGAAGACAGGTATGGGTGCGAGATCTAGAGTGGCTCTCTGAGACGGTCCCGGGTCAGTCATTGCAGATGGTGATTGGAGTGTACGCCTGTGAAGTTCCAGGGTGAGGACCAGATGTATCCTAGCACTTCCACCACTTGAAACGGGGTGTTGAACAAGTAGGAGTTGACTCGGCGAACCAGAGATTTATTTAGCGCAAGGGCTAACTGAATGCAAGCCTGCGATCACAGCACGTCTTCTTCTTTCTCTACTCCAGCTCCATGTGCACTGCCCTCGTTACACTAGATAAATTAGCCACCTGGTTTACGACGTGTCTCCTGACAGGGAGGGTTCCAGAATATTGGAAGAATGCTAATTTTATCTTAATCCATATCATAAGAAAGGGAACGACAAGGACCTAAAGAAAACAGGCCGATCAGCTTGTACTTTCTAATAGACTTCAGAGCGGACTGGCAGTCGTATCGCCTGCTAAACCCACTGCTTCTCTACTGCAAGAATTTCAAGAACGCATGGCTTCGGGAACAACTCGTCTCCGGTGGCTAAAAGCGGCAGATCCTACACGAGGTGCAGGCGCACTGACACTCGCACCCTCATCGCTTGTAACTGCCGTGGATCCTTTCGGCAGCACGTGACGACGATTATCGCCCGGGCATCCGAAGGCGTTCCCGACACCTATATAACCGAACGGCACCTTCGCTTGCCACTTCATAGCGGACTGGCAGTCGTATCGCCTGCTAAACCTGCTGCTTCTCTACCGCAAGAACTTTAAGAACGCACGGCTTTGGGAACAACTCGTCTCCGGGGGCTAAAAGCGGCAGATCCTACACGAGGTGCAGGCGCACTGACACTCACTCCCTTATCGCTTAGAACTGCCGTGGATCCTTTCGGCAGCACTTGACGACGATTATCGCCCGAGCATCGGGAGGCGTTCCCGACACCTACATAATCGAACGGCATCTTCGCTTGCCACTTCAGAGCGGAGTGGCAGTCGTATTGCCTGCTAAACCCGCTGCTTCTGTGCCACAGATGGGTTAATTTTCTACACTATGTTAAAACCTTCCCTTACTGCCAGTCTGCAATGAACGTTTCGTGCGTATATGTACTAGTGTCTTTTCTTTTTTTCTTTGTCTTTGATTGATTGATTGATTTGTGGGGTTTAACGTCCCAAAACCACTACATGATTATGAGAGACGCCGTAGTGGAGGGCTCCGGAAATTTCGACCACCTGGGGTTCTTTAACGTGCACCTAAATCTGAGTACACGGGCCTACAACATTTCCGCCTTTTTCCTTGTCTTTGTACCATTGCCCTGGTGCAATGGAAGAGTTGGCGAACTTCTTCAAGGCTTTGAGTGAAAAAGCACTGGGTTCCCTTAAGGAGCTAGTTAAGATGTTAGTGGAAATGACAGCAAAGATTCTCGACGCAGTGGCAAGCCTGAGGGCAGATATAAAAAAAGTTGCTGCCTCAAAGAGTATAATAGCTGACGAGCTTGCCGCTGTTTGAAGGTCTATAGGATTCATAAGTGAGGGCTTTGAATATTTCAAAACTGAAATCAAGACCCTCCAGCGGGAAGTCACCGAGGCTTCTAAACATAGCCTGGGAAGCCAGAAAGAGGGCCAAAAGCTAAAAAGAGAGTTGAGAGAAACGAAGCGAGAAGTCGTAGCGTTAAAGCAGTACAGTAGACGGCACAACATTGAACTGAAGGGAGTACCATTCACCGAGGGAGAGGACATTGCGGATATAGTTCTGAAAGTGACCACTTTTCTCAAGGTCAAACTTTCTGGACAAGACGTCGATGCCGCACATAAGGTGCCGACCAAGGGATCCGGGCCGCTCAACATAGTAGTAAAGTTTGTTGCGAGGCATATACGAGACAGCATTCTGACTGCGGCCAAGAAAAACAGGCTGAATGTAGGATCCCTTGGGTTCCAAGGAAGTGAGCCAGTCTATGTGAAAGCCCACCTATGCCCCGAAAATAAGGTTCTTCTCGGCAAGAGCATTCAGGCCAAAAAAGACAAGAACTGGGAATTCACCTGGTTTGCAGACGAAAAAGTATTAATGCGGAAATCGGTAAACTCAAAAGTCGTGCACGTTACATGCGAAGATGACCTGTCCAAAATTGTGTGATCGTCGGTACTTAACAACCCCGAAAAAGTACCTCGGCCATATGGAGGTTCGACAAACTGCGCATGACATCCACAAGCCAAACGATAGTATATCGATTTTTCACAGCAACATTCGTAGCTTAAATGAAAACGTGAACTTGTTTATCGCCTATCTGTCGCAGCACACTACTTCTTTCGATGTTATTGCTACATCTAAAACCTGGTTAAAAAAAGGCGAGAACATTACGATCCCCAGATACGCTGCAGTGTCAAATCCACGTCTTTCCAGATTAAGGGGAGAGGGAGTAGCCCGCTTTGTTCAAAATCGTCATACGTACTCACAGCTATCGCCGATCACATGCAGTTTCTCTGAAGTTGAATCTTTATTTATCAGATTCAACTGTTCTCTTGTTGCTGGCGTACTTTATCAGCCTCCCAACTCACCCATAGCCACCTTCTTAGAAAAGCTTGAAGTTATCTTTCTTTGCTTAGCGAATCACAATGACCAAGTAGTTATCGTTGGGGATACCAACATTATTACCCTTATTACAACTAATAACGAATACAATTATCTTCTCGAGTCGTATTATTACTTGAACCTAATTACCGGTCCCACGCGACCAACGTCTAAATCTGGAACCTTAATAGACCATATTTTAACAAATGTACCCTCACATGCCAAGGCTGACGTGTATGATGTGCCCATTTCTGATCACCTTCCTAACTCCGTGACTATGAGATGTGATCCAACCAAAGCCACAGAAAACAGCACCTTCAACTAGAATCGACTATGCTTTAGCACGGAACAAGCATTTGTCGCTAGACACCAATTTAATATATAACGACGTTAACGTAGAATTCTGTAATTTGATTGACAATCTTACTAGCATCATAGTCAACAGTAGCAAAACCATATCTACTAGGTCTTACCAGGAACCACTGTGCCCATGGATGACTGATTACATCCTCTCCACCCTCAAACTAAAAGACTACTGGTATCATAAATGGAAGAAGAATAAACACATTGGGTATCATCGGCGTAATTACAAAATGATGCGGAATAAATCAGTGTCAGATATTAGAACACGCAAAAAAGATTATTATAGCCGTCTTATACAGCACGCAAAACGTAATACTAAAACAAATATGGGAAATTGTAAAAGAAGTTACTGGCAACAACCCAAAACAGCAGGTTCTTCCCGACTGCATAGACGCAAGTATTATTGACAGGTTTACTCTCTGGGAATAACCAGAGCAGAGGAGACACTTTTGTGCCATCTGTGGATTGGGGTGGCCTTTACGAATGCTTATTCGTTTTGAATCGGAATGGCCAGAAGCCCGACATCTGACAACTGTGGCTGCGCAGAGACTTTCTTCCGTCTTCTCTGCGAATGTCCCCACATCAGCGTGCCAAGAAAAGAACAAAAGAACTGTCAAAAGCTTTAGATAGAATAGACAATCGCCAATTGTCGGAAAAAAGGGTATTAGGACACTGGCCAAGACCGTCCTCTGCACGCAAGGCACTGAGAGCGTTGTTGCGCTTTCTGCGGGCAAGTGGTCTTAGAGACAGACTGTAAACAGCATCGTGGATTGTCAAGTGACCTTCTCTCTTTTTTTACAACGTCTCTTTTCTCTCATTTTTTCCCCCTTACCCCCTTCCCCAGTACAGGGTAGCCAGCCGGTCTGAGAACTGGCTAACCTTCCTGTCCTTCCTCTTTAATTCCTCCTCCTCCTTAATCTATATTTCACGAGCGTCGCCCCTGCCTTAGCAGGAATATTTGACAATTCGACCGAGTACCACTTTCACGGACACTCTTTACCCAACACTTTGTGTATGTATAATATTGAATTCAAGGATATTGAAGCTGTTGTATTGAACATGTCTACGAATAAGGCTGCCGGATTTGACCGAATCACGGTGCGGTTTCTTAAAGAAAACATAGATATCCTGTGCCCTATCTTATGTAATATTTTCAATCATTCTCTGCATGCCCCTACGTACCCATGTTCTTTAAAAAAACCTAAGGTCGCACCAATATACAAAGACGGAGAGTCCACTGACCCATCTAGTTATCGGCCAATATCCGTGCTAAGCGTCCTTATCAACCTATATGAGAAACTTCTTGCAGCCCGAATACATAAAATCCTAGATAAATACCACATACTTTGCCCATAATAGCATGGTATTCGTTCCGAGCACTCAACATCAACCACGGTTCTGTCTCTAACACAAGCAATTAACTCCGCCCTAAACAATAACAAACTGGTGGCTGTTGTGTACTTAGACCTAAAAAAAGCATTCGACGCCGTAGATCGCTCCATACTTTTAGGCATATTAAAGCACCACGGTTTTAGAGGTACATCGTTCGACCTATTCTCAAGTTATCTTCGTGACCGGTACCAGATAGTTTGCATTAACAATATATGTTCTTTGCCTCAACGTATAGAAACTGGTGTTGCACAAGGATCCGTCCTTGGGCCCTTATTCTTCTCCGTGTATATAAACGATCGGCCATTATCCTTACCTTGCTCCGACGTTCTGATGTACACTGATGACACAGCTATAATTATTACAGGTAACAATATCGAGGAAGTTGAATCTAAAACAAACTCGGAGTTATCAAGAATTTCCAAATGGTTTTGTGCCAACAAATTAACATATAATACCCAGAAAACAAAATGTACAATTTTTAATTCTCGTAACAAGACCGTAAATGTCAACTCCATCAATATAGCTATCGACAACCACTCTCTTCTTCATGAAACCTCTTACAAGTACCTTGGCGTTTACTTCGAGAACCACTTAAACTGGCAAAACCACATAATGGAAGTTTGCACTAGGTTGGCGTCTGGATGTTATGCTTTACTGCAGGCCCGTAACTACTTAGATAGAGACATTTTACGAACATTATACTTCGCATTCATTCACTCTCACATTACATACTGCATTGAATCGTGGGAATGGAAGACTTACCTAGAACCTATTCGAATATTACAGAAACGATCTCTAAAACAATAACATACTCTAAGCATGATCATCCGAGTAAACTACTGTTTAACGAAATGCAAATTTTACCTTTTGATGCATTTCGTAAAGCAAAGACAGCCTGCTGCGTAAATAATATCATACGGCACAACAACCCTTTTGATGCATCCTTGTTCTACACTACTTCTCGGCCCACTAGAAATGCTGTGTGTGGTAACTTCAATCTGCCCCCCACAAATAACGCGTATGGAGAGCGTCAGTTGCTGTTTACAGGAGCAAAAATATGGAACAGCTTGCAGCCTGAAATAAAGAAAGCCCAAAATTTTAACACTTCTTTAAAAAATGTTATCTAAGCTTGAGTGATGCGAGCTAACTTTGCGATTTTTTGTTTCCTGGCCTGTCGCGTTGCAGTCACAGAAATATCATACGAGCTGGATGGTTATTTGGTGTGTTCAATTTTCAAAATGCGTGCCGCTGTTCTGGATTGTGAATCTTGTTGTGACCAAGCAATGAATGTTGTATTTGTATTGCATTTGGGAATACGCATACTGGTATTGTTGACTACTTAATATGTCTCTGAGTTATCTTGTTTATGTTATTATGTACACTTTAGTGATTTGCATGCGTTGGTGCACCTTTTTACACTATTGCAATTATAGATTTTATTGTTGATCGGCACGAAGATCGCATGCTAAAAAATGCTTGTAGTAGTACTGTACAACACCCTGTGTTTCTGAATGTTAGTTTCTTTTTTATGTAGCAGTAAGCCTGCATCACTGTATACGTTTTCTTTTTGGACCCAGGACTAGCCTTTGGCTAGGGGTCCAAGTAGTATAATGATCTTTTGTGTTGTATTATTCAACCAATAAAAAATAAAAAAATCCGGGGTTGGTGGATGCTGGAATGGTTGGTGGATATGGTGGAAAGAATACTGGATATGGGGGAAATAGTAGTGGATATGGTGGAAGCTCTAGTGATCATAATGGCTGGTTATGGCGAGAGTGGAAAAGATAGTGGCAAATGGTGGTTGCGGTGGCGAACCAATGGTGGTGAAGGTGAAAATGCCGGCTGATGATGGCGATACCAAACGTGTTTGGTGGAAGACTTGGTGAACAAGCTGGATGATGGTGGCGTGATGAAAACGCACATACCAGTATGTGAAATCAATTATTCGCAGTGTTTCATTCTCAAATGCTCAAAAAAAATGTGTTTATGGTAAAAAAAACTATCGCTCCTTATTACGCTTTCTAGCACTTTTTTTTAATTCCTGTGGTGTGAACTACGCTTCAGTTTTCGTGAAGCGTAGAATGCGGCAGTGAATGTTTACATTTACTGCACTTACACCACTTGGACATGCGCGTTGTGTTTGTTGCCATGTTGTGATGTTAGAAGACTAGAGGTGTCGCTGTAAACAGTGACATTAGTAAATGTTTTACATCGCCACACAGTTCTCGCGATATAAATGACCTCTAGTTCCCAATTGCCCCTTTCAATGGTAGGCTAGAATACAGTGGTCACTTGACGTCACCGCGCTAGAAACGCAACTCTGGCAATTCTTGAACACTCAATTACTTGAGCCCTACTTTTAAGTTAACGAAGTGCGTGCGACGCTAAGTACACTTTCATCTTCGATATGCGTCGAGACGACCCCATCGAGTTTAAATTTCACCCTTCTGTTCTGCGACCATGATTTCCATCAAAGTTTAGGCCTATCGACATAGCCCATTCAAGTTTTATCAGCGCTTCTATCTTGCAGAATATACAATTCCGGCGAGTAAGAATGACAATACAGCACAGCCATGACATCATTCAACCTAAATTAAGCCTTTATATTGTGTAAGATGTCCGCGCAAGAAGCGAAAAACATCAAAGCGACGCGGTTCTAGCACTTCCACCAAACGTACGCCTCCACTTACTGGCAGCCGCTGGTCGCACTCGCCGGCACTTCTCTGGCTTATACGCGAAAAAACAGACTCGTCAATTCGTACGCCTACTGAACCAATATGACAGCATAATATTTTCAGCGCACTGCATTCGTTTTGGCCAAGCCGTTAGGTAGCTGTAGCTAACGATAGAGCTACAGCAGTGAGCTGGCACGACTGCGCTGTACGTTGCGCGAAAAACATCCCAATACTCAATCAATTTTGTCGGCGCATCTATCGAATCAGCCTAGAAGCATTATAAAGCCTGAGGAGATGTCGCCCTTTGAAACGAGTAAGAAACGGATGTCAAACTTGACAATAACCGCCGATAAACTGTACCTGCTTCTCAGTCCACTTGGTTTCTTTTCTTGCGGTTGTGAATTGTAACCAAAACATAGCACTGTTTCCGTTATCGCAGTGGCAATCGCTACAGGCAGCTGTTGTTTGTGTTTATTAAACGTGGGAACTCTAGTACCAGGTGCAGATCCCATCCATCTCGAGTACGCGACAAACAGAACTGAAGTTGAACAGTTAATTCGTAAGTTCACTAGTTCATTGACAGCAAACATTTCGTATGTTGGCTTAGTGCAGCGTACTTAACGGTAATTTTTTTCAAAGTTCTCTGCATCCACTTTCTTTCGTTTAAAAACGAGGCAGGCGTACTTTATGACCTAATCATGCTTCTGGGCCTGCACAGTATATGTAAAACTCGATGTGCCTTTGAAAACGTGGAAATAAAAGTGGCATCATTGCGCTAATATTTTTGCGAATCTGTGTGCGATTTTCTTGAAGCGCTGAAGGGCCAAAAGTGTGTACCTGACTGGATTGTGTGTACTAAGCTATTGTTACGAATACAAAAGCATTGATCATTAGTCAGCTAAGAGCTGATGTACTTCACTGAATTTTGTGTGTCTATTTTGTGATGCACTTGTATTTTGAATAATATGTATTTTGTGAAACGTGAACAGTCTTGATATTTATTTATTTACAGTACCTAAAAGGCCCCAATAAAGGGGTTTTACATGAGGGAATATGCAAGGCAATAAACAAAAAAGGAAAGTGGCATGGCGCAGCGGTTGTTGTGTTCAGTTCAGAATGCAAAGGTTGCACGTTCGAACCCACGTGGTCGCGGTTTTTCTTGAGGGAGTTTTTTGCGTTGCTTTCTATACAATTATTTTATTATTTTTAGTGACAGCTTGTCACGGTAGTTCTGACGCTATTTTGTGCTTCAGCATATGCGGCACCCCAGCATCCACCATCCAGTATGTGGCACCAATATTTTCAGCACTCTAATCTACCAAAATTGTGGATGGTGTACTCCGCCAATCCTGTGGTGGACTTTTTTTTATTAGGGCTCCATCGTATAAGCAATTTACAAAGGTGAATCCTAGCATATTTAAGAGAGCTTTATAATTCAATCAATCAACGGAACAAGTAGGATTCAAAGAAGCTATTCAATAATCAGTCACATTCATACTATCAATCAGGTGATTAGGAAATGCTCAAAATAGAACCAAACCACTATAAATAGGCTTTATAGATTACGAGAAGGCATTTCATTCGGCAGAGATATCAGCAGTCTTGAAGACTCTGCGATATCAAGGCGTCAAAGAAAAATATATAGACATAGTTGAAGAAATATACGCAGGATCAACTACCACTATATTGCTGCGTAAAGAAAGCGACAGAACACCAATAAAGAATGGTGTAAAACAAGGGGATACGATTTTCCAAATGTTCTTCACAGCGTGAGCACAGGAGGTCTTCATAAGCCTTGATTGGGAAGACTTAAGGATGAGAGGTAATAGAGAGTCACTTAGTAACCTTAGCTTCGCGGATGACATTGCATGGCTGAGTAACTCAGAGAACGAATTGCAATTTATGATTACGAAATTTTACAAGGAAAGCAAAAGGTAGGTCTTCAAAATTTTCTAGAGAAAACGACAGTATGTTACAACCACCTCGGAAGAGAACAGCTCTTCGAGATAGGCAGCAGTGTGATTGAAGTATTAAGAGTACGTTTACTTAGGACAGGGAGCAACCAAGGAGCTAAACCGCGAGATTGAAGTAATTATAAGAATAAGAATAGACTGGAGCCTATCGGCAAGCCTTTTCAAATAATGACGGGTAGATTAGCACTATCGCTCAAGGGGAAGGTATGTAACAGCTGCATCTTTTCGGCACTTACCTACGGAGCAGAAACCTAGACGCTCACAAGGAGAGTTCAGCTTAAATTGAAGACGACGCTGTGAGGAGTGGAAAGTAAAATGATAGATGTAATCTCAAAAAAACAGAAGTGAGCAGAGTGGGTCAGGGAATAAATTGGGGTTAAACATATTGCCACGTTCCATTTCCCAAGTTATCGTTATCGTCCCAAAACGCCACACGATTCTCAGCGCAAACCGCGCCTGCAGTTTTCCAGAAGGTTCCGGACTGTAGTAGATCATTTCGATAAGATCACGCCCACTGTGCGAACGGTACAGATTGTTCTGGAACCTACGCCACCGCCAGCGATAACGCTAAAACATTCGACGGCAAGAGTATAAATGCCGACGCGCTTCGCCGCTTGTCAGATGTTGATCGAAGGCCCACGCTCCGTTCGCCGCTATAAGTCCGAGACTGCTATCTGTGCGAGACTGCTGCTGTAATTGGACTTTCCTTTTACCGGGCACAGGTTCACCCAAATAAACAGTTAAATCCCATCACGAAGTCTCCGGTCTTTGGCCACGTCACGACCCCGTGACATCTGGTGGAGGTGCTGCTTCGTTCATGTACCGGACGCCCCCGTCAAGCCGTGAACCCAGCCCACGTCGCGGAGAAGACACCGACGCCAACAAGGAGCAGCGAACAAGCCACCGACAGCAAGGGCTACCACCGGAGTACGGGCTTCTAGAAGACAAGGCGCGGAAGACCAAGGCCATGACCGGGAATGCAGTGACAATGACCACCGCAGCTTCCCAGCCCACGATGGTCATGCATCAACCCAGGGAACCACCAATTTTCCATGGGTCATCGTTCGAAGACCCTGAGTCCTGGCTAGAAACGTACGACCGTGTGGCCGCCCTCAACCATTGGGACCATTATGAAAAGCTGCGTCGAGTGTTCTTCTATTTCGAAGACACCGCAAGGACCTGGCTCGAAAATCGGGAGTCCACGCTCCGAACGTGGGATATTTTCTGCGGCGCATTCCATTAACGTTCGCGAGCGTCGCTCGCAAAGAGAAGGCCGCTGCTTTATTAGAGACCCGGGTTCAGCTACCAAATGAAAATGTCGCCATTTTCACAGAAGAAATGACCCGACTATTCCTTCACGCTGACCCAGACATGCCTGAGGAGAAAAAGAGTCTGTTTCCTTATGCGAGGGGTCAAACAGGAGCTCTTCGCGGGACTGATGAGAAACCCACCGAAAACCGTCCAAAAATTTGCAGCCGAAGCGACCACTATCGAAAAGACCCCTGGACATGCGCACCAGACAGTATAATTGTCGCCTGACTGCAGACTGCGCTGCTGCTCAAGCCAGTAACTCCGGAGACCCACGTGAAACGATCCGAGCGATCGTGCGGGAAGAGCTGCGCAAGCTGTTGCCTTCAGCGCAGCCTCAAGTGGATTCAATCGCCGACATTGTGCGAGAAGAAGTTCGGCAATCACTTCAAATTCCCCACGCACCACTGCCCGAGCCGGAAGCTATGAGCTACGTCGCTGCACTGCGCCACAACGCTCCTCCCCGTCCACGCCAAAACGCCGCCCCATTGCACTTCCGTCGACAGACGCCACCGCTGCCACCACCCCCACAAACGTCATACCGTTCGCCAGCGGCCGAGTGCAGTGCTCAGAGGAACCAAGTTCTCCCATAGCTTTCAACGTCAATCCCAGACTTCCGAACGATAAGCAAGAACAGCTCAAGGCCCTGCTCCTGCAATACGAAGATTGCTTTTCGTCGTCATCAAAAATTCGGCAGACCCCAATCACGAAACATCGCATCATAACCGAAGAAAATGCCAGACCACTCCGTCAGAGTCCGTACAGGGTTTCGACGTGAGAACGTGAGGCCATGAAAAGACAGGTTGATGAAATGCTGCGGGATGACATTATCCAGCCGTCCAAAAGTCCATGGGCATCCTCCGTGGTGTTAGTGAAGAAAAAGGATGGGACCCTACGTTTCTGCCTCGATTATCGCCGCCTGAACAAAATCACAAGAAAGGACGTGTATCCACTCCCACGAATAGACGACGCACTTGATCGGCTCCATAACGCCAAGTACTTTTCGTCAATGGACCTCAAGACTGGCTATTGGCAAATCGAAGTCGACGAAAGAGACCGAGAGAAGACGGCGTTTACAACACCGGACGGCCTCTTCGAGTTTAAGGTGATGCCCTTCGGCCTTTGCTCAGCGCCTGCAACTTTTCAACGCGTTATGGATACAGTACTGGCAGGATTGAAGTGGCAGACATGCCTTGTGTACTTGGACGACGTCGTCGTGTTTTCCTCGATTTTCGACGAGCATCTTCGGCGCCTTGAAGCTGTACTTCAAGCCATCAAGACTTCCGGGTTTACACTGAAGCCAGAAAAGTGCAGATTTGCGTATGAAGAGCTCTTGTTTCTGGGGCACGTTATCAGCAAGTCTGGAGTTTGTCCCGATCCACGGAAAACAGCCGCCATCGCCGACTTCCCGCCACCCACTGACAAGAAAGCCGTGCGCCGATTTCTAGGCCTGTGCACCTATTATAGGCGATTCGTGAAAAACTTCGCCCGCATCGCCGATCCTCTTACTAACCTTACCAAGGCCGACGTGGAGTTCAAGTGGGAAACGCCACAGGAACACGCTTTCGAGGAGCTTAAACATCGCCTCCAGACGCCTTCGTTACTTGCCCATTTCGACGAATTCGCCGAGACAGAAATACATATTGACGCAAGCAGCGTAGGTCTCGGCGCCGTTCTTGTGTAGAGGACTGATGGACTTGAAAGGGTTATTAGTTACACCAACCGATCGCTATCCAAAGCAGAAGCAAATTATTCCACAACAGAAAAGAAGTGCCTCGCCATCATCTGGGCTACGTCGAAATTTCGCCCCTACCTCTACGGCAGGCCCTTCAAAGTTGTGAGCGACCACCACGCCTTGTGTTGGCTAGCCACCTTGAAGGACCCTTCTGGTCGCCTCGCACGATGGAGCCTGAGACTTCAAGAATATGACATTACTGTCATTTACAAGTCCGGCAAAAAACACTCCGACGCTGACTGTCTCTCTCGTGCGCCTGTCGACCAACCGCTACCCGACGACCCGGATGACGACTACTTCTTGGGAACGATAACTACCGACGACTTCGCTGAACGACAGCGGGCCGACCCGGAACTTAAGGCCCTTATAGAATACCTCGAAGGCAAGACTGCCGAAGTTCCGAACGTATTCAAGCGCGCACTTGCGTCCTTCTTTCTACGAAACGGTCTTCTACAAATAAAAACTTTTCACCGCTTCGAGCTAAGTACCTACTTGTGGTGCCTTCAGCTCTGCGACCAGAACTCCTGGAGGCCCTGCACGACGATCCGACGGCAGGGCACCTCGGTGTTTCTCGCTCGCTCGCGAGGATAGAAGAAAGGTACTACTGGCCACGTCTTACCACCGACGTCACTCGTTATGTGAGGACATGCCGGGAGTGTCAGCGACGCAAGACACCGCCGACAAGGCCAGCGGGACTTCTGCAGCCAATTGATCCACCTTGCCGACCTTTCCAGCAGATTGGTATGGACCTACTGGGACCGTTCCCGACGACGGCTTTCGGAAACAAGTGGATCGTGGTAGCTACCGACTACCTCTCCCGCTATGCCGAGACAAAAGCCCTGCCAAAGGGCAGTGCATCCGAGGTAGCTAAGTTCTTCGTCGAAAATATCGTCTTACGTCACGGCGCCCCGGAGGTCCTTATCAGCGACAGAGGAACGGCATTCACTGCCGACTTAACTCAAGCGATCTTGGCATACAGCCAAACAAACCACCGCCGGACGACAGCGTACCACCCACAGACCAACGGCCTCACCGAGCGGCTTAACAAGACGATCGCCGACATGCTGTCAAAATACGTCGATGTCGAACACAAGACGTGGGACGCCATTCTTCCGTATGTGACCTTCGCATACAACATGGTGGTGCAGGAGACGACGCAGATATTTCCATACAAATTGGTCTACGGAAGGAGCCCGGCAACGACGCTCGATGCCATGTTACCCAACGTCACCGACGAAGAGAGCCTCGATGTGAGCGAGTACCTTCAACGTGCCGAAGAAGCCCGACAACTTGCGCGTCTCCGTAACAAGATTCAACAGACGACAGACAGCCACCGTTACAACCTTCAACGACGCTTCGTGGAATACCAGCCCGGTGAACGTGTTTGGGTGTGGACGCCGATACGCCGACGTGGACTAAGTGAAAAGCTTCTGCGACGCTACTTCGGACCGTACAGGGTGGTTCGACGTCTCGGCCCACTTGATTACGAGGTTGTCCCCGACGGAATCACGAACTCTCAACGACGCCGATCGCGACCTGAAGTCGTGCATGTCGCGCGCCTCAAGCCGTTTCATGCGCGTTAAGAAACTGAAACAGTGTTTTTTGTATTATTGTTTCATCGTAATTTATTCGTTGTACTTTCTTGCATTATTATTGTACCTTCATCTTTAGTTAAAGCATCGGGATGCCTTTTTTCAGAGGGGGGCAATGCCACGTTCCATTTCCCAAGTTTTCGTTATCGTCCCAAAACACCACACGATTCTCAGCGCAAACCGCGCCTGCAGTTTTCCAGAAGGTTCCGGACTGTAGTAGATCATTTCGATAAGATCACGCCCACTGTGTGAACGGTACAGATTGTTCTGGAACCTACGCCACCGCCAGCGATAACGCTACAACATTCGACGGCAAGAGTGTAAATGCCGACGCGCTTCGCCACTTGTCAGTTGTTGATCGAAGGCCGACGCTCCGTTCGCCGCTATCAGTCCGAGGCTGCTATCTGTGCGAGACTGCTGCTCTAATTGGACTTTCCTTTTACCGTGAACAGGTTTGCCCAAATAAACAGTTAAATCCCAACACGAAGTCTCCTGTCTTCGGCCACGTCACGACCCCGTGACAATATTATAGTTGAAATTAAGCAGAACCAATGAGCATGGGCCAGGCATGCAGCGCGTAGGCAGGATAACCGCTGGTCATCAAGTATAACTGACTTGACTCCCAGAGAAGGGAAGCGGGTGAGGGGAAGCCAGAAAGTTGTGTTAGCAGAAGAGATTTGGAAGTTTGAATGTATAAAGTGGGAGCAGCAAGCACAGGACCGAGTTGACTGGCGGAACATGGGAGAGGCCTTTGTCCTGCAGTGGGCATGGTGAGGCTGATGATGATGACGGTGTAACTCAAAAATAGTGTAAACCGATTATTGTAGCTTCGATACTAAGTTGAACAAAGTCTAAGTGCAAGTCCTGTCGTTACCTGCCAGGCTTGAGAGTGTGCTACGACTACGTCAAACGCTACTTTCCAGGGTTGAATACTGAATCTAACCACTGGGATACTATATGAGAACTATTTAGTTGAGTTTCATGCATCGACCCATCGTTAAATGATTTATAAAATTGTATTTCCACTGTATTGATATACAGTGTAATCTCTGTACATCCACGCGCAGTTTGTGCTCTTCAGTTTTTTTTGTTTTTGTCGATACTACTTTGTTCTGTATCTTTGTGAGAGTGACCTGTAATTTTGAAATGTGTTATGTAAATTCTTTATTTCATTTCTATGAATTTTGTATTTACACTTGCAAGGTAGTTGTTGTCAACTTCTCTGAAACAAATGTACTGATTTTTGAAGCTGTGTTCATGTTGAAGTTTAACGCGACCTGCGGGGGGGGGGGGGTTATATGGGTCTCTGTCAGGCTGTTTGCCCTTTGTCTTTGCCCCTGCAGTGAGCTGTGCATTGTGCTTTTTGAAAATAAAGGAGTGTTATTATTACTACTATCACCACGAAGCCCACTTACAGCATACCGAAACCTAGCTCCAACCTCTTTATGGCACAACAGCTACCGGCATTAGTATAAACACTAAACACACAAAAATCAACCACCTTCGCTGTGCCAGCTTTTGCGTGTCTTAGTGGAAAGTTTCGGCATTTTTACGTAGAAGCTGCTGAAAGCAAGCCATAACAACTTTTGTGTCTGCAAAAAAAAAACGACAGTGGGGTACGCGCTGCCGAAACTGGGTGACGTGCACTACCGAACTGTAGCAACTGGGAGCTTTAGTCAAAAACACTGTTTCTTGCACCCGTAAAACATACATAGAAAGGTATAGAAATAAATGCAGACAGAAAAAGAGCTAAATAAAATTGCAGAAAAATAGAAAGTAATAGGGAAATGACAAAAATACAGAGGAGTAAAGAGAATGGAGACAAAGAACGATTAAAGGAGAGAAAGGAAGAAGCAGTAAATAGGAAACCAAAGTAGAAACATAAAATGGATGATGATGATGTTTGGTGTTTTGTGACGCGAGTGCAATTCAGATGCCAAAGAGCGCCTGGTCAAGGGACTAGAAATGTGAACAATGATTACGATAACTGGCTGCATAGGCGTCCTAAAATTCTTCCTGCTAAGGCGGGTAAAACATAGTATTAAAACATGACCATGACGTGGAATGTGGGTAGGGTGAATGGATGGCGAAAGTTCGTGATAGTAAAACCATGAAATGGATATATGTAGCATTAGCACAAGTGTCTCGATCGTCTACGCTCTTTTGTCCAAGGGCCGTGAGGCAAGTGCTTTGTTCAGTGTAGCCATCGGAGCAGCGACCTCTTCTCAAGGAGGTCGTGCAGCGGGGACGCCTAGAAGTATGACGTGAAAATTATTTACACGCTTTAAAAACGCGAATAACGATTGACAACTGAAAATTGGCTCTCTACCTATGATTTTTTGGCTCTCTATCTATGTTTATGATTCGGGTCGCTACGGCGGCTCGGCCATATTTATAGCGCCCGAGATAAAGTACAAGCGCAGGACTGACCTATCTTTGAATATTCCGAACTTTGAATCTGTATGGATCGAGGCTGCCTTCCCCTCCTCTGTTAATCTAAATAAAGTGATCATTGCATGCATTTACCGTTCTCCATCTTCGTCTATTCCGCATTTTCTACCTAATTTAGCTGCTGTACTCGACATTATCACCGCAGAAAATAAGCAAGCTGTTTTGGTTGGTGATATCAACATTAACCTAATGGATACAGATAACAACAGCACCATAGCATATAGTGATTGTTTTCTTGGCTTCGGGCTTGAATCTTTAATTTTATCCCCTACTCGATTTTCACCCACTGGAACAAGCACGCTCATTGACCACGTATTAAGCAATTTTTCGCCAACCCCTAGCGCACGAGTCATTGATGTGTGCATCACTGATCATCATCCTGTCTTTGTAACTTTTGCCGTAAATCTACCTCGCCTTAGCACGGGCCATTTCACGTCAACCTTCGATCAAGAAAACTTTATCAAGGCAATTCAAGGCTATGAGTGTTCTTCCATCAACACCTTAGAAAATCCTGAAGAGGCACTAGGCAACTTCTGCTCCCTATTTCTTAAAGCTGTGCATGCAAACACTAAAACTGTTAAACGCAAGAAAATATATAGGTTTCCACGTAATCCCTTGTTAACTCAAGGCTTGTTAACTAGCATGCGGAAAAAAGATAATCTCAACAGGAAAACAAAAAAAACAGCCATTTAATGTGAATTTGAGACTTAGGTATAAAAAATATAGTAAGATGTTGAATGAACTGCTGAAAAAATCAAAACGACTTTATTATGAAAAAGAATTCTGTAAAGCAAGAAATGACCCAAAGAAAAAATTGAAACTTTTCAATGACTTTTTAAACAGACCTCAGGTTAGTAATGTCATTGATAAAATTAGGTATAAACAAAAAATTTGTACTGAGTCCTCTGATATAGCCGAGTCTTTTAGTGATTACTTTTATGAAGTATACAATGATAGGCCCAAAGTATCCTCGTACATCCTTACCCGCTGTTTCCATTCATTCTTTCTATTTCCTGTTACCATTGACGAAGTCAATTCTACAATCCTGAGTCTAAAAAACTGTAGCGCTGGACTAAACAATGTATCGGCGTTTCATTTAAAACTTGCTGCTCCAGACATCTCAGAGGTCTTAAGCAATATAATTAATGTCATTTTTAAACATGGTATATTTCCGAGCTCACTGAAAAAAGCCAAGTTAATCCCAGTACACAATAAAGGTGATACGACAGATGTCCGTAACTACCGCCCTATTTCTATTTTGTCTTCCATCCGCAAACTTATTGAAAAATAGTTTGTGAAACGTATTAACAAGTACCTCAATAAATTTAAGCTGCTAAAGCCTTGTCAATTCGGTTTCCGGGCTGGTAGTTCTACGAATTTAGCATTGCTATCATTAACCGATTTCTTGAAAACGTCCATCGACAACAGTAATTTCACAGGGTCTGTATTTCTTGATTTCACGAAAGCCTTTGATACCATTAGTCATAATATTTTATTTAGCAAATTAGAGTCCTTGCGAATCACTGGCCCATCCTTGACCTTCATAAAAAACTACCTTCTTGATCGTGAACAATCAGTCTGCGTTGGGGGCGTTAATTCTAATGTTAAAATAATTATTCAAGGGGTCCCACAGAGTTCTATACTTGGACCCTTAATGTTTTGTATCTATATTAATGATTTGCCTGACTGCCTTGGAGATTCTAAAGTTATTCTTTACGCTGATGATACAACCATTTCCATCTCGCATAAATCATTACCTACTCTGATCATTATGTTGAACAAAGAACTGACTAATGTCGTTGAATAGTGTCGCTTAAACAACTGAATTTTAAACCCGCTTAAAACTCAGTTTATGGTTTTTAAAACATCAAAAAATGCTACCTTTCATTCCACAAGTGTTCATTGATAATCATTTCATTCCTGCGTCTAACTGTGTGTGTTTTCTGGGCGTAAAATTAGACCCTCATTTAAAGTTCACGAATTATATTCTTTACGTCAAACAAAAAATAGCATTTGGTATAAGATCACTCATAAAATCTCGTCCTTTTTTTTCACTTGAAGCCTTATTGTCCCTATACTTTGCCTTCATACATAGTCACATCACCTATTGCATTACATCATGGGTAAATACATATAACATTCATATTTCGTCTGTACAGCCCATTCAGAATCAGGCCATTCGCAATAATACCAACAGTTCATCTTATTCTAATGCTACCCCACTTCTTCAGGCTAACTGTATTCTTACTGTGTCTGGCTTATTTAATTTTCACTTAATCATATTGTTATATAAACAACTTAACAAACAGCTTGTGTTTGATTTAATCGATGCTAGTTTACTCACTAACACCAATAGCACTAGATTCGCCCACAGTCACAACTTGCTTTTACCTAAATGTAACAACAATTATGGCAAAATAACGTCTGCCTTCGTGGTCATTGAATTGTGGAATAACCTGCCCTATACACTAAAATCATTGTCATGTTTTCATGCATTCAAACGTGATCTTAAAAACTTCATCTTGCATAACTAGGTTGACAACGATGATTACTTAACGATTCTTATGTATCCGGGCATGAAATTGGAAAGACTTTGCAAATTTAGGTTATTGCTTTATGGCGTGATTATGTTTTACTTGTATACCTTTTTACTATTGTTCCTGTGTCGCATTCTGACTGCCTTTTTTGTTTAGTTGATGTTATTTTATGTAAGTTCACTGTTTACTTTTCACTTGTGTTGCGTATTTTACGTGCTGTTATAATTAATAATTTTATTGTTATTGTTAACCGAGGGTCACACTGCAGTCGCTTCACTTTGGGACCCTCGTCTGCATACTACATTCTACGAATTTTGTATTTTGAATGAATAAACTGAACTGAACTGAAAAAAAAAAACATTTATGGGTGCAAGAGTATTTGATGGCGGAAGGGATATGGAAAGTATTTTCTTCTAATTATATCCAGTTCTTTGCACTGTGATAAAAAATGAAGCACGGTGATAGGTTCACCACAATTTTTGCACGGGGGTGGATCGCCGCCAGATAAACGGTGTGAGTGTGTGCTGCATATATGTCCTATTCCTAATCTGGTGAATGTAATTTTTGTGTAGCGCGACTTCAATGTTGGTGGCCCATTCGCGATATGTGGCTTGATGAGGTGAAGATTATTTTTTATTTGCATATCCCATAAATGCTGCCAATAATTCCCGAGCTTTCTTTTATTGAAGGGTCGAAGGTCAAGTGCAGAGACAGATGTTTTGATTGTGGCATACTCGTGGACGGAAACAGCGAGCTGATTCGCTAACACGTTTCCTTGAATCTCGCGACGTCCTGGCACCCAGCAGACTATGACAGACTGCTCCTGTGCATAGGTCGTGCATTGTAGTGAGTACACAGAGACCAGGATAGGGTTAGTGTGTTTTAAGGGACTTTAGAGCTGTTACCCCACTTAGAGAATCAGTATATATCACGGATTTTGAGAGTTTTCGTTCCTTTATATGTTTGATGGCCGATACTATCCCGCATGCCTCTGCAGGAAGATGCTCGTATTGGGGTGCAGAACGCCTACATCTGAAAAAAAATGAACTAAGCACAGCGTAGGACACAGAGTCGCGAGTGTTTTAGGCATCGGTAAAAAATTCTGGACACAAATATTTATGCTGCACTTCAAGAAAGTGTTTACAAATAGTGCAAAGGGCTTGCTTTTAGTAACTTATACGAAGGACATATTAATCTGTGAGATGCCACTGCCAGAATTAAAACCACGAGCTCGCACGTGTGGGTATCCAGTGAAACAATGGATACTACGGTACCGTTGGTGCTGAAATTGCGGTGGTGGGACAAATACATGTAACGGGAGCATCCAAACTGCGTTCACAAAGTAGCACACCGATTTCTTCGGCTTAACTCCTCACACGAAGTGCGTACGGCTGCTTCATGGCTGGGCGATTTTGAAATAGAACAGAACTAGACGAGTCATTATTGATGGTGGGGTGCACAGTGTGTTTGTTGTCTGCGTTTATTTTAAGAAAGTATAGAAATGATATGTAGCAATTCTAAAGATGTAGTGACCACTCGTTCTATTCAACATACAGGCTGTGTACTAGGCTAGTACAAAAACACCTGTACAAAGACGAATTCCGAGATGGTGAACAGAATTGAACATCTTTGGGGCAGTTGTTGTTGCAGATTGGTATATTATTACTCTATATTTAGGCGTGTACGTATCAGGCTTTTGTATACCTTCATGAGGCACTTCTTGTCACTTCTCTAGAAGTGCGTCACAATACTTTCAAAATATTTATGGTTTTCAAGCACTTGTTTTTCAGGTATCTCATATGTGCTATGAATCTTACTTTGCTGTCCGACAATTGGCCTAAGAACCTAATGATTGATTGATATAACGTCCCAAAACCACTATATGATTATGAGAGACGCCGTAGTGGAGGGCTCCGGAAATTTAGACCACCTGGGGTTCTTTAACGTGCACCCAAATCTGAGCACACGGGCCTACAACATTTCCGCCTCCATCGGAAATGCAGCCGCCGCAGCCGGGATACGAACCCGTGCCCTGCAGGTCAGCAGCCGAGTACCTTAGCCACTAGACCACCGCAGCGGGGCGGCCTAAGAACCTATGCTCACTTTCAAAAGACAGACGTTGACCATGCTGGTGAGCGCCCGGATCACGATGAAGGCCTCTCTTTCTGGGGAATAAGACACAGGTGCTTTTTCGTGGGTTCAGTTGAAACCCATTTTCATCGGCCCATTTCGAAATCTTGTTTAGACCCAGCTGTACCTGCCATTCACACATTGAAAGGTTGCATGATTTAAGCTGACCTGTACGTTATAGATTTATACGCAATAAAACATATTTCGTGGGATGGGCATGCGCAAGGAGTTCCTTTTGATTATACAAAGTGTACAACACAATACATCTTCTTGCGGCACTCCTGTCTCCTGCACAAATGTTCATGACAGAACAGTTCTTACTCTAACACGGAATGTTCGACTAGACAGATAACTTTGATTTATATAAAAAAACATTTTGCTACGCACACCTCAATTTGAGAGGTCTCTGAGTATGCTGAAGTGCAACGTGGTGTCGTAGGCTTTCTCCATGTCGAGGAACACATAAATAAAAAATGGTTATAGACAAAAGCATGGCAGAATTATGCTTCGACAAGGATAAGGTGGTCTGGGGTGCATCTTCTTTCTTAAAACCCGCATTGGTGTGGCTCAAGCAGACTGCTCGTTTCAAGAAAGTGTATCAGTCTTCTATATATAATGTTTTCGAAGACCTTGCACAGACAACTGGTAAGGGCAATATACCTGTAACTTGAGACTACGAATGGGTCCTTGCCCTGTTTTTAAATCAGAACAATAATGGCTTCTTGCCAGGCTGTGGGAATCTCACCGTAAACCCAAACAGCGTTATACAGAGCAAGGAAGGAATTTGGAGTTTCAGAGGGCAGATGTTTTAGCATTTCGTAGATGAATTGGTCGGAACCTGCAAAGCGCAATTATTGCAGCAACTTAGCGATGCCAGCAGCTCTACAAAACGAAAGGGTTCATTGTATGCCTCGCGTTTTGTAGGTTTCCGCTGTGAATTCTGGTTTTCTATTTTTTGTTTTGCATCGTTAGAAATCTTCAGAATAGTGTAATGAGGTCGACGCCTGTTGAAAATAAGCACCTAGGAACTTTCCTTGGTCTTCCAAGCTGTAGCCTTATGTGTTTACTCTATATGAAGTGAATGTGGTTCTTTTCTTGTTTCTCTGCTAACCATGTTCCAGATCTCGCCCTCATGGGTGTACGAATTGATGCCTGATAAAAACTTTCGCCAACTTTCTCTCTTGTCCTGCCGGCGTGTTCTCCTGCCTTCAGATTTTATTTTCCTAAAGTTTTCGAGATTCTCAGTTGTCGGAGACTCCCGAAGCAGCCTCCGTGCTTTGTTTTGCGTGCGTTTGGAGTTACGCCATGGCAAACATCGTTTTCCAGAGTGTCCATTCGTTTTTGGGATGCATTTTGTTGCAGTATCAATAAAAAAAGCTGTGCAATATTCGACAGCAGCATCTATACCTAAAGTGCAATATCAGTCCGACCTAAACGAGCGATGATATGAAACTGTTCTCGGTCGGCTCCATTTAGGAGCCATTTGGGAACCTGTGGCGGACATTCAATTCACGTAGGTGTGCTTAATACTACGGGAAAATGCTGACTTTCGTAGGGAGAACTGATGACTTTCCATTGAAGTAGAGACACAAGTGACAGAAACACTATGGTTAGGTCAAACGAGGAATAGCTATTGTTAGCGACATTTTAATAGGTTGGTTTTATTTGAATCAAGTGACACCAACTTGACGAGAGCAGAACTGTTAAATCAGTCGACCTCGCGTGTCGCAATGAGAGTCACCCCGTAGCTTGCTATGCGCATTCAAGTCTCCAAGGAGAAGGCAAGCGTCTGGAAGTTCATCAATTAAAGATTGGAAATGATATTCTTGCAGCTGATAGTTTGAAGAAATGTAAATTGTGCAAACTGTATCAAGTTGACGAAAAGAACAGCTCGAACAGCCACTGCCTCAAGGGACATTTGGAGTTGTGTGTGCGTGCGATCCATTGACTGACTGTAACGGCTACATCTCCGGGTGATGTCACGGCATTTTCGAAAACTAATGTAGTTACGTAGAAAGTTCGTGTGTCTTGGTTTTAGTTTGTTTCTTGTACAGGCAGCACTTTTGGTGAGTGTTAGTGTAAAACTTCTGGTGAAAGTTCTGGTGAATATTTTGAGTGTTCATGGTGAAAGTACAGTAGTGCTGTGTGTACAAATAGTCAGTACTGTTTAGTCCAGACATTTCGACTCAAGTATCAGGGATGTCACCGGGCCACGTTACCTACTTTTTCGTTTTCTTGGCGCGCTCCAAGGAGCCACGCCACTCTTTCGGCACCAAGGGTACCGCAGTATCCATTGCTTCACTGGATGCCCGCAGGTGTGAGCTCGTTGTTCGAATTCTGTGCTTTGTCTGGTGAGGGGAGGCTTTGAGACCTGAGGACCCTGGAATCTCCGGTCTCTGTTCGGAAGTAGGCGGTGTAGTCTGGACTACAGCCGCCCTGGGGGCAGGTGCCACAACCACCGGCTCGGTATGCGCGGGCCGATGAAGTGGCCAAGGCTGGTGCGGTGGTGCGTCCTGACGCGTCGCATCAGCGTATGTTGGGCCATAGAATGGCGAGACCCTTTTCTTGTTTCCTTAAAAGAAATGTTTTCTTTCACCTTCACCGTTATCACCTTCTGTTTTTTTTCTTCCAGTCGGGACAAGAACGTGAATATGCAGCATGGTTTCCGACGCAGTTTACACAGTGCGGCTGTTCTTTGCAATTCTCAGACGTGTGGCCGAAGACACCACATTGAGCACAAATCTGGCGAGCATGAAAGCTTTGAAAGCCGTGGCCATACTTCTGACATTGGAAGCAACGACGTGGATTAAGTATGTATGGCCTGAGCAAAGTTTTCGTGTACCCTGTTTAAATAGTTTCTGGCAGATGAGTGGAAGCAAACGTGAGTATTAGATGTTTTGTTTGTATTTCTTTCTTGTCTCTTCTGATGCTAATTTTTTGTACATTGGCCATATTTTGGCTTTTCCACCCCTCCAAGAGTGTAGTTTCTGTCAGGTCCAGTAATTTTGTGTCAGATATCACACCCCGACTAGTGTTCATTGGTCCGTGTGGTGTTACAGTAATCGGTATGCCACCAAAAGTTGAGAGACCGTCTAGCTTTTAAAACTGTTCTTTGTCCCGAATTTCGAGAAGGAGGTCTCTGCTAGCCATTTTGGTTACCTTGTATCCAGCGCCAAGAGTTTCAGTAAGAGATCTAGCAACTACAAAGGGGGAAACGGTCCTGGCTTGCTTTCCAGTTTTCTTACAGTGGATGACATTGAAGTGACGAAATGGTTCTATTGGCCTGTTGAAAAAGTTTGTCATTGTTGCGTACCCCCCTTCAAATCAGTGCAATCACAAAGTAAGGGGAATGCTGTATGCATGCCGGTCATATTTTTTAGCAATATTGGCAACCACCAACCATGGAGCCCAACGAGGGTACGCTACAAGTTTGTGAATACTAAAGCTTGCAGACACCAGTCATACAAAGCTATCACAACCCAATGCGCCTAGAGCAAGATAGGCTATTTGCAGAGGGTTAACCCTCACCGCCAAGAAATTTTGAAGTAAAAAGAAGAAAGAAGAATACAGGTAACATTAAAAGTGATAGAAAGGAGAACATGTAGAGAAAGAGCGAGGGATAGGAAAAGGCGACTGCCAATTTTTTGTAGAAGATAGAAAAGAAAAATAGAAATAGAAAATAGAAAATAAAAAGGCATAAAAAGAGAAAAAAAATAGAAGGAAATGGAGTGCAAGACAGGAAACGAATAAAAAAAGCAAGCGAAGAAAAGAAAATAGACATGAATGTGAAAAAGGAAACTAATTAAGAACAGATAGAAAAAAGCGGATACAAGAAATAAAGACAAATAGCTAAAAAGAGAACGAAAAAATAAAGAGAAGGTAAGGTCACCTCGCTCAACTCTTCCTTCAGGCTCGGTACTAACAGAGCGAAGCTGCCGTGTTTTCGCGTCTCATCGTAGTTCTTTCGCTGAGGCGAGGTTCATATTACGCATTACGTTACTTTCGCTATAAAATCCTCTTGCTGAAGTTTATCTGCGAACACCTTGTAGTCAAATCATGAGTGCTGCAAGCATGGCTAAAGAAAACTTCAACCGTAATTTATTTCACAAATAACAACAGTACTATAGCTATGAATGCTTCCTTCTACTTCCCATACTTACTACATTTCGTATCGCGCCAACTGTACTTAATTGTGCCGCCATATTTGCCTCTCAACTTGCGGCTTCTGGAGAATGGAATAAATTCTCGGGCATTTGAATGAAGGTTACTAACAACTGGAGTCAACATCGTGCTACTATATTGAAATGTACTGACCCAAGACCCATTTGTTGCGGCACTTCTACTAAATATGTTGTTCTTATGAAATAATATTGATTGATTGATTGATTTGTGGGGTTTAACGTCCCAAAACCACCATATTATTATGAGAGACGCCGTAGTGGAGGGCTCCGGAAATTTTGACCACCTGGGGTTCTTTAACGTGCACCCAAATCTGAGCACACGGGCCTCGACATTTCCGCCTGAAATAATATTTGGCACATATGATAAATTGTTTGCAGCTCAGGGCAGCTGTGTGAATAGGACCTGTCAGTGAAAATGGCTAGTAGCTTGCGGCCACATGGCTGCTGCGGATGCGCCAATAAATCTAAGAATGTTAGAATCTCGTCACGTGCGTCCTCAAGCCTTTTCCGCCAAACATGTGTGGCACATACCCGTATACCATGGGCATGCGGGTATGTGCCACAGACGTCACAGGTGTGTGGGCATGTACCCGTTGTCATCGACAGTCTATACCTACCGAGGAGCAGTGAAAACGACATGGATATTTTGACCGCAACAGCGCTCAAAAAAGCTGACTTTGGCAGTGTTGATCAGACGAATGCAAAAAGTTACGTCCGGGCGACTGTTGAACATATTTCCGTGCCTACTATGTTGAAAAAAAAGCTTTGCCTATTATTGATATATTTTAAAACATATTTCTTTAGTGTCATTTTTAATTGTTTCAATCTGTAAAAAATTTGCTGTGGCTTAGCTCAGTTACGCCAGGATTCGCTCTGCGAGCGGTACGGTAGCTTGTTGCTCAGGATGTTCCTTTGTACGGTTCCACTACTCGAGGCGTACGACTCGTTCTTCCTCCGTGTCCTCAACTCGCTGCCTTCTCTTGCTTTCGTGCTGACGAAGTCTGGCTGTTTTCAGTCTCTCCGACTCAATTTTCATATTTACCGACGAATTCCACCAAGCCGCCCCTTGCGTACACAAGTATATGATGCAACGCTGGCTCCTCCGCTGTTGCAACGTGATTTCACTGGTTCTTTCACTGATGCCATGCCAGATGGCGTGGTGAGTGTCACCGCCAGTGGCGGCGGTAGTGAGGCAACAGATCATCTCGCGGTGTGGCCACCAGCCACAACAAAACGCGAATGAAAGAGTCATTGTAACACTCAATAGAAAATATTACTCCACAGCGACCTTTCCTCTGCAGGCTTCGCATAACATTGATTTATATGGTACCTGGTATCTGCCGAATTTTGTTTATTTTCTTCATTTTCTCATTTGTTTATTGCTGTGTCGCAGCATACATCATTACGGTGCTTTTGAATTATTTAGGGTGATGGTCATTACACAAGCTGTCCTTAATCCGCAGACAGCTGATAATTACACCGACCCTAAGTCCACTCCAAGGGCTTTCAATTTTGGTGCCACATACAAAGAAGTTCCTAGAACTTTCGCTCACAAGTAACTTGCCCATAGCATTCTTACTTTGTTCCCTGTTCACCTTGGCTCAGAGGTCGGGGACCTTTTGAATGATCTAGCGCACTCTAAGGCACGTGATTTACCTTATCACGACTGGAGGCTTGAGGCTCGGTCAGAGCAGATATCTTACCAACATTCAATGAGGTCACAAAACAACATCAAATGAGCCGTGGGTCATTTATACTGCCACAATAAAACTAGACTAGGCCACAAGCAATCTCCCTTCAGAAGCTGCTGGTGGAAACATACCCCAGCCTCTTCACTTACAGTCATTACTCCGAGACATTTCACAGCTTTGTCTGGACTTCCACAATCACAATGATTTTAGCCACGTGCTCAGGGGGTACCCCTCTTTACAAGAAAAGCATAAAAAATATCTAAAAATAACTGAAACCTATGCTCAAAAGCCCGGTCCTCCTACAACAAGTCAAGGCTGTCCAGAAGGCCCTCGACACGTCGATGAGGCTAGGCCTTCTCTTTTCTATGTAGAAATGACCCGCGATACTCCTTCTATAAAACGGCGGTGGATTCTTTTACGACCTCAGTAAAGTTTTGAAATGCGAAGCAACTCATGGCGGGATTCAATCCGGTGTGTGGCGTGAACACCCTTACTGCATATGTGCGAACTCTCCCCCTCTCCTGGCTTGGTTTGGAGAAAGTGGCAGAGCCCTGCCTGCAATTTGTTTATCCTCTCCCATTAATGTCAGTGGCACATGTGTGCGCTTCTACATGCAATCCTGCGCACCCTCGACACGTTGCACTCACCTAGAAGAGCTAGATGTTCACTTTGTGGCACACGCACACTAATATACACAAATGGAAGGAGGGTTACATAAGCGGTACACAGCATGTACACCACTCCACACACAAATGAAACATACACAGAAAAATACAAACCGAAACAAGAAATAGAAATACAAGTTAGCATCAGGGTTCCGTCGCATACCCACATGATTTCATTAGTGAGAGATGTTGTAATTTTTAAATAGGATAGTCTTTCTTGGAAACCTTCGACGGAACAATTGTGATCTGTCTGTCTGTCTGTCTGTCTACCTGTACATTTGTCTGTTTGTTCGCCCTAACAATACCTCAAACGGCACCAAACGGCCAACCTAATTCGCAGCGCCCACCAATATTGCTCAAGAATTAGCGTTCATAGTTGTGCGATTGTGAATAAAAACGAATTATTGCGCACATATAAATGTATGTCTGCCTTTATACTAGAAAAGACACACACACAAGTAACTCTAAGGAATGTAGCGTTTTAGCGCGCTGTGCTGACAGTGAGACGCGATGCCCAAAAAGTTGTTTCCAACGCTTTGCTATGACGTCACGGTGGTGGCACCTGCCAGTCGCTTTGCATTCTACACCTTATCACATCCGTGACTGGCACGCATTTTTCTCCGTGGGCTGCACGCCTTCGTTTTCGAAGATAACTGCCAGATGGCGCTTGTGTCTAACGTGCCTCTACGCGCTCGTTCGCCTCCGCTACACGCACGAGGCACTCTAACGCAGTGTCTCCAGAATACCCTCCACCATTTTCTTGCGCAGAACATCAAATAAACGTTTTGTTCACTTTCTCTAAACGCAAGACTATTGTCTTTCGACTACATTTGCGGTGTAGCGTGCAGATTTGGAACCAAATGTTTTATCTATCTATCTATCTATCTATCTATCTATCTATCTATCTATCTATCTATCTATCTATCTATCTATTTATCTATTTATCTATCTATCTATCTATCTATCTATCTATCTATCTATCTATCTATCTATCTATCTATCTATCTATCTATCTATCTATCTATCTATGCATTCCTACGTGTAGGCGTTCCCGCAAAACTAAATCGTCGATGTCCCTAAAAGCTGCGTATGGCGCAATGCGCACCTAAAAAGGCGAGTAAAAGGGAACTTAAGATTCAAAATACCTTTTTCAATAAGTTTTTGATTCAGAGGCCTGTAAACTAAATATTCACGTAATACATAAAGAGTTTTATGCCAACTTTTTGATTGTTGGTATTTGTGCGTATGTGCGCGATATAAGTGTACCGGAGGTTGTGGTACGGACACCCTCACACAGAAACACGTGGGCGCATGCGCACGCACAATCTTAAACGAACACACAAACACACATATGCCTGCACAAGCACATCCGCGTAGGAACATTCTGGAATCTTCTTAATTAGGCTTTAACGTGTAACAAAATGGCATAAAAACGCAAAGCACTGCAGAACTGTCTAAGGAAAATGATGCTGCCTAAAGCAGGTGGTCGGCAAGACCCTAAATACCATTTACGAGCATACTTATTATCTTCACTTCAAAATTCCTTAGAAGTGTTCAGAATTGCCAGTCCTAGTCAGCATGCTCCTACTGAATTAGTTTCGCTGTCTCCTGGTCGAGTGGTCGAAATATGCACGCAAGGTTTTTCGCTGGAACGAGTTTATTCTTGTAAATGCGCGTGGCAACTTCAAAGATTAGCGTAAGCCTCTTAGCATTCTGGCCAGGTTACTGTGTTACGATATTCGGTATGTGTCTTAATTTATTGATTGTGTAATCTTAAACTTGGCGTGAATAAATTACTGTGCTGCATGAAGAAGCGCTAAGAAGACGCGACTGCTTTCATTCCTGAACACGTAGATCATAAAACGCGCTTGTGAGCAGGAGCAGCAAAAGCCACTTCATTATACTTTAAGAGCACCTTAAAGCGTCGCAGGTCTGCTTTTGTGTAAAATACTTGATTGCCTCACAAAAAGATGGGGTTTGATTCTTGCTGGGACCCTAACATGCATTCTGGACATTCGACACGCCAATGCTGCTGCTGCCAGCTTTCTTTGAACGTTCTTGGGTTAAAATTGCCAATGTCTGTTCTCGCTGTTCGTGGGTAGTTTCAAATTCTCGATAACCTCTGCATACGCGTACCTGTAGCACATACCCACCTATGATACATGCCTATGCATCACGCGTGTCTGGCAGAAAGCGTTTGATTACGTATGCGACGAGATTCTCTCATTTAATAAGTCATCACCAGCAGTGACTCATTCGTCACACCATCTTGCTCTCCCATAAAACTTTTTGTTTGACCCAAGTTAAGGGGGTAATCACCAGATAGATAGATAAATAGATAGATAGATAGATAGATAGATAGATAGATAGATAGATAGATAGATAGATAGATAGATAAACACATGTTGAGAGACATGCTAATAGTGTATGCAGTGCGCAAGAATTCCTTAAAACTTAGTTTAAAGGCACACACAACGCCACCATGTCTCATCCTATCCTGTCTATTTTCCTATCCTGTTCCGTAATTGAGCCTAAATGTCACTCGAGAAACTCTCGCGGAAAGTAAGAGTTTGCCCCCGCGCAACTGGCTACCATCTTAGGGAAAGTTTCTGACATTAGGGTAATTTTAGGGTAGCGTGAGAAAAGGGAAAGTTTGCCACTTCGAGGAAAAATGTGCATGTTCAGATGTATTTTACTTTAAAAATAAATAGTCACATGAAAATGTCTGTAAACTCGACGTGAAGTTCATTTTCTTCATTGAAGTTAAAAATGCTCTATAAGGCTGGTCACGCTGTGAAGCACATCCTCCTGAGAACAAGCAATCGTCAAGGGTCGTGCACCTAAGGCCAATCAGTCCATAGTTCTTTTCTCGTAGTGCTCGCTGAACAATTATTTAGGACACTCTAAAATAACGTGTTTTAATGTCTCACCGGAGCCACAAGACGAACATATCAGACTGTCAGCAGGTTTTTTCTTTAGCGCGTGTGTGTTTTCCCCCTTTTTACTTTCATTGTCTCCCTCCTTATTTTTTCTCTTCTTTTCTCTATGTCGCTCCTTCCCTAAATAGCAGGCAGGCGTTGTGCTCCTAAAGGTGGAAGTTGTCAGCCTGTCTGCTCCAAATTTCCTCGGTCTTCCTGTTTTATATGTACAGAAACAAAATATACTACTACTACTACTACTACTACTACTACTACTACTACTACTACTACTACTACTACTACTAATAATAATAATAATAATAATATGATAATAATAATAATAATAATAATAATAATAATAATATTAATAATAATATATTTTATATTTTTATTATATTATTATTATTATTATTATTATTATTATTATTATTATTATTATTATTATTATTATTATTATTATTTCAAAGTGAATTTTCGCAACTTTACGGCAAACTTTTCCACTTCACTCTGGGCACAGTACTATTACTCAATTTCTTTAGTAATTTTTCTAAACTTGTCATTCATTAGCGATGATCGTTGGTTTCCTCAAAATGTAAGAGCATTGGTTGAACGTTGGGCTAGTTGGTGCAGCATAACTTCAATGTTTCACAGCGTGTCGAACGAGGACGAACAAAAAGGACACGCGCAGAGCACTCTATGTGTCTCCCCTTTGCTCGTCTTGTTTCCATATTCTGTGCGACATCGAAGTAATTGGCAAGTGCAAACGGTGTAAGACTAGTGGGAAAGAATATGTCATTTATAAATAATACCCTCTGTATCAGCGGGCAGCTTTCAAATTTGACCAAAAGAGCTCTAATAAGAAAAAACGTTCCTTTCTTTCATCGTAACATTAAATATGATTCCCTGCGTTGGCTTTTACAGATCAGCCTAAATTAATAAAGTAAATGCACGTGGCATCGTAAATACATAGCTACGCACGCTTTTTTATTTTGCCTTATTCTTTGTTTAAAGTCTTTCCTTTCGCCGAATAAGTGACGTGGCAATCAAGGAAACGAACTATGTTGGGAACTGTTGTCGACTCTCACCTAACTAATGTTTAGCAACTTTGAAGGTTAAAACAGTAAGAATTTCTGGGCTTAATTTAAGCTCATCTGTACATAGCCTCGATGATTTCCTACTTAACAAGGCTGACAAACACGGAACTACAAAAGAAGTCATACACTTAAAGAGAAGCCTAAATGTCTTAATTAAAGCGTAAAAAATCGTATTACTACTGTTTAAATTACCCTTAGACATACTATAAAACGTCGTGAAGCGCAAGAGTTTCCTTCTAAAAAAACCTCTTAAGAAATTCTGCAATCTATTGAACCAGAAGAAACATCTGGTAATGAGATTGAAATTGATGGTCTTAAAATGTGTGACAAAAATTGCATTGCGGAACGTCTGAATGTTTATTCACAAGGTGCTTTTCATTCTTTCAAAAGAGTGTTGACCCTGCACTTTGATACGACTATAAATGTACATTGTATCACGACCAGGTATAAGACACAAGATTATCTTGTCCCGATAACCCTGCAGGTTGTGCCTTCGTCTGTACGATGAAACATTAAGCAACTTCTTCGTAAGCTTTTTGTTTTTCATTTTTTTCATCCTAATATCAAACGATTCACTGACGAACGGCACGTGTGGGACCCGTACACTAAAAAGGAGATGCTGTGCTGACTGCCAATTCTCGATTGCAATCTTTCAGCTTCCTTCTGCTCAAAGATTCTTGACCATATTGTTGCGAGTGACATCGTGAAGTTATTAAGAGCTAACAACATTCTTTCTTCTGCTAAGCACAGATTAAGAACTGACTTTTCTACGATCACAGAACTGACCCCTGGAAATAACTTTGATTGATTTGTGGGGTTTAACGTCCCAAAACCACCATATGATTATGAGAGACGCCGTAGTGGAGGGCTCCGGAAATTTCGACCACCTGGGGTTCTTTAACGTGCGCCCAAATCTGAGCACACGGGCCTACAACATTTCCGCCTCCATCGGAAATGCAGCCGCCGCAGCCGGGAATCGAACCCGCGACCTGCGGGTCAGCAGCCGAGTACCTTAGCCACTAGACCACCGCGGCGGGGCCTGGAAATAACTTCACTGTGAGTGTCCACAATGAGCTATATTTATGCTTAAAACAGCACGTAGCCACCTCTTTTAAAGTTCAGAACACTTCAAGGGCCCAGGCTGTTGTGTGCTGTCACCGTATGCTATCATCGCTTGGCATTTACACAGACAAAACCACGCATTCCATAATTTTATGAATCTTATTTGCATGCGCCCGCGCAAAAAGAAGCTTTGTTTGTCTTGTTCTTCGAGTAGCTTGATGTTGATACTAAGTGGCGGTCCCTTTATGCTCCTGGGCTTTACTCGACTGTCGTCTCTTTGTGTAACGCCAGCAAAACCGCGTATCAAAAATTAAAAAAAAACAGTATGCAAGCAAGCAATAGGGAGAGAGTGAAAAAAGTAAGAGTAAAAACGGAAATAAATACAAATAAAAAGAGAAGAACAGGCATCAAAACAGGAAGCGAAAACAAAAGAGATAGATAGTAGAGGCAAGGAAGAAAAAAAAAGAGACCTGAGAAAAACAAATGAAGCGGCCCCGATCCGGACATTAGAATCGACACAATTAGCGCTAAGCAGCCTCTGTTTTAGTAATATTCACCACTCGCGTTGTTTCCCAGTTCCTTCTGGGCTGCTACAAAGTAGTGTGGATTACTACTGTTTTTTTAGTTTTATTATGGCATCCTTAGTAATAAAAAGAGTCAGTTCAAGGTCGCTCATTCGCATCTCACTGGATGTAATATCATTAGCCTGCTTGTCGAGATGATCAGGAACACTCTTGAATATGGACCTCCATGAAAAGTTTTTATTGTTTAAACAGTGGGACATGAGGCAAGGCAGAATAAAAAGTTATAGACATGCATATAACAGAGATGACACTGGTATGGTTGTCTTCCTGTTGTTTTTCAGCTAATCTTAAAGTTGAAGAAATTGAGTATAAGTATTATGAAGCGAAGATAGTTAACAACCTCTGCTGGTATTTTCTTATCGCTAACATAAGGTGGGTTAGGCAGCTGTGCCACGTCGCAGCGCACTTACCGCTTCGCCCTGGTCATGCAGGTATCCCTGGCAATGGTCCTGCACCTACTGCGTCCCGCCCTGGTGAATCCTCCGTTGGATTTTTCTTGGAATGGGACGCTGCCACCTTGCGAAAGCGAGGCAGGTGCTCGCCAATACGCAATCATCGCGGCTGCACCACTGCTGGCAACAACACTACCGGACCCCCCAGCCCTCACTTCAACCTGGACAGCACCATCGGAGCCAACATCATCGCTCCCCCCAGCTATAAAAAGAGCAACGCCCGTCGGCAGCACTTCGTGGGCTAGGCAGCTGTGCCACGTTGCAGCGCACTTACCGCTTCGCCCTGGTCATGCAGGTTAGTGTGTACAATAGCCTATTTTCTAAAAAGACAAGTAACTACTACTTGGTGCAGCTGCCGAGCCCACAGTGCCTTTGTGAAATTATCCTTGAGTGCGCCCATACCACCTCCTCTCTACTGTTATTATTGTCCGGTGATGTCGAGACTAATCCTGGCCCAGAAATGCAAGACATCCTCACCGAACTACAAAAAATTTCCGCTGGGCAAGCTGCAGTTCTCACTGAGGTGCAAGAACTTAAAAACCAGCTATCGACAACCAACCAAACCATAACTGACCTAAGTAAACGCATGACTGAAGTAGAAAACCACTACCAGAACCTGTCGCCTCTACATGCAGATCTTGAAGTGATCCGTACGGGCGCAACTGAAATGAACCGTTTGGTCTCCAAACTGGAGGCTAAATTAGACGACGCAGAAAACCGCTCACGACGTAATAACCTAATATTCTACAACCTTCCCGATCCTAACCCAGCCGAAACAAATACAGAAGCAGAAGGGCTTATTATCAGACACTGCCGTGAACACCTCCAAGTAGTCATCTACCCAAAAAAAAATAGATCGCGCACATCGCCTCGGACGCCATGCCACTAATCGCAACCGCCCTATGATAGCAAAGTTCACCTTCCATAAAATCAAAGAGGCCGTACTTACAAATGCACCCATGCTGAGAGAAACGGACTTCAGCATCGACGAAGACTTCTCCCAGTCTGTCCGAACCGCTCGCCGACACTTAGTTAATTTCGCGAAAGCAGAATCAGCAAAGTTTCAGATACGTTATAAAGTCCTTCATATGGGCTCAAAACGTTACATTTTCGACAATGCTTCACAAACTGTAAAAGAAACCGCATAGCAAATCCCTTGAACGAAGAAAGTTATGAACCGCCCCCGAAATCTAGCACAAAACAATCTTTCCTTATCTGTAATCTTTACTAACATACGCAGCTTTCTACCGAAACGAGAAAAAGTATCTAGCCTTGTGACGTCATCCAATGCCAATCTTGTTGTATTAACAGAAACGTGGCTTACCGATGACGTGACGGACACTGAAGTTCTTGCAGATCTTCCTAACTTTCACTTATACCGAAAAGATCGCGAATGCACTCGCGGAGGAGGCGTACTGATCGCCGTCGGCCCGGAATTATCATGTTCCGTAATCAACATAGCATCTGACATAGAAATCTTATGGCTACAATGCCGGGCTTCACCCCTCACAATACTGCTTGGTGTCTGCTACAGACCACCGAATGCAAATCCAGACTTCGCAAACAAATTTAACGATATACTAAATGCGCTCACCAAAGCCCACCCGAATGCCCATATTTTTCTGTTTGGTGACTTTAACCTTCCTAATATTAACTGGCCAACCGGAACAACCGCACAAGGAAACCAGAAAGACTCGAGAGAATTTCTAGATGCTTGTTTCAACTTTAACTTATAACAACTTGTATCAGAGCGAACACGTGTTGCCACCAATTCCGCAAACATCCTTGATCTCATTCTAACCACCCATCCTTCTAGCTTATCGTCGATTACCTATCTCGATGAAATTAGCGACCATAAAGTTATCCATGCAGATTTCGCATTTTCCCCAGAGCGCCGTGAAATGCTAAACAAAGCAATATGTTTATATGATAAAGGTAACTATCAAGAAATTAACAACGAACTCAGTAGCTTCTTCCCAGATTTTGAAGCCAATTTCCGTAGCCCATCCGTCAATGAAAATTGGATGGCTCTTAAACAAAAACTTATTGAACTAAAAAATAAGTTTATTCTGAAGACCACATTTCGTGCCGCGCAGCAAAAGCCCTGGTATACTAAAACATTAAAGCGACTAAGCAACAAGAAAAAACGCCTTTTCCGGCAGGCAAAATCTAAAGGAACGCCATGCGCATAGGATAAATACTACTCCACCGAAAATGACTATCTTACAGCAATTCGCAACGCCAAGCACGCATTTTTTAACACGAACCTGCCCAACATGCTAAGTGATAACGTAAAAAAATTTTGGCAGACCGTCAATCCAAAACCATTTCGCACTATCTCCCTTACTAACGAATCCGGTGAAGTGACCACAAATGCCGAGTGTGCTCATATTTTTAACATTGCATTCTCGTCGGTGTTCACCAGAGAACCTAGTATGCCTTCCGTACCCACAAACACCCTGATAGGTTCCAGCATGCCTGCGCTAGCATTTTCCGCAGACGGCATTTCTTCTCTAATAAAAAACATTAAACTTTCCTCGTCATGTGGCGTTGACGAAATTAATTCTAAACTGTTAAAGAACATTACCGATACAATTGTACTATACTTGCACCTCATATTCTCACAGTCACTCAGCACCGGCGACCTTCCGAATGACTGGAAAATTAGTAAGGTCGTTCTAGTCTACAAAGCAGGCGACAGCAACTCCCCACTCAATTATCGTCCCATTTCATTAACAAGCATCCCATGCAAAATCATGGAACATGTCATATATTCTCATGTTATCAACTTCCTCGATTCCAATAGTTTCTTTCACACCTGTCAGCATGGCTTCCGCAAGGAACTTTTCTGTGAAACACAATTAGCACTCTTTCTTCACGACATACATATAAATCTTGACACCAACTTTCAGACTGACGCCATTTTCCTTGACTACGCAAAAGCATTTGATACAGTTCCACACAACAAAGTAATACAGAAGTTATCCAGGCTAAATCTTGACCCTAACTTGTTAAGATAGATTAAATCTTTTTTAGCTAATCATTCTCAATTCGACACGTAAATAATGAATCCTCTGAACCTCTCGAAGTAACGTCAGGAGTACCGCAAGGGTGCGTCTTTGGCCCCTTGCTATTTCTAATCTACATTAATGACCTACCACTAACTGTGTTTTGCAAAATCCGCATGTTCGCCGACGATTGCGTGATCTACCATACAATAACTAATGCTTCCGGTCAACTAACCCTACAACACGATCTGAACAACATTCAAGAATGGTGTGACAATTCGCTTCTCAAACTTAACCCCAACAAGTGTAAGGTTCTCATTCACTCGCCGCGAAAATCCTTTCCTATTCCCATACCAAATCACTAACGCCGCTCTAGAAATAGTACAGTGTTTTAAATATCTAGGTGTCACACTGTCCGCCTATCTAACTTGGAATGCGCATGTCACAAACATTATCTCATCTGCAAACAAAATATTGGGATTCGTGAAACGTCATCTGCGTTGCGCACCTCAACACGTAAAATGGAATACGCCTCTGCTATATGGAATCCACCTCAAATTTACCTAATCAATGACCTTGAATCAATTCAAAATCGCTCAGTCCGATTCATACATTCGTCATATTCTTATAACATCAGTGTTTCATCCTTAAAAGCCCAATCTGGATTGCAGCCACTTGCCCTTCGACGCCGCATAGCCACTCTTTCCCTGTTTCATAAGCTGTTTCGTTCGCCCCTTAACCATCCTTCATACGTCATCCCTCCGACGTACATTTCGCACCGCACCAGCCACCCCCTCCAAGTCTCCCGTTACCGCACTAGGACTGCTACCTTCTCCGCATCCTTCTTTCCGCGTGCTGTGAAGGACTGGAACAACCTCCCAAACCACGTCGTCACAATCACCTGCCCATCAACTTTCGCTAAAAATGTAACAACTCATCTCTGTCAGTGAAACTTTATGGCAATGTATATACCCACACGTATGTAGCAATATTTTATACTTTGAATGTAGCAAAAGTTTTATATCCTGTATACCAACCCCTTATGTGGCAAATGTTTTTATATCCTGTACATCCACCCCTTATGTAATACCCCCTTGTGGAGCTTTAAGGAAATAAAATATGATGATGATGATAAGAGCTTCTTGTTTGCAGAGACATTGTATTCTGCTATACAAACTAAATGAGGTGGTACTCCCGGAAACAAAAAGTTATGCATTGAAAAAAAAACTCATTGCGCCTAAGTTGGAATACCCTGGCACGGTCTGGGTTCTCAACTATAATCACAATACTACTACAATCGAAACAGTTCAGCAGTGCAGCACAATGCCTTGATATAACTTTTTTCCAAATGACGCACCGCTGACTGACGAACTGCCAACATGCATACTCATAGAATGAAAAGAATTGACAAAAAGAATATACAGTTCTAGTGGTTTAGTTACACGGCTGATCGTCATGCCTAATGGAGCACACCTGTACAAACACTGAGAGCACTGTTTGCACAAGCTGCTAATTTGTTCGCACTCTTCTCTTAATAAGCACGTGTAATTCTTATTGTAGTCTCTGCAGAAATGTCCATTGAGTTTTGGCCTCGACGCATGATGGCAATGTCAAGCTATGGCTTCTACCAAGGTGACAACACAGCCAGCGAATGAACTGCCTCTGAGCAGGGTATTGGTATCCTGTGTTGTATCGAAAAGTCAGTAAGGCACATTAAAAGGTCTTATCTCTAGAAAAAGAACACCACTCATGCTTGCATGTACCGCAGTTCATGTAGCTCTCCTTAACCCTGCATCTAGAATAGTTGCTCTAGAAACGTTTCCGTCCTAGGCGACGCATGTGCGTTTTATTACTTCTTTATTGCGCAAAGGCGCAAGCCCGTGCATGGACACACACAAAAGAAGACGAAGAACAACGACAGCATTCGCCAGGAACACTATGGCAGTAATTAGTCTGTGCCGCAAATACATTCTTTGACTCTCATCTGGTGTTGTTCATTCTACAAGTGGTGCGGAAAACCCGTTGGGAATTCACGCCAGGAACCCTCTACTGGAAGACAGCCTTTCGGAAAGCAAGCGAAGGACTTTTCCGAACGCCGGCGGTGAAAGATATGCCGACACGTTCACCTGTGCAACAGAAAGTCGGGTACGGACTGTGATTTCTAGTAGCCTCACTAATGCAAGTGAAAGCCAGTTCCACGCTACGAATGAGAAGGTGAGCAAGAAAAATCACTACCGCGAGAGAGACAATGAACCACCTAGAAAAGCCTACGTCGCGTCGACAAATTAATACGTGCCTCATCAACGAGGCTAAGAGTGTTTTAGAAAGTGACAACATCGCTTTCATAGCGAACTAGTCGATCGACTGGAAGCGAACAACGACGAATTAGGCAAGTTGACTCAGCTGATAGAGGAGTACGTCACTGACGATGAATTCACCACGGAATTGAAATCGTTCATGAGGTATCAAGATGATGCTAGAGGAACGCTCGGAGAATTGAAGGCTAGACAGGCGCAACTGCAACTTAATCGGTCTCTGTTTATCTCCGCGCCACTGATAGCAACGCCTATTGTTCAACAGCAGGACGAGACGCGTACCCAACGATCCATAAGGCTACCAGAGCTTCAGTTGCAAGCATTCTCCGGAGAAATATGCAGGGATCCTGGATTCTGGAAACAATTTAAGGCATCTGTTCACCTTAATAAATGGCTCACGAAGGGAGAGAAGTTTCATTACTTAAGAAACATATTAAGTGGTATAGGGCAACAGTGATCGAAGACCTTCAAGCGACTGAAGAGTGTTATGATGATGTCATTCACATCCCCAGAAGCCGTTTTGGGGACCAGCGTCTCATCGTTCAGGAGCACCTGTGACGCTTACGAGAACTACCGGACGTCACGCGCTCCAATAACGTCCAGGGATTGAAGACTTTGTAGACTTCGTCCCGTGTAACATACGTGGACTGAAAGGCCTCAACGTTAGTTCTTCTACTTACGCGACTATGATGACCGACATTTTACTCAGAGCTTTGCCGACAGACATCGTTGTTGAATAACAGCGGTATATGACGAGGCGTACATCATCTTGTAACTGGGCACGTAAAATGAGCCGGAACATTTGCACAGACGATGACTTGAAAGATCTACTCAAGTACCTTCAAGGGTAACTAGAAAGTCGTGAGTGATGCAGAAGCAATGAAAGTATAGACAAGAGATACGTCCGACATGGATTGAAAAATGCTTCCTCGTTCCAGCCACCGACGGCGGCAGCTCTATGCACGTCATCAAAGATAGATAACAAGGTGTACATCTTTTGCAGTTCATCGAAACACATTACTGAAGAGTGTACCGGCAATGTAACCAGGGAGGCAAAGCTGAAGAAGCTCATGGCCGAAAAGCGCTGCTTTCGTTGCACCAAGGTAGGTCACCGCGCCAAAACCTGCCGGCGAATAATACGACGCGGAAAGTGCAAAGAAACACATGTCTTTTGAATGTATGACTTGACATGGATGCCTAAGAAGGCAAAACATACAAGCAACCCAAGTACCGTCACAACGAACAGCCTTCATACAAGTTCCAACACAAGTATAGGCACAGAAATTGTGCAAACCTTTCGATTGTGGGTTATAGGGCCCGCCAAGTGTGCCTACTTCCATGGCATAGCAGACAGTGGCAGCCAACGATCATTTATACGTGAAGATGTTTCGAAGACTCTCGGGTTGAAAGAGCTAGGTAAAATGAGCCTGAGTATCAACATCTTTGGAGAGGCAGGATCCCTTTCAAGGCTGCACCACGCCGTAGAAATTTGTCTGCATAGTCAGTACGACAATCTGGAGCACTTCATCTAACCTATAGAAATTCCATTCATTTGCAACGACGTATTTCAGGTACCAGTAAAGCATGAATTCACAAAAGAGATAGAATACAGTGGGTGCCCAATCGGTGAGAAGCTATTTTCACCTGGAATGGCCGCTGTACCCAGAGTAAGTTTCTTATTCGGAGCAGATAACTTGTGGAAGTTTATGACTGGAGAGATTCAGCGTTACTCTGCAAACAGTTACTTGGTCTCCCTTGGTTCTACCTGCGGAGGGATGTCCCAAGGACCACTCTTTTTTAGTACATCGGTTAACTTAGCCAGCTTAGTCAGCGTACTACGTGTGAACACTTCGACTGAAATGACTGACAAGGTTCAACGAAAGTTCTGGGAACTTCGGAGTATTGCAATCCTACCAGACGATGACAGCATAGCCAAACGCAATGCATCAGTCCTGGAAGAGTTTCAGAGAAGACTCTTACTTGTATATGGTCGCTATGAAGGCAGTCTCCCATGGAAAGACTCATGGTATTACTCATTGCCTTTCTTTTCTTTGTGTATAAAAATTACATGTTCTTGTTATCTTACCCAAGTTCGAGTATCTGAATATATATGTCTGTAAAATGCCTAACCTTCTTTACTATATCCGCAATGTTTTGCATCTTGTATCCTGGTTCAATGCCTTGTTCTATTGTGTTGCTACATGTGCTATGGTTGCCTTGTGCTATCGTCTGGATACTGTGGCGACGCAAAGCGGTGCTTCTGTGTGCGGAGCAGAGAGCGCATGCGCCCGCACGAGAAAGTTATCTTCGAGAGGAAGGGTGATAATAAAAAGTCAGTTGTTGTTTGGGACGCGAGTTAATCACTTGCGCAGCTCTGCCGAGCAACGCGTCTCAACATTGGTGACCCGGACTCGGAATACAGACATAGCGACCGCAGTGTCGAACCAGCCGCAATATGGATTCAACGTCCTCGACCGACGCCCCTCCGACAGTCTCCTCAGTCGACGGTAAGCTGCCCCCTTTTTGGACTGCGGACCCCGCACTTTGGTTCATACAAGTGGAATCTCAGTTCGCAGCCAGACGAATCACCGCAGACCTTACGAAATACCACTACGTAGTCAGCAGTCTGCCGCCCGCCATAGTCAGTGAAATCAGGGATCTGTTGCTCACACCACCTGTCGAAAACGCATATGCAACGCTAAAAGAAACCCTTATTCGCCGAGTTACGCCCTCCGAACCACAACGACTGCAGCAATTGCTTCGCGGCACGGAACTCGGTGACCGTACTCCTAGTCAGCTTTTACGGCGCATGCAACAGTTGCTTGGCGGAACATCAAACACGATAAATGGAGTATTGCTCCGAGAACTTTTTTTGCAAAAGTTGCCTTCAGGCGTCCGCATGGGCATCGCGGCCTCAGAGCACAAGGATTTAACTGCAGCCGCCGAACTTGCTGACAAACTGGTAGCAATGACACCGCCCACATCCATGGCTGCCGTGCAAGCGCAACAGCCTCTAAACGAACTTCAAGAGATGCGTGAGGAGATTGCTCGACTTGCCGAAACAGTATCAGCTTTGCACGCTAGCAGGAGGGCGCAAACGATAACCGAGCCTAACACGCTGCTATCGCAAGAGCAGCACGAGCATATCTGCTGGTATTATCGGAGGTTCGGAAGTAGTGCGCGTAAATGTGTCCCACCGTGCGCGCACTCGGGAAACAGCCGCGGCAGGCACTGAGGGCGACCAGTGCTACTAGGTTGCCTCCAAGTCGTCCCTCAGTAATTTTTATTGCTGACCGCAACAACAGAGTACGTTTCTTAGTGGACACAGGCGCCGAGGTGAGCGTTATACCGGCGTCACAAGCTGAAAGAAAGAAACCTAGTACATCGCTCTTGCAAGCTGTCATTATCACGGTGATAACAACATATGTCCATCGTTCACTGTAGCTGAACTTCGGTTTCGGCAGAACATTTAGCTGGGTGTTCATAGCTGCTGATGTCAAATTCGCCATACGAGACGCAGACTTTCTCCAGTTCTTCGGTCTGTTGGTCGACGTCCGCAACAAACGGCTTCAAGATCCCGTTTCTCGGGTAGCGGTACAAGGCACGCCGTGTTGGCACCCCCCTATCAGCCCGGCCTTGCTCAGTCCAGCTGGAGAAGCGTACTTCACCGCAATACTACAAGAGTTCCCAGAGCTGACACGACAGCCACAGGCATTTCCAGAAGTAAAGCACGGCGTCCTGCATCACATCGAAACCACAGGCCCACCGGTCTATGCGCGACCACGGCGCCTGTCACCCGAGAAGCTGCGGTTGGCTCGACAGGTGCTTGCCCACATGATGAAACTCAGGATAGTACGTCCTTCATCCAGCCCATATTCGTCACCTCTTCACATGGTCCCAAAATCAACAGACGGTGATTGGCGCCCTTGCGGGGACTATCGAGCGCTGAACCGGGTAACCGTGCCAGACCGTTACCCAGTCCCGCACATTCATGACATGACCTCATTCCTGCATGGTGCTACCATTTTGTCTAAAATAGATCTAGTGCGACCATATCATCAGATACCCGTAGCACCGGAGGATATCCCCAAGACCACAATAACAACGCCGTTCGGAATGTTCGAGTTCCTACGCATGCCTGTCGGCTTACGCAACGCCGGCCAAACTTTTCGACGGTTTATGGATGGTGTTGTCCGTGGCCTCGACTTTTGCAAGGTATACCTCGATGATCTTCTGAATGCTAGCAGCACTCCTGAAGAGCACGAGCGGCATCTGCGCTACGTACTTCAGTGACTGACAGAGAACGGCATCGTTATCAATACGTCAAAGTGCGTGTTTGGGGTACCGACACTATCATTTTTGGGCCACAGCATTTCAAGTGCTGGAGTACAGCCCCAGAAGGACAAGGTGGAAGCAGTACGGCAGTTTCCACAGCCGAAAAACCTCCGCCAGCTTCGAGAGTTCCTGGGACTCGTGAATTTCTACCGTAGGTTATCCCGAAATGCGCCAACATCCTTCACCCTCTCCACAGCCTACTTGCGGCATCTGGATCTAAGGCAACTGCCATTCAGTGGAACGACCAATCCACACAAGCATTCCGGATGATGAAGGAAGCTCTCGCAAATGCTACCATGCTCACGTACCCGCAGCTGGGTGTTCCTCAGTGCGTCATGGTGGACGCCTCCGATGCAGCGATTGGAGCCGTGTTGCAGCAGAGGGTGAGCGGAGTGTGGCGACCAATTTCTTTCTTCTCCAGAAAACTGAGCCCGTCCGAACGAAGGTACAGCACCTTCGGTAGGGAACTCCTGGCCATGTACGCGGCTATCCGGCATTTCCGACATTATGTGGAAGGACAAGAATTTTTCGTGCTCACGGATCACAAGCCACTCACCTACGCATTGCGCGCGAACTCCGATTCTGGTGCGCACGTGGCACGGGAGCTCCGCCAAATGTCGTACATCGCAGAATTCACGACAGATATACGCCATGTTAGTGGCACGGATAATGCTGCTGCCGACGCTCTTTCGCGCGGTCTAGTGAATGCCATCAGCCTTCCGAGCGGCGTGGACTTCACCACACTTACGACATCAACTCAGTGATGGAGAATTGAAGCGTATACTGACGTCTTTAACCAGCGCCTTGAAGCTGCAATGGTTGGCAGAACCCACAGGATCCGTATGCTGTGACATGTCTACAGGCAAGGCCCGACCGTTCGTCCCCTCGAACCTCCATCACAGCATTTTTGACTTGCTGCACAGCCTGGTGCATCCCGGGATTCGAGCCACGCAACGGCTATGCACAGCGAGGTTCGTGTGGCCAGGAATAAACCGGGATGTCCGATACTGGACACAAGAGTGCATCGCATGCCAGCGCTCCAAAGTTCAGCGACATACTGTGACCCCCTTGGGATCCTTCCCTCTGCCGGAATGTCGATTTGCCAATGTGCATGTTGACATTGCGGAACCACTGCCGTTGTGCCAGGGGCAAAGCTACTTGCTAACCTGCATCGATCACTTCACGCGATGGCCGGAGGCCATGCCCATTCCAGACATGACTGCTGATACCGTCGCCCGCGCATTTATCTTCCACTGGGTGGCCCGCTTTGGAGTGCCGGCAACCGTGACTACGGATCGCGGAACACAGTTTGAGTCCGCCCTGTTCGCAAGCGTCAACCGGCTCTTGGGTACTCACCGCATCAGAACAACTGCCTACCATCCGATAAGCAACGGTATAGTGGAAAGGTTTCATCGCCATCTGAAGACGAGCCTGACGGCTACTACGAGTCACAGTTGGGTAGAGGCACTGCCGTTTGTTCTTTTGGGCGTTAGGACGGCTCTGAAAGCAGATATTGGATGCTGCTCCGCTGAACTGGTGTACGGAACAACGCTTCGCCTCCCATGGGAGTTTTTCACTACCAGTAAAGATGAAAACGTGTACGCGAACGCGGACTACGCCGTGCGACTGCGAGACATCATGAGCAAGCTACGCGCTGTTCCTCCGCGTCCGCCCGCAGCCCGGCCAGTCTACGTGGACCGGGAACTCTCCTCTTGCTCTCACGTGTTTGTGAGGCACGACGCCGTACAGCCTCCACTCCGGCCCCCGTACGACGGGCCTTTCAAGGTGCTGCGACGGGCAGACAAGCACATTACAATTGACAGAGGTGGTCGTCACGACGTGGTTTCTCTAGACCGCGTAAAATTAGCACACGTGGACTCTGACAGCGAAGAACCTGCACCACCTCGAGCTCCATCTTCGCAGGCACCCCCGGCAGACCACGTAGCGCAGCGCCAACAAGTCCTAAAATGGTTTACGTTGAGTGGACGGTGTACGAGACCCCCGGTGCGCATGAACTTATGAACAGCAGTGGGTCGTCCGAGTGCGGCCGTTGTGCGCGCACTCAATAGGGGGGGAGTACTGTGGCGATGCAAAGCGGTGCTTCTGTGTGCGGTGCAGAGAGCGCATGCGCCCGCACGAGAAAGTTATCTTCGTGAGGAAGTGTGATAATAAAAAGTCAGTTGTTGTTTGGGACGCGAGTTGTTCACTTGCGCATCTCTGCCGAGCGACGCGTCTCAACAATACTGTGCCCTTTTATGTCGCATTATTGGATCCTATTCTAGCCTTTGGCTATGGGTCGAAACAGTTTTTTGGACTATCATGTTGGAATGAAAAATAAAGTGAAATGAAAAAAAAACACAAAACTTGACAGTAATTGAGCGGAAGCTTTGAAGAGATTGTTATCGTTCGGAAATCAATTGAAGCAAAATTGAGATTTCACAGTTGAATATTCATCGACTGGAACCATTTATATGAAAAAGGGACACGCTGAACGGGCACCTACCGAACCTAGCGTAAGTTACAAGGTATCATCCAGGATTTATTATATGCCGCATCATGCCGTCGTACGAAGTGAATCTACGACTACAAGAGTACGTATGGTCTTCAATGCGTCGGCATATCCACCTGAATATTCTTCCCTGAATGACTGCTTAGAAAAAGGTCCCAATCTGCTGACTGACATGGTGGCTTTTCTCATACGGTCAAGGATGAATCCAATCGTTTTAAAGGCCGATATAGAAAAAACCTTTGTACAGATCAGCATCAGAAAAGACGACTTAGACGCTCTGCGGTTTCTCTGGTTCAAAGAAATTCCAACTACAGAGATTTCAGAACTTCAAATAGAAGAATGAAGGATGACCAGAGTTCCCTTCGGGACCGCAGCGAGTCCTTTTCTTTTAAATGCCACTTTGCATTACACCTGAAGTCTTTAAAGGGCAAACTACAGTCCACAGCCAAGATAGTAGCGAAATCTTTCTGCGTAGACGATCTTCTCATCGGATCTAGAATGAAGAAAGAAGTGCAACAAATCTACAGAGAAGCCAACCTTTTGATGGAGTCTGCATGCACCTAAGAAACTGGGTGTCGAACTCGACGGCTCTACTTCCACTGTTTTCTAAGACCGAAGAACCTGACATTTTTTCGGGCTCCATCAAAGCGTTAGGGCTTATATGGAACCCGTCCACAGAAGTTATGGCAGTTCGTTCAAAGTCAGAACTTGAATATTTGCAGACAAAATGAAAGCCATGCAAGAAATCCGTGTTACAGATGGCATCAAGAATATTCGAGTCTATAGGGGTAATAGAACCTTTCTTGATCCAAGCTAAGCTACTTTTTCAAGAGCTGTGGAAAAGGAAAGTTGATTGAGATGATGAGCTAACACAAAACCTTGATACACAATTTAGTAACTGGTACTCGGAACTACCACATATTTATGAGATGGCCTTCAACCATTGGGTGGATGCTTTGACAGTAGATGGAACTGCACAACTACACCTGTTCTGTGTTGCCAGTCAGAAAGCTTATGAAGCTTGCGCTTATTTGAGATATGTTGGACAAAAAAGACGGCGCTACAGCCCCGCTCATGGCCAAATTAAAAGTCGCACCTTTACAGACAGGTACGCTACCGAGACTCGAACTCCATGTGGCAGTGCTTGCAACTAGGCTGGCGACGTTCCTTATTAAGACCCTCGAGTCATTTCAACACAATATAAACGTGACCTTCTGGGCTGATTATACCGTCGCCCTACATTGGATCCGAGAAGTGCAATCGCAAAGGCAACAGTTTGTAGGCAACAGAGTATCATTATTTCAACAAAGGTCTGACAAAAATTGATGGCGACATTGTCCTGGGAATGATCCCACAGATTATTTTACGCGGGGCACATCGTTGCAAGCACCGATCCGTGACGAACTATGGCGTCAGGGTCTATCATGGCTAAAAGGGGAGGAAGCAGCATGGCCGAGAAACGCACTGAATGCGAAAGGTGGGGAAAAAGACTTCGGTGACCCGAGCGTCGTGCAAGTTCTACATGTGAAGACGTTTTCTCCAATATTGTACCTGGAAAGATACTCCAGTCTTACACGAGTCCTGCGAATTAGAGCGTGGGTCTTCATAATCATTGAGAGTTGTAGGAATCCACGCCGTCGGGAGAAATTATTGAACATAACAGACAAAGACATGAATAAGGCTGAAGAATATTGGATAAAGTAACGCAAAAAGAAGCATACTTGCAAGAGATTAACGAACTCGACAAAGGTAAATTCTTAAATCCACGTTCCAATGTCACCACACTCCATCCTTCACTGGATGCGGAAAGGCGACTGCGTATAAGAGGCAGGCTACAACTAGCACCAGATACTAAAATGGTGAAACATCTTGTTCTTTTGCCTCTGCATCATCACTTCACTGAGCTTCTCGTCCGAGCCTGTCATCGGCGCATTCTTCATAGAGGTGTACAAGACACGCTAACAGAAATTAGAGAAAACTTTTGGGTACCCCAAGGCCGAGATTTCGTGAAGAAAGTTATTGGGGGATGCAACTTATGTGCGAAGTACAGAGCTAAACCAGTGAGTGCCTCCGTGGCACTGTTACCACGAAAATGAGTGTGTCGTGCCGATTCTTTTCAAACTGTGAGAATAGATATCGCCGGTCCGCTGTACGTGAAAAAATGACAATTCATTTTAAAAGAGTTACACTGCTCTGTTCACGCGCGCTGTCAAAAGAGCTATACACCTGGAGTTGATCTCGGATGTATCAGCTGAAAGTTTGATGCTGACTTTTAGTAGGTTCACCTCCTGCCGTGGATGGCCGGGTGTCATATTTACCGACAATGCACAAACCTTGAGGAAGACTTCGAAGCAAATCGCCTGCTTATCAACTTTGTTATTCAATGGTAAATTTCAAGAATACTGCTCTCAAAGAAGGCTCCAATGGAAGTTCATTGCAGAAAAGGCAGCGTGGTGGGGAGGCTTCTGGGAAAGAATGGTCAGGACAGTGAAGTATTCTCTACGGAAGATTCTTGGCCAGTAAAGGCTTACGTCTGCAGAGCTGACCACAGTGCTATACGAGGTAAAAGCCATGGTAAATTCGAGGCTCTCGCATACTTATCATCGTCCACACAAGAAATTAAAGTACTGACACCAGCCCATTTCTTGACTGGTAACAGAATCAATAGTATTCCTTACAACCAACCAGAAGTTAACCTTTCAAGCTCGTAAGCCTCACTTACAAGAAGATGGATGCATTGCGCACAGTTAATTGAACACTTTTGGAGAAAATAGAGAAAAGAGTATCTGCTGAGCCTCCGTTCTGCGCACCACGTCAGTATTCAAGCTCAAGATACGAAGTATGGTAAATAAGAGGAACTAGTGCTCGCCTTTGAAGATAAAGGACCTCGGAAACTTTGGAGGACGGGAAGGATCATAGAGCTACACCAATGACGGCATGGGATCGTCAGAGCCTGTTCAATGAAGCTAGCCAATGGAACTGTCATACGAAGAGCTGTCCAGCATCTCTACCCCTTTGAGCTTTCACTGTCTTAAAAAACTTGAACTTCACACCTTTTAGGGGGTGGAGAATGTTGATTATTTCTTTAGTGCGCGAAGGCGTGAGCCTGGGCATGGACACACAAAAAAGAAGACGAAAAACAAAGACAGCGTTCGCCAGGAACACTGTTACAAATTTATTACGAGAATCTAAAAGAATGGAATGCTAAAAGTAAGTAACTTAAGTTGTTGTATGTAATTTTTTGTTTTTTGTGTTTATTAGGTTTCTTTTCAAAGTTTTTTTAGAACTCTAACACCTTTTTATTATTACCTATTTTAACTATTTGATCCTACCTTCTCACAAAAGAAGTGAATATTTAAAAAGCAATGCACCGTCCCATTCATGGCCTAACCCCCTAGGTGGGCTGCGCCAAGGTGTTGAGGAACCAACCAACCAACTATGGCAGTATTTAGTCTGTGCCGCAATTATATTCTTTGACTCTCAACTGGTGTGGTTTATTCTACATGTGGCACGCTAATTCTGGCAATAAAAATCATCAGGTGTATGGCAGCATATAACTTTTTATTGTAATATCTGCACGTGGCGGAGTATTAGCATTTCTTAATTACGAAAAAAACAATGGTTGTCTATTATCTCAAGTGAAAATACTTTGCTCGTACATGTCTCTCTTTTTTAAAATTTCATTCCAAGGAACTCCTAAAGACCCTCACTGGAAAGGTAATACATAGGGTGGGGGGAAAGCGCAAAAAGTACCCTGCAATACCGACAAAGAAACATAAACGTTTCCTAATGTAACAATACTTGTTTGAGCATGATGAAAAAGGCAAGATTCTAACGCAACACACACACACACACACATATATATATATATATATATATATATATATATATATATATATATATATATATATATATATATATATATATATATATATATATATATATATGTGGCACAACGGGAGCGTTGTCAACAAGGATAAATATATTTGTTTCCCAACAGTTTCGCGAGGGGTCCTCCCTTCATCAGGGGATGAGTTATACTGACATGAACTTCCAAACTTCGTTGCTGCCGTGTCCCTCTCGCCTTGAAAGATGTTTGCGAGAGTGAGGGGGAACTAAAAAAAGGAAAAAAAGGGGTAAGAAAAAAGACGAAAAAAAGAAAAAGAAAGAAAAGAATAAGAAAGAAAAGAGAGAAAGTAAAAAAGAGGAAGAACCACTATCAACACTGAGAACGAAACCAACTGTCCGTGTACGTCCACATATGGTTCTTATCACGTGCTGTGCAGTTCTCGACGTGTGTCGGGCCACCCAAGATTGTCGCCGCGGTGGCGGGAGGGTCCGTGATGGCGTGCGGAAAGAAAGGGTTTCCTCCTAATGGGTCGGTCGGCTCTTTACCTTTAATCTTCGTCCGTTTCTCTTCAATGGTCATCAAGTGGTAGGCGAACGTAAACACTTTGTATGTGCATGTGGAAAAAAGAAAAAAAGGTAAGAAAAAAAGGAAAGAATAAAAGAAGAAAAACAAAAAACAAGAAAGAACAGTGTACACGTACGAGTCAGTAAGAAAAAAGCATGGTCTCCAGCTATCAATCTTTGTCACCAATTTCCTCCTGGCTTACTTCTCCGGGCAGTTGAGTTTTCCGGGGTCCTCGTTGATGCCGGCTGCTAATGTTCGAAATTTGAAAATAAAATATGCCTCACGCTGTTCGCGCTCGCGTCTGTTTGAGAAACAGGACTGCAAAAGAGTTACGCTGATATTTTCAAAACTGTGGTTTGGCAGGCGCAGATGTCTAGATAAAGGTAGCTTCGGCAGTGAAGTGGCGTGGTACCGGTGATTATTGAACCGCAGCCAAAATGGCGTGTCTGTTTGGCCGATATATTCTTGTTCACATAGGTGGCAATGTAGCATGTATATTACGTTACTGGAGTCACAATTAAGGCTTTCAGTTATGCAGAATTAGAAATCCGAGAAGTTTGCTTTGGATTCACGTGTTGTGACCATGTGTGGGCACACCTTGCATCGAGCTTTTCCGCAGGGATGGCACCCTGATTGAAATTTGGGGGTGTTTGTTTTTGCTCTGAGAAGAATGTCCTTTAGATTTTTATCCCTGCGGTACACCACGTTAGATCGCTTCGCGAAAATAGAAGTTAGTCGTTTGCTTGGCCTAATTATGTTGAAATGGCGGGAAAGTATGTTGTTGATTCGTGGCGCTGATGAGGAGTAAGTTAGTACAAGGTTCCTTTGGGAAGTCGTTTTAGATACTCTGTTTGGTCCCTTAATTACATCATTCCTATTCGCGTTGCGAGCACGTACTATGGCATCGTCAATAATGTCTTCCGGATAATTTTGTTTCAAAAAGGAATGCTTTAGGTGTTCCGCGTGTCTGTCAAATTCCCGCATATCGGTGCATATTCTTCGGTACCGGTAGGCCTGAGAATACGGAATACCCATTTTTCAATGCTTTGGGTGGCTGCTGTTGAAATGTAGGTATATTTGACAGTCTGTAGGCTTTTTGTAAAGGTCTGTTGACAAGCGGTCATTTTTGACCATGACAGTGACGTCCAAAAAGTTAATGCTAGTTTTGAAAATTTTGTGCGTGAATTTTATTGACGGGTGGCACTTGTTAAAATCCTCTATGAAGCGGAAAAGACTTCCCTCATCAAGGCTCCATATCATAAAAATATCGTCTAAGTATCTTCTGTAGTAGAAAGGTTTGAAGGTGCGTTCCTGAATGATTGGGATTTCAAGTGAAGCCATAAAGGTGCTCACAAAGTTTGGCGCCATTTTCGTGCCCATCGCAGTGCCTCTGACCGGTTTCGTTCTCAGTGTTGACAGTGGTTCTTCCTCTTTTTTACTTTCTCTCTTTTCTTTCTTATTCTTTTCTTTCTTTTTCTATTTTTCCTTATTTTTTCTTCCCCCTTTTTTTCTTTCTTTTTTTAGTTCCCTCTCACGCTCGCAAACATCTTTCTAGGCGAGAGGGACGCGGCAGCAACGAAGTTTGGAAGTTCATGTCAGTATAACTCATCCCCTGATGAAGAGAGGACCCCTCCCGAAACTGTTGGGAAATAAATATATTTATCCTTGTTGACAACGCTCCCGTTGTGCCATATCCCATACGAAGACTAACTTGCCCATTGAATTATTACTCCCACTATATATATATATATATATATATATATATAAATATATATATATATATATATATATATATTGTAATGAATTATTGAATCTGAATAACGGACGCTCTGCTGGCAATGAAGAAGACGATGATGATCGGTGGCTGTAGTAGTAGCTCGCGGACACCGCTCGCCATTAGCCAGACCTGCCTGATAAAGCACATTTTGCCAAGCTGCGTCTGAACCTTTTTCGACGTGCAACACCTCTATTTCAAGTGGTGGAGGAGCCGGGGTTCCCATCAACCTGGAACTTCACAATCGGACGCTACCCTCATTGTTCACCATGACTGCTCCTGGCCCTTCTCAAGCTGCCTTACCAACAACAGTCTACCATACTGGCGTACCTCGGCAACGTGACCCACCAATTTTTTGCGGCAACGACGAACAAGACGTCGAGGACTGGCTCGACGAGTACGAAATCATAAGCGCTTCCAACAAGTGGAACGCCTGGGACCAGCTCACAAACGTGCGCTTTTACCTCGCTGATGTGGCCAGCCTCTGGTTCAAGAACCACGAAGGCGAAATCACCAACTGGTCCACCTTCAAGACCACCATCGCCGCGGTCTTCGGTTGTCCCGCTGTGCGCCGGCTTCGTTGGGAACAGCGTCTCCGTAGTCGAGTCCAGCGCAGAACCGAGACCTTTACGAGTTACATTGAAGATGTCTTGTCTCTTTGCAAGCGCGCCGATAAATCTCTAACAGAACGCGACAAAATCAAGCACATCATCAAAGGAGTTGACGACGATACCTTCCAGATGCTCGTCGCTAGGAATCCACAGACCGTCACCGATGTTGTCCAGCTCTGTCAGGAGCACGACGAGTTGCGTCAGCAACGTGTCTCGACGCGCAGGGCCGCTGAAGATACGACTGAAGTTTCCGCTCTCGTGCACGACGTCGCTGCTGATCACACCGTCTTACTGCCCCGCAGCAAACAATTCATTCGTGAAGAAGTTGTGCGTCAGCTTTCTCTTGTGGCCGAAGCATCCGCGCCAGTGACCTCGTTAGACCCACGTCTACGCCAGGTCATTAAGACACAGGTCACGCAGGCACTGCTTCCATCGCCATCTGTCCCTACGCCGCTGACCTACGCTGCCGTCGTAGCTAGACCCCCAGCCCCACCTGTCTCTGGCACATACCGGGGCACCGCGTCCTCCTACCCTACGACGCTGCCTACATACACGGCACCCCATCTCGATTCGCCCCCTGCACCTTCTGTCGTTAACCCATGGCGCACCTTGAATAATCGACCCATCTGTTTCGCATGCAGTTTCGTGGGACATATAGCACGCTACTGTCGCCGTTGCAACTTCCAGCCTCCAGACCGTGCGAATTCTGCAAATTTCTAGGCTGCCCAAGATCCCAAGCGATCATCTTCTCCTATCACCGACTCATTGTCCCCACGACGCCCTGTCGATTCTCACCGGTCATTACCACCCCGTCGCCGATCTGTGTCCCAGATGCTTCGGCGCACGAGCCCCGCTCGAGAGGAAAACTGACAGCCACAGTTCCGGAGGCAAGAACTGCGTCGTCGTCGAACTTTCTAACACCTCCTCTTTGTCCGACCAACGAAATTGATGTGCTAGTAGAAGGTGTTGCTGTAGTGCACTTGTCGACACAGGCGCGGTCCTTTCTGTAATTAGTGAAAAACTATGTCGCGATTTGAGAAAAGTTACAACGCCGCTTACAAATCTTGCTCTGCGTACAGCCACCTCCCATTTCATCGCGCCGACAGCTCAGTGCACAGCACGCGTTCTTATTCAAGATGTTTGGTACGCCGTCAACTTTGTTGTTCTCCCACGTTCATCTTACGACGTCATACTAGGATGGGATTTCCTTTCTACCCATCAGGCCCTCGTCGACTGTGCTCGTGCTGAACTCACGTTGACAAATCCGTGCCTTGATATCGACCACCACAGTCTCTCGAAAGTGTTTGCCGCGGCTGAGGTCCGCATCGCGCCGTTGTCCGTCGTCCTAGAGCCTGTGTTTTCCCTGCTGCCACTAACTCGACGCTCCTGTTCCAACCAACTATAGCTAGTGTGCAACACCGAACCATCGTCCTTCTGTTTGCCGTCATCAACTTTTCCAATGGTTCGGCGGTACTTTATGCGTGCAATGTTTCTGCTTGCCCGTACGTCCTGCTACGCGGCGAGTGTCTGGGAAGCCTCCAGACCTTAAATTGTATTTTCGAAGACCCGATTTATTCAGACAAGCCATTTTTACGACTTGTGCCATTACACCCGCAACTGACGCTAATGAACCTATGGATGTATTCCGCAAGTCCATTGATTGCAACCTCACGCCTGGGAAGCAGGAACAGCTGATCAAGCTCCTACAGCGTTTTCGAGCCTCGTTTGACCACAATCAGCCTTCCTTAGGTCGAGCGTCATCTGTTGTTCACCGATACCGGTTAAGAGACGCCATTACGGCAGCGTCCATATCGTGTATCAACTACCGAATGCTGTGCCATCAATGAACAGGTTGACGACATGCTGACACGTGGCATAATCGAACCGTCAAGCAGTCCCTGGGCCTCTCCAGTTATGTTGGTGAAGAAGAAGGACGGATCCATCAGGTTTTGCGTTGACTACCGACGTCTCAACCGAGTCACGCGCAAGGATGTCTATCCGCTACCACGCATTGACGATGCCTTGGACTGCCTACAGGGAGCCGAATTTTTCTCTTCTTTAGATACGTGCTCTGGATACTGGCAGGTACCCATGGCAGAGGCCGATCGCGAGAAAACAACTTTCATTACGCCAGATGGGCTTTACGAATTCACAGTCATGCCCTTCGGCCTCTGCAACGCGCCAGCTACTTTCGAGCGAATGATGGACTCTATCCTTCGAGGCCTCAAATGGAACGTTTGCCTTTGTTATTTAGATGACATTGTCGTCTTTTCAACTGATTTCGCAAGCCATGTAACCCGCCTCGGAAGGTCCTCGCGTGTATTTCTGCCGCGGGGCTGCAACTGAATCTGAAGAAGTGCCATTTCGCCGCTCGAAAGTTTATGATCCTTGGCCACGTGGTTTCAAAAGAAGGCATTCATCCTGACCCTGCCAAACTTACAGCCGTTTCAGCGTTTCCCAAACCGACCACCATGAAAGACCTCCTAAGCTTCATAGGCCTTTACTCTTACTTCCGGCGCTTGGTTCGCAATTTCGCGACGATCATCACTCTTTTGACCAAGCTCCGGGGGCGTTGATGGGCTTGAAAAGTTCCGGCCCAAGTGTCAAGTGTTGCCCATAAGGAAGGTGGTCACATACCTCAAAGAAACGGGTCTTTGTGTCATTCCTTCTGACAAAGAAGGTGGGTTCTGTGTTTTCCCGAATGGCTCGTTTTTTAAAAAAGCGCAAGTGGCGATTGAGTCGGTATTTGATATTAAGCCAAATGTGTCACTGAAGCCTATTCGAGCAGCTGCAAACAACTTGTGCAACAGCACTTTATCGCATAATTTCGCTAAACAGATCATGAAAACAGATAAACTTGGCTTAGACACGTTTTTATTTGCAAGACGCACAAAGATGAAATGCCGTTCCGGGTAATTATTTGGGAACAAGGTTCTTGATAAAAAATTATGGCATTTGTCTACAGGAAAAAGTGAATCTCCTTAATTAATGACCCATTTCACACCAAGAATTCTGAGCAGATTGTGAATTTTTTTATTATTGAATGCCAAAACTGTTGTTCAGGCGTTGTCCATAGATGTGAAAGATTTGTACTATCCTTTACCTCATGAAATGCTCCTAGAATTTGTTGAACAGTCTATACTTGAGCATGGTGCAGTGACCTTTGAGAGCACTTGTGGTATGACAAAGAGAAGTTTTCTGGATTTACTGGCTTTGTACTTAACGTGTACATTTGTTAATTGCAATGGGAACACCTTTATTCAAAAACAGGGTATTTGTACTGGTTTGGTTATTTGACCCCTCCTTAGTGATATTTTTATGTCCCACTTAAAATGAATAATTGATGAGAGGTTGTCGGGAACAAAGGTTTTAAAGATCTTCAGGTTTGTGGATGATTATTTGGTTTTTTTAAAGTGTGATGTCAAAGATTTTCAAAGTGTTGCTGTTTTGACACTTGGAGTAATTGAGACAGTTTGTCAGCCTCTGAAAATAACACATGAAGTGCCCTATGGTCATACGCTCAGGTTCCTAGATCTTTCGTTGCAATTTCAGGATTACCACGTTTGTTGGCTTTATGAGGCCAGTAGCAAAAAGCCATTGTTGCCTTTCTCTTCTGCCCATACGAAAGTAGTTAAGAGGTGGGTTGCATGAATGTGCCTTTTTAATTCGTTGAAGAAGTCCTGTTTTCACCCCATGAAGAAGAGCTTTGAGCAACAGGTTTTGAAACTGAAGGCAGCAGGTTTCCCACAACGAATGGTTATAAGCGTCGCTGAATCGTTACAAAGCACCTAAAGAAACAAAATAGGCAGCGTATTGACACTTCCCTGCAGCAGCGTAAAACGGCTGTTGTCCCCTATATTCATAGTGTGGCACACAATCTTAAAAAGATTGGTTATAAGGTGGAAGTCCGAGTGGTCCTGTCTGCTCCTGAAAAACTGTCCATAATATGTCACAAAACTTGTCCTGTTTCAAAAGAAAAGAAAGGATGCCAAATTAGGCATCGTAATAAATATGTTGAGTGTGCACAGTCGGTTGTTTACAGAGTGCCCTTGTCATGTGGTCTTGTTTATGTGGGAACAACTGAAAGATGCATTCATGAGAGGCTAAAAGAGCGCCACAATAAAGTGCAGAAGGGTAGCGATGGTCACTTGGCGATCCATTGTAAGGAGTGCGGTTGTGTGCCTTATTTCGATAACACGTGCGTGTTATATCGGGACATAGATTTATTAACCCGTTTGATAGTAGAAGCGGCGGAAATGACACGCGATGATTTTGAGTGTGTTGATGCACCCTCTATTGCGCTTACGCGGAAAGAACTATGTTTTTCGGATGGGACGATAGACAATAACGGATAGTAATGTATGGGACTAGCGCGTGTGCTTTTTGTTGTCTAGTTTTTATAATTCTTTTTCTCTTTTCACCCCCTTTATAAACTCTGACGTTTGCAATAAACGTTTAGTTGAAGTTAAGCGCTTGTGTTGTGTGTTCTGTGTAATAGTGGCTGCGCTTCCTAGCAAGATGTATATAAATGGCTTGCCGTTGGCACACTGGCCAGCGTACGTTCCTTGGCCAAGTGATTCCGCGCCACGCACTTCGGAGTGAGGGGCCGTAGGACCTTTAGTTTTACATGCAGAGCATGTTATAATAGGCGCTAGTCATGCGCCGTCACCGTCCGCAGCCTCCCATCCTCCTCCGCCAGCCATCTGTGCATCTTTTCCTCCTCTCAACACAGCGCGCGCTGAGCTCGCTTCTCCCCTCCGCACGCCGCGCGACCTTCAGTTTTACGTGCGCCAGCTGTATGCTAACGCGCGCATGCGCTGGCCGGGGCCGGCGCTCGCTATCAATAACTGAGTGTCGGGTTGCGCCGCGTGCTTGCACGGGTTTCAACGACCTGCGGGTGGCGTGTGAATTTACGTGAAGCGTGACGACGTCGACTCCGTCAAAGGCCTCCAACTGCGGCCCGGCGCTCAACAACGCGCCAATGGCGAGCACTGCGTCGCTAGCGTCTGCGGAGTCGACGTCTTGACTATCTACCTCGCGCCGAACCTATCGCGTGCCACCGTGGAGAAGTACGTTGACGAAGCCGTGGAAGAATACCTGAAACAACAACCGCAACGACTACCCTTTGTGATAGTTGGCGACTTCATCGTCGACGTCATCAAGGATGATTGGGTGGTTGACTACATGGAGGCGCGGCACTCGCTGAAACGAGCAACGCACGACGGCAAACATCATCTGACCACGGTTCGCGGGACGTGCATCGACCACATCTTTGCAAATTTCGACCTTCGACTGCTGCAACCAGACCCACATCTTTGCAAATTTCGACCTTCGACTGCTGCAACCAGACCCACTCACCCTTCACTTTACGGACCATAAAGCCATCTTGCTCAAAATACACAAAGCATCTCGTCAATAAACATTGTCTTTTGCAGCATACGTGCGTGCGTGTTCACTCGTGTTCACTCATGTTCACTCATAACACACACGCATGTCACAAATTACAAACCACATTTATCGCAGTTCAACATATATGCTCCGCATGCTAACCAGTGTTCCCTCTCGGGAAACTGTGGTCATTTTTTTTGTTTAAATGCATAGGTTATTATAATTCACAACGTATTATTTATGATGGCAATGCGTCTGTGAAGCCGTGGTAGACCCCGTCATAAAACACTTTCTTGTTAAAAATATAGTCAGAGAAGTACGACGATGGGGAAGATCAGCAAATACTGCTTAGGTATTAAGTCAGGGACACTATATAGTGGAGCATGAAAAAGTGAAAATAGGCAAACGAAAGCGAAAAGAAGAAAAAATAAACGGCACCTAGTAATAACGAATATCGTATACTGGTATGAACACTATATCAATGCATGATTTGAGGGCTCTACCGCGGAGTATAAATCCACGTATACAAAATCTGTAGCATTAAAACTCGGCCCTGACGCCTGTGCGTATTTCAGTGTTTCTTATCGCTATTTCAACAGGTCGGGTTATTCTACAATAAAACTTCATTGGGGTCGTTGTTACAGAATCCTGAGGTGAATGTAGCAGCGTATACAGACACAAGGAGACCCACATAAATAAAGACACGACACAGCGCTTTTGTGGGCCGTGCTTTTTTCCATGCGAGATATTTTGTGCATCTGTGCTGCTACTTTTACCTCATAGTAATTTTTTTCTTCCCAATTTTCATCACAATTTGTTACTTCTCTATTTGTGAAGTATCAGATTTTGATAGTATTATGCCTAGATGAGAACATAACGCAGTTGGTTCTTCATAGCTTGTGCAGCTTTTGCGATCCTCGCAATGATTTATTCCTATTTCTTGCATCTTCCACTAGATGGTTCAAAAAACGATCCACAAGCCTCCAACGTTTCCTGCTTTTTTGTTAGTTCAAGCTTTCGGATTCTATTCAAAAAGCTGTGGCGCCCTTGCACGGGAGGCGCGCAAGCCGGAGACCATGTGACTGCAAGAAAATAAAATAAGGCGGCACCTGGCTGTGTCAGGCTAGGTCAAGGCTGGGGTGATTCGGTGGCGCCGTTCATGGTTCAGGCATCTCTATCCTTTCCCTTTCTAGCATAAGCCTACAATACTGTGCAAGTTTGTGTGTGCTTATGTTATGTTGCCGTAGTGAGGAGAACATGATTGATATAGTGGGAGATGTTTGGAGTTTCCAGAAGACGTCTCATTCATTGCGTAAATACTGAGAATGCTACTTTGATCTCGACCGGCGTGTAGCTTAATGCACCATTTGAGTGGGAAAAACCATTTTCAGCCATGAATTATTCTCCAAAGTTATCTGCCTATAGCCTTTAGTGCTGCCAAACTTAGAAAAGATTTCCTTGGAACCAATCTGACCAAACGATGAATTTCATTTCAAATTAATTTTGGTCCTCCGGGCACTTTGTTTTTGTATATTGAAATGATTTTTTCAGGCTGTTGCGCATTTTCGCTAATCACATGCTTTAGCCTTGTAGATGTTTTTTTTTTGCTGTTAGCCACATGTCATACATAACGTTGAGCTGCGGACTACTTAAGCCGCTTCTAGGCGTTTTTTTATTTTGATCTCCATCTCTGTCTGTATAGTAGAAATAAAAACATGATTCGATTTTCGGAAAAGTTTTCTCGTTGGGAACTAAAGCAGCATCGATGCGACGAAATTCAGTGAAATTGTTATGGCTCTTTTATTACGACTCTTTTACCAGCTCTAATTGAGAGTTATGGGGCGAGTCAGAGCACTCGCTCTCTCCATGCCGTAGCGTTGCTCCAGTTCTTGCTGAATTAAATATTTTATTGCAAAATGCAGGTAATCTTGTTTCATGCTGGCAGGTATAGACGTCGTCAGTTTAAAACGGCGCGGCGACAAGTTTTCCTATTCCAGGCACAAGGGAAAGGCGTTTGTGTAAGCGGCAAGGAGCTTACCTACTTCCTGGCGTTAGCTTTGGGCTCATGGCCAAGCTTGATTTCTACGGCACGGAAGCCTTCAGTAACTCTTGAGGTAGACACATGTGTGTCCGTGTCCTCCTTCCCTGCGAAAAATACGCTACCCAGAAAGAAGAGGGGGCATTCTCAGGAGACGCTTTTCTTGGCGTATCAGCTATAGTCATATGAAACACCTTCGTGATATGTGTGATGTTCAGGCAGGAGACGAGGTTGCCATCCTTTTTCCCATGTTACCATGAAGTGCCCTTTTCAATGCATTGTGGGAAGCAGTACAACGACACTGTCCTACAGATATAACCTGTGTGTACGACTTCTCCTGTCATAGTATTTTCTTTCTGAATCATTTCAGCTCCCGACAGGTGCTCTTGCGCCAACTGCAAACGTAACTACAAAAAAAGCTTTCTTTCTGTTACGGAGACTTCTTATTTTTATCGTCTGGCCTTTTCAGCTGAAAATAATTTCAACTTACTTGCATTTGCATTTCTCAAGGCTTCTGTAATCTATGAATACCACAACACTGTGCGCGGAAAGTCGCGTACTTTCGTCTCGAGAGCAGTCTGGAATTGGTCAGCGCTTCGCCGCTTGCATTTGTATACGTTTCTTGACAGGCAGCGCACTGTAAGCGATTTGCTTTGAGAGTAATAGGTTCTTCACACCCATGGTGTGACCAACCTTTTTCAGTCAGACAAATGCTTCAGATTGCTTTCAACAGTGATCTGACGGAGCTGTCAATTTCGACGAGGATTTTCGAGTGGACGTAGAAGCCTGTGAACGCACCAAGAGGGAAAATGATGATCTACGATCAGCTGCTGACTCACGAAAAACGAGTTGCACTTCACGTATTGCCGTGCGCTAATGTTGTTTTCATGCTCGTAAGCTACTTTCATTGTATATAAAATATATATGCTATAACTCTTCGAAATGAAACTAAACGCATAGTTTTTCTGCTGCATTGCATGCAGCGCGATTATTCTAGATATTATGGAGTGCCGCATACCAGAGACGCGCTTGAGCTCAAACAGCGAAGCGGAATCACTAGAGTGATGAAACTTGCTGTCAGGACCACAATACACGCCTCTCGGATAAATTTACTTGTACCTTCCAAAACGCATTGTTGTTCAGTGAATTTTTCAACATCGAATTGACAAGCATTCGTGTGCGTTCTCCTCGATATTCGTGTTTCAATCATGGTGATCGAACCTGCAACACGGAGTGCAGTTATTTGCGCAAGGATAGAGCTTGAGCATAACTATTTCACAAACGTTACTGAGAGGGGTGTTAAATGTTTGTGTTCCGTTGAAGAAGTATCTTCTGTTCTTGACAGTGCTAGTAGTGACGACGGGGTAATACACCTTATGCGAAATTGCTCTCATCTATCGGTAGTCATGTGCATACCGCCATGTCAGAGGCTCAGAGCGGTGTAGTACGCACAGTCCGTGTGTGTTAGTGCATACGTATACGCACGGCGTATCGACGTGAGGTGTGTATTGGCAGATAATCACAATGCCTACGCATTTCTGCGTCCCTTGCTGCACACAGATAGAAACTCGAAATGCTTAACGAAGAAAGGTATGCCGCAAACTTTTCCCCTTGTTACTTTTTCCAGCTAATGACATTTCAAGCATCTGCTTCCACTGCTGTTTCCGAAACAGGTGTTTGCGTTCTCATTTACAAGCAAGCAATCTGTCAAACAGCATTTGTACTCAAGTTCCCTCATATTGCTTCGTGCCTAAGGAAGGCAGTTTTTGCAACGTTCTCGCTAACAGCCGTCTACCAAGTGAAGGCGACTGGTACGCTGTCTTGTTCTTTATATTATGCTTCGGTAACAACAGACGCTGAATTAGAAGTGCGTGCCATCGGTTCAATCTAAGTGTAAGGACATTGTGCTAAAGCATCTTTGTTTTATGTTGTTTCATTATTTATTCTCAAGTGGGGCAAGCTGCCGTTTAGTGGGATGACTTTTTGATGTCATGTTTGGGTTCACAATTCACCCTAGAAAGAACGACACAGCACGCAGGTGAACAAGCACACGTATAACATATTTACACATGCTAACGACATAAAAGAGTAGACTAACACAGTCAAAAAGCCCATATCCCCCTTCGTTATGCGCGAGAGTCAAAACATGCTCGGAGTCGACGACGAGGTAGCCGACGATGTCGCCGAGTCGAAGTCGTTGAGCGTCCGATCCTGTAGCTCAGTGAGCGACGTGGTCGTGTAGAGGCGCGGCCGTTGATCATGGAGTTTCAGCCTATGGGAACTACTCTGCGAAGACGTACTAGGTCCCGCGTGCTCATGGCCGAACCCTCCGTGCGGCGGTCAGTACAAAGTGGCAAGGCTTGGCCCGGCCTCGAGCCCGTTTCATGGCCCGATCTTCCTCTTGTGGTGGAACAGGTGGTAGTGCTTCTATTACGCCGAAGACACAGGAAGTAGGCTTGCGAATTCTCCCATCAACCGGACGACCAGCGAAGGAGACAGCCCTGGAAACCTCCGATGCCGGCGCACAGCTCACGTACTGCCACGCTTTCTCTAGCCGGACACGCACTACATCACCGTTCTCTTCGCCACCGCACTGCACATACACGGTTCGCCCCCGCATGGTGCACAATTTCAAAATATCGCACAGGCTATCACCGAGCCGCCACCGCACGGCACACTGTGTTGTTCTTGCATATTCGAACCCACGCATCCACATATCGTCGCACTACCCCCTATTTCAAGAAAATTCCCCACAACTATTCCAGAGAGAGGAGAGCAGAAAATAAAATATGCACAGCACGTTGTGAGTGTTTGCAGTTAGGGCCGTTCCACGTGCTTCCCACACAGCCGCAACGCATGTGCCGGGACCTCTACAGCAGGCAAGCGGGGGACAAATAAGCAATTGGCGACACTGTGGAGTGTGAAGGAGCGTCGCCAATTGGCGTATTTGTAGCCCGCTTGCGTGCAGTAGGGGTCCCGGCACGTGCAGTGTGGCTGTGTGGGAAGTGCGTGGAACAGGCCTTAAGGGTTTCTTTTTACATGTTAAACACGACATAAATGCGCGGTATTGGCTCGCGATCTGGGTGAGTATCTTGTTAGGCCCTCTGGAGTCGATGCAGACCCGAAGTGTATTGTCTATTTTTTTCACCGCTAAGTTGGGTTCGTGATGTGGTGACTTTGACTTCTGAATGATACCCGACTTTATCATATCTTGCACTCCATTTTCTACACTTTCACGCAGGGCAAACAGTATTGGATACTTAGGAATGTGCAGCGGTTCGTTAGGGGCAAGATGAAGCTAGCGCTCTTCGAGCTACGTCTTTCCAGGCAGGTTTGAAAAAATGTCCGCACACTCTTTCATTAAGCAGTTTGCTTGTTCAACCTGTTCGGCAGTGAGGTCAGTCGATACGTTTACATCAGTACGAAATTGCGTTCGATGCAGGTTCAATACTGATTGATTTATATGTGGTGTTTAACGTCCTAAAACCACCATTTGATTATGAGAGACGCCGTAGTGGAGAGCTCCGGAAATTTCGACCACCTGGGGTTCTTTAACGTGCACCCAAATCTGAGCACACGGGCCTACAACATTTCCGCCTCCATCGGAAATACAGCCGCTGCAGCCGGGATCCGAACCCGCGACCTGCGGGTCAGCAGCCAAGTACCTTAGCCACTAGACCACCGCGGCAGGGCGCAGGTTCAATACTGGCATGGGATTCACTTCGTCTCCTGGTCTTTCGTTGTTGCTTTCCTTGACTTCCGTTACAACCGACACCTGTTGGGGCTGGCTAGACTTGCGCGCTTCACACTTCTTAAGCATATTTATCTGAAATATCCTGGCTTTCCCAAACACAGTAATGACATAGTTCACCCCATTTCCTCGCTCTATCGCTGATAACGGTCCTTGCCACTGCATGAATAGCTTATTCGTGTCGGACGGCAAATATACAAGTGCTTTGTCGCCTGAGGCTAATTTCTTTGGACGGTTCTTCTTTTCATAGTACACTCTACAAAACTTTACACCCTAAAAGGTGTAAAACGAAAGTACGCATTGAAAGCACCACTATGAACACCCTTTTACACTCCATTTTTAAAATTTGAGGTGTTCGTTATAAAACACCCTCAAAACACCATATTTGATTTACACCCCTACAGTTGGGATGTTATGAACAAGGCTACAAATGATTGATTGATATGTGGGGTTTAACGTCCGAAAACCACCATATGATTATGAGAGACCGGATTATGAGAGACCGGTGGAGGGCATCGGAAATTTCGACCACCTGGGGTTCTTTAACGTGCACCCAAATCTGAGCACACGTACCCACAAGTCTACAAATGCACGACATTTTCGGGCAGTTTTGCTTATACTGTCAGTGTACATTAACCATCAGAGCAAGGCTCCTACTACTAGCTGCTTGCGAGTCTAGTAATGAATCGAAGCAGGAATTAATGTGACCGAAACGTAGTTTTCTTCGATAAAGCACGCAAACTGCTATAAGACGGAAGATACAATAGGAGCGCTATTTGTTCAATAGAGTAAGGGCCGACTCTCCTGTATCTGTTTCTTTCATCTGTGTCATTTACGTGATTAGTCAACACTCACAATGTGCACTGATTTGCCTGAACAAGGTAATGTTGCGCACACTGGTGTAGCCATGCATAGAACACCCCCCTCCCCCGTCCCCATAAGATCGAAACTTTTAAAAACTGGAAATAAAACGTCCGCCACCTGCAAAAAAAACAACAGCACAGTTGTTTAGCCATAACCACCACGTCAGCAGGCCATCGTGTCTCTTAAAAACGAAAAATGACGTCATGTGTCTTCAGTAGGCACGTTTTATTTAAATACTGTAGCGAATGTTCCTCTTCATGTGTCCTTAAAAGTGCGTCATGAAAATTAGAAAGAGTACACCGACCATAAAGAAAAATGCAGAGTAAGAACAATTTGTTCACCTTGACGCAGCCTTGCTCACAACGACGGGAGCGTTGTTGACTAAATTGCGAACAAAGCTCTCCTCAGGGGAGCCAAAACGCAGTCTCTAGTTCTCTCTCTCTCTCTATCTCTCTGTTTTTGTTGATCCTCTTCTTTTAATTTATGTAACTTCGCCAGCAGACGTGCTTCGGTCAAAGCCTTGACTTTGTAGGTAGTGTGAAAACAACATTGATGCAATATTTTCAGCAGTGGTCTTGTTCCAAGGACTGCAAGATAGGTACAAATGCATTGTCGCAACTTGAAGACAAAAGTAGTATTTACCAGGTTGAGAAAGTAGTAGCAGGTCAGTAATGATGATGATGATGAACCTTCAGCTTTGCTGGCACTCGCCCACAAAAGGGGATCGGCCAAGAACCGGGCGGCAGGATCATCAAGTGTGCTAAGTCAGGCATTCAGGTAGTCTCATAGCCGTAATCAATAACAATAGGGTAACAGGGTAATCTCTTTTTTGCCATTATGTACTCGCACACAGCAGAGAAAACCTCCCTGTGGCTATAACCTAATTTAACCCCTCCGAAGGATAAAATTAGTTCCACGTTTATTTTTAAACCTAGCTTCTCAATTGGTTCGACCAGGTATCTTTTACTTTGATAAGCATAACGTTTACAAAATAAAAAGAAATGATCTATTGATTTCCATTCCTTCCAAAAGAGACACAACGGAGATGCTGTTAGTCCAGCTTTATGTAGGTAGTAATTCAGACGCGGAATTCTGCATCGTAACCTGGTGATTGTAATTTCTAACTGCCGAGATACACACCACTGTTTGTTCCAGCAATATCTTAGATGTAAGAAGTCTCAGACTTTATCCAATGAGAATTTTTCTATTTATTTGTGCAAACAAGCCTTTCTATATCTGAGTGCGGTTACGTAGGCGAAATCAGGTAAAATAGGTAAGAGTGGTCCGCTTAAAGATGCTTTGGCTAACGAGTCTGCCATCTCATTTGGATAAATTCCGCAGTGGTCAGGTATCCATAGCAAGTGAAATTTTTTCAGGTTTTCTGGTAATAAACTGCTAATCGTACTCAATAATGTGAAGTTTTTTGCTGTAGATTGTGCAGTGTATAGTGAGAGAGAATCGGTAAGTATGACCGCTTCTGATTCGCTTGCAGGAAGTTTACGAAGCGCTAGAATTATAGCAAATAATTCAGCCATGAATATAGGCGTGTAATCTGGTAATCGAACTGAGAAAGACCAGTCAAGAGAAGTACAGAAGATGCCTATTCCAGCCTTTTCGTTCAATACGAATGCATCCGTCGCAATAATGTTGTTTATGGATAGTTGAGTCAAGTAATCTTTTAACCGAATATTTAAATACTGAAGGGGCAGTTGTTTCGCATTAGAGGAGAAAATATCATCAAAGTTAATTTCAAGTTTTGAATTAGGCGTCTTCATTATGCCAATCTCATAAATATTTACATTGAGAGGCTCTAGCAACGCTTGGATGAACCTAATCTGAGGGGACTGTAGTCTAGACCATTTTGTTCGAAATAATGTGGTTGGTTCTTGAATAAAAAGGTATGAAGCTTGTCGCAGAGGCGAATCATTTTTTATTTACGGCGCGCCAGAGCGTTCGTCTTCTTTTTTTATATTACTTGCTGCATAAAAGCGTGCAGATGCGCGTATGCGCTGTCGTCTTCGTCTTCCTAGCAGTACACACGTGGCAATATGTTCTCATCGAATAGTGTGACGGCCGATGCATGCAATGTTGCAATGTCTTTACCGAAATGAAAGTGCTAATAAAATATCGCCTGCGTGACCCTGAATGTACAGTCCCTGAATACCCCTAGAGCTAAGCAAAAAGCATCAGCTTAGTTTTTTATCAGTATTCACTACATTAGGTCGGTGAAGGTACGCTAAATATTGCTCCTGAATATTACAAATGCGCGTTCTGACTAGTACCTCGTACTGGCCGCAACGCACCGTCACAATGTTCACAGCGATTCAGATGCTCTGTTATAGAACGATTATAACGCAACAGATCACTGCCGCAAAAAAAAAAAGAAAAAAAAACAACGCCCGTGCTATCAGTCGAAGGCCGGAGCTAGCGTTAAACTGCATCTAGCCCGTCTGAGAGCGCGCCGACGCAATGAAGTCTCGTCGCCTAGACAACCTTGATTGATTTATATGTGGGGTTTAACGTCCCAAAAGCACCATATGATTATGAGAGACGCCGTAGTGGAGGGATCCGGAAATTTCGACCACCTGGGGCCTAGACAACCTTGGCTGCCCGGTATTGCTGCGCACTCGGACGCAGAGCACTGGAAAGGGACCGACATCGTCTTACATGTCACTGCTTGCGCTGTCGAAAAACCCTCGTGTGTGTGTGTGTGTGTGTGTGTGTGTGGTGCGCGTGGCTTCTCGATCGGTAGAGTTTATTAGTCAGTGTTTAGTTTGAAATGTGCCTGCGCTCTGTGCTTCACCTGTGGGTTCTGTCAGTGTTGATTATTGCGAAGGTGCTCCATCCTGAAGACTGGACTTTGGATTCATATTGTGCAGCACTCGAAGTGAAATAGTGAGTACCGCTCTCACGTTATTCCGTTCAGCGCATTGTTAAGTGCATGAGCACGAGCATAACGCCTTCAAACAATTTAGTTTTTAACTAGTTGATGAGAAATCAGCATTTGTTTACTTTGCGACAATATTTGTCCGAACTGCTTCACGGGAATGATGGCGAAGTGTGATTGTGGGCAAGTTTTTTTGTTTGTTTGTTCAGATTGTTTGGAGTACAAAGCAGAGTGTGCGTATGCCGCTGAGGTTCAGCGAAGTAATTGAACAGATTTTTGCGGTGCCCTTTGTTGGCAGCCGTTTTTAACGGGGCCCGCCCGGGATGCACATCAACTTTAGTTTACAAATTAATACATGTGCGGAGATGGCGCCTGTTAGCTCTAAGCATCAACCGTATCTAAGACGCTCATGCTTGGGCATGCTGGTAGTAATTTACACTTTTTTTTCCTATTGCACAAAACGACGGAGAACGGAAAACAAGGGCGTGGTGTCCATCTCATTCTTTTTGGTTCTTTTTCGTTTTGTGCGGTAATACTACCGTGATAACTCGGGTTGATGCAATTGGTGACAAAACAGCATATTGCTTCGCGTTAGGTGCGCCTAGCAGAGTTTGCCTACTTGCTAATACATTCAATTTCGTTAAATTCGTCTTCACCGGCATTTTCGTTCACATGCAACGTAGCGTGACACTGCCGGATCGAGCACAGAAGCGGATCGAGCACTGAAGCTGGACTTTTGTTTTAACAGAACTTTCGTCTGTGTGTGTGTGGCCGAATCGCCTACTTGAGCAGTGCAAACGCTTGTTTGAACATAACTGCTAACGTTCGTGCACATTTTTTTTCAGAGTTTTATTGCCATCACCTCACTTTGGCGTTTAACCTCGCTAAGTACTTTAGATGTTAGAGGTAATTTTGCTATGTGAAGCGTATTATTAGTTTTTTGTTGCCTAATAAACACTTTATTGTTAAACATACTGCACGGTATCTAAGCATGTGTTGCAGCCAAAATGTAACACTGGGCTGCATATTTATCTGCGAACACAACACGCACAGCCACTGAACAGCCTACGCTGCATCAGGAAGGAGTTATGCTTTCTCAGCCTGCCAGCATGATTGAAACAAATGGCCCTAATTTATCAGTATGCAATGAACATTGAGTGAAAGTAACAGGGTCACTTTATTCCAAATTTCGCAGCCAATTTTGCGGCTATGGGAAATGTGTTTGAAAAAAAATTGTGTTGATTTAATGCACTGAAAACAGTGAACTGCTTGAATATATCGGTGAAAAAAAGTTTTTGGTCACGTGGTTGCCTTTCAAACTTTCGGGAATGTTGTTTGAGTGTTTTTGTGAAAAAGATATATTACAAGTACCGCTCCTTTTTTATACCAAGTTTGGTACATGTTAATTAACGGGGCTTATGGAAGGTGTTTGAAACTGGGCAGTAATAATACAAATTTTTGGCCACATACGTCTACAACAATTTAGCCAAAATGTGTTATGTTTGCATTTTCTCATTGCTATACTGCACTTTGTATGAGTATCTGCGCTGTGACTACTTACTTCACAGAAAAAATATTTTGATGAAAAATTATTTTTAGACATCTTAAGCTGTTAACATCTACGAGAAAAGATCACTAATTTCACAGAATTGTCATTTTTTTCCGTATTGAGACGCAATTTGCACCATGTGGTGGTTCAAATAAAAATCACCTTTTACCTAAATTGAAACCAAATAAACAGTTCTTTGCATGTGACAAGTTTCATCATTACAATTTCTATTTCAAGAAATAAAATAATTTTTGAATTTTCCCATCAACGGCAATGGGGAACTTGGAACTTCAAGAATCACTTATTGGAAAAGCTCTGGAGGCCGTGGGTCGTTCCCTCCTCTGTAGACGTACTAGTGTTATGTAGCCACTTTATGAGTTGCACAATAGATAGCGTTAGTAGTTTTCACAGCATATACACGGACAATATGATGATTCGGGGGGCGAATCGTTCGTCCGTACATTTGTGATTTCGTCCGTTCGTCTGTGCATCCATTCGTCCGGGCTTCCGTGTGTCGGTCTGTCCGTTAGTCCGTCCGTCTTTCTGTCCGTCTATACTGGCGTCAGACTGTCTATCCATCTATTTGTGCGTCCGGTCGGACGAACGCTACGCCTCACTCAACATCATTCACTCTGTGGATATTCTGTGATCTTTTTTCGCAAAACATAAATTGCTATGACAAAATTTGGCACATAAAAAAACTGTTTCTTTGCTTTCGGCTTAGGTACAAAGTCTATTCTAATGCAACCACCACATTGTTCAAGTTGCGTTTCAATGAAGACGAAACAACTATTTTGTGAATTAAGCAATTTTTTCGCGTAAAGTTTGACAGCTCGAGAGGTCTAAAATATTTTTTGCTCCAAATGTACCTTATGTGAATTAAGTATTCACTCCTCAGACATTCATTAAAAGGGCACTATTGATATAGAAAACTGCAGATATAACACATTTTGGGTAAATTATTTACAGCGTATGTGGTCGAGAAATGGTAATAATATTACTGAGCTTCAAACACTTTACGCAAGCCGTTCACTTAACTTGTAGACCAAATTCGGCACAGAAGAAGAGGTACTTATGAAATAACTTTTTTCACAAACATCCAGACGAGATTCCGAAAGTTGAGGAGGCAGCCACGTGACCAAAAATTATTTGTCTGCGAAATATAGCAGTTACCTTTTTTAATGCAGTAAAATCAGCAAAATGTTTTTCGAATGCGTTTGAGATGCTCGCCAAAATGGCTTGAACGTCTGACGTGGAATGACCCAATAGTCAATTCTCCCATTATATATTCGTGTCAATGTGAGCCAGTTCAGGAACACTAGTATCATTCACATTTTAATATGTAAGTGTACAGTACTTAATTTTACATGTTACCTGCACTGAATACCTTCTCAAAGCGCATACCGTCATGCATGCTCAGGGGCCTTGTGCTTTTGTGCAATACAGATAAAATGTTGGTGCACGTCGTACTGTATTCTTTTAAATAAGCTAATCGAATGAGTACCACGGTAGATCTGCAGAAATACACATGCAGCTGTGCTGATGCATAATTAAGCATGGAACTTGACATTCACTTAGATTCGTCGATGCATGCAGCTAATAGAATATTATGAATTTGGAGCAGCACCTTTTTATTTGCCTGCATGAGCAAGCTGAAGGGGTAAATTAAGGTTCATATCTACGGCACGAAAGCTATAATCATTCTGCCACAGCGCACTTTTTATGGCGTTTATTGCTCAGCATACTTTGTCTAGCATTTCTCACTGCAGTGGAGCCCGTTGCCACTGTATATGCTTGCTATGTACTCAATTTATACTTACACATAAGAAAGCAGTTATGCAGGGTGCATACTGTATCTTGCACTGTTTTTGAAAATTTGGTGATTGTTTCTTGTGTATTTATTTTAGGTTTCTTGGATTAAATTTCCTGAAAAGAAAGAATAGCTTCGCCCCACTTCTCTCGAAGGTACCAGTCATCTCAGCAGCTGAAGATGATTGTGCAAGCAGCAGTGACAAGTGGTTCTGCAGTTAGAAGTATACCGACCCTGACATTACCTTAATACAACCCCACACACCACCTTGTCGAATTTTCTCATTTTTAGTGTCGAAATTTACACTGCGAGGTATAATAGGTTTTAAATGTGACTCCAGAAACTCGCTTACTCTGTCTATGTGTTCTTTCTATTGTATAGGTGTCAATCAACGCCATACCTCTCAGTCGTTTGCCCGACTAGCGCGAATGTTTTTGAAAGTTGTGGGGATTTATTGTTTTGAAAACAATAAATTTCTAGTATAGAGATAAAATAATTTGGTCACGTCAGATATTTCAAAACTTTGCAGAATGCCATCACAGTCCTGTTTGTCAGACTTGCAGTTTTTCTATAATAAAGGCACATATTAACATACGGGCGGGTGTGTGTGTGTGTTGTTTTTTTGCTTCGGCGTTGTGTTCGGGTCAACCTTACGCTACAGGTTACTGCTTGCGCTACTGTGGTGTGGTGCGTGCGTGTGTGTGTGTGTGTGTGTGTTTGTGTAAGTGCCTTCCGCGTCCTACTTTGTCGATTTCGGCCCAGTCTACCTACACATATATACACTGGTCTTATGCAGCTCATTCAAGACCACGTCACCTTATTTTATCAGCTGCATGCATGCAGGTATAAGTGCTGTGGGTGACACCAGTATCTTCCTTTTTCCCTGTCAGCCCCAGAAAAGGTTCATATATGCTTCTCCCCGAGAACAATTGAGGCGTGGGCCAGTTAGTGATGCATATTTGATGAAATAAAGTGCTATGAACGGCTATCATCAACACAAAAGACTAAGCGTCATCTCCTGTGTCTCTGCTTTTGTTATCCCATTAATCGCGCTTCATTTGATCAAGTATGCTTATCTATATAACTGCCATCGTTTCAAGGGGGTTTTTAGTGTTACACCCCACTCGCTTGGGTGTAGCTTCATGCAACACCCATAGTTTAGGGGTGTTCATAAACACATAATAAAGTAGGGTGTAACATTTCTTTACACCCTACAGTTTTAGGGTTTTTCTAACACTCTATTGTTTAGGGTGTTCCTATACACCCTAAAAGGATGTTGCCCATGGGACAAAACAAATACACCCTTATGGGTGTAAAATTGTTTAGAGTGTATGTTTTTTCTTCTGCTTAGCTCGAGCCTTCCCTAGTTCTTCATGCGTGATCTTACATTTGTACTCCAGCCTATTACGCAAGTCTTAGACTTAAGTGTAGGTCGTCCATGTTTCTCCATCGAGGCCCTCATTAGTCTACAACTCTCTTAGAACTGTCAGCGGTCCTCGGACACAACGACCGTAGATGAGCTGAAGAAAAAAGAACCTGAGGCTAGCCTGTGACAATTCGCAGTAAGCGAAAACCAATGAGCTGAGGTACCTATGCCAAGATCCTGGTGTCTTTTGGCACATTCTCTTCAACATCGATCATCTTCAATGTGCCATAGAATTTCTCGACAAGACCATTCGCCATGGCATGACATGGTGTCGTCTTGAGCAACTTCACAGAAAGAAGCCGACTAACTTTTTTTATTAAGTCTTAAGCAAACCTTGCTCCTTGGTCTGTAACCATTTCTTTGGGTAACCCGATGCGAGAAAACATTTCGATGAGTAATGCGGCAACACGAACGATGTCAATGGCAGAAAGTGCGGCAGCATCCGGATATCTTGTTGCAAAGTCAATCAGCGTCAATACGTACCCATTTTCAAGGGTCAACCTTGGTAAAAAAGGGCTGATGAGATCCGCTGCGGCTATTTCAAAAAGAGTGCGTATCAAACCCATGTTGACTAATGGAGCAACTCCTACTTCCCATTTAGGGGTTGTCCTTTGGCATATGTCGCAGGATTTCATGAAGCATTTTACGTCTCCGTATAAGTTTGGCCAGTAGAATTCTTGCAGGGTATTATTGGTTGTACTTTAAATTTTTTGTTGCCCGGACACGATGTTTACATGAGCAACTTCTAAAATAATCGGCCTGAAATTCCTCGGAACAACCTTCTGCTTCAACTGTCTACATGTCGCAAGGCGATAACGGCGGTTGAGCAATCCATATTTTCCACAAATTCATAGCCGTGACCTTTTCGAAATTCGAATTCTCTGTTCATTTAAGCGAAAATTGATTTCATCTTCAGGTCCTACTAGTGTGCTTCAATAAGTAGCGCTTTGGTAACGTTACTGCATGTAACTTCTGGGACGCACAAGGGATGCATCTTGTATCTGTTTTGTTGCACCAATTTTGTTTTTGCCCCACTTGCAGTCTGTGGAGGGTCCCATGACCCTCCTTTCTCTGTCGAAAAGGCTCACTTCCAGTCAGGATCAAGATCGTATGGTCCCCTGATGCTTGAGAGAACCCAGAACCACGTCGTACAGCGGGCCGCTCATACAAACTACATTTATCTTGCCTGAAAAGTAAGGTGCTATCGATAGTACAATGGCTCCGAGTAGGCGATTGGTTGAACCGTGAAGCAAAACAACATTGCTCGTTTTTTCTGTTAAGCACTCTTTAATAACAAGTTCTCGTCTGACAATTGCTGTATTGTTGCCTGTGTCCCGGAGCACGCGAACGTTTAGTCTCAGCAGTCACCCTTCAGCTAGTGACATCGCGTCGCTTATGAAATGTACATCCTCTTTTCTAACCTTGTTGCGGTTATTTGAGCGCCTAGTGTGCATCGGAACGCCCTTCTAGATTCTGCCCTGACGAGGCCCAGTTGTTGATGGTTTCAAGGATGCACAAGACGAAGTTCATATGTTCTCTGTGCGCTGACTTCGGCTAGTGTGAGCTATGTGTCCCTGCTGTCCACACAGCTTGCATTTTAACGTATCTCTAGGTGAGCTGCGACAGTCGGCAGCGGAATGGCGGAATGAACTGCAAAGCATACACTTGATGTTTGGTTTTTGTGGTGCTTCATTAGGTTCCCATTGAATTCCCTCCTGTTATTGGGATTTGTTTTCATGTTCTGCAACCTTTGTGCTTCCAGAAAGCGATCAGTTAGCTTAACAACTTCATCAAAGGATTTGCACTCTCCTTCTTTTAAGAAAAGGACTAGTTTTGGTCGACAACAGTGCAGTAACTGCTCGGAGATTATATAATCACGTAGCCCATCGTACGGTTCGGACACGTTGGCCATGTTGATCGAATGATCAAAATAACTCGCAATCCTTACGGCTTACTTCGTTTCAATTTCACCATCTGCGGCTCTTGCCTTCCGAATTTTCTCTCGGTAACCTTGCGCTGTACTCTCGAACCTCTGCAGCACGGCTTTCTTTCCCTTTTGCTTATGGAGTGAATTGGCGGCAGTCAGGCGACCAATCACATTTAAGGGCCCTTACATGCGCTAGGCACACAGCCGCAACGAACGTGCCAGCACACCTGCCGCACCCAAGCAGAGGGTGAAGGAGCGTCGCCAATTGGCTTATGGGTCCCAGGGTTGCGTGCGGCAGGGGTCCCGGCACGTGCAGTGCAAGTGTGCGGGTAGCGCGTGGAACGGCCCTAATTACTCGCACAGTAGCCCTAAGTGCCTTTAAGTACCTTAAGTACCACGAGAAACAACCCTAAGGACCGTTTGACGCGCTACGCGCACAGTCGCTACGGACGTGCCGGGACCCTTCCACACGCAAGCGGGGGACAAATAAGCCAACTGGTGACGCTCTTTCACCTTCTGCTTGGCTTTGGTAGGTGTGTCGGCACGTGCGTTGCGGCTGTGCGGCTAGCGCTTGGAACGGCCCTAAAGCGTCTCATGTGAGGCACATCCTCACAGCAAGAGCCCATTTGTCTTGCGGTGAATTCTGGCCGCTTGCTACTGGCTCAAATCTCTAAGTAAGCATGCCAGTCGTCCCACTTTTCATCAAAGAGGGTAAGTAGTTTCTGTGGGTTCAGAGGTAAAAAAGTGATGGTTACAGGCGAAAAGTCATAAGCTGTTGCTAGTTTATTATGAGTGGATTCGTGAAGCTGTAGCTTTAGCTTGAAGATATCACGTGGTCACTCGTCAGCTTTGTTGGCTGCATCGCGTTCCGCAGCTCACTCATCCCTTAGCTTTGCCGGGTGGGCCTTGATCCATGACATCTGGAGCCGTCATGTTAAGCAGGAAAAGGACATTATTAGGTTCAACAGACGAGTTAGGAGATTAGAGGCAGACTGCAGCTCAAGTAACATGCAAAAACTGAAAGCTACAGTGAATGATCTTGAGTTCCGTATTCCGAGACTAAACATAGAAGTTCACGGCATCCAACTTACGGAAAGCGAGGATTTGCTGTGTATGTGTTTAATGATGTGGCCAAGATTGCTAACTTGACAGAGCTGACTGGAATGACATTGGCGCTATCTACAGGCTTCCGTTAAAACCAAACAGAACACCCAGAAATATAGTTTGATTTGCCCAGCAATCAACACGTGCTAAGTGGCTAGGAAAGAGGAAAGCCCTAAAAGATGCTTCTTCGGGTGTTTCAATCACAAAAAAACATGAACCAGCAAATCGGAGAGCTGCTGAGCAGCGCGTAAGACTGGGCATAGAAAAATGGCTATCGTTTTTGGTGGCACTGCAACTGCAAGACTCTCGGTAGGGAAGCAGAGGGGGATAACGTGGTTGTCATTAGTTGTTTTGCCTACCTTGTTAAGCTATAATACTCTTACCCTGCATTGTATTGTTACGTACTGATATTCTTTTGACGTTCGTCTTATCATGTTTCCCTTGACTTCACCTATAGACTTTATTATTCTTAAAAACTTGTATGACACTTTTGAAAAAAAGCCGCAGCTGCGTTCATTTGAACCTTACATTGGGAAGGAATAAACAGGATAAACTGGAATATTTTTTCAGTGAAGCACAAGTAAGATTTGACGTTTTAATACTTTTGGTAACGGGGTTGGCTTCGGAAGATGATGTATTAACGTCTCCAAGATATAAATCATGCTACATGAACCGGGTGGTGGCGCAGCTATGCTTATCTCAAGTATAATTGACGGTGAGTTGGTGTCTGAGTGCTGCTGCATTTATCCTTTATACGAAATACTCACTGTAAAATGTGGTACATCAATGTTTTGTGTATGTTACCGCCCTCCCTCAACTAATGTGCGTTTTTTTAGACTCACTGCTAGAATTTGTGAGTGAAAAAATATGCCTTCATTTTAGGTGGTGACCTCATCATCGACATATAAGCTGAGAGCAATGTTAAATTAAAGCTTCAATCAATGTTAAGCTCGTAATTCAGTCAAAGTGTTATCTCGGCTACTACGCAAATCAAATCACAATCATCAACATACTAGATCTTTTTATAACAAACATTATTATTTGCCTTGTTACGGCTGGTACTTTGATTCACAATATAAGTGACCATATGGCTACACTTATGTTTGTAAACCAGCTCACCAACATTTTCAAACAAGTACATGCAGACTTTTTCTATTGACATAAATCCTGAAATACTGACCCTCTTTAAAGAACGCTTAGGCAGAACCGACTGGAGTAATGTGTTCGCAGTGAGCGCCCCCAATTCAGCATACAATTTATTTATGAATAAGTTCACCAAAAAATATTTTTATTGTTTTTCTCAAACTTCACGTAAAACATCAAAAAAAGTTGGAAACTTTTGGTAAATGAAGAATGTCATGAGCTTATAAGAAAGTAGGACCAATTATTTAAAGCATTTATAGTGAGTAAAACGCCTGAAGCCTACAAAGCTATTAAAAAGCACAAACAATTTTTAATAAACGCCTTCATGATGAAAAGAAACTATATTTTTCGAAACTATATAACTAAACGCAAGGACGTACAGAAAACGTTTGGAAGGCACTCAACACTACGCTTAGTTGCTCGCTGCGAACACATTGCTCCAGTCGGTTCTGCCTGTAAGCGTTCTTTAAAGAGTTCAGTGTTTCAGGATTTATAAGTCTATAAAAAATTCTGCATGCAATTGTTTGGGAAAGTTAGTGAGTTGGTTCACAGACATAAGTATAGGCATATGGTGACATATATTGTAAATCAAAGTACCAGCCGTAACAAGGGAAACAATAAAGTTTGTTATAAAAAGATCTAGTATGTTGATGATTGAGATGCGATTCGCGTAGGAGCCGAAATAACAATTGGACAGTATTGCGAGCTCAACATTGATTCAAGTTTTAATTTAACACTGCTGTCAGCTCTCTATCCACCGGAGGCATTAAAAGAAATCGCAAAAGATGGTGCAGGCATTTAAAGGCCTGAATTAGCTGATGTATTTAACGACTACTTCTGGTCAGTTGTTGGCACTACAAGCAGTAGTACTGCTCTAAAATATATGAATATTCAAAACAATCAAAATGTATTCTAGAGCCTATTTCAGAGAGTGAATTAGTAGCCACATTTTTGACACTCAGTAACACCAAAGCCACTGACGCGGACAATTATTAAAACCTGTCAAGTATGTTATTGACACGCTAGCACCCTGTCTCGCCTACATTATCAACTTATGTTTGTCCAAAGGACATTTCTCGTGAAACATGCAGATAGCAAAACACAGTTATATACAAAAAGAGTCCTAGAAATGACATTTCCAACAACCGTCCTATATCGATTCTAGCTGTGTTTTTGAAGGGTTGGGAATAAATAATTTTGAAAAGTTTGGCCTCTTTTATTTACAAGTTCATCTTGATTAATTCAGCAGAGCATGGCTTCTGGAAAAATAAATTTACCGAGCTTGCGCTACTACCACAAAAAGAATACATTCTTGAAAACATTGAATCACGAAATATGGTACTTTGTTTTTTTCTTAATTTCTTTAAGGCCCTCGGCATCATTAAATGTTAAATTATCCTACAAACTTTGAATCATTATGGTATAAGTGGCGTTGCCCACAAGTTGATCACTTCATACTTGCAACACCACACTCAATTTGTCATAATTCAAGGAGATCATTCCACAACAAAATCCACTGACAGTAGCGTCTTACAGGGAAGCATATTTATACATTATGTTAATGAGATAGTTTGTATTGACGAATCAGCCCATTACAATGTATATGCCGACGATACGAGTTTGTTTTTTCAAGCAAGTGTAGCAGAGCTTTATGTACTCGAGCGAATAATGCACTTTCTAAAATCAGTTTATTGGCCGAAAAATTTCTTAAAACTAAATATAAACAAAAGAAAAGCTCTTTTATTTCACGCCCACAATGCGCAAATTCAGTTTACCATCGTTTTATTAGATAACACTGAAATCAAAGTCGTCAGAAGTTTTAAATCATTAGGAGTGCATTTTTCACAAAATATGACATGGGATGATCACATGAACCATATTACTACTTAACTATCTCGGGTAATCGGCGTTATGTGCCGCCAATGCTACTACTTTTCTTTCCTGTAAACATGCCTAAATATAACTCGTTGTTTTCTTCTTTATTGAATTTAGCCTTTCAAGTAAGGTCCACCATGACAACTGCAAACGTTAGCAAACTTACCATTTTGCAAACGAAAGCTCCGCGTCTTGCCTGTAATGTGCCACATCGCTGCCACACAGCAGAATTGTTCAAAAACACTGCATCATTCAGGTTTTATCAATTTATGGTGACAAACTAAGTCTTTTAAAGATTTTGGTTTATTAAAAATAATGATATGATTGCTAGAATAGCTAGGTTAGAGAAAAATTTTCCTTTTTAAATTTGAACGCCATCCTGAAGTGTGATGCATATCAAAATGTAGAACGAAATACGGAAATAAAATGTTAAAGTATCACCTGCCTACACTTCTAAACTGCCTAATTAGGAAACATAACATCGACATACCTGGCATATCACTAAAACAGTTGCCATTAGTGTTTGTTTAATGATGCGACCTGGTGACTGCACTTTTATTTCCTGTATTGTAATATTTCATAGTTTCTTTTTATAGCACATTGCGAAAAACGTTTTATTTTAGTTGTCCTCAGCTGCACGTGTTCTGTGCTACCTTGTTTACTAGAGGGTCAGGGCTACTCAAGCTGTTCTCCTCAATTGTTTACTTGCCCTCCTCGTAACTAGCATGTCTTTGCTGCGGAATAAACCTTCAATTTCAATTTCATTTGGTGAGTTAGGCACCTGAGAACCCTAGCTGAAGCCCTACAGGGGTGAACTTTTCCAAGTCTACGCTGAAGTCCAGCGTATGTTCATACACGAGTGAAACTGCCTTCTTTCACTGTATTATGGTTGAATCCTGGCAGACTCACCGGTTTGTAAAGTTATGTTTGTGTTCAAACTTCGATCCAAAAAGAACGACACAGCACGCAGGTGAACGAACACACGTTTAACGTATTTACACACGCGAATGACATAAAAGTGTAGACGAACACAGTTAAAGAGCCCATATGCCGCACGCTGCGCGCGAGAGTCAAAACATGCTAGTACTGAGCAGAGTCGACGACGAGGTATCCGACGATGTCACCGAGTCGAAGTCACCGAGCATCCGTTGCCGTAGCTCGGTCAGCGACGTGGTTGCGTAAAGACGCGGTCATTGATCCCGGAGTTCCAGCCCACGGGATCTGCTACTCGGCCCTGCGTGCTCGTTGCCGAGCCCTCAGGGCGCTGGTCAGTGCAAAGTGGCAATGCTTGGCCCAGCCTCCTGCCCGGTCTCTGGCTAGATCTTCCTCTCTTGATGAAACAGGCGGGAGCGCTTCTAGTACGTCCAAGACAACAGGAAGTAAGCTTGCGGGTTCTCCGAAGGACCGGACGCCCAGTGGAGACCGCCCTGGAATCTTCCGATGCCCGCGATACAGTGAACTAACAATTCTAGTACACTTCACCTTTGCACATCTTACACACTGCCACCCTTTTTTGAGCCACACGCACGCCAGATCACTGTTATCTTCGCCACCACCCGCCACATACATGATTAGTCCTCGCACGGCGCACAAAATAAAAAAATTTGAACAGGTTATCACCAAGTCGTGACCGCACGGCACACTGTGTTCTGGATATCCGAACTCACGCATCCACATATCATCACAGACTTTCGCATGACAGCGAACGTTTTTCAAGCGTTCGATGTCTTCGGCCCATTCAATGATATGTGGGTACGTGTAATTAGTTTCAGTTTCAGTTTCAGTTTCAGTTTTATTGAGCATTTTCTTCACAGAGTTGCGAAAAAGAAAACGCAAGGATAGGAGCAAAAAGCTGCTATATTAGCAGCTTGACGAGGCTCCTACCCCTTTTCACTTGGCATTACAAAATCAGCAGAGCACAAAACATGAAAAAACAATTTGACGTCGATTTTCAAAACTTCAATAAATTAGGAAATAAAAAGAAAATGCATCAAAATTACATCAGTTTCAGGTTTACATAAAATAAGCAAACCACATAGAGAGAAAAACAACAAAAAACAAAAGAAAACAGCGTGCGGTCAATTATGAAACAATGCACACGTTGCTAAACGGCTACCAAAGTATTACAAAATGATTATACAACGTTTACAACACTAGGTATGCGAAAAGCACGAGTTTTAATGCACAAGGGAAACACTGACGAGTGAAATGTTGTATGTTTTACTCGTAAAAAAAAGCAACGAAAAAAAATGTCAAAGAAAGCAAACATTATAGGATGCCATGTTACACAAGCACTATCATAGGGTGTTTCTTTTACATATAGTACTGTAGCCGGACAACTAGAAGATGCTAAACTACACGCCGCCATTTTGGATGAGAAGGTTCTTAAGTTGTTTTTTATGTATATTAAAGATGTCGATGTTTTTATTTTCAAACATGTTAAAACAAGCTGGAATACAGTGTTCAAGTCTTCTCAAACCGTGATTAGTTCGCGAATAAGGAACAAACAAGGAAGGCCTTTTCCGAATGTCATAATAGGATTGTGTATTTTTTCTGAGGTTACACAGTTTAAGAAAACAAGCGTTGTTTGATAGCAAGCTTTGTTTGTATTTTATAATACGGTTGAAACTGTGTATGTGATCGATCGGTAAAATATTATATTCTCTGAATAAATGACTTGTATGTGCGTCGCATGGTACGTTTGCAATATGACGAATTGCTTTTTTCTGCAGTAAAAATATTTTGTTCCGATTTGCTTTAGATGTATCTGCCCACACTAGACTACAATAGTTTATGTGAGATGAAAACAACGTATTATAGAGTAAAAGTTTAATGTTTGCTGGAAGTATCTGTCGAAGTTTAGAGAGAGCACCACACGTCCTAGCTATATTTCTAGTTACTTTATTAACGTGTTCATCCCAATTAAGAGCAGCAATAAAGCAGCAATTAGCAGCAATAAAGCTCGTTGCGTGAACATGGCTTCTGCGTGAAGCGTACGAGTTGTTTGCAATTGGTATATGGCTGCTCGCAAAAACGTTGGATAAAGTGTCTTGCTTCAGCGTGAAGCAATTTGAGGTAACGCACGTACAAATGCTATTGCACGTCTTACTTGCGTAAAAAGGAGAACTGAAACGCCTGTTCTGAAAGCAGTAGCCGGAAAACATGAGGGAAACGTCATTAGCTGGAAAAAATAACAGGTAAAATTTACGGCATGCCTTCCTTCGTTCAACATCTCGAATTTCTCTCTGTGTTTACAAGCGACGTAGCCATGCGTCGGCATTGCGATTATAATCTAATACACGTCTCACGTCGACACGCCACACGCGTATAAACTTGAGACGTGTGTTACACACGTGGACTGCACGTATTGCACCGTAATAAACCTTTAACATGCCATCTACGCACATGACGGCTGACAGATGGCAGCAATTTTGCATAAGGTCTACATGTTTGCACACCATCCCACCGTTAAACATTCGGTCCCGTGCAGCGGCGACGATACTACTCACTAGAGGCCTACTACTGCGGCAAATCCATCAGGCAGAGTCGGTAAATGTCACCTTGGAGGGCCCTTTAGCACATTCGTGAATTCTAATTCATGTGTGTATTCTGTAGCACATACATGATTTTGCAAAGTATCATTCGTGCAAGGTAACGGAGCTCAAATATCAGCTTTCACTTCGCAGAAAATATTAGATGCGATGCAGCTCTTCGACTAGTCTGTGCAACACTGTCCCGCCATCCACACCCCTCCCCATGCTTCAGGTGTCGGAGCGATGCCAAGTAGCTAAATCCCTTTAAGCAGTTCGCGATGACGTCTTCATTCCTCGCCTGCCGCACCTCACGGCGTTTCAACGCTCTCTCACTTCACACTCTCCACCACTCGCAACAATCAAGCCCATTCCTCATGATACTCGGCTGCTAACCCGCAGGTCGTGGGATCACATCCCGGTCGGGGCGGTTGCATTTCTTATAGGCCAAATTGTCGTAGACCCAGGTGCTCAGATTTGGGTGCACGTTAAAGAAACTCAAGTAGCCTAATTTCCGGAGCCTTCCATCCTTAATAATAAGGAGCTTTGGGGACGTTGAACCTTACATATCAAATCACTCCTCACGTGGAAATCATCTCAACCGTGTCACCTCCTTCCATCTGTCAGCGAGAAGAAGCCGCAAGCAGGCGGGTGCGCGCACTGCGTGCGCCTCGAAAATCTCGCAGTGCCGACAATAGAGAGTTCTAGTACTGTGGAATGGTGCTACGTACGCATCACGCAAGCGCCTTGCGTTACGTGGCGTCCTTTGCCACTAATCGGCTTTTAGTACGCTGTAGTACCCGCGTACGTAACGAGCGTGAAGCGTGTTGCATGATCGGGCAGATCAAAATAGAAGTACGTGTTATTGACAGCCATTGTGAGCCAATACAAGTGTTATAGCCAGATTATCGCCATATTTTAAGCCACAAAGCCGGTCGGTGCTTGCTTTCGATGCCACCATTTCGCAAAATGAAGTCTCGCGCTGTCGCAAACTTGTTCGAGAGCGGCGCGATCACCTCGTACGTCGTGGCTGCGTACGTAACGCGATACGTGCGCGTTGCGGTCTGCGCATGCGCACTACACAGAACGTGGCGTCCTTACGTACGCAACGCCGCCACGTACGCAGCGTACGCAATACTAAAACTCTCTAATGTGGACAGCGCACCACTTCTTGCCGTGTGATCGTGCCTGTACGAGCGCGGCGCCATCGCTGCATGCTTCCCGCTAGTGTGCGCGTATTTTTCCCGGCTGTCGCCGGCGTGGCGACGGTTATCGAAGCCGATGGCGTTAGTAAATGGTGACGTCAACACTATTGAGGCACAAGCCAGGGATGTCGAACGCAATGGTCGGCTGTGGAAGACCAGCGACACCGACGGTGTGCGAGTGAAGAAAACCGGTGCAGTTATAAAATAAAGGCGGCCGGCGGGCAACACCTACGGGACGCGAGCCAAGGAAGCCGAGTGCAGGCGTCTTCAACGCGTCCTGCCTCCCGTGTCTTTGCGTTTCAAACAAACGTTTACTCGAGTAAACGCTGCATAGAGTTTCACTTCAAATTGTTTTTCCTGCATCCGCGTGGACGCCCGTTTGAACCGGGGCAACGCCGTGCGTACAGCTACCGCTTCACACACCGTCAGGGCTCTCTTCGGGGAGATGGCCATAGTTTTTAATTAGGCGGTCATGTTCCACGGTTTGGGAAAGTATTTTGGTCTCAAATAAATTCAATGCAGCTCAAGGCTTAATCTGGTGAAAGTCGAAAGGGGCGTGCGTTCGTACGTTTTATTATTTCTTATGCAAACACGCGAGTTCACCCTCCTCCCAGCGCCATCTTGAGTCGTACAGAGCACCACCTATAGTTCGTCAGCATTGCGAATAGTAAAGCTTCACGCCCTATGATTAATTGTGCCTGCATTCTCGAAAGAGCGCAACATTACTTCTTTGTAATGCATTTGACGTCAAATCGCAGACTAACAACAAAGACAAAGTAGAGTACGCATTCGTGATTCTTTAAATAACAAATTTGCAAAACTACATTGGTGATGTAAATCCGAATATTTGATGCTGTAGTACCAATTGTGCCAACTGCTTGTCAGCGTTGTGTACGTTCCGATTACGTTTCTACACCATGCAGCAACTTGAAAACCACCACAACTTGACAAGTGTCAGCAAAGCTAGCAGGACACAGCAACAACAGGACAAGACCCTTGTCCAGAATCTACTTCATGAAGCTGAGAGTTGACCACAAAATGGGAGCAACGATCGTTCAGCGATCTTTGAGTGAGGTTTTATGCACGCACTTTTTAAGCCTTCAGAGTCGCTATACATTGGTTGAAAGCGTTCAGTATGTATCAGTGGCTTGTTTCGTTTGTATTAGACTCTATGCGTTGCTTGTACCTGCTTGTGATGAAACAATCTGTAAGCAGGAGTTCCGTGATCGAGCTGATGTTTCGACGACGGGACTTCTCAAGATTAGGAGTGATTTGCTTAGCGCCAAAGCGTATATGCTTCGTACCTGCCTCGGCACTTACAACAAACTCTGAAAACCTTATTTAATTCAAAGCGAGTTTTATAACCTGATGATAACTACACCTGCTAACCGTAATTAAGCAACAAGTGGTAATCTTTCATGCAATTTTAATTATTGTGGGTAACATTTGGCTTCAATAATACGTGAAAAACCGCAGCGAGTAGCGCGACCCACGTGAACGAGCAGTCCAGAAGGACAATGCGTTTGGTGTGTTGACGATGATAGTGCTTGCAGTACAGTCTCTTCTCACATTATTGCAGTTAAGTGCACCACAAGTACTCTTGTTTTTGTACTGCATTCAAAGATAAATATTTAGTTCTTTAAAGTGGTTATAAATGGTCTCTGGCCACTTCCACGCGACGTCGTGGCGGCTGGGGTCCGTAGCGAAACTGCCTTTCTTCAGCTCCCGGTCAGATGATCACCTTTTGCGGTTTCCTTCTCTATTTAAGCACTCGTTCATTACCAATTGGAGATTGTGTATTTTCTTGGTTAACAGTTATTGGACCTTCGTATCTCCGGAGTGGTTGATATTAAGGTTACTTTAACGCGACAAAGTGCTTGTTTTGCGGAAATTCCGGCGTTGGCTTTGTTTTCGGACCCGATGTGGCCGCCGTTTGTTGTGCACGAAAAAGCATCATCTTGTTCATGACGGAAAATTTGAGAGAAATGTAAATAAAATAAATAAAATATTCGCGTTTCACTGATGATTTAAATAAAGCCGTCTGCGTGGCCAGCAGCTGTTCTCTCGGAGAACCATGAGAAATGTGGAAAGTTTTTAAAAAAAACTATATGAAGGTCATCTACTGGAAATTATATATTATATTCTTAATGCTTCACATATTTTGTGGTAGATGCCACGAAGCGCACCAGCCGTCTAAAGATGTGAATTGTGCAATGGGTGAGTGTCTGAAATGTCCAGCTATTGCAACCGCGTAAGGACCATGAGTTCGCAGTATTGAATAAATAAATCAATAAATAAATAGGCGCACAAATAAATAAAACTTCCTGACATATTTAACTGTCAGCATTAGCAGAATGATCAACAAAGTGAACAGTTGCGTAATTTCGCCTAATCATTTAAGCTGTGTAGGTTCGTGTGTTGCCTTGATGATGCGTAGTGAGCCTTTCGCTGATACTAAAAAAACTGTAGTGTACCGGGCTTTTCGCTGATTTTCAAAAGTAAAAAAGAAAACTATGGCGTAGTGGCCTCTCACCAGCAGTGCCGGCGGCAATAGTATTCTATGATACCTTGAAACGGCCAATGTTACATGCACGACCATTCGTTTGCTTCTGCGACTGTTGAGGCATGCACTGGGAACCTAAACAGGCCTGTCGTTCAATAGGCAATGCGCCCGAAGAGCAATCATGCTATTGTGGTGCGCTCTTGAAGGTGACACTCAAGCGTGCTCCAATTCTTCTTTTACTTCAATCTGTAGCACCACATCTTGTTCACCTTCTACTGTGGCTCACAGGGGAATCGGACAAAAAAATGGGTGCTCTCATAAAACGCTATTGAACTTTAAAATATTGGACATTGTTCTGATGACGTTTGTAATTGTCGTGTTCCGGCTTGCAAATATCCGCACGTGGGCTCTTTGTTGTTTTCTTTGTGCCGCGTGTTCTTCCAACGACCGCGCTTTGCACACGCGCTTCACTCCCCCCACAACAGGTGATATCACAGTGCCGTAAGGGCAGAGAGTGACAATATGCTGCACAAAAAGTGGTCTTCAGGCCAAATTATCAGGCTGCGTGCTTTAGATAATCCCACACTCCTGGTTGCTTCACTGATCTCTTCACTCCAGTCGACATCCACACCCAGAGAAACAAAGATGCCTCTGTGTCCTGTCACCTCGCCGCTCGTGATGGGAAAGTCATCTCCGATGTTCACTAGGTCAACAAGCCACTCAGTCCTACACACACCTTTGTTGGACAAGATGACAACGGAATAGAGGTGGGTGGCACCCACTCAAAAACCATAAACCAATTTTGTTGATAGTTGGAAAGAGGCTCACATCGTCTTGAACTGAAATTTCGTTACAAAGTGACATGCCGGAAAAGCTACTGTTTGCTAGTTGTGTTTTATTCACAATGGTGGCAAATACATGATTTCATATCATGTCTTTTTGAATGTGTTAGTTTACTAAGAGCCCTTTTTTGTGTCTGTTTATCTCTTATTTTGCAGTGTTAGAAAACTTGTTGCAGTTGCATCTTGTAATAACAATATTTCTTTCTCGTTCCCAGATACCAATTTTTACGGCGGCTCGGTACACATGAACGCCACCGCAGCGAGGGCCGTGTCTAGCGCGTCCATCTGCCACAGCTTTTTACTTTATTCATAGCGGTAAGGAATAAATATCGACGCGCAATGGTAGCTTTTTCAGTGCATATTGCAGCAAAAGACCACACGCACATTACTCTCATAGATTTTGGTTTGCTGTGACCACTCAAGTGTGTATAAGACCTACCTCAACTGCTCTATCGGATTAAACAGCCAACTTTTCGCACTTTCAATTGTACTATAAGCTATATTTTTGCAAGTTTAATATAATAATGCTGAAATGGAAGTAATCCTTTCTTGACGTCATTCAACAACACGACAATAGTCATGGACTTGCTTCATATGAATACTGCCGTATTTCGAACAATAGAGCACAAGACAATTGAATAATATAAAATACTTCGAGAGACACTTGAAAGTAAGGTTGGGACAGTTTACCCTATTCGCAGTTTCCAGCAATAGTTTTTCTCCATCGCTCAATGTCAGCAATGCGACCCTTCTGATATGAATGCTTGTATTATTTCTAAAGAGGTGAAGATGTTATCCGAGCGTGCATCAACTTTCAACAAAAAATTGTTATATCTCTCTCCAAACAAGTTGTATACATGGCAAATATAAACTTACCGAAAACAGTCACACATACTCGTTTTTCTTCGATTGAAGGCACACCATCCGCACGGAAATGCACCTTGGCTTGAAGCATAAGGCCTGTTGGAGGTATATCAGTTGGCACCGTACAGTATTCAGCGAGTTCAAGGCATCGGCCACACTACATAGTTTTTCACAATTGGTGATAGGACGTGACGCCGTGTTTGTGGAAACCGCTGTGCACGGGACGTAGGCATGCAGTGACGCTAAGCTGTAGTGAAATGCTGGTGAGCGGTTTCGGAAGTTGTTATGTTTGAAGTTGAAGTTTATCAATTTCGTTTTACACAAAGACGAGTAAGGGCTAAAGGCCATGTGGCCTGACAACCTAACGTAACTTTAACGACGTGCAACATGACGATTCGAGCAAACTCGTGAGCCGTATTAAATAAGGATGAGCGCAAAAACGTTTAGACAAGAGGCGGCATCAAACACTTGCTAGTGCAATAGTTTCTGTTTGTCGCTGTATAAATGCGAAGCATTTCTTTGTGTATTGCGGGCACTTTGAGTGTCTATCCACGTGTCTCTTTGAGTGTCTATCCAGTGTCTGCTTACCTACCTATAAAACTAGGCGCCTACTTCTGGGTGCTCTCGTGATCACCCCTTAACGCGGGTTAAACCAAAATTAGTATGAGAAGGTAAAATGGTTTGACGAATACGTCTCTCTGGTTATGACACGATGCCGTCGCGTACATCGTCAAACACTTTACTCAAGATAGTCCAGACAGTGGCACATACTTGTGGGTGGGTATGTGTAACAGATTATAGACACTTTATATCTAGCTAGGAACACCAAAGACACGTATGGGTACTTTTAACGCGTGAGCGTTAAGAAAAGCCTGACATCGGCAGAACTGACCGGGTGATTGCAAAGAATAAATGTCAGGATCGCAACACCAATGTAACCCTAGCAATCTGCGTAGCAGTGAAATATTCTACCTTAGGGCGATGCTAGGTCTCGAAATTACTTTTTAATTAGGCCCTGGAATTCGATCAACGTCGATTCCGGTTGCAATGATGGCTAAGCAAATTTATCAAAATTGTATATTTACTCCTATCATACAGCCATCATGTCGTGTTAACGACAATTGTAATCCGGTGCCATCCACTGAAGTTGATCTATGTATCAAGGTAGTTGATCTACGCCTCGCGAGCACCATTGCAATATTGCGAACATTCATGGCACGTAAAACTCGAAGGTGGACGCATCGGTTATGATCTGGCAAAGGAGCCATAATTTGCCCTGTAGAATGCTACTTTGATGAGTCAAATTTTGCATAGTAGTCCCAGATATATTAGTTTGATTGCTGAGTTGCGTAAACATTCATTCAAGTAGGCGTTTAGCTTTGTTGATGATTGGGTCTCTTAGTCATATGGTGGTTTTGGGACGTTAAAGCCCAACAATTATTATTAGCGTTGTCCGTGATAGACAGTAATGATTGTTGAATGCCAAGCATTCCTGAGCTAACGAAAGGAACATTGAGCGTTTGTTTCTATCTATCTATCTATCTATCTATCTATCTATCTATCTATCTATCTATCTATCTATCTATCTATCTATCTATCTATCTATCTATCTATCTATCTATCTATCTATCTATATATCTATCTATCTATCTATCTATCTATCTATCTATCTATCTATCTATCTATCTATCTATCTATCTATCTATCTATCTATCTAACCACTTACATCGCATCTTAAGATGCGATGTAACTTACACTTACATCGCATCTTAAACTTTGAGTTTACCGAAACTGGCGTAATAGGCTAAAAGGGTTTGCTGCTAATGGCCATCTCTTTATGGCGCGAATACCGTGAAAAGCTTCGTCTCGTTCATGGTCAAACTCTCTTCACCAGCTACGCGTGGCACATAGCCGTACGTTATCGACCGCAGTGGACAAGTATGTGCGTTGCAGGTAACTTACAGATCATATCTTCCCAGGAACGGTGAAAACAGATAATATAAAAATGCGAGAGCGTTAAATAAAACGTATGTCAACTCTACTTCTTTGAAGACTGAAGAACTGCGTACCACGGATGCCCGTCAATTCCCGTTCATCGAGTCCTCGTTACAAAGTGTCTACCAAAGTGCTAATGACGTCAATGTTTGCGGTAAGCATGCAGGGATCACCCGGCACGAGGAGAGTCTTCTTAGGGTGATTCGCAGGGTGTATGACAGGTGCACTACTCATTGCACCACACTTACTCCGCAGCAGTGGTGACGTGCTCTTATGGCCTCGTGCTGAAAGATTTCTTCGTGTTTTACAGAATTACCTGCACCGCTACTGACGCGCAGTGCTACATATCAAGACCAAAACCACACTGCTGAAAACTACCGGGAAGATTACGCCAAACAAGGTGACCCCTACGTCACCGCAAAACGCCTACAAAAGGAGCCTGACATCGAGGGAATAGACCACACTTACTCAGCAGCAGTGGTGACGTGCTCTTATGGCCCGGCGCTGAAAGATTTCTTCGTGTTTTACAGGATTACCTGCATCGCCAGTGACGCGTAGTGGAACATATCAAGACCGAAACCAAACTGCTGAAAACTACCGTGAAGATTATGCCCAACCACATGACCCCTACGTCGCCGCCAAACGCCTGCAAAAGGAGCCTGACATCGAGGGAATAGACCACACTTACTCAGCAGCAGCGGCGACGTGCTCTTATGGCCCAGCGCTGAAAGATTTCTTCGTGTTTTACAGGTTAGTTTACATATTGTATACTAAGTTATCATTAAGCCTGTGGTTGCCGCTACTGCTGAGTAACGCCTGTTGAGTGTCTCCTGTGCTGTGACAATGCCAGATACTGGTCTTTCCTGTCACAAATCATTTCATAGCGAAGACCAGTACTTGATTTGCTGTGAATGTAGTACTTATTGATCATTATAGTACCTAATAATTTAGCGGTAACGCTATATCAACCGACCAATGCTCAAACATGCCTAATGATGTTTTTTTTCAAAAAAAATTGTTTACCCAATACCACCAACGCTCCCCGTGTGCAACCATATCACCACGATCATATGTTTCCTGTCATTCTTATCTACGATGGTGTCGCAAGCATTAAGTCACTGAAACCATCCTCGGCACCGGGTAGCGATCAAATAAACGTCAAATTCCTCCAAAATACTGTCGGTTATTCATCCATAATACTAACCAAAACGTTTCGACAGGCGCTCAACGACGGTGTTCTTCCATCTGAGTGAAAAGTCGGGAACGTAGTTCCAATCCACAAATCGGGTAACAAGCATTCTCCCTTAAACTACAGTCCCATTTCTCTCACTAGTATACCATGTAAAATATTAGAACACATTTTGGCTTCTCACCTAGCAAATTTTTAGTCACACTCATTTTTCACTCAATCGCAACATGGATTTCGCAAATAATACTCTTGCGAAACTCAATTAACACTTTTCGTGCATAAACTGAACGCCATTATTGACAACAGCTTGCTCGCTGACTGCATTTTCCTCGATTTTTTCAAAGCTTTCGACAAGGTGTGCCACAAACTGCTCATTTTTAAATTACGACTACTTAGCCTTGACCCCTGCCTTGTAACTTGGATTGAAAGTTTTCTTACTAACCGCTCACAATTAGTTTTGGCTAATGGAATCAATTCCGCGGAATGTGCAGTACATTCTGGTGTACCACAGGGCTCCGTTCTTGGTCCGCTTTTTTTTTCTAATCTATATTAACGGTCTGCCATCTTGCGTCACCTCATATGTTCATTTTTCGCTAATGATAGCGTAATTATTCGTGAAATAACTGGACCAAACGACGTCACCCTTCTTCAATCTGACCTCACAGCTGTCCTTAACTGGTGTAATACATGGCTCATGGAATTAAACAGTAAAAAATGTAAATTCGTGCGTGTGTCAAGAAGGATCACCACTTTACGTACTTATAACTTCCATAGCACATAATTAGACAGTGTCACCCCACACAGGTACCTCGGAGTTCATATCAGTAACAACCTAACATGGAATACTCAAATTACCTATGTTGTTTGTAACGCTAATCGCATGCTCGGACATCTTGGTCGTAACTTCATCAAATCACCTTCTTCTGTCAAGCTGATGTTGTATAAAACATTAGTTTGTACTAAACTTGAATATGCCGCATCTGTTTGGGATCCATACCACCATAATTTGGTGCATTCATGAGAACTGGTACAAAATAACTGTGTTCACTTCTTAACAGCTAATTACGATCGAAACACGAGCATCCTACTAATGAAATATACCCTTGAATTACCTTCACTTGCTTCTCATCGTACTACGATCCGCTTAACCCTTTTCCATAAAATATATCACAAATCATACTTCCGTGCTTTACTAATCCTTCCGCCGCATTACGTTTCTCGTCGTTTAGGTCACGCTCATAAAGTTGGCATCCCATCGTCTCAAACAGATTCATTTTGACAATCATATGTACCACGCACTTCACGCGATTGGAATTGCCTTCCTGAATTGTTTGTAACAATTTCAGATCGTGACGCATTTGTGACTGTATTAACCAATTCTTTGAATTCCTGGTCGTAGTATTTCACCTTATACAATTTTAAAAATAAGATTTCACTGTTACCTGTTGTATTTGTTGTGCCTGTTGCACTGAAGTGTAACAATCCTCATTGTATACTTAGAAACGTTATTTTTGTCTTTTATAAGTATATATCTTTCTATTTTCTTATATGCCATTCTGATATTTCTCATTTCTTTCTTTCTTTTGTTTTGTTTCAATCTGCTGTTGTATAACTAAAAACATTGCATTGCCTCTTCTACTTACAAACTTGTTTTGTTGTTTTTACCACTGCCCTCTGTGATGTCTGTAGACCCTGAGGGTAAATAAATAAATAAACAAATAAATGCAACTTTCATTACCATGTTGGAAATTGTTCCGGGGTACCACTATCCGCGTATCGGAAAAAGACAGGCGCCACTCTAGAAACATGAAAATGCACTACGTTCAAAACCACAAAGGCTCAAGGAAGCCATAACACAACAAATTTCAGCGATGAAACTGAAGTGGACCTTTCTCTTGAAATTAAAGAAATGCACCGCAAGCTTGCTGTGCTTCTTGAAATGAAAGTGAAAGTAGACGCGCTAGATGAAATTGAGGTGCTCGTTGACAGCGCTGAACAAGCAGTGCAGGAGATGGCTAATAAATATGATGAAGTCATTTCGCAAATGAAACAGCCGAATGCCGATATTAAAGGACAACAAAAAAACGCGTGGAATAACTTGAAGTCAAAGTAAACGATTTTGAAATTGGAAAGCTGAAACAAGAGCTTAACGACTTGGATCTGTACAGCCAAGGACTAAATTTAGAAATACACGGTATCCCCCAGCATGAAAGAGAGAATTCGCTGGACAAACCTAATGGACTAGGTGACGACCTTGACGTTCCACATCTTTCTGACCAGGATGTGGAAGCTGTTCATCAACTTGCATGCAAGAGCAAAACAAGTAAAGCAAGCAAAACAGACACAGTTACGCCAATTTTGGTTAGATTTTTTTTTGCAAAAGTTTAGGGACAGTTGGATAGAGAAGAAAAGTGAACTGAGAAAAACTAAATACAAAATATTTCTCATTGTAAACCTAACAGCGCAAAATAAACACCTTTTCTGGAAGATGAAAACCAGAACAGTCGAACAAAAATATCAGCTTGTGTGGCATAACAGTGGTAGAATATTTCTTCGCCGTAGCCCACTTGATCGTGTAATGCGTATTATTACGATGGATGACCTCGAAAAGTTAAAATAGGCCTCTGATGCATGCAGCTTGTCATTGCACGTGACGTATAAGAATGGGAAATCTCAATAAACATTATGATAAGGACGCTTTTAAAGCTTCCACCGTATCATGCTCTAGAAACGATTTGCCTATTCTGCATTTAAATGCGCAAAGGTTAAAAAGTAAGGAAGAACGCGTTTGCATGCTTCTTGATGATTTATAATACAACTTTGACATTTTAGCATTTTCTGAAACAAGGTTCGCCAACGAATATAAAGTAAACTTCCAAGGATACAGATGTACAACCGTATCCAGAAAAGAAAAACGAGAAGGTGGGGTAACATTTTATATAAATGATGACTTACATTCTGAAGCTGTGACAGAACTTTTAAGTCGTTAACCCCCCCTATGAATCTCTCATGCTCAAGTGCCACCATACTGTATTTAGGCTAATTTACAGGCCACCCTTTGGTGCCATAGATGCTTTTTTAACTTTTTAGACCTTATGCTGCATATTTTTTTTTCACCTTGGTCGGGCTATTGTTATTACGGGTGATGTCAACATCAATATGCTGTCAGTAGAACGCAACAAACAAGTTTTTCTTGATCTAATTCTCTCTCATGGCCTTGAAAATGTAATTGATGTACTGGCGAGAGTAACAGATGTCTCCGAAACTCTCAATGACTTATGCTATATCTGACAAACGAATGTCATAGCAGCTGGTGTTTTGCTATCTGAAGTAAGTGATGACATTCCAATTTTTGTCTTTTTCAAACCTTATTCAATGACAAACAGAATGCATCCCAATAAAGCTTTCAATTTTAGAAAGATTAACAAAAGCAACATTGCTGCTTTTCAAACGTCTGTTAGTGAAACATCATGGTCTCATCTGTATCAATTAATGAATCCTGTGATTGCTTACAACTATTTTATTAATTACATTAAAAACTTTATGATGAAGCATTTCCCTCAACAACCTTGAAACAAAACAAAAATGTAGAAAACCTTGGATTACTACGTTGCTTTTAAAGAGAATGAAGGAACGAGAGAGGCTTTTTAGTCAATTCATTAAAACTGGACAACCTCATCTCCTAACTGATTGTAAGAAAATTAGAAACAAACTAGGCTGTGAGATCAAAGAAGCAAGAAACTGTTACTACGAAAGATAGTTCGAAAACATTCTCAATGACCCGAAACGTGCGTGGCAAACATCAAAAAGCCCACAACCACAAAAAAAAAACAAATCAGCGTCTCTGAAATTGTAGACAGTGATACAACCTATACCGGTATATCTTTGGCTAATAGGTTTAATGAACAATTTTAAAAATGTGGAGCATCGGTACGTGATAATCATGACAGGCATAAGTACAGGTCATTCATTGCGCATAGCTTTTTAAAGTCTCTTTTTATGGAGCAACCCACAGAGTATGAAATTAAATCCCAAATACTAAAGTTAAAGAATGCATCTGCATGTGGCGAAGACGAGATAAAAGCCGAGCCGATAAAAGCAGTTGTCAACAGTATAAGCAATCTTCTATCACACAAGTGCAACCTCATTTCGGCTACAGGCATGTTTCCTGGTAAACAAAAATCGCTAGATTAACAGTTATATATAAGGGAGGTGGCAAAAATGATGTGAACAACTACAGGCTAATCTCGGTATTACCACTATTTTTAAAAGTTTTTAAACAAATTATTTATGTAAGAGTTGTACATTTCTGCACTATAAATGATGTACTTACTGGCAACAATACGGCTTTCAGAAAAAGAAAGTAGTGAAATAGCTCTTTTAGATATCAAAGAAAGATAATTCAAAAATTTGAAGACAAAAAGTATACTCTAAGGATATTTATTGATTTTAAAAAGGCATTTGATTCTAATAAGCATGATATCTTATTGAAGTTAAGCGAATATGGCGTTAGGGGACTTGCTCTCGACCTTATAGATTGTTATTTGAGAAACCGCTACCACTACACAGACACCAATAATTCAAAATCAGTTCTGGGGGAAATTAAATACGGTGTTTCTCAGGGTTCCATCCTTGGACCACTTGTTTTCTTATTAAATATACTTGATATAGTGAATATTGCGTTGACGCCAGTTATAATTCTTTACGCCGACGACACTAATGTATTTTTTTCAGGAGAGCCTCTACATATGATTCAATTGCTGGCGAATAAATGGCTCAAAAATTTGGCTGATTGGCTAAATGTAAATAAACTTGAATACCAAAAAAACCTAACTATATAATTTTTCGCTCCCGTAATAAGACTAACAGGGTGACGTACACTTAAAATTTAATGAGGATAACATCGAGCGTGTAAGAATACATTATTTTCTCGGTGTTCTTTTCGAAGAAAACCTCAGCTGGTCTCCTCAGGTCGATAACCTCACCAGACGCATATCACCTTCAGTAGGTATTATAAGTAGAGCAAAGCAACTTTTGCCCCGTTGGTTAAATATTCAGCTATATTATGCAATAATTGATTCGCATTCACAATACTGCCTTATTGTGTGGGGAACAACAACAACAAGTAATTGTAGAAAGGTGCATATTCTACAAAAACGTATTTTGCGAGCTATTGAAAATGTGCCATATCAAACTCACTCCACTCCACACTTTAAAGCAAATACCATATTACCATGCAACACATACCGGAAAAGAAGGTAGGCATTGCAATATTCCAGAAAATAATGTCATGTCAGGACAGCTCTTATTGACAATTCCTGGTGAAGGGACAAACCTAACGAAACTAGAAAAAATGTATATGATAAAGGTTTCATACGAAATAGCTATGGCATGCAAAAACAATCTTACGCTACAACAGATTTCTTAAATCATCATCCTACCGTATTAAACGTGGTACAGGAAACGATGCACATGAAAAGCTTCGAAAAAAAACTTGACTTCATACCTCATTGCGATACAAGAATAATTCTGTTTTTTTACCTTGCTGCAGTCAATGCTGTACTTATACTTAGAACATCTTTCTCTTCTATGTGTATATAAAACAATGTATATATCTATAGAACCCTGTATATGTTTTGCCTAACAATGTATAAAATAGGCAATCGTTTGTATGTAATTTTGATTAACTAACTGTCACTGATGTTCGAGTTATGTGTGTCTAGAAGGAGATGTGACACTCAGCCAGGCACTCGTGCCTTTTTATCACACCTCCTAGGACAAATGTACACAATATTTGTCTTTGTCTGAAATAAAGTTGAAAGTTGAAGTTCAAGTTGAAGCTGAAGAACCACGTACTACGGATGCCCGTTGATTCCCTTTCGTCGAGTCCTCGTTACAAATTGTCTACCAAAATGCCAATGACGTCAATGTTTGCGGTAAACATGCAGGGATCACCTGGCACGAGTAGTCTTCTTAGGGTGACTGGCAGGGTGTATGACATGTACGCTACTGATTGCTGTGCTCTATCGAGTTTCTACTTGTCACGGAAGATACAATACTACTCGTCAGCATTGAGTTCCGACAGATTATTTTTGTATCCGATGTGCCCATGTGACGGCACAGTGCGCGCGCAGAGGAAGGAGCATTCTCCCGATTGGCGAGGCACTGATGCTCTCTCTCTCACCGCGCCGGAGTCAGTCCCATGTTTGCGAAATATTTACCCATTTCACGTTCTTGCTTATTTGTTTTAATGTGACATCTTGTTTATTTTACCTTGGCTTTCAGCATTGCTAGCCTTTTTATGACTTGTATGAAGCGCTTAGCTGGGGAAAGGGGGGGGGGGGGTTACGCCACATCAGTTGTATTTACCAATGACAAGGCGGGCCCCTAAACTGCTCTCCTCCGGCACCGGCAAAGAATCGAAATCAGGGTCCCAATAGGAACCGAACGCAATATTCTGAGTGGCAGTCGGGTATTGTTCAACAGATTCATGCCAGGTCTTGTAATTGCTTTAGGAAGAGGCCCTACGCAGACGTGTTGTCGGTGAAATCTCAATGGACCTTTCCAGAAATTGGTGCGCGCCACTTACGGCTGCTGCAAAGCATTATGGGAAGACAGAACGCCGGCTGAGTGTAGTCAGTTTGCAGAAGCACTGGCTCAATTCGTTTCCCATTGCGCGTGCGCGTACGAACGCATCGCTGCGGCAATATCGCGCGTCATTAACCTGTTTCAGTCTGCCCTAATATAAGTGGCCAATCCAGAGAAATGTGGAGCCGGACCCAGCAAAGAGAGAGTATCCTTGGCTTATTAAAGACCCTGGAAATTTCACGTACTTGCGAAAGGCAAACGTTATTCCGCATTCTCGGTGAGTCCCCTGCGCTTCCTTGATCCTTCTTCCACGTAGCGGAAGCGTTCCTCTTTGTTTTATTCTCAGCATGAGCATACAGCTTCATTACTGGTACATTATGTATGGCATAAGCATATCATTCGTGAAAATATATCACTGGTGATATGCTTCGGCGCAATACTCAGAGAAAGACAGTGGCACAACGTGCATGATAATCAATGTTAAAATCCGACGCCTATAAATGAGTTCGAGGTCCTTTATGCTGTTTATATTTGATTACTAATTGCCTGTTTCAAATGCTGCGTGTGACAAACTTTGCACTTGGGACACTGAGAGTAGTAAAATCAGCTACCAGCACATCGATAGAGCGGTTATCAAGTCAGATGCAAATATTGCATAACTACTGTGTGGTGTCGCACTACATAAAGTAAAAATACTCTGCACATTTTAGTTCGCAAGCAGTATTTGTTTTCATATAGCGTAAAACATGCTGTCTTTATGCAGTTACAACAGTCAGTTGGAAATTATCTCACAAATTGTTGTCCTGAGTGCACAAAAGGTCATGATTAGTTAGCATTCATAGCCAGAAATATATGACGGAAGGCGCGTCAGCACGCATAGTTTACACAATATTCTGTTTTACTGTTCCAACACCCGTGACTCCTTGTTTCATTACTGTTTATGACTAAGCTATTTTAGTTTTTGTAGTTTGGAGTAAAATTCCTCTGCAAGCTGCCGAAAAAATACAGCCATTCCTGTCACCTTTGCCAAAAGGGACACGGACAAAAAAGTTCCTCCTCACAGGAATATTCAGAAGAGAAAGTTCCGCAGCATAAATACTCTTATGATGCTAATAAGCTCTCAGTATCTAGGCATAGTATGTTTAACCAAGAAAACATCGATAATGATGCTGTGCAAGGCTTTTAACCGGAAGATTCCCAGGCAGCACGCCGCCGTTGGACCAATCTTGGACCAACATCGGCTAACATCGGCACCGACGTCGGGCCGACGTCGGAAGTGCAACTTCTTCCAATGTCGGGCCGACGTTCAAGCCAATGATGGGCCGACGTTTTGCCGATGTTTTAGCCAGTATGCAACCAACATTGGGCCTACGAAGGCCCATCATATTGCCGACAAAGCTGCCAATGTTCGGCCAACATTGGGCCATATTTCAGCCAATCACATGCCATTTTTACGCCGATGTTTGCTGCACGACGAATATTGGCTACGGATGTACGACCGACATTGGACCAATCCAGGGCCACATTGCAGCCAATCAAATGCCGTTATTACACCGATGTTTCCTGCACGACGAATATTGGCTACTGATTGGCTTGCCATTATGTAACCATTATTAGTAGGGAATTTTTCTTACTGGAAGATTTAAACAATATGCCTCGATGACCCGCTCTTGTAGCTTTGCAGCCCTGTATACTTGGGGCAACAGAAAATTGAATGCTGAGAACTGAAAGCAGTTACTCGATCTATTTCATCTTTTATACCTCATTCCCTTTGCTAACACTAGAAGTGTAGTTTATTTTTTTACCAATTTATCTTTTGCAATAGCGAGTGCTTTATTTGGTACTGGTATTTGGTACAGCAGATCGAAAAAAGTCGTTAGGAAGTAAATGTTGAAAGCGTATGTCCCCCACTTGCAATCCCCACATATGTCCCCCATATGGTAATCGAGAATATTCATAGTTTAGAGCTTTTTTTTTGTAACTAAAACATGGTGATGGTGCTTCCGAATCAGCATAAGCTAGCCGAACAGTGCACCACCGACAGTCTGCAGATTGTTTATTCTTTGTTTTTTTTATTTATTTGGTACAACAAAAAATGTATACATTGAAAAATATATATACACAACTAAAAAAGGCCCGCTCTACTGCAGGTCAGGTTGCGTTGGGGGCACAGTGACAGTGGTGCTGTCAAGGCCCTGGCTGCTGTGGCTGGGCAGGAAGCCAGCTGCCGCGAGCAGCCGATAATCTGCACTCTGAAAGTGGGGATCATCGGGCTGCTCCACAACAAATGCTTCTCTGAAGCGCCGCTTACTGCCCCCACAGCGATCACCAGACCCTGGCAGCCACCTCTTAATAAAGTTGAGGGCCTCCGCCTAGTCGCACCCTGCTTTTTGGCAGATGACATCTGCATACAAGAACAGAAATACCATAGTACACATGAAGCACTGCAGTACAGAGAATACACAAGGGTACACACACATAAAACAATGAACAAGTCTAACCTGTCACTAATCTACAGAGCCTCAGGTTCACAAAGGCCCTTTTCCCTTTTCTGCCATGAAGGCTGTACAGCACTTGCACATCATGTGCCAATACAGCCTTCATGGCATTCACACCAATTTCTCGGAGGCCACGTCCCCCAATCTGCAGGAGGTGCTTGCGCTGTAAAAAAATGCAAGCATAGATGGGGTAAATGCAACAACACATCGAAATGTTTTCATGATAAAAATCTGCAAGAAGAGGACACTAAAAACAACAACTTGAATTTTTGGGCATCACAACATTTCATTGTTTTTTTACGCTAACTTCAACTCACTTGACCTAAAATGGTTTCCACGTCAGCCCTCTCACACTCAGTGTGAGAACCTTTCAGAGTCCTTCTCTGAATGCAGTTTCGCTGTTATGAAATCAAATACAACACTGTTATAACCCTTAATAAATATTGATTCTAGCTATGAAATAGTATAATTACATTGTACAGTGCTCAAATTCCAATACACGTTTCTTCGAGGTTACAATGTCTTTGCCTGAATGTTGACCAGGAGTAGCTTCTACAGGTGAAAAACGATAAAATATGTGGAATTCAAAAAGAAGCTTGGACATGTTTTTAATCAATGCATTGTAAGCAGAGCACAACAAGATAAATGAACATGATCAAGGCGTACTAAGAGGCAACCTTAGAGAGACCAAATCTTGGTCATAGATGAAACTGATAGAAAAATAAAGGTCGCACTAGATGGTCGCACCATTTGCTGTTTATATTTTTCTGTGATAGCCAACAAAGAGGCATGTCACTATAGAAATCTCATCACAATAAACAAAGGTGCATTTTTCTTCACACTGCGAAATTGGGTGCATGTTAGATTTTTAAAAAAGTAAGAAATCGGCTAACACAAGGCAGGGTGAACTGTAGCTCGAAGTAGAGAGAGCCGCAGCGGACACAAAATAGGCTGATACATGAACAAAATTACTGAATGTCTGTTTTAAGCAGGCTATTGCTAGTCACTGCCCATCAAAAACACGATGCCGCCTACATCGTCTGCTAGCTTAGGACAGTTCACTCGGACTTCACAGACTATAGTAAATACAGTCGAATCTCATTAATTCCAACACACTTAATTCGAACTGACGCTGGGGTCCTATCAAAGCTATACCGCGCTCCGAAAATGCTCTCAGCACCCCGCCCAATCCTGCGGTGGCACTTCAGACACCTCATCGCTGTGCTTGAAGAAGAAAATGAAGAAAAGGAAAGAAAAGACTGCGGTGGAATGTTTGCCAAATGCCAATCTGCGACATTCCTGTGCCCCGCTTCGGCTTTTTCCGTCCCTGCCATGTAGAGACCCTTCTCCTCTTAACACTGCGCATGAAGAGAAAGAGGGGAAAAAAAGCTGTCGCAGAGAGTAGGCTCTCTTATGCCGATCTGCAACGCGCCGGTGTCACGCTTCCCTGTTTTTCGTTCCTGCTATGTAGAGACTCTTCTCCTTTCAACACCGCGCATGAAGAGAGAAAAAAAAAAAAAGCTGCCGCGGAGTGTTTCTCTCTCGAATGCCGATCTGCTTTTCTCCGGGTGGAGACGCTCCTCCATTCTCATCATGTACTGGCCACGCTCCGGCTGCAGCGCAGATGGTAACAGTGGAAACACAGTTGTCTTCGAAGAGTGTCAGCACTGGACATTGCCGCGCGCAACTTATTTTGCCAGGAGAATACTGAAGCCGAAGTACAAATGCTTTGCAAACTGCACGCAAAACTTGTTGACTCGTTGCAAGGCCAACGTTTACAGACATGTATTGACTACTTTAATTAATGACGGATGTCCTGTAATTTGTGAATAAAACTTCTCCATGCACATGCATCACTGCATGGTGAGCCCTCCGCTCGTTTACCGTATTTACTCTATTCTACCGCGCCCTCGATTGTAACGCGCGCCCGGTTTCCACGACAAAAAAAAAAAAAACTAAGACATCGGTTGCAACGCGCACCCTTTTTTCTCGTTGGCCCGCTTGATCACACCACTCGCGAAAACGACTCTTTTTGAGAGCATCTTCCGTTTAAATATGAAGTACGGGGGAAGCTTATGCCTATCTGACGTGCAACAGAGCATTGCTGTCGCTCTAGTTTTACCGTGGCCCGATGTCAGTACACAAACATGCTTCGCCCCCTTCTCTTAGACGGTTGTGGTGCCAGGCATGTAGAAGTAAAGAGGCGTGTGATCGGCATTCCCGATTTGCCCAAGCAGGTAGCCGTTGTTGTGCCGCAAGTTTAGGAGGAACCTCTGAAGACTCTGAAGCTTTTCTTCGTACTCCTCCGGCAACTTCCGGCATATGCCCGTTCGCCTTCAGAGGGAAAAGCCTTTTCTCTTCATAAAGTTCGTTAGCCAGCACCTGCTCGCTTTAAAATGGCTCTGCATTAGCCCTTTTTCTAAGGCTAACTGCATAGCCTGCACTTGGAGCAGTTCTGTCGTCACGGGCCGCTGTGCCGCTCACTGCTTAATCACATACTCGCCGAGCAGCTCTTCAATTTGTGGAAACCGACCCTGCTGTGGTCCACTGAAGCCTTTGCGTGAATCTTTGCTGTCGACAATATTCTGCTTTTGTTTCCGCCAGTCCCGCATGCACGTTTCGGAAACTCCGAATGACCGCGATGCGGCCCGATTTCTGTCCGTTTCGGCACACGCGACGACTTTTCTTTTAGAAGCAGCATTGTGGTGCACTCGTCGAGTTTTTGAGTCGGCCCTACCATGCCGTCGATGCTAATGTACTACAAGATGACGAACTCCTCAGCACACGTATGAAGTGCCGCGCATGGGAAACACATAGGCAGAAATGACCGACGCGCCATGCCGACGCACATAGGGGGCGGCCATTTTGTAAGTGGCGATGGCAATAGAATGACCATATTCTTTTTTTTTTCGTACTCGATTCTAACGCACATGCGATTTATGAACTCTCTTAACCGGAAAAAAGGTGCGTGTTAGATTCAAGTAATTACGGTAACTTTCATTAATTTGAACAAATTTTCTGGCCTCTTTGAGTACAAATTATTCATATTCGACTGTAGTACAGTGGCTCATGAGATAACCTGACTAGTTTGTTTCCCGAAACACAGTATCTTAAAGCAGTACTAAATTTCTGCATGTTACATAGGCATATTAAAAATCAAGAAATATACACCAAAGCCGCAGCCACAGCTTTACTCTGCACAGCTGCCTCTGCTGCCTCCACTTCTCCAATTGTACAAGCAGGCAGCCGGGGAAGGTCAGAGGGGCGCTGTGCTGGCTGGGCGTGCTGAGGCACGGACAAGAGCCGTACCTTGTGCTTCAGCTGTCGCACCTCCTGCAGAACCTCTCTTTGTTGCTGCCGGATGCCAAGTTGGATCCGCAGGATCCGTAGCAATAGAGCTGAAACATACAAGAGTACATACCATATTTACTCGCACAATTTGCATCCTCACATAATTTGCTCACCAGTATAATTAGCCAGCCTGCTTTACTACAAGAAACTTTTTGCTCGCATACTTTGCCCTCCCCAACCAGCCCGAGCCACCTTGCCAGCACACACACAGACACATTTGACTTCATGATGCTCTGGTCAGGCACATCTCTTGTCAAGTAGGCGAGTGCAGTCTTACACAATGGACTGATTGCAAGGTCCCTTCTTCCATGAACTTTTATGCTTTCCCTAGAATATCGAACTTGAAAACTGAAACCTGTTTATGTGTAGTCCGAAATGCCTAAAGGTTTGCCTCCTATCTTCCCACCTCTTCCACGGCAAGAATGTATTCCCGAGACACAGCACAGATGTTGAACGCGTGCAAGGACCTGTCACATCAACTAGATGAGGCAGGTTTTCGCACTCATTTTTTTTTTCGGTTTCGCCATCTGGCCATTGCGTTTTTACCATTCCTTGTGATAGGCTACAATAATTATATACGAGGCAGATTGCTGTTATAAAGCTTACCGAAGAAAACTGAAACCGTGCTACCGCTAAGCACATCAGCGTGGAGTTCTTCGACATGCAATATTCAGTATGGGAGCCAGCAGAAGAGTGCGTTGAATAAGACTTAGCATATAAGCTTGGGTGTGTTGGTTAGATATCGGAGGGAACACAACGCAATAGAAGACTGTGACAAGGAATGGACACACACACAAATGAAGGGCGACACACACAGCACTGTGTTGGCATCGCGCTTCCTTGTCTGCATCTTACTTTACGTTGGGTTCCCGACAATTATTGGAGAGTACTTATGTTCTCTGGTATAACCCTGTCGTGGGAACTGGTTTTTGTGAGCACTGTTCGGAAGAACTTCAAGAAAATGGGGGCATTTGAACAGGCTTAGCAAACAAATGACAATCCGCTTTGAAACAGCTGTGACAGCGCCTGCAACATATATTCCCAGTTGAGCTTTTAGGCCAGCGATTCCTACTAGCTTCGCACATGACCGGATTGACAAAAAAAGTACACATAATACGCGAGTATATACCGCATTTGACTCTGTAGCTTTGATGAACCAGGCAGATGCACAAATTTATCCAAAACTCCATTGATTCTGTTGCAAAATTATTCAACAAACAAATTGCGATGTTATCCATGTTACTATACGATTGTGGCACTTTACCATTGCAGCTTTCCAGGAGGCACACATAGTGCAGCGTTAGTTCACCACTCGCAGTTAATTGTATGCAGTAGGTTGCTCACAGCAACTGACTGCATGCAATGGTGAACATCTTGCATGCTTGCACCGCTGTTTCAGCATGCTGGCTGCTTCCCATACGGCTATCAATTGATGTTCACAAAATTGGGAAGATGAAGAAAGACTACACAGTGCCCTCTGGCCACCCTATACTCCAAACCTTCAGCCAACAAACAAACAAAAGAAACAGAAGTATGCAAATGAATATTATTCCTAATGCAGCTGGAATGGAGTGTAGTTTTCACCAATTCTGTGTGTTAAGTCAATATGGAGTGAGTTAACTCCATAAAGTAGCTTTTCTCATAACAGTGTTCACTCTATTGTAACACAAGGAGTGACTTCATAGCATCTAAAAGGAAAAATAGAATCTTCAGTATTTGATAGAAATGTGAGGCTCTACCTTAAAATAACAATATTCTGGAAAAAGAACTCATTACATTCGAAAAAAAAGGTAGCACAGTTGATCCCCTTTTTAAGAGACACTGATGTAACAGACAAACGGGGATAAGAGGCACCAGTGTGCAGGCTGAAATTTGGCCCATCATGCATCAGGCACTCCGTAGATGCGCCTGTGCAGCCGGGAGCCCTGCAGTCAAGCATGCTGAGCAAGACTGTTGACCACTGTACAATGACACATTGCCACGAAATTTCAAAACTTCATTTCACAGACTTCTGCAAAAGCTTCTTACACTCTTGCATAATTTTTGCACAAGCTTTTCTCATTCTTGCGTGATTTTCGTCAGAACATATAAGTGTTGGAAGTTGTATGTCCCCAAAAACTTGCACAATACAAATAGCATACATTAAAGTCTATCACTTAATACGTGCATAGTGTAACAATGAAAGGAAACTCACGCATGGTTTGCTCCGAGCCTTCCCCGTGCGGTGCTTCCTTGAGCCTTGGAGAGCACTGTACAGCTAGAGCAAAGTAGCATCAATCCAGTGTTAATGGCAGGTTAACAAGACAACAAAACTAACCCCCATATTCATAAACGCTACCCGACTGGACTTTCACCCTTCACTTGACAGAGTTGAGCACTGTGCCGCTGCTCGTTTGAAAGCGACGCTGCACTACTCAAGAATCACAGCAGATTATTGCTGACATGCAGCAATTTTCTCTGCTTAGAGACGGCGCTCCCATCAGCCATCTCAAGTGAAGGTGAAGCGTTGAGTGGAGGGACGTTCTAGAATACGGGGGTAAGATTGGTTGCAAGAACACTACAATAGACACACTTAATTTTTACACTTCATCTATATTGTACAGCTACACACATTCTGCATCCTTATAATGCAACATATACATACAGGCTTATAAAGTAAACACTGTAGGCTGCTCAAATAACACCTACACAAAAAAATTACCCAAAAGTGGCCATGCGCAAAGTACTTTTATTTGAAACTCACAAAACTTTTGCGGTGATGGAGAATAAATAAGACAGGTTACGCTTGGAGGCACATGAGACCTTCGCAGCTTTCATAAAGTACAAAAAACAATATGGTATGTGTGTGTGTATGTACGCATGAAGCTTCAGCCTTTACATACGGTTTCTTGAAAGAATCGACTATGAATTTTATGGCACCTGTGTCCTTCACCGCAATTGAAAGCCTGCTGATCAGTGTGTGCAATTGTGGAATAGTTACATGGAAAATGGCGTGAAACACCTAAAATCAAATTTTTCTAGCTAGGAAATATGCAGCTGTGTATACACAACACATGCTGCAAACAGTGGGAGGTGACCACAAGAATGATTTGAGTGTAAGCGGCAGTATTTCGCATTCATGCACCCCGCGATTTTCAACTGTTGCCCAAAAGCAGCACCACTTCAGCGTGCTACTTTTTTTTTTACATCATAAACAGCACGTAATACAGCGAGGATGAAAACAACATATGCAATTAAATTTTGAGCACTATTTATGGTGCGCATGATTGATTGATTGATATGTGGGGTTTAACGTCCCAAAACCACTATATGATTATGATAGACGCCGCAGTGGAGGGCTCCGGAAATTTAGACCACCTGGGGTTCTTTAACGTGATCCTAAATCTGAGCACACGGGCCTACAACATTCCCGCCTCCATCGGATATGCAGCCGCCGCAGCCGGGATTCGAACCCGCGCCCTGCGGGTCAGCAGCCGAGTACCTTAGCCACTGGACCACCGCGGCGGGAATGGTGCGCATGAAAAAAAAATAGGCCTTTGTACAACGACGAATTCATAATTTGCCTTCACGGACCTTCTGTTAGGCTGCACCACATACAGATTTTTAGTGGCTTTCAAAAGAGATTTGAAAAAAAAAATAATAACCGTGTTTACTCTTGTCATGAGCGCACTCACTAGGTCACCCTCATTTCAGTCGCCAAAATTTTGAATTTTTTTTCTTCCACATAATAAACACACACCTTACGTTCATCCGCTGAAGTCCCACGGGCTCCCCCCCCCCCCCCTTGCCGCCTTCGCTCGCTGCCACGTGCCATTTTATTTTTGTTTCTATTTGTTCACGGAACGTCCCCTGTCTTTTTTAATTATCTCTTGTAACATATGTGGCATTATCTTGTTCCCGAGGTGCCACAGGTGCTCTGCTATGTAGATGCACCATTAAACTAGTATTTTTGATCAACTGTGCATTTCTGATGTTTACCTTGCTAGTACGTAAAACTGGCATGCTTCTTGATCTACGATACACATGTGGCTTGTCTCACTTTGAAGGAAAAGTTAGCATACAATGGTGTAAATGCTTAGAATTTGAAATATTGAGGCAGCAGCACACCGGAGATGATCATATGGTAAAGAAACAAGTGCTGCCTTATTACTGGCAAGTTGTCACTTATATGTACAAATAAATTTTGTGAGCTAAAAAAAGTACAAAAGCACAGCGAGGCTATGATGTGGTTCAACCTGTGGATTCGCTTCATTTATCACGCTATATGATGAAGCTTCCTTTGGTAAAACTGCTCAGATAAGAAAAAAACTTTGCTGTCCAATACAGCAACTATACAAAGTCTGCACGTGCATCTCGCAGCACCTTTTCGTCACTTCCGAAATGCGCCACCAACATGCCCGGGCACCAACCGAATCTATCGCCTACAACTGCCATGTTGTCTCCTCGTGCTTGCACCCGTTTAGTTTTGCCTCACGATGCAAGTTTGAGAAATTATGAGCTGCTAGTGAGGCAAGTTGATTTAGTAGTCCACGCAGAGGGAGCAGAGCTTAGGGTGTTTCTTCGCTGAAAGTTATAACCTGAAATTGAGAACGCACATTCCGATTTTCCTAAATGTACCAGCGTATTTGGCTGGTGCAGATTAACAAAAGCTACTTGAAGAAACTTTGCAATATTTGCATCTTCAGGTGCAACTTCATTACGGGTAAGTGCCATAGCCAAGTATTTACCTGCAAATAGATATAGCTTACCAAGATACTGTACATACAAACTTGTCCGCAGTTAAAATCATGATGGCGAGGAAGGCGGTTGAAATCGTGATGGTGATCGCGGAGATTTGGTATTGCATTGAAACAAACTATAAAGAATGGGAAACAATATTAGTTCACTTTGAAGTATAGCCGATCGGTTCAAGTTGGGCGTCAGGATTTTTTTTAATCAGTCAATTAATTCTATACACGGTCTCTATCATGTTCAGTGACTCCACTGTACATTAGCGTACAACAAAAGCAAAATACAAAGTGAAAAGTGTGTTAAAGCATACGCGAAAAATAAAGTAATGACTGGCATTACCGCGGCACACACCACGCAAAGTCGCTATCTGCCTTGTATAATATTTTCCTCGACTATTTCCACAAATTGCAATCAAAGAGGCTCAAGCTCAACATCAGAACTGTTTAAAACACTTGGGGGGGGGGGGGGCATTGCTATTTTGGTGGCGTAGGCCGTGACAATATATTCATAATATTATATCTCTTGTAAACTTGCCTAGCTCTGCACGACTAGTTTTCGATGGGAGCAGCTGCGCTTCGCACATCCACTCTTAAAATTGCGGCTCGAGAGATTTTGAGCTTTCACTTGTTTTTGGGCCAGGCAATTTGTAGTGAAAGCAAGATAACAGGCCCTCATAGGTTGTGGCGGGCAGCCGGTGTACGCCGTGGCTGGTATATGTGTCGCACATCTTGATTATCTGGTCTTGTATCGAGTGAACGAGCGAGGCCTTCCTAATCCAATGAGCTCGTTAAAGTAAGACAACAAAAAACCACAATGCTTCCACATCGTTCACAGCAACAGATGACGAGCCCCCAACAAACCGCACTGCAGCACGTAAACTGCCGTAGGTACCCAGGGAGTTACCCGGGCATGGCGGGAGACGGCGACAACGGCAGAAGTGGCATCACAGGAACACTATGTATAAAGGGGACATTTAAAGACTTTTTTCACAATTTTAAACTTCGTGCACTGTTCTGTCACAATTTATTGCTCAGAATAGTTGTATTTTGAAAAGGGCACTAATTCATAAGCCCAATGGTTCAAGGATGGGTGCATTTAGGGGGCCCATTCTACGTTTTACTTATGCCCTTCAAGAACTTGCTTACAGGGCCAAAGTCCTGTTTCAGAAAGAACACGCTAGTGTGTGGCCAGCAGTCCGTCAAGCATTAGTGCTGGTGAGATTTGGAAATGCAGCGCATGAGCATCCTCATCTGCTACTTCTCTGCTCATGCTCTCGGGGCTTACTTGCGAGGCACGGTCCTTCGCACTTTTCATTTTCACACTGTAAATCAAGTGATACCAACTCTGCCTTCCATTATTTAATAAACCAATATTTCATGGTCACGAGGACGAGCTTAAAATGTTTGCTACATCAGACCTGAACAGCATTTTGAGCCATCGAAACTTGCTAATTGCAGCGAGCATTATGCGAAAAATATGATGTGCTTTACGGTGACAACTTGCAAAACACTGCAGCAACGATTAAAATCATGCATTTTTTGTGCTCACAGGAAATCCCTGAAGCAGGAGGCACTGGGCTCGATAAATTGCGCAGCTAAAATACGGATGCGCTTTCCAATGCTGTCATGCGTACAGGCGGAGAAATGGCAGACAAAACTGGGTGCACCCCGATTCTATGCGCATGCGTCCCATTCACAAGCCTCGCTGCCAGTTAGCACCACATGGCTCACTGTCCATGAGCTCGCTTGTTTCCTGTAACAGTGGACCATACGGTACACCTATTTAAAAACGAGGATAGAATGATGTATATAATGCAGCATCTGATGAAGCCATGACGATGTGTTGCTGATGAAATCTGGAACTCTAGTTAGTACCGTTATTGTTAACCAGCCGACCGACTAGCAAAAAGATTTGCGACTGAAATGATGGCATCTATACCTGCCCTTAAAGGGACACTGAACAAAGTTTTTGCCGCCGAGATTTTCAGCCAAAGCAAAAGATTGGGCCATGAAATTCATAGACAATAATAATTTCAAGCAGAAACTACGAAAACATACTGAATTTAATGAGCCTTTTACAAAATGCCGCGTCTAGCTCTTAGACACGGCGTTTTCTAAAAGGTCGCGACATTTATTTTTCAAGTTTTTTTTTGTTATTCAAGACAAATCTACGGTGCATTGTTCACAGAAAACAAAATTGCCTCGGTAAGATTTCTTTGCGAGCAGCTTACTAATTTTAAGGCAGGCGCGTTGATTCGTGAACTGAAGGATGCGAGTGATCGATCTTGCCTGCTAGTGGCTAGGCGACAAAGGCTTTACCTCATGTCCGGTGTAGCTAAGTCACGCAAATGGAGCAGAAAATGTGCATTATCATTTATTTCACCTAAATATCACACGTATGTGACTTATTGCCGGTGACAGGTGATCAGGATGAAGTCGACAAGTTGCAAATCTGAACAAGAATTCACTCGAATGAAAAACCAACCTATACTCACGTGCACGGTGAAGTCGAACACGTCGTCCGTCAATGTTGTCGCTGATGCCCGAAGGAAAAGAGAAGAGGACAAGCGACGGGGTCGTCTCTTTCTATAAAGTCGGCAGAACTGCCAGAACGGCCAACACAAAAGGCATCGGGTTGACATTCCTCCATCTGGGCATCAGTCGCTCCACCCGGGCATGCAGCTGCTACTGGTTCTACTACTATCCTCTTCCCCGTGCCTCTTCCCGACATTGCAGTGTTGCTGCCATACTCGCGAACCTTTTTAAATTAAAGCACGCAATCATGTATTATCGTGCGCCATACTAAACTTAAAAACAGTGCGCCGGTACATGAGATCACGAAGCGCGGTCCACGCCATCACAAGAGCAATTAGAGAAATGAAACAAAGAAAACAAAAATGTATAAAATATTTTGTCTCAATACGATCCGCAATCCAGTTTGCTGCAGCGGCTTTTGGCTCTGTATGAACGGCCAAGCCAGCGCCAAGCCAAGCTTGCGTCCCTGATCAGCTGTCTGTTTGTTTCCATCGAGAATTCAACAGTGAACTGACAATTTGTTTAGATGATATTGCTAAAGGGCTTGAAATTGAATATTTCTCTACGTACTACTGCTGTACTTTTCCTCTCTGTTTCCTGATCACAGTGATGAGATTGAGGAGGTTACAATTTAGAAAACAGCAAGTGCAGCTCAAGTATTGCTAGTATCGCTGTTTCGGTAATAAAATGTTACAAAGATTTTGCCCCGCGACCTGCTTGCCGTGTTCGAGCACCCAGTAGAAATTTACGGTGCCGCATTTGAAAGAGTTGAATAAAATTGCAATATTACGAAAGAAAGGCTCTGAAGCAACATCGCATTTTATCAGGCCTACACCTCCCACACCTAGACGAGTAAAACTCGTCGATATTATCTTGCAAAGCTGTGTATAATATTTAAAACACATTCTTTAGCCCACGATGAATTGTTCTCTCGTGTGGCTTCTCCATTTGGTACTGTCATGATAACTTACAAAGGCAACTTTCCATATTTAGTCTCTTTAGATGTTGCAAAAGCTTGACACGTGGTGTGTATGCCATACTCCTCGTAACCTGGGTCCGCCTCTTTAAACAGCGTCGCATTTTATTGTTCGCAATTGTGTTTGTTTTATACTGTAAGCGAGCTGTGTGATTTCATCAATATTCACGAGTGTTCCCTGACTATACAAACACGTGCGTCTTATTTGGTGCGGTGCACGTTTGTATGTAGCAAAAAATGTCATTTCGTCAGCGTGTGTCTGCATACACTTGCATGCCCTGCAGTACGTGTACATAATTAATGCAGTAAGGACTGCAATGCATAGCCTTGCATGGGACATCTATTCCATGCACCCTCAGAGAAATGTTTGTTATGAGCCTACTGTTTATCATTACATTTTTTTTTCGTTAAAGTTTCATCTCTATATAAAGCAGCTGTATACAGGCACGAGCTTCAGCAGCTTCCTCGTTGTTCCATTTTAAATAAAAACACCAAGCCTACCCGAATCAATGATCTGTTTGCTACCATTACTGTTATGTGTTCTACGATGTACACAAGGACAGTAGTATACAAAAAATAGGGAGGGAATTGAATGCCCTGCCTGCATGGCTGCGCCGTTTCACAAGATCAGGCGCTGCGCTGTGAAGCTTCCTACCGGCCTGCAGAAATTCAAGGGAGCGTACAATAGCGTGGTTCAAGAGGACTTCTGGGGAATACTAGACACACTGGGTGTGGAAGATGGAGTCACTAATCGTTTAAAGGAAATCTATAAAACTAACAAGGTAGTTAAAAAGTGGGAAAAAACGAGTATCCAAGCCCACAGTGGTGAAACGTGGACTTAGGCAGGCGTGCCCACTGTCACCCTTCTTATTCATGATGTACCTACAAGGAGTAGAGACCAAATTAGAGGGAAGTGGACTTGGCTTCAACCTTTCTTTAATCAAACAAGGAAAACTCATTCATCAGGCACTACCAGCATTAATCTACGCAGATGATATAGTGCTAATGGCCGACAACAAGGAAGATTTGCAGAGATTGATGGACATCTGCGGTAATGAGGGAGATAGGTTAGATTTTAGATTCAGTTAGGAAAAATCAGTAGTCATGATTTTTAATGATAACAAAGGTAGTGAGGTTAGAATACAGGAAGTCACGCTAGAGATAACAGATAAATACAAATAACTGTGTGTATGGATAAGCAATGGGACCGAGTACCTGAGGGAACACGAAATATGCGTGACGACTAAAGATAACAGGAATGCAGCAGTGATGAAAAATAGGGCACTGTGGAATTACAATAGGTATAATGTTGTGAGAGGAATATGGGAAGGGGTCATGGTTCCTGGGCTGACGTTCGGCAACGCGGTCTTGTGCATGAGGTCAGAAGTTCAAGCAAGATTAGAAATTAGGCAACGTGAAATATGTAGGCTTGCTTTAGGAGCTCACGGGAATACACCAAACCAGGGAGTACAAGGTGATATGGGATGGACATCATTTGATGGCAGGGAAGCTAGCAGCAAGATAAAATTTGAGAAGCGATTGAGAGAAATGGGGGAGGAGCGTTGGGCTATGAAGGTTTTCAGCTACTTGTACATGAAGAATGTCAATACAAAATGGAGGAAGCGAAGCAGGAAATTGACTGGTAAATACTTAGAAAACAGCAGGTGGCCAAACCAGAAAGAACTATCGGTTAAAAAAGAACTGCAGGAAACGGAGACTGACATGTGGAGAATTGGCATGATTAAGAAGTCCGCACTAGAGATCTATCGAACTTTTAAGCAGGAAATTGCCAAAGAAAGAATCTATGATAATACTCAGGGTAGTTCTCTACTGTTTGAGGCCAGGACGGGAGTATTGCGAACCAAGACATATCGGGCCAAATATGAAGAGGTAGACACAATATGCAGTGCGTGCGAAGAGAAAGAAAAAACTGCCGAACACTTGACAATGCTGTGTAAAGGGCTTCACCTTATAGTTCAAGATGATGGTGCAGAGTTTTTCAAAGCACTGGTGTTTAGGGACAGGGAGGGCAAAATAGACTTTAAGCGGGTAGACTTAACTAGAAGGAGGTTATCTGATTGGTGGCTAAAGTCAGGCACGATTGAAAATTAAACCCTTCACTTCAAAGTACCCGTCCAACTTTACTATTTAAAGGGGAAAAAAAATCTAGTGGTTAGTTCACTAAGCAATACGGCTATGTGACGTTAGCCGCCACCCGATCTAAAGGGTACGGCCACATTCATCCATCTATCCAGCCAAGAATATGCTCTCTGGCTTGTTGCTCCAGGCCTAGTCAGGTAGATTTTCTGGCCTCACCGTTGAATTGTTTGCTCGGGTTGTAGCTTGCAAACATTGCGGTTGTGGGCTTCGTATCATCTTGTTCCGTCATCACGTCCTCCAAGTGGAGGACATGTCGCAGTGTGAGGAGGGAGTACGACAAGGCGCTGATAGAATGAGCTATCAGTCTTACCAGGCAGGCGGTTGAGAGCGCACCGAGGCAGCTGACGCACACCAGCACTATCCGCTTCCTGTATAATACAGGCTAAAGAATTATAGAGACACAGAGCAGAAATCAACTCTTGTGCCTCTCTCATGCACTCACAAGGCGGAACCTGCTTCGAACACAGAGGACCGAGCTAAGCAACACCATGCGTGACGATAAATCATGGTATCCTATTGCAATAATGATTAAGGCACGCATGCAACTTAAACCATTCTCACGCAAGATGAATTCACAACACCATCGAAGTGAACCCAAGGCACGTGCTGATTATTATGTACGGTACTAGCGCTAAATTCATGCAGACGTTTAGTTGGTGCTGCAGTAGGCCTAGTTGAAGGAATGGCCACAGCTACTGCTGTGATGGAGAACGGGCTCATTAACATCTTCATGTAGATTAAAACGGCTTACCCTGAAATGGCTGGGAGTGTCACGCTATCCCTAGCAGTGGCACATGCAGTTGCATATTTAACGATTACAGAAATGGCGTACCGATTTCCAAAGCACCTATCAATACTTCCGTCAAGGCGTAGCACCAAACACTTTATCGCACATTTCAGGAAACATTCCTTTTTCTCCCAATCTGGTGGCTAGGCATGACTACGCCCAAGAATAAGCATGTTATTATGTATGTCGGAGGTATTTTCATCTGATCCCTGAAAAATTATTTCCCCAAACCCATGGAAAAAAAAGAAAATGGAATTCGCACCTGTCAGCACATTGCACCCCATCACAGGAATGGGATCAGATTGGCCTGGCGCTCAATACTCCCTTACGCTTAATCAGAGCTCGGTCTGGCACCAGCTCCAGACAAAACCATTTATAATCTCCTGTCTGGCACATCTGTTTTACTCTGCTCTCTCTCAACCAGAGTGCACCATGTACCTGTGGTTCACCCCTGGTGGATCTTTTTCACTGTTTGTGAATTGCACACAAAGCCCTTACTGGTAGATCCTATTCCCAATTCTTCACTATTCTCACGGGAGGCCACTCTTTGGGCAGCTTACATCACGACATGTGCGTGTCATGATGTCAGTGCCGTCTTTTTCAGAGTCGGCGCCGTCTTTTTCTTTCTCTTTTGCTCCTTCCCTGTCCTGTGTTTCTGGTGTTGCGCTGCAAACAAGTGAAGATGTTAAAGAACACCAGATGTTCAAAATTTGCTTCTCATTAATATATCGTGGTTTTGGGAATTAAAACCCCAGATATATTGAAAGAAGATGCATGAAAAGGGAAGGATGATTAAAACCCCAGATATATTGAAAGAAGATGCATGAAAAGGGAAGGATGATATTGGAAACTGGCAAAAAAGGGATGACAGACTTCTTAAGCTATGCTGCCATTGAGATTTTCAGCTGTTCACGCAATTCTCACACGTAGCTTTGATGCAGCTATGCACATATCACAAGCATGCTGACTGTACAGTTAATATAACTGCAACCTTCATGTACCCAGCCTCCATGTACCCTCTATGACATTTCAGAACATCTGAGTCAGTGTTAGCATCAAGTTATGTTCTTCATGCTGGGGAACCAGCGTGATGAGTTACCATTTCTACAGAATGAAGCCCTGTCTACCTGGAACAAGCTGCAAGATATATAACTAAACGGCCCTTTTCAGGGCCAGTCAATCTCTGTCCGGCTTGGATGCACCAACTGATTCCCTTTATCATCAACCCTCAATAAAACTAGCAAATGTTTGTACATGTGCAAGCAGTGTCATTCAATATCAATTCTCCTTGAAATTGCTTGTGAAGCAATTTCAAGGAGAATCGTTTTTCTGATCTCATAGTGAGGCATTAGGAACACCTTAGTCACACCAAATGCCATTATTCAATGAGAGGAACAAGAGAAATATTTCACTGGGAACAATGAAGTAAACAAAAAAACAAATGTTTTCAGATACTGCGAGATCATTCCATAAAAAAGCTCAGAAGTTGCTATGTGTGGCCACATTTAATCTGTGCAAGCATCGTGTGGTTACAAAATTGTGTACCAAACATAGGTTCAGCTTTCTGGAATAGACCGCGCTGCACAAGCTAGCTCAGTGCATGCACTTCTGTACCCTGCCAGATAATATTTTTACCACCAGTATGTTGTAACGTGAAGTGAAATGGTGATTGCATACTAGGGTGCGTCCTGCAGGACCCCAATAAAGTTGTTTCACTTGATCGGTTGGTGTGCTGTAAGCAGAACATTTCCAAGAAAAATCGTATAGTTTGGAGGAGGACTTCAGCAAGGAAAGGTGTAGATAAAACACTGGATTCACTGGCATTATCCTCACCAAGTATAACTTTGTTTTTCTGGTGAAGCTTTGTGTCTGAACAGCGAGCAGGATAAGCTGGTAAAAACATGCAAAATGGGAAGTCTAGCACAGCAATCTGTGCAGTACTGCTCATTTCATAGAGCATTAATTTCACAGGCTTTGCTCATTGTTAGCGTTAAGCCTATATTATGTCCACTGCAGGGTGGAAGCCCAATCAATGTTCCCTGTCCTGTATGAGCCAATTTCATATTATGGCTGATAATTTCTCGATCTCACTGGAAGTAATCACCTGCCACCCTCTGCTACATTTCATGTGTCCTAATATAAATTAATTGACATTACTGACCTGTCATCCATCTTTTTTTCTCATTCCCAACTAATGCATTCATTTTTGATAAACTCTGCTTTCTTCCCATGTCTTAATATTATGCTAGCCTTTTTTCATTTTTCTGAAACATTATCTTTGCTCAGAAGCTAGAAGTTATCAGAAAGAACATAACGACATTCTACCTCCTGAGCATATGGCATCATCAATACAAAAATGTAATAAAAGTGAGAAAACATCCTATCTATATAAGAGGCCCTAAAATACTGCAGGAGGCAACAAATAAACTGGTATTTGTATAAAGGCAGTGACAAAAACTTTGACTACTGTCACTTATTCTGATTCTTGGGACATCTTTTTTAGTACATCATAACACATAATTACACATTTACACAATTTACACAGAGGAATTGCCACCACGTGCATTGAGGCCACCCTTCAGAAGTCATGTGAGCACAAGGATGAGGTAAGCCTTAAAAACCAGAAAAAAAGACTAAAGGATGCTGGATATCCCAACAGCACCATCACACCCGTGTGCTAAACCCTCCTGCAGAAAGTCAAGTTAAGCAAAACAGGACCAAAATAAAAACAGAATGACCAAAGATCTTTGCATGCTATACCGTACGTACATAAGGTGTTTCACAATATAAAGAAAATAGCGAGCCGATATGATTTTATCTTGTTACTTGCCATCCCTTGCAAGTTTTCAAAAGTGTGTGTACAAAAAAGCAACAGGAATAGCCATTATTTCACCATTCGTCACGAGAATAGGTATACTGAATGCCAATATAATGTTGTGTATGAGATACTATTGACACGTGGAAACGTAAACATAAGACAAACTGGGCAATGCCCTAATGTTTGAGCAAGACAGCATGCTTAAAATGTTAAGAATGGCTATGGTAGTCGCATGGCCATACAATGTAAAGAATGTAAGTGCAGTTCTATGTTTCATAAAACACTGTTTTTGAAAAAAGCAAGAACAAGAAATGAAAGAGAGACTGTGAAAGCATTTTCTTGTCAGGAAGGCCATGGATCAGTGCATCAGTATACCTTCACTCATCCATTTGGAGAGAGAGTATTCTTTTCTCAGTTAAGATTATATTATTATGGTCTCACATGTGTCGTTGTGCATGAGCACTGTTCTTGTACTCTGTATAAAAGTGGGCATAGTACTTTCAATAAAATTCAGTTGGCAGTCAGCGCTCTTTCCTGTTCTTTTTGTCTCTTCCTGAAGTTCTCTCGCTGTTACTAGAACACAACCACGATGAACCAACTTGCCCAGATTAAGCTATTGTTGACGAAAAGTCAGAGCATGAAAATACTTCAGGGGCTCAGAACCTCCTCACTACCCGTCTAGTTACGGCCCTGGTCTATGTGTTCCGAGAGTGAAGCACTAGTGGAGCTATCTAACTACCTAACGGTGAGGAGGGTTTGTGTATACTCGAGCTTGTTTCATGACATGGTGAGAGGTGGCAGGTTGTTGAAATAATATGCTGTGTGGGAGGTCAAGATTTTGATTCAGAACGCTGAGTATGAGCCAGTCACATTAGGCGTTCAAGACTTTTTGCGATATTCACTCTAGCATAGGACCTTGGTTGGTGGTTGACGTGTGCATTTGATCACATTGTAGTCTTCCATCATAATTTTTTTGCCACTTGGCGTCGACGCTCTTGAGTTGTACCAAAGTAATTAAGCATCCAGGTACAAGTATCTTCTTTCAGTGTTTCAATGAAGAGCTGAATATGAGTAATAGCTTCCATCGATACTTCTGGCATTGGTGTATGCACATTTCTTTTGAAGTTCTCTTGTAAAAAAGGCATTAAAGGTATGTTTTTGTGACTTTTTAGTGTTGGCCAGAACTGCTGGTGTGTCCGAATGGCTCTTCGATTTGTTGTGGTGTTGTCTTGTTCAGGGCCACAGAGCTTTCAGCCTTTTTTTATATTTGCCTTCACAGGAATGCTCTTTGCATGCTTCTTCAGTACTTTGTATTATTCCTAAAGCATTGACTTCCAGATTTTGATTGTGGTGCTTTAATCTAGTGTTCAACTTCACGCTAGCTTCATTTGCACGCAAAGCAAGAACTCAGGAGTATGGTAACTTTTGCTATGGGTTTTCCCTTCTTCAGTCTACTGTATTTTTGCCTGTGTTGTCTAAGCGCTGACAGCCTCGTGCGACAGCTTTTTTTTTGTGCACTTATTGTGTGCCAATGACTTATTTGCCTCCTCAGCTAAAGACTTTTTGTATTATAAGAGAAAGCTCTGTCTGTATTGCTTTTGTCATTTGCTGATGGTGTATCTTCAGTATCTTTTCTCAGTGTACACTATACTTGAATGGAAGAGCAGCATGACTACCTTCAGCTGTTAGCAGGCTTTTAGCTGCTTTAATACTGATTGATGCTCCTTTCTCGGGCGTTTTATTTTGGATGGTTGGCATGTCATTGCTTCTTTTAAACTTTAAAACTGCAGGTGCACCTTTTTCTGTTTACACCTGGTATATTTTTCCAGTGGTTATATACACACACACACACACACACACATATATATATATATATATATATATATATATATATATATATATATATATATATATATATATATATATATATATATATATATTGCTAACTTGAGAAACAAGGCCTCTTTAGGTGCGCATCAGGTAGGAAGAGTACTTCTATTACTTGCCAAGATTGTGGCCCCTTATGGTGGAAATCATAATGCACTGTTGATGTGTCAAATTCACATAGCATAATTCCAAGGCACTCGATCAATATCCAAAGAAGAAAATTATGTTCTTTTGCGTGAGTTTCAGCAACTCATAGTAATTTGTATGTAAATGAATACTTCATCATTCTTGGCTGTCGTGTTTTATGGAAGCACATGTGCTTCGTTAATAACAAAAAAAAAAACACGCACGCTCACGCCACTGCAGTGGCGTGAGCGTGCGTGTTTTGTTTTTTTTTTGTTATTAACGATTTGCCCTATGCATTCACGTATCTTCTTTTTTTGTGTGTCGTACTTCTCGTATCGCGCAGCCTACCGTTTTGAGCATACGTAAAAAAGTACATAAAAAAGATGCGTTCCACGCCGAAATTCGCGTTCACAACGAGGTGGGCACCGACAGGGTGCCCTACGACGCCCACACACTCCGCAACACCTTACCAACCGTTCGCTGCGATGTTGTTGGGAATTCGTGTGGTCGTTGCATGAATATAGCGCGTGCGTGCGTGCGTGCGCACGCGCGTCTGTGTGTTAGATCACGGCAACTGCATATGTTGTATGATTCAGTCACCATAACGCAACTGACGACCCCGGCTCTTCCCACACGTCAAGCAGCAGCAAGTGCCGTTAACCGTACTGTGCTGTGAACGCAAAACAGATTCGAATAGGTCGCGTAGATAGCTAGCCCGACACATGATACGATAAGATTTGCGTCAGATATTCGACGTCTACATGCACGCGTAAGACAGCGGTATCCGCAGCAGCTTCGTCATACGTACGGATAGCACCGCATCGGACGTCACGTCTGACAGAGAAACTTGATCGGTAATTTTTTCTCACTTAAAAAGTCTACCTTGCACAACTTCAACCAACGATTATGCATTTCAACGAGCTGTGCATGGTTTAATGATTGATTGATTGATTGATATGTGGGGTTTACGTCCCAAAACCACCATATGATTATGAGAGATGCCGTAGTGGAGGGCTCTGGAAATTTCGACCACCTGGGGTTCTTTAACGTGCACCCAAATCTGAGCACACGGGCCTACAACATTTCCGCCTCCATCGGAAATGCAGCCGCCGCAGCCGGGATTCGAACCCGGGAACTGCGGGTCAGCAGCCGAGTACCTTAGCCACTAGACCGCCGCGGCGGGGCATGGTTTAATGGCGAAAAGATAGTTCTAGTATTGTGCCCGGCACATATATTACTCTCTCTCTAACTTGAAAAATCGGCGCGTGAATTGGGGCCAGAACAGCGCCAAAAAGCAGCACACGCAGAAATTGCCTCATATTCTAATATTATGACATCGTGATGTTGACTTTTCAGCTGACGCCGGCAATAACGTTCAAACGGCGGGCCAATAATGCCGGTCTTATTGGATGGCTCCGCCCATATTGGCTGCTACTTGTACAACCTGGCCCGATGTGTCCGTTCTAATAGGCCGGCACAGCCTATATGGGCGGAAAGTTCTGAAAGCTGCCCCAATATAACCAATCTAATAGACTGGCACAGCCATCATTGGCGGAATGTTGTTAATGCTGGTCCAACATAGCCGTTCTATTCGGCTGGCAGAACCAATATTGGGGGTACGTTGTCAACGCTGGTCCAACGTCGCCGTTCTATTTGGCTGGCATAGCCAATCTTGGCGGTACGTTGTGAAAACTGGGCCGTTCATGGGCCAGGCAATGCCGATCTATCCCCAATATTGGGCCAACCTTCTGTGCTGCCTGGGTTGTGGCTTATAAAGCAATGGTGGAAGCCTCATTTAGTGCGAGAAAAGCATACGAGGGCGCATCAGTGCGTACATCAGTTTTCAATGTAAAAGAAACTGACGGCGAGTGTCACTTTTGTATTGATAATCATGAAAGTACAATTAGCACCGTTTGCCTTGACACAAACAAAAAATGAGATGCGCGAAATCAAAATAGGTGAGGCCTCTAGGTTTATGGTGAACAAAAAGCAGATCCGATTCAACTTCACCAAGCAGTAAACACCATAATAAACACCATGTAATAGTGCAATAGAAAATTTGCACAGTTTATTATGCATTCACCCAAGACAGCTTGAAGGAGAAAGCCGTCTTCTTCTTTTTCTTCAGTCAATGCTTGGTCGTTCCAACCCCATCCGAAAGTTTTCTGCATCTGAAGGGGCTCTACACTGGATCTATGACTGCTGGAAATCCAAATATTTAGCAGCTCGCCTGGTTTACCACCTTATTACATTTGCCTATTCAATTTCTGGTGTAAACTACAAGGCGAGTAAGAACAAGGTAAGCGTGGACACAAACATCTTAACAAAGGTCAAACTTAGCTGCAGAATCGCAACAATCCAAGTCCTGAACTAGCACCGAGCAGTGAGCAAAATGTCCGGTGGCTTTGACGTATTATCATATTGTCACGGGGTCGTGACGTGGCCGAAGACAGGAGACTTCTTGTTGGAATGTAACTGTTTATTTGGGTGAACCTGCGCCCGGTAAACAGAAAGTCCAATTACAGCAGCAGTCTCGCACAGATAGCAGTCTCAGACTGATAGCGGCGAACGGAGCGTCGGCCTTCGATCAACAACTGACAAGCGGCGAAGCGCGTCGGCATTTATACTCCCGCCGTCGAATGTTCTAGCGCTATCGCTGGCTGCGGCGTACGTTCCAGAACAATCTGTACCATTCGCACAGTGGGCGTGATCTTATCGAAATGATCTACTACAGTCCGGAACCCTCTCGAAAACTGCAGGCGCGGTTTGCGCTGAGAATCGTGTGGTGTTTTGGGACGATAACAAAAACTTGGGAAAAGGAACGTGGCATTGCCCCCCTCTGAAAAAGGCATCGTCTCGATGCTTTAACTAAAGATGAAGGTACAATAATAATGCAAGAAAGTACAATGAATAAATTACGATACAACAATAATACAAAAAAAAACACTGTTTCAGTTTGTTAACGCGCATGAAACGGCTTGAGGCGTGCGACATGGACGACGTCAGGTCGCGATCGGCGTCATTGAGAGTTCATGATGCCGTCGGGGACAACCTCGTAATCAAGTGGGCCGAGACGTCGCACCACCCTGTACGGTCCGAAGTACCGTCGCAGAAGCTTTTCACTTAGTCCACGTCGGCGTATCGGCGTCCACACCTAAACACGTTCACCGGGCTGGTATTCCACGAAGCGTCGTCGAAGGTTGTAATGGTGGCTGTCGGTCGTCTGTTGATTCTTGATACGGAGCCGCGCAAGTTGTCGGGCTTCTTCGGCGCGATGAAGGTACTAGCTCACATCGAGGTTTTCTTCGTCGGTGACATTGGGTAACATGGCATCGAGCGTCGTTGCCGGGCTCCTTCCGTAGACCAATTTGTATGGAGATATCTGCGTCGTCTTCTGCACCGCCGTGTTGTATGCGAAGGTCACATACGGAAGAATGGCATCCCACGTCTTGTGTTCGACATCGACGTACATTGACAGCATGTCGGCAATCGTCTTGTTAAGCCGCTCGGTGAGGCCGTTGGTCTGTGGGTGGTACGCTGTCGTCCGGCGGTGGTTTGTTTGGCTGTATGCCAAGATCGCTTCAGTTAAGTCGGCAGTGAATGCCGTTCCTCTGTCGGTGATAACGACCTCCGGGGCGCCGTGACGTAGGAAGATATTTTCGACGAAGAACTTAGCTACCTCGGATGCACTGCCTTTTGGCAGGGCTTTTGTCTCGGCGTAGCGGGTGAGGTAGTCGGTAGCTACCACGATCCACTTGTTTCCGAAAGCCGACGTCGGGAACGGCCCCAGTAGGTCCATACCAATCTGCTGGAAAGGTCGGCAAGGTGGATCAATTGGCTGCAGAAGTCCCGCTGGCCTTGTCGGCGGTGTCTTGCGTCGCTGACAGTCCCGGCATGTCCTCACATAACGAGTGACGTCGGTTGTAAGACGCGGCCAGTAGTACCTTTCTTGTATCCTCGCGAGCGTGCGAGAAACACCGAGGTGCCCTGCCGTTGGATCGTCGTGCAGGGCCTGCAGGAGTTCTGGTCGCAGAGCTGAAGGCACCACAAGGAGATACTTAGCCCGAAGCGGTGAAAAGTTTTTCTTTTGTAGAAGACCGTTTCGTAGAAAAAACGACGCAAGTGCGCGCTTGAATACCTTCGGGACTTCGGCGGTCCTGCCTTCGAGGTATTCTATTCGGGCCTTAAGATCCGGGTCGGCCCGCTGTCGTTCAGCGAAGTCGTCGGTAGTTATCGTTCCCAAGAAGTAGTCGTCATCCGGGTCGTCGGGTAGCGGTTGGTCGACAGGCGCACGAGAGCGACAGTCGGCGTCGGAGTGTTTTTTGCCGGACTTGTAAATGACAGTAATGTCATATTCTTGAAGTCTCAGGCTCCATCGTGCGAGCCGACCTGAAGGGTCCTTTAAAGTGGCTAGCCAACACAAGGCGTGGTGGTCGCTCAGAACTTTGAAGGGCCTGCCGTAGAGGTATGGGCGAAATTTCGACGTAGCCCAGATGATGGCGAGGCACTCCTTTTCTATTGTGGAATAATTTGCTTCTGCTTTGGATAGCGATCGGCTGGCGTAACTAATAACCCTTTCAAGTCCGTCAGCCCTCTGCACAAGAAAGGCGCCAAGACCAACGCTGCTTGCGTCAGTATGTATTTCTGTCTCGGTGAATTCGTCGAAATGGGCAAGTAACGGAGGCGTCTGGAGGCGATGTTTAAGCTCCTGGAAAGCGTGTTCCTGTGGCGTTTCCCACTTGAACTCCACGTCGGCCTTAGTAAGGTTAGTGAGAGGATCGGCGATGCGGGCGAAGTTTTTCACGAACCGCCTATAATAGGCGCACAGGCCCAGAAATCGGCGCACGGCTTTCTTGTCAGTGGGCGGCGGGAATTCGGCGATGGCGGCTGTTTTCCGTGGATCAGGACGAACTCCAGACTTGCTGATAACGTGCCCCAGAAACAAGAGCTCTTCATACGCAAATCTGCACTTTTCTGGCTTCAGTGTGAGTCCGGAAGTCTGGATGGCTTGAAGTACAGCTTCAAGGCGCCGAAGATGCTCGTCGAAACTCGAGGAAAACACGACGACGTCGTCCAAGTACACAAGGCAAGTCTGCCACTTCAATCCTGCCAGTACTGTATCCATAACGCGTTGAAAAGTTGCAGGCGCTGAGCAAAGGCCGAAGGGCATCACCTTAAACTCGAAGAGGCCGTCCGGTGTTATAAACGCCGTCTTCTCTCGGTCTCTTTCGTCGACTTCGATTTGCCAATAGCCAGTCTTGAGGTCCATTGACGAAAAGTACTTGGCGTTATGGAGCCGATCAAGTGCGTCGTCTATTCGTGGGAGAGGATACACGTCCTTTCTTGTGATTTTGTTCAGGCGGCGATAATCGACGCAGAAACGTAGGGTCCCATCCTTTTTCTTCACTAGCGCCACGGGGGATGCCCATGGGCTTTTGGACGGCTGTATAATATCATCCCGCAGCATTTCATCAACTTGTCTCTTGATGGCCTCACGTTCTCGCGTCGAAACCCTGTACGGACTCTGACGGAGAGGTCTGGCATTTTCTTCGGTTATGATGCGATGTTTCGTGATTGGGGTCTGCCGAATTTTCGATGACGACGAAAAGCAATCTTCGTATTGCAGGAGCAGGGCCTTGAGCTGTTCTTGCTTATCGTTCGGAAGTCTGGGATTGACGTCGAAAGCTATGGGAGGGGGTTGGTTCCTCTGAGCAGGTTCCGCAGAATCGGCGAGGGCGAAAGCACTGGTGGCTTCGACAATTTCTTCGATGTATGCGACCGTTGTTCCTTTGTTCACATGTTTGTACTCATTGCTGGAATTTGTGAGCATAACCGTTCCTTTGCCTCCCCGCAACTCTGCAATTCCTCTTGCGACGCAAATATTTCGGGTGACCAACAGATGCTGACTGCCTTCAACGACGCCTTCGAAGTCAATTGATTCAGGAGCGCCGACTGAAATAATGACGCTTGAGCGAGGCGGAATGGTGACTTGTTCTTCAAGCACATTCAAGGCATGGTGTCCAGACGGCGTGCGCGGCAGTAGTGCTTCTTCTCTGGATAACGTTATCGACTTTGTTTTTAGGTTGATGACAGCACCATGGAGGCATAAGAAGTCCATGCCAAGGATGACATCTCTCGAGCAACGCTGTAAGACTACGAAGTCTGTAGGATAAATACGGCCGTTAATGGTGACTCTCGCTGTGCAGATTCCTGCAGGCGTTACGAGATGACCTCCGGCTGTGCGGATTTCAGGGCCTTTCCAAGCTGTCCTAACTTTCTTTAACTTCGCGGCGAACGACCTACTGATGACAGAATAGTCGGCTCCAGTATCGACGAGAGCGGTCACACTGTGGCCGTCGATAAGAACGTCGAGGTCGCTAATTCGCCGTCTCGCATTAGAGTTAGGGAGTAGCGTCGGGTCACGGCTGCGTCGGCTTGTTCCGCTGCTTCCATGTTGCGTCGTCAGGCCACCTTCGGTAAGTGAGCTTTCGCCGTCAGGGCTTTGCCTGTTTGGCGTTGTGTTCGGAAAGCTCCGTCGCAGCGTCGGCGTCGTCGGAGGATCTTCGGTAGTTCGTCGCACAGCAACCGCACCTCCACCGGTTGCTGCCCTTAGTTTCCCGGATACGGGCTAGGAGACCGGCCCCGCGTTGGGCCAGAGTACTGTCGGTGGTGCGGTGACGTGCGGCGGCTGGGCGACGGCGAACGTGAAGGGCTTCGTGGTGTCCACCGAGTTCCTGTCAGGTAGTCGGCGATGTCACGTGGTCGTTCTCCTGGCTGTGGGTGCGGTGCATTGACGGCGAAGCCACGCAATCCCATCTGTCGGTACTGGCAACGGCGGTATGTGTGTCCGGCCTCGCCGCAGTGGTAGCAGAGCGGGCGATGGTCAGGGGTGCGCCAGACGTCAGTCTTCCTCGGTGCGCTGTGCTGGGCCGCTGGCGAACGGTATGACGTCGGTGGGGGTGGTGGCGGCGGTGGCGTCTGTCGACGGAAGTGCGATGGGGCGGCGTTTTGGCATGGACGGGGAGGAGCGTTGTGGCGCAGTGCAGCGGCGTAGCTCATAGCTTCCCGCTCGGGCAGCGGGGCGTGGGGAATTCGAAGCGACTGCCGAACTTTTTCTCGCACAATGTCGGCGATCGAATCCACTTGAGACTGCGCCGAGGGCAACAGCTTGCGCAGCTCTTCCCGCACGATCGCTCGGATCGTTTCACGCAGGTCTCCGGAGTTACTGGCTTGAGCAGCAGCGCAGTCTGCAGTCAGGCGACGATTATACTGTCTGGTGCGCATGTCCAGGGTCTTTTCAATAGTGGTCGCTTCGGCTACAAATTCTTGGACGGTTTTCGGTGGGTTTCTCATCAGCCCCGCGAAGAGCTCCTGTTTGACCCCTCGCATGAGGAAACGAACTTTTTTCTCCTCAGGCATGTCTGGGTCAGCGTGACGGAATAGTCGGGTCATTTCTTCTGTGAAAATGGCGACATTTTCATTTGGTAGCTGAACCCGGGTCTCTAATAAAGCAGCGGCCCTCTCTTTTCGAGCGACGCTCGCGAACGTTTGCAGGAATGGGCCGCAGAAAACATCCCACGTTCGGAGCGTGGACTCCCGATTTTCGAGCCAGGTCCTTGCGGTGTCTTCTAAATAGAAGAACACACGACGCAGCTTTTCGTCGTGATCCCAGTGGTTGAGGGCGGCCACACGGTCGTAGGTCTCTAGCCAGGACTCCGGGTCTTCGAACGATGACCCATGGAAAATTGGTGGTTCCCTGGGTTGATGCATGACCATCGTGGGCTGGGACGCTGCGGTTGTCATTGTCGCTGCAGTCGCGGTCATGGCCTTGGTCTTCCGCGGCTTGTCGTGTAGAAGCCCGTACTCCGGTGGTAGCCCTTGCTGTCGGCGGCTTGTTCGCTGCTCCTGGTTGGCGTCGGTGTCTTCTCCGCGACGTGGGCTGGGTTCACGGCTTGACGGGGGCGTCCGGTACATGAACGAAGCAGCACCTCCACCAAATGTCACGGGGTCGTGACGTGGCCGAAGACAGGAGACTTCTTGTTGGAATGTAACTGTTTATTTGGGCGAACCTGTGCCTGGTAAAAAGAAAGTCCAATTACAGCAGCAGTCTCGCACAGATAGCAGTCTCAGACTGATAGCGGCGAACGGAGCGTCGGCCTTCGATCAACAACTGACAAGTGGCGAAGCGCGTCGGCATTTATACTCCCGCCGTCGAATGTTCTAGCGCTATCGCTGGCGGCGGCATACGTTGCAGAACATGCTGTACCATTCGCACAGTGGGCTTCATCTTATCGAAATGATCTACCACAGTCCGGAACCCTCTCGAAAACTGCAGGCGCGGTTTGCGCTGAGAATCGTGTGGTGTTTTGGGACGATAACAAAAACTTGGGAAATGAAACGTGGCAATATACAATAATCGAGCGAGTGTGTCTGTGGCTTTCCTTCTTCTTCGCATGCTCGCTGAAAATTACGGTTATTTAAATTGAACTACACAGTCCAGATTGAGTGCCTGAAATTCAGTGTGGTCAGACGTGGCCGTTTCTGCACAACAGCACAACTCTAACAAGCCAAAACCATTTACGGCGCGCGATGAAAGCAGGTGAAAGCGGGACACTCGTCGTATGCTTTGCCCGCCTGGGCTCCACTCTCCCAAAATGCCCCAGTGCCGATGAACCAGGGGTAGGTATGGCACTGCGATTTCTGGAAAGGTTCATTCGGGCAGCAGTACCTCTATATGGATGTTTACCAATGCAATAAGCATAGCTTTTGAACTCCTACCATGCAGGCATCATGTCGCGTTAACGTCAGTTGTGATTCCAGTGTTCACTCTCATTTTATAGCAGTCTAACAAACATCACCTTTCCATTCGTATGAATCAGCAAGCTATACTGAAGGGTTTCTTGACCCCGGTGGAATGCGCTAACAATAATAGGTCTCGCTATGTTATTCAGATCACTGCACCGTGACGTGAAATTCGTTTTGATCATTATTGACAATGATTTTTATGTTTCGACGTGTGATTTACCTTCTTAGTGTATGGATGCCACATGATACAAAATTCTTATATTTGGAGCTAGCGAAACGGCCGCGAATGCATCATGAGCGTGGTATGTTGTCATGTTCTTACATTAAACGAATGTCATGCTTATCATGTTTCACCAGTCATATACTCCGCTTATCCATTCACGTTCCGTAATACTAAATTTGGTATAGGAAGCTAGCAAGCCAACCATGAGCGCACTATGAGCGTGGCGTGCAATTATGACTTACATGACATGGTTGTGATGATTTTTTCGTTAGAGGTTCTCCCTTACATGCGCCTACCAGTAATGTGACTCCATATATACAAGTTTTGCGATATTTGCAATATTTCATGTGAACGAAACCACCGCAAGAGCAGCAAGGTTATGAAGTGTAAATCATGACATCCATCACGTACTTGTCATTATTATCATTTTGTGACTCGTCAGTTATGGTCGTACAGTAATGTTATGACATACAAATTTTGTTATATATAACATTTTAGAAACGGGCAGGAGAGCTAAAAATTGTTGTTGGCTAGATAGATAGATAAATAGATATATAGATAGATAGATAGATAGATAGATAGATAGATAGATAGATATCATCAAAGTCACCGAAGTTTGCAAAGAATTTCTTCGCAATGAAAAAGTAGCTTTGCCGCAAAGGTGAAGCAATGAACGCGATAGCAACAAATTGAAAGGTCGAACGCAGTATGGAGAGCATATCGAAACTTGCCCTGCGTTTCTGACGCACACATTACACACAAAACGTACTCACAGGTACACAAATGTACGTGAATAAATGTCTCAGTTTTTACTTCGCTGTGTTTGAAAAGCGTGCCCTTGTCGCAAACGGAGGCTGTGCAACGATTGCAGTGACATTCTTACGCCCCGTAATTACAACGGTATCGTTCCAGTCAAGCCCCACGCCAGCCATGATGCATGATACTCTCCACCGGGAGGTAAGGGCGCTCAATAAATCGTCCCTTTCCCTCCTTTTCGCAGGCCAAAGTACGCGTAAGAGATGAGAGCTGCCACGTGCTCTTTGCCCCATCTTGCTGATAATGCTTAAAACACGATAGTCTGCCCCTCCCCCCCGAGGTGCCAGCCAATGGTGGTAAGCGGTAGATATAAATAGCTTACCGTTTTCACGTTGAACAGGTACCCCTCAGTGGCTCAGTAGTGAACACCTCACGTTCACGACGTGGTGGTTCCACGTTCAATTCTGCGCGCTGGAGTCTAATTTCTGGATTTTTTCTTTCTTTTTTATATATATAGAGGTACATGTACTTATACGGTGCAACATCGACGCCGGCACCCTCGTCGACACCCACGCCGACGCCGGTGGCGAAATTCAGCCGAGAGTGTCGATATTATTGCTATCGCAATAAAATAACAAATGTGGAATTCGAAGTGATGACCTGCTGCACGACCACTTCCCCAACTGCGTTTGAACCCACTACGCCACCAGAACAGCTAAATGGTAGCGTCTAAAACGACTTCAAATTGATGGCAACGGGCCCCTCATTTTTACCACTAAAATATTGTCGCGAAGGCAATGTTTCGCGAAAAGCTTTTTCTTTTTCAGCTACCGCTGGAGTTCGTTCTTTGCCAGATGCTCTTGTTAGGGGCGCTATTTAACGACTTGTCTCGAAGAGGGTGCCTAGACGAAGAATGAGAGTCTGAACAGAAAAAGCTGCATCCGGTCAGTCCTTGTGCGCTTCGCGCCAAACCAGGCACCGCACAGTGCTTCCGACCAGGCTGCAGAAATTAGGTGCCTTTTTCTCTTCTAGCCACTACCCCACCACCCCAAACGAGCGCGCCGCCGCTTGCGTCCTCCGGCGCAATTGCGGGCCGGCATTTGAGCACTTATGTGCGCGTCAAGGCCGTTTTAGAGAATGTGCCTGTTTAAAAAAACAGCTAAAGCTTTTTGCGAGGCAGGCATCACGCGACCGTGAGAACTCGTGTTGGGATTGGTTATCCTCGGCTTGCCTGATTGATCCGTGCTCCGTGGATGCTGGAAAACCCTATTTAGGCAGCGACTCGGGCCCTTTTTGGTGTGAGCAGTCTCGGGGTTAACAGCACATCTCACCGTAGGAGACCAGTCATGCAAGTCAAGGGGTATGCCATCATTTTTCATGTTTTGTATTTGTAACTTAGTGCATTGTGTAAATTCAACTTGTATTAGATAAATAGACCCTCAATGAGTGCTCCTCAAAATCATCGTGTCGACTTGTCATCGCTTGCCTGTGCGGATTCGCTTCCACGCTTCTTCGTCTCGATGGTCTTCAGATATGTCCAGCTTAAAGAACCCCAAAGTTTCACTACAAAATGGTGAAGGTTGCTCGGTAGCGATAATACTGGTCTGAAATTATGCCCAGAGTCAATATTAAACATGAGGAAACAACCTCAAACTTCTCTACAATGACGGAACCCCCTATCTTCTACGCTATGTCTACCCCCCCCCAGCAAGAACATTTGTGAGACCTCCAGTACTTGAAGGCGCGCCGGAGGAATATATTTCTGAGTGGCTACTTTGCTACGATCATGTAGCATCATTAAACAATTAGGACCAAGTCACAAAGGTGAAATTTTCATATTTGGCCTTAGACAGTGATGCGAAAAAGTGGTACACTACTCAAATTCTGATGGTTGCCCCAAGTTCATAGAAAGAGTGGGCGACGCGCTGGAGGACTTCGTTCACCAGTCAGCACTCGATAGAGATCACCCAGTTGTGGCTACAAAACCAGACCCAACTGCCGTCTGAAACCCCCGAGCACTGTTATTATGATGTTGTCCAACTTTATGCTAGGGTCAACCCGTCTATGACAGAAGACGATTGGTTGCGGCACCTTTTGCGCGGTTTCACCGTGACATTCAAGAAACAATTATAGTTGCAAACCCGGAAACCTGCGCTGCTTTCCTCCAAATTTTGCAGCGCGTTAATCAAACATCTTTAAGGAGTCGTGCGTCAGGGCCCCAGCCGATTGGAACCTACCGGCATGCAGTCATGGACGCAAAACATCGCGCCTCTGGTTGGCAAAGCGCCCACTGCAGCCAAAATACAGCCCCCTCCGTGTGTTGCCAGCTGCGCCGTGGCCGGGTTGTGTTACCCGCGGAAGGCTCCAGACTTAGAGGCAATTGCTGACTCCATCGCGTCACTTTCTGACAGGCTCAAAAGCATTGAGGAGGAGATGCGTCGCCCTCCAATGCCTTGGCCACCGCCATATTCCCGCACCGACGACGGCCGTCCCCGATGCCTAATTTGCCGCCGCATAGGCTACTTAGCGCAACAGGGCTGGTAGTGGTTTCGAGATAGCAGGGATTATCAAGTGGTGCCCGCTGAGAACCAGAATGGAAAGCACAACCCTTCGGGAAACGAGAACAACCGGGCCTAGGGGGGCCAGCCGCCCCATTGGCACATTGTCAGAAAGTCAGCGTCTTGCAGTCCCCGCAAGAGCCATAGGTACAGATGCACAATTTGTAATGGACCCCGGCTCCTCCATAAATGTAATTTAAGAAGAATTAGCCAACAATATATGTGTTACATCAAAATTGAGAAAAGACGTATTCTTCAGAGGAATTGGCGGAGGTGTGCTCACCCTCCTCCCCCCCCCCCCACAGTAAAGCTTAAGTAAGATTTGAATTTGGCACCCCCAATATTCATCAGACATATTTGGTAGTAAAGGATTGCCCGTACGAGCTGCTAGGTGGCCTTCCTTTTTGTAGAGCCAAACGACTTCTTATCGATTTCTCGAAGAAAGAGCTCGCAATCAATGGGGAAGTTTTCCAACTACGTGTAAACCGAGGTGCCCCTGAACACAACGATGTCCTTACAGTGCGGTGCCCCAAGCACATACGTATTAAACCACACACAGAGGTGGCTGTTGAAGTGAAAGTCGCAAGAGACGGAGTTCACCTTGTCGAACCAAACAGCATGCTCAGAACTGAACTCCCAGTGACACACACAGTAACAAGGATTGTGCATGGGAGAGGTCTCATTCGTATATGCTAATGCCACCATGTTGCCAGAATATCTCCTCGGTGGAACAAAGGTCGGACGGGCTTCGTTGATTCATGACGCACAGCTGGCAATTACGGCTCCACAAAATGATCAAGTGCCCCAAGAATTCGACATAGAGACTGGGGATCACCTACAGTTACCTGAACGAGAGAAGCTGCTGTGGCTCATTGAGAAGTACCGTCATCTTTTAACAAGCACTGATAACCCCATCCGGCAAACGCATGTCGCTGAACACGTGGTCGACACAGGCAATTCTAGACCCATTCATCAGCACCAATACCGTCATTATTCTTTTGAAAGGCACCAAATCAAGCAACAAGTGGAAGAAATGCTTCGCGATGGGATTATTACAGAATCACACAGTCTTTGTACATCTCCTGTCGTCCTCGTGAAGAAGCCAAATGGGACTTGGCGCTTCTGCGTCGACTTCCAAATGGTTAATGAGGTCACTAAAAAATGGGCACCCCATTCCGCGAATTGATGACATTCTCGTCGTGTTTCAGGGGTCAAAATACTTCACCACACTTGATATAACATCAAGCTGCTGGCAAGTGGGTATCAAGGAGGAAAATTAGCAGAAGACCACATTTGCCACCTGTGGACCTTGCCTCTACGTATTCAAAGTTGTCCCGTTTAGCCTATGCAATGCCCTGGCCACATTCCATAGAATGATTAACAAAATCCTTAGTGGCCGCCTCTGGAGGGTTTGTTGGCCTGCATGGACGACATTGTAATTTTCTCTAAAACCACGGCAACTCATTTGGAAGATTTGGATAGCGTTTTTTAGACGTTGAACGCGTCAAACTTGCGACTGAAGCCCGAAAAATGTAGCTTCGCCTATCAGGAAATTAAATATGTCGGACACATACTCACAGGTGAAAGCATCCGGACAGACCCAGGCAAAATAGCAGCCATCAAAAAAAACCCCAAGCCACCAAATAAGAACGATGTGGAGAGTTTTCATGGAATTCGGAACTGCTATCGGCGTTTCATCACAGATTTTTCTCCCCTTTTTCGACCTGTGACAAACTTAACTCAAAAGGATGTTCATTTCATCTGGGATGTGGGTTGCGAAGCGGTGATGCAATTCCTCAAAAAAAGCTAATCACAGCCCACGTTTTGCGTCAGTTTGAGCCGGGAAAGGCAAAAGAGATGCACACTGATGCCTGCCATTATGGCATTGGCACCATCCTTGTTCAAAAAATTGGAGCTCAAGAACAAGTCATCACCTATGCCAGTCGCCACTTTAAAAAGGCTGAGATGAACTACAGCACGACTGAAACAGAATGATTCGCTGTCGTGTACGGCTGCAGGCAGTTTCTGCCGTACATTTTTGGCGCTAAATTCACTGTCGTAACTGACCAAGGGAGCCTGGCTTGGCTGAAAAAAATAAGGAATCCGAGCAATCGTCTCATGTGCTGGTCACTATTGCTTCAGGAATTCGACATAACTTTGCGACACCGTCCTGGCCTCAAGAATAGAAATGCCGACACGCTGTCCTGCCTTTTTCACGATCCCGCGCCCGTAAGCGAAGAAAACCTTTTACCGTTGCTGGTTCTGGTTCAGGTGAATGTTGGGAAAAAGGAGGGAGTCCACCCTCTCCTTTTTTCACCCTTGGATGAGAGATATTGTGCAGCACCTCGAGCACCCGAATGCCCCCGTTGTCAGGAAAGCTAAAATAACCACATGGAGCTTTTCGTTGATCCACGGTGTGCTGCATCGGAGGGCGAAAGGTCCAGAAAGATCACGTGGCGCTCGTGGTCCCAGAGTGCTTGAGATCCGAGATACCAAGACACTGCCATGACGACCCCATGGAAGGCTACTTGGGTGTTCAGCGCACATGGAAAAAAGTGCGTTGCCGCTATTCCTGGCTGAAGATGTTCTTGGTCATCAGCAAGTATGTACTCTCCTGCCCTGACTGCCACAGGCGAAAGCAACCAGCTGGAAGGCCGGCAGGGTTTCTCCAACAGATCCCACCTGCAGGTCGACCCTTTGAACAGGTGGGCGTGGACGTTATTAGACCTTTCACTAAGTCCAAATCAGTGAACAGCAACATTGTCGTGATAACCGACTACTGCACGAAATGGGTCGAGGCTGTCGCATGTCAGGTGGCCACTGCTGCAGAGGCAGCAAGGGCGTTTGTCAAACAGGTTGTGCTGTTTCATGGTGCACCGGAGAAAGTGATAAGTGATCGTGGACAAAATTTTGTCGCCAACTCTACCGAGGAAATTTTCCGGCTCGTGGTAGTGAACATGCCACCACCACAGCATACCACCCACAGGTTAACGGCTTGTGCAAGCGTTTTAACCACACGTTAGCTGACATGCTCAGCATGTACGTTTCCTCGCACCACCGTAGCTGGGATGAATTTTTGCCGTACGTCCTCTTTGTGTACAATCCCTCCACTCACGAGAAGACCGGATTCACGCCCCTCTTTCTGCTTCACGTACATGAGCCGGCGCTATCTGTAAATGTTGGGTCGGGCGCACAAAGGCGATTTGACTACACTGGGGATGCTATCGAATCGGCTCGATGACTCCGGCAGGCTCGAAGATTGGTAAAAGAACGGGAGAGGCGTCAGCTGGAGAAGAACAAACGCAGCTACGATGCTAAACGACTAAGTGTTTTACCCCGACGGCGACTTGGTGTACTTGTGGACTCCCGCCCGGGCCAAAGGGAAGACAACCAAGTTTATTCACAGATACCATGGACCTTTCCTAACCGTGCGCCGGGTAGCCGCGAATAACTGGGAGGTGGTAAACGAAACTGGAAGAAAACTTTACATAGTTAGTGAGGAGCGTTTAAAACCCTGCCACGTGCGATGGTTTTCCAATGCGGACGAAGCAGACGATGAATTCAGTGATAATCAGGAGGTGCGCGATTGAAGTGGAGATGTGCGCGAGTGCAGTGCAAGGAGTGATATCCGCTAACAATATTGTCGCGAGAACAAGGTTTCCAGCTCCAGTATCTTCTCAGGAAATTTGTGCAAAACCAACTCCTGCTTCTTTTTTAAGTCTTTCTTTGTACTCTTCTACCTTTGGGTTTGTTTCTCTGGCCATTACAGAGCTTCGGCTTTTGACTTTAATGGAATGTGGGATAAATCGTGTTTTCCAGCCTGGGACAGGCGCCTACACGCTGCATTTACGGCGTACAAACGGAGCAGTCAAGGTCGCCCCCGTTCGGGATTAGAAGGGGAAAGCTTACTAGGAAAAGCGTCTAGCAAGAGGCCGGTCCGGCGCCACCGTCTAAGTCCAAGCCATTGTTAACAGGCACGCGTGTCATTTAGAATGACATGGGGACGCGACCACTTAGCCTGACCGAGACATAGTGGGGGCAGGTAAACGACCATATTCTCTCGCGCTGTTGTTAGGATGTCGGGGCGCCTCGCTGTCGCATGTACACCTGGTAAGCAATGGTGTACCCATCGCTCTTAAGGACGCTTCTAGAAAGCAACAGTTAATGAAAGAACTTACGGGGCCCGAGCGTGGGAACGGCCGCCGACGGTAGTCGGCCGAAGGAGGCAGCACAGCCTGGTATGGGAGAGAGTGTCACGTGCGGAGGACCTTTCCCTTTGCGTGTTTCATTTTGTTAAGGAGGTTTTTACAAATGTAGTGCCTTTTATGAAAGTGTTTCTGTGATTGGTTGTGATGCTGCGAGTCCCAACATGTGATTGGTTTTTGTAAAGACTCTTTTTTCGACCAAGGGTTAAAAAGAGGATGTTTGAACTTGAAGAGTGAGCGGAGTCGGGGTCAACGGCGGATCTCACCACCGGAGACAAGCTATGCGGGCCGAGGGGTATGCCACCATTTTCTATGTTTTGTCTTTGTAACCCAGTGCATTTTGTAACTTGAAGTTGTGTTAGCTAAATAAACCCCCAATGAGTGCTCCCCGAATTCATCGTGTTGACTTCTCATCGATTGCCTGCGCGGAGTTTCAAGCACACTTATTCGTCTCCCTGGTCGTCCGATGTGCCTAACTTGAACAACCCCGACGTTTTCGCTACAATATCAAGGTGTTCACGTGCGCAGGTACAGTGCAAACAGTGATGACTAGGAATTCCATCCAATTGTTGTGCGCGAATGCGGTTCGCGAGTGAGTCAAGAACTCTATTTGCGACATGGTGTGCGCAGGACAGAGACCAGTGTTCCAGTACAGCCGTGCGAAGGCGTTCACACTGACACTGCACTTTACTCCGACTGGAAGACGTTTCCAAGTGGTAACAACGCGCAACAAAATGTCGCTTATGACACAGACACTGAGTTGTATTACAGGGCCGACGAGTGAACCGCATTGATTTCTGTTCACGATAGTCTTTGTTTTTCTTCTGTGGTTTTAAATACGTTTTTGTTTGAAGCCTTTCACCTTTTGGACATATGTATAAATATCTTTAAATAAGCACCTCACACAATTGGTGAATGCAAAATTTTTCGTGTTTTTAGTTTATGGGTTTTCGCCTTTTTCAGAAAAGCGAGTGGGTCATTTTTTTTCGTACGGGGGGTGTCGCGGTGAAATTTCTCGCGGAAAGCTTTTTCTTTTACAGCTACAGCTGGGGTTCGTTCTTTGCCAGATGCTCTTGTTAGAGGCGCTATTTAACGAATCGTCTCGAGGGGGCGCCTCGACGAAGAATGAGAGTCTGAAAAGAAAAAACTGCATCCCGTCCGTCACTGTGCGCCTCACGACAAACCAGGCACCGCGCCGTGCATCCGACCGGGCTGCAGATATTAGGTGCCTTTCTTCCCTTCTAACCCCTACCACCACCACCCCAAACGAGCACGCCTCCGCTTGCATCCTCCGGGGCAATCGAGGGCCGACATTTGAGCACTTGTTTGCGCGTCAAGGCCGTTTTAGAGAATGTGCCTGTTTCAAAAAGCTGTCACAGCTTTTTTGCGATGACAACTCGTGTTGGTATTAGTTATTCTCGGCTTGCTTGATTGATTCATGCACCCGTGGCTGTTGGAAAACCCTATTTGAGCAGCGATTCAGGCCCTTTTTTTTTTGGTGTGAGTGGGCTCGGGTTCAACAGCGCATCTCACCACCGGAGAGCAGTCATGCAAGTCGAGGGGTATGCCATCATTTTCCACGTTTTGTATTTGGGACTTATTGCATTGTGTAAATTTAAGTTGTATTAGATAAATAGCCTCCAATGAGTGCTCCCCGAAATCATTGTGTCGACTTGTCATCGCTTGCCTGTGCAGAATCGCTCCCCCGCTTATTCGTCTCGACGGTCTTCAGATATGTCGAACTTAAACAATCCCGAAGTTTTGCCACAATATGATGACCGGCTCGCTCATCGTAACTATTGCTTATGGTGACGGGTCCCATCTTTATGCCTACATTGCGATTATGGCAGGCCGTCCACGATTTCATTACGTTGACGAGCCGCGTAACCGTATTGACGGCTACAATACGCTGATGGCTTCCCTCCCTTTAACGATAGATCTGCGCTGACGGGCCCCATCACTCTAACGATAGTTTTGCTTTGACGGGTCCCGACACCATAGTCACTGCCTTTTAATCAGTGCAGCAGTTCTTCACTCTGTCGTCGACGCAGCGGCCAGTTAAACCTACAAAGTCTTTATAGCAGGACAGGGGGATTTCATACACAATCCCGATAGCTCAGCGCACATACATCTTGGCATGTTTTACGTAGCACCCTTTTAAAGGGCTGCTCAAAATGCGCATGCACAGTTAGGAGAGCTCGTTGGAAGCAGAAATAAGAACAGGTACACAGTACCAACCAGCCAGTTTTTGGAATGGTGGCTTATTTTGTGCCTATAAGACGCAACTGCAGGCATTGGGCCACTGAGCTAACCGTCTCTAGTACAATTTGCGGTAGTGCCTGCTTTAACCTTCCTAATGAACATTTCATGCCAAAGACATTAGGTCAGAACGAGCCACAGCTAGCTAAGAGCACAGATAGGAGGACGTATGGTACTCTCACTGTGTTTTGTAGTGTCAAAACACAAAAAGACATACACCATTAAGAGCAATAGTGAGTGAGCGTGGCACCTGCAAGTTAATTTTGATAGGTGTTTTTGCAATAAAAATTCACAGTTTCGCCGCAAGGGCAAAACAATGAATGCGATAGCATTACCATGGAATGTACGCTGAAAACAGTAGCAGATCGAAACGTGCAGCTCGCTGCTCACGCATAAACGACGCATGAAAACAACACACACAGGACGATAGCGTACGAACAATATTTAACTCTCGAAAAATTCTGTTTAAACAAAAACGACCCATGAAACATAATCACAAGTACACATGAGTGCAAAACAAAAGTGTCTCAGTTGTTACTTCACTGTCTATGAAAAGAGCGCTTTTTTCGACACGGGGCCTGCCCAGCGAGCAAAGTTGACGTTAGTGGCCCAGACAACTAATTTAATCATTCCGGTGAAAAGCCAAGGCACAGGATTCTGCCTACCAAACCATTATCGCGAGAGCACAAGCCCCTACCCCCTCACCCCATGCGTGTAGCAACGTACGCGTGGGAGATAAGCGTGCGCCAACGCGCGCTTATCTCCCACGCGTCTCCCGCGCTTATCTCCCACAATAAGCTGGGGCCTCTTAGATAAGCTGGGTGCTGAGGGCGGGCAGGTTTTTCGATAGCTATATATGAACAATCTGAACAGCCTCGGCTGGTTTTTACCAGTGCCAAAGCTGCTGTCATGCACGATATATATATATATATATATATATATATATATATATGTGTGTGTGTGTGTGTGTGTGTTTGTGTGTGTGTGCGTGTGTGTAAATTCATAGTACCACATCACCTGGACGCTATTGGAAAAAAAAGTAAGCGGTACTTTTCAGATAGCCATTCATAAAGCCTATTTTGTGGTTGCACTCTTGTATACTTCGATTGGCTCTTCTAATAGGCACGATTTCTGAAATACAGCTGTCGATGCACTTTCGAACAATCTGTAACGGGCACATAATTGGTAAACCATTCCGTATCAGAGGTGTGCTTCTTAACGCTTATATATCCAAACCAATCGAGTTTTTTCGTATTCACTGTCCGGAAATTGATGTGGGACACGTTAATATGGCAATCAGTCGGAATGAAATGGCTGCCTTAAATGACACCGGAAATGTGCAAGCCCTAACCATTTACGATCAAACCTTGGCTGAGTTCATCCATTCGCCAATTAACAGCCATTGAACTCGGAGTAAGAATATCATTAGAAGGTGGTGACAGCCACCGACAGGTATTTTGCGCGAGGCAGTGACCGCTTGACCTGGGAACAATTGTGTCGCGAAGGCGAAACTCCAGCTTTTTGCTCTCATTGAAGCAGACAGCAAACGTTAGCATACGATGGTTTGGCCTACAGGCGCGGCTTGTGATTGGTTGGGAAGCAATACTCTCCATATCAGGTCATCTTACGACGTTGTGAAAACGCATTTTGGGGCAAAGCTTCTCATATGGCGTGGCTTGTGCGTCCCCCGTAGTCGTAGTGCGTAACCTGTGGCACATACTCGCATACCAGTGGCACATACTCCCCTCAGGCACATATCCCCATGTCTACATGTTACGAAAAATGTAGCGTGGTGTTGTTATCATGCTCTCGGCGTTAACAAAGCTGTGACAGCAGAAATGTGGTACATAGTGTTGTTATTATAACACTATGTGTTATAACACTCGTGTTACATAGTGTTATTCTCCACTAGATGGCGGTACTTGCATATGATGAATATGTGATAAAAAGAAGCGAGATGGCGGTACTCTAAGTGCTCACTAGATGGGCAGGCGCATGGAGGGACTGACAGACAAGCGACGAACAGACAGACAGACAGACCGACGCATGGACATACGCACAGATGGACGGCCAGGTGGACGCACGAACGGGCGCACGTACGGATGAACTGACGCACGGACGCATGGATGGATGGTCGCACGGGCGTACGCCCAAATGGATGCACGAACGGGTGCACATATGAACGGACGGAAGCACGGTCGGATTGACGGATGCTTCACCCCACTCATCATCATTCATTCCGTGAATATGCCGTGTTTTTTTTAATTTTTTTTAGTGGACACCACTGTCGTGTTTGTCGTACGATCCCTTTCACACAAAACAGTAATTTTGATCTCGCAGTGAAAAACGCGCAGTGCTTTTTGAAGCTCTGTTATATGCTGCGCAGTACACGAAAACAACATGGCGTCGTAAAGAACGTACGTGTGTCGCGGCCAATTTTCAAAACCGCTTCTCGCTTGAGTTACTTCAGCGTTCGACTGGATGAGTTGTGATTACGGCTGTTTTTTAAAGAGTGTAAGCGGTGTGAACACCTGTGGCATTGTCTCAGTGTACGGTGAAGCGTAGCGAAGCTTGTGCCTCAGTGTGTTTATGAAGCGGGGATCAGCGCCTGTGTATCCACGGCAACTAGCACTCGAGAAGCCGGCAATATGTGTTCATGTGCCGTTAACTGTTCGTTTGCTTCACTTTCCAGACTCTCAGTTGGGTTCGGTGCGGATTAAAAGCGTTTTGACTCGTTACTGGAGTGACCCCAAGTACGTACGGTAACGCATGCTTTACGCTCTCTGTTGGGTTCCTGCTTCGACCCTGGTTGGTTCCTGCGCTTATATTTTCTTGAGAGCAGTCCAGTGTTCGTGAGTGAAACAATGTTCGTTGTGAACAGGGGTGCTGTGTTGACGTTTCCAAGATTAGTGAAGAGGCTGTGCTCGCGTGACAGAAAACTGAAAGACAGCGTTGATAACTATTTTGACCTTTGAAGTCACGACTGTGCGCATCGGCGTTGTGGTTTATTGACTCGTCACTTCTCCGTTTTGTGATAACCATAGTCCGAGCGCCGTGATGTGTCAAACCAAACTGGCGCGATGATACGTTATGTTGTATCATGGCCTTGCTTTGGCAGCACGCCTATACTGTTCTTTGGTAAAAACTTTAGTTCTACCTGCTAGGCAGAGCCCGTGAACTTCAACCTTCTCTGCAGTCGTCGGAAAGATGCGATTTAGTCGGTGTCCTGCCTTGGATGAAGTTGTATACCAGCACCTGCTAACTACAGGCTTTCGAGCTCGTCTTCTTGTCGTTTTGCACGGCACTAGAGCCTTTACTACAGTGGCACACGGCCAGTTCTTGCTTTTTAGCAGTGGACGTGCATATCTGGCCAGCCTTTCATCCCTATGTCATCGGCAGCTTCCAGTCTGCAGATGTTCTTTGCCTGTTGGCCCCAGAGCACACTTGGTCCCTGATGACCCTGACGTCTACTAAATGCTCTGCAATCGGTAAGTTGACCTCGCAGAACTAAACTTGTTGCTCTTCGTGTAGTACTATATTATGTGCATGTTTTCAGCCCAGCAGATGTAATGTTTCCTGATGTTAAGTCCAAGTATTAAAAATTTGCTACCTTTATATACATACATATAGTATGGGGGAAGAAGTAAATCAGCAGTTATATGGATTGGTATAAGCGAGTACTTATCTGAATAATAAAACAAGTCTGCTCATGTATATTTAACACACTCGATAGTTTGAAAACAGCATTGTGAATATATTTCATAGCAGCCGGGTAACACATGAAGAATTTATGTTATTTTGAAAAATTTGTTTTGTAGAGGATTACCGCTGTGATAACACTACATTCTACTAGGACCTATATAAAACCTACATAAGACTTTAGATTGTTTGAAAGTGAATATAATAGATTTGATTGTTTCGACAAAGTCACAGCTCTGTGTTGCAGCCAAATAAGTATTAAAAGCGAGTGCTTTTACAGATGTTTTCCGAAATGTATTGTTTGTGTCCTAATCACAGATCGCAAAACTTTTTAAAGTATGGCATGCATCGATTGCACGCACTGGCAAATAAAGTCTCCTCATGATTTGCAGCACCTTTACAGAATTAGGAATGAGTCATGCTCCCTAAATATGAAAGTCTCGGTCACTGGTGGGACTGTTATCATCCAGCAGACATGAAACTGGCCTGCAAGCAGGCATGGCAGTATCATCTAGACGGACTGTGATCTGCCTGAGAAATTTGAGGGAAGAAAGCTGCTGAATGGCTTGTTGCCAGGTTAGTTCTTTTTAAATACATAGGATTAGGTAAACACCACTTAATGTTCACACAATGAAAACCCAAACATGGTTGCTAACAGTGCATGCCTGTATTATTCTCATACACAGTGCTAATTGAACATTAATTAAACTACAAAATAATTGAGAAGGCTGAAAGTGTGAATCCTGCAGCTTATAAAATAAACTCCATTCATGTGAGACTGAAAAGGTCGTGCTTTCGAACGAGAACAAATAATTTAATTTGTTATTGAGTTCTGGAGCCTGTGACTCACTCGGTGGAGCAAGTGCTCTGGAAGGAATTATCAAGCGGGTGAAAATTGCCTGGCTGCTGAAAAATTACAAAGAGAAAGGACTATAGTGCGAGCCTGAAGCCACACAAAGCCAGTAAATGCCCATTTTACCTGATGAAGCTCCCCCTCCCCACTGTTGTGCCATGTTGTACTTCTGCCGTACATGTTTTCAGCACAATTACATAGTGGTACTTTTTTTTATACAAATTGTATCTGTCCTAAGTACACACTTCTTGGTCTCTAAAGGTGGCTCTCAGTTTGCCCCAAAGCCACGGCTCTCTCTTCCCTTCTCTATGGCTAGCCTAACTGAGCAGCAGTGCAATGCAGCCAGCATTCATGCAAGCCAAGTGTTGGAGCGCGCTTTGGTGTTCTGCCCTTCTACTTGAAGGGCGCGTCTGCGGAATAAACACATTGTGATGGATGGAGCAGTTTCAATTGTATTGTGTCATTCTGCGCATCTTCATTTCAACTTCTTAGCAGTACATTATTCAGAAGTTCCTTTGTGGTTAAGCATTCAATATTGATTAAATTTTGCATGAAAAATACCAAACCACGACACTAATAAAAAGCACGCTGTTGTGCAAATGACTTTGAGGTACTGAAAAATTTTGACATACACGTTATTTAAAGTGCCTGCTTTATTGATTTATGCGTGGGGTTTAAAGTCCCAAAACCACCATATGATTATGAGAGACGCCATAGTGAAGCGCTCCGGAAATTCCGACCACCTGCGGTTTTGTAACGTGCCCCCAAATCTGAGCACACGGGCCTACATCATATCCGCCTACATGGGAAATGCAGCCGCCGAAGCCGGGATAAAATGCTTGCTTGTCTCTGGATTTATCTGCATTAGGAAACAGCACCCATGATTGGGAATGGTAACTATGTTTGCAATATTTGTACTACAAAATATAAAGCCATTGATTAGGTAACTTGTACTCCATCGATATTGCCGCGCACGTTTCCTATTTTCATTTTTAATTGATTCGGTTTTCGCCCACGAAGCCTGGGTCAGTAATTATCAGCGAAAACTGCGCAAAATTGTTCGAGAACGTTCGCGATAATTGTAGATAATTCTGTTTGCCCGCAAGACGCGAACACTCAAGCATATTCCAGAGTTTGCGTGAAGACCAGTGATAAGGCTGGAATATTCGACAACACGTGTCTAAATGCCGCCGCGCTTCGCCTCTAGACAGTTGATCGCCGGCTGATGCTCTGTTCACCACTGTCAGTGTGATTTGACCTTCTGTTTCCTGGCCACAAGTTCGGCTGATTAAACAGTTTCATCTGAACATCGAGTGTACTTCCTTCATCCACGTCACCACCCCGTGACTTCTTGTGGGCGAGATGTTTTTTTTTTCATGTTCCGGTCACCGCGTCAAGCCGCGAACCCAGTCAAAGTGGTAAGGACGATACTGAAGCCAAACCCGGACAGCAACGGGACTGCAACCAGAGAACGGGCTCCTTCCTGAAATAACCAGGCCGCCCCGGATTCCGACATCGACAGCAGCAACGATGGCCTCCCTCATGCTGCTTGTACCAATTGCTCTCTGGCAGTCCAAAGAGAGGACAACGTTCCGTGGATCATCAGTCGAGAACCCAAAAAGCTGGGAAGACGACCAAGCCGCCACCTTGAACAGCTGCCTTCGAAACCGAAGCCACCTACTAGTGATGGAAGTGTGATTGTTCTAGGGGACACTCAGGTACCGGAACGTTTCGAACGTATCTTTCGTTAAGGTCCGGGATTCTGTTTGAAGCCACACCTTTCTTCAGTTGACAATGTGGCCGTTGCACGCAAGGTTTCGTACAAAGTTCCCGAGGCGGAAAACGTGCATTGCATCAAAGTGCTGGTACTAGCTATCAGAAAAGAGGTTGAGAAACCAGGACACCGACAGAACTTCCAGGGACTTGTGAACTGGCTCGCAAATAAGGACCTTGAGAGAGATTTCGAAAACATTGTAAGCCGTGACTTAGTGTCAGGTTTGGGCCCAGCACCGCCAGCCAAGAACCAATCGAGCGACCCGTGCACACACACACATAAAACTATATTTACATGGAAAAAGCAACTATGAATAGATCATCTCTAAACATTGTCTGTCACATGCGATTCTATCCAAAATCTCTCACTAAATTAGAACTCTCTCGCCGTTTTTCGCTAGGGCTTGGACTCCGATCACTCGGGGTGACGTGTCGTCTGTCCCGTTAGCGTCTTCAACGTGAGTTAGCCTACGTCAACTCACGACCTTCTGCCGCAGTAACAGCAGGAGGGTAGCGCTAGCTTGGAAGCTGCGCGCTAGAGCAACAGCTCTCAGCCGCCATGTACGACCCAGCAGCACACCTGGGTCGTGCCAGCCACCCGAAACGGCAGCAGGATCAGCGGCCCACAGCAAACGGTAACTCCTAACCACACGGGACGGCAGCCGGAAGAGCAAAACCTTGCCTGGTATCTCGGTCAGTCACCCAGCTGGAGTCCAGGCCTTGTTCACCAATTGGCCAGCTGTCAGAAACGGCAGCCGGAACAGCAGCGGGTCGCCTGGTCCCTGGGCCAGTCGCCCAGCCGGAGTCCAGGACAGCACTGCGCCTAGAGGACGTTTCCTAGTTCTCCGGACCGAACATCCAGCCGAGAACTGTCTGTTCTTCCCCGGTTCCAACGTGTTTCCACTCATGGTCATTTGTGAACCCAATTTGTCGAAACCAATAAGACTTTCGGGGTACGAAGCTGTCAACAAACGGTGCGTGCAGCAAAATCATCGTCTTTGTTCGTGGTGAACTGACATATGTTGTACAAACAACTGCGCCTCACGATGACAATCAGTATGTCTTATCACTGTGAAAAAGAACAAACTCATGTTTACTCTCATAGGCGTTTATATATAGCTGTCAAATAATCTCGATTCCAGGAGATTAGCGGATAGTTTGAAGATGTGTCCTGCACCATGGGTCATCATAGGTGATTTCAAAGAGCACCATCACGCATGGTGAAGTACGCGGACAAATGCAAGAGGACGCAGGTTAGCAACCATCACCTACAACTAGGGGCTTACTGTCCTGAACGACGGTAGCCCCACTTTTCTTCGAGGGGTGATATACCGCAGCTGTCTCGACCTTGCTTTGTCTCCAACTCCCTCGCGAGATACGTCAAGTGATTTCCAGATGTTGAGACACGAGGAAGTGATTGCATTCCAATCTACGTTAACATCAAAGGCTTGTCTAGTTGTGGTCCACGGACGACCATTCGAGCAGTCCCATAGACCAACTTAAACTCTGACATGGATGATGCTTGCAGCGATGGCCTACGATCTGTGTTAAAGAAAACAAATGAGAGCACAATGCAAAACTCTACTCACACAGTGAAGATGTCTTCCACACGAAACGACTTTTACATAGAGTTGGAGCGACTCTGAGCACTTCGACGCGGGGCGGAGCATCGGTATCGGTGTTCAAAATCAATTCACGATCTCAGAGCAGCCAAGAAGATGCCAAAGAAGATTCAGCGTCGCGTGGAAAGATTAGCGTCAGACCGATGGACAATGTTTTGCCAGTCACTAGACCATCGCAAGCCACTTTCACATATTTGGAAAACGGTGCAAGGTCTGCGTCACCCTACGGAACAGCGTTTTCCATTCAAAGCACTCGCGCTATTTCTAAGCAGGTGAGACATCAATGTCGCAGAAGATTTCAGTGTGTAGGTCACCAACCAAGCCACCCTTCCAGATTCTCCAGTGAGAGGTGACGTCCCCCGTTCCCGTGACTACCACATGGACCTCCCTTTTACAATGGAGGAGCTTGAGGCGGCACTAGCTCTCTGCAGGCGTTCAATTTCTCCGGGTTGAGATGGTATTCCGTACGGAGCCTTGTGAAACCTTGTGGAAGGGGCAAGGAGAGAACTGTTGAGCCACTACAACATCTCGTGGCAGGATGGCAACCTTGCTGACGACTGGAAAGTAAGCCGCTTGTTACCCAACTTCAAGCAGGGAAAATCCCCACTCGAACTCGCTTCCCAACAACTAATAGCACTGGCCAGCTGCGTAGGGAAGAACGAATGATACTAGGCCGTCTGGAGTGGTATCTTGAATACTACAAGATTTATCTGAATTCCATGACTGGTTTCGGACGCGACCTCTCTTACATTGACAATGTCGTTGATCTAGTTTCGTACGTTCAGCATGAAAGATCCCGTAAGCAAATAACTACAGCTTTGTTTCTAGATGTGAAAGGCGCGCGTGATATTGCACTACATGAAGCCATTTTGAGTGCTCTTGCGGTGGTTGGCCTTGGTGGTCGAGTCTTTCGGTGAAGTTCCGGTTACCTGGCTGGAAGGTAATTCTTTGTATTCACACAAGATAGCCTAACTACGCGACGCTATACTTCCAGGGGTGTTCCTCAAGGCGGAGTTATTAACCCGACGCTATTAAATCTTGCACTAATGCCTTGCTGAATACTTGCCCAGTACCATTATATCTCAATATACGCAGACGACATCTGTGTCTATATTTCGGCCGTCACACGTCCTCAGATACGTTCCCGGCTTCAAAAAGCAGCAAATATGATTGCCGTCTACTTGTTCAAACAAGGTCTCAGCATATCACCAGAAAAATGCACGCTGGTGGCCTTCACTCGCAAAGCATTGACCCCTTATGTCATCTCAATATGTTGGTGACCGATTTCTTATGCCAGAACCTACCAGTTTCTGGGCATCACTATTGATAGGGACCTCTGTTGGAGTCCACATGTGGCCTATATGAAAAAGTGCCTGACCGCTATTTTCTAAATGTTCAAGTTCCTGGCAGAAAAGATGTGGGGGATGTAGGTAGATGCAGTGATCGAACTCTACAGAGTCTGTTTCTCGGTTTTCTGAGATATAGCTTGCCCGTGCTTAGCAATACCTGCAAGACCAATGTTCGTGTTCTACAGCCAGTACAAGCCCAAGCACTGAGAGTGTGCCTCGGTCTGCGCAGATGTACGTCAACAGAGGCAACCATTCCAATTGCTGGTGACTATCCGATACAAATTCCCATTATTGTAGAAGTCCTGAGAACGCACATCAGACACTTCGCACGTGCTCCCTGTCATCACCTTGCAATGTTGCCTTCAGTGAGGCGCCAAGCATCGTTCGCTAAAATGATTGTGAAATACAACGCTAAACTTCCCTCGGGCTTCACTCCTGCATCTAAACCATTAATACCCTTTTGGTGTCTTATTCGACCCACAGTGAATCTTAGTGTACCAGGGATCCGGAGGAAATCAGCGCTTTCGTCGCCCATGCCGAAACAACTGTCTCTTCTTCTTTTGCACGAGAAATATTCCGACAGTATACATATATATACCGATGGCTCCACGAACCGAGAGTGTTCGTCAGGAGCAGTAGTTTTTCCAGCAAGAGGTGTTACCTTCAGCTTTAGGACTGACCACTACACGGCATCTACAGCAGCGGAACTAGCTGCTTTGCGCACTGCACTTTGTGTGGTCAATCGGGAACCACCGCAACAATGGTCAATTTTCAGCGACTCAAGGGCTGCCTTACAATCTGTGCTCTCCACACTGCGTCGCAGGCCGTACGAAGAGCTTGTTTTCGAAGTTCGATGCCTTCTCCACACTTCACACGAGAAAGGGAATCATGTGACGTTTCCGTGGCTGCCAAGCCACTGCGGTGTCATGGGGAACAAACATGCCCGTACTGCCGCGCGGGCAGCTCTTGAACAAGAGAAGAAGCCACACCACTTTCGCGGACCGTTGCTGCCAGTAATCTTTGACGACTTGCGCGTGAAATCACGTTTTCACTATGGTGCCCAGCAAGCAACGAGACAAAGCGTCAACACCACCTGTCCTCTTTGATGGCTCTCCGCATGCCCCTTGGGCTCAACCGAAGAGAAACCACCCTTCTTCATTGCTTATGGCTAGGAGTGGCATTTACAAAATCTTATTCCTTTGTCATAGGAATGGCCGACAACGCTCTCTGCGATGCCTGTCATTGCGAAGAGACGCTACACCACATCCTGTGCGACTGTCCATTGTATGACATCCAGAGACAGCCACTGGCGTCTGTTTTTGCGCGCATCGAGAACAGCCAAATGTCTGTGGACACTATTCTGTCAAGTGCCCGAGAGAAGACATTGCAACAGAAGGCGACAAAAGCTCTTTTTTGAAATTCCTACGCGACACGGTCTCGAACAAGCGGCTGTAACAGCAATGTCACGCACCGCGAAAGAGAAGACTGGACTATGACTCAGTGTGCGCGTGTGTGCTGCCGAATGTGCTGTGTTTATCTCTCTTCCTCTCTGCTCTCCATCTTTAATCTCCGCCATCCCCCTCCCATGCGCAGGGTAGCAAACCGGCTGCCTATAGGCTGGTTAACCTCCCTGCCATTCTTTCCTCCAATTTCATTCCTTCCTTATGCCTCTGTGTCATGGTTTAGCCTTCCAAGAGGTGCTGGTGTGCTGTTATAATGAATTGGCGAGTTGGAACAAAGTTGAAAGTAAAAGCAACAATGAGCATAGTAAAAGTATTAGTATATTCAGTCGAGCCGTGAAAACAACGTGGAAATGTATCAACATCTTTTAAACTGCGCAAAGGTGAATGTTCTTATGTTCATCCATTGAGGTCTATGTTTGAGGCGTTGGAACATGATTACTTTGTAGTGGCATAATATAATCTGTGATTTTACAAATATGTGCTCATAAACATTGCAGTTGAGATTAGCAATAATTCATACGTGTAGGACAATGCAGCATTACCTCATCTACACAACATACAGTCCTTGCCGAGGAGTGAACTGAATTTTTTTCCAGTGAACTGACAGACAACTCTATGATAACTGTGCTGATATGCAAACTTCGAAGTCTTTTTGAGGAGTGTTTATGGGAAATGAATGGGGGTTTAGAAATGTCAATAGAAGCATTTTTGCAACGATTAGTAGCTTAGAGTTCTTTTATTTTTGTTATCGGTCTGGAATTTCTTTGCGCTGTGGCAAGTTTTCAGCTCACGCCACCTAAGATAGCTTGTTGCTTCTGTGTTACCTCGAGTGACCTTGCAGATATGTACCAAATTGTGATACACTGCCCCTTTTTGTAGCACGACAATGCCAGAAGCTCTTTTTTCATATATATTATATAAAAGTGGCTAGTTAGGGCAGCAGCAGAAATTACACATCGAACTGTTGAAAAACTATGTGAAAAATGTCCAGTTCGCGTATAACAGAGTTGAGGGATCTCTCTCGTAATTTTCTCGCTTTAAAGCTCATATTTTCAAAACAGCGTATCAGCACTGCTGTTTTATGCTAGTTTATCCTATTATGGACACCTAATTGTATGTATGTATGTATGTATGTATGTATGTATGTATGTATGTATGTATGTATGTATGTATGTATGTATGTATGTATGTATGTATGTATGTATGTATGTATGTTACATTTAAATCAAAAGCAGTTTGTATTGTTTAGAGTACCTATTTTAACGAGCTCACTTATTTTCCTTGTAGTTATGCTTTTTCTGTGCCATTATATTTTTCCATTTATTTTCTACTGCTGCAAAGCAAATGTAACTTTCCACAAAATGAGGGCATTCAAAGAAGCTGTATCGATTGCCGACATAAAGTCGTGAGCTACATACAATTCGGGAAGCAGAGAACCAACCAGCAAAGATTAGTTTAGAGCACAGCTTCTCTACATAGCATTGCTTCTACACACTACATTCATTTATTATTGGTCAATTTTAACAAATAAATTTCAGTCAGAATAACTAAGCTATCACCTGTGGCTGTACATGTACATATGTGGGTTATAATTCTGCATATATATTACCTTTTGACATTTAGTAATGAAAGCTCAAACCTAATCAAGCTGAATAGACGAACTTTTGTCCGTGCACTCGTCATCTGTGCTGGAACTATTGTTGATAATAAATGAGCTTTCGTTTAAAAACTTTGTGCAGTAACCAAGAGCAGAGTACCTCTCTATGACGCAAATAAATTTGCCATTATACTGTTGTTTCACTTAAAACAATCGGAAACCCTCTCCCACAACATCAATAGCCTGCTGCACTTGTTTATAACGATTCAGTTCAGTTTTATTTCCTTAGGGGTCCCTAATAGGGGGTATTCCATGAGAGTGGAATTGAAAGTAAATTTTAACAGCGATGATTCAATTAACATTGCAGATGATCAGTGATGCGTTCTTGAAAAGTAGATAATGGGGCAATTTCGACGATGTCATAGGGCAGGCCGTTCCAGTCTGAAGCTACTCTAAGAAATAATGAAGTGGAAAACGCAGTGGTACGTGATGGCGGGTGGGTAACTCAGAGTGGATGACTGGTGCAATGGGAAGGCTGTTATAGAAGGCGCCTGTTTAAGAGACGATTAGAACAACTTATGATAAATGGTAAGACTTGCCTTTCGACGGCAGTAAGAAAGAAGTGTTAGACTGGATTCAGATTTTAAGGATGCAATGCTAGTGTGATAAGAATATGAAGAATGAATGAATCGAATGGCCCTGTTTTGAACGGCTTCCGATGCCGTCATTAGGTATGCTTGGTGCGGGCTCCAGATGGCACATGCATATTCTAGCTTTTGCCTTATAAGTGATTTTATGTGAGTAATTCAACGTCTGGTGGGGTGAGTTGCAGGTGCCGTTTTAGAAAACCAAGCATTATGTACGACGTTGAAGTTGTGCTGGTAATATGGTTGCGCCATGATAAATCAGAAGAAAGGGTGACTCCTAGATATTTATAAGAGTCTAGTGATTCAATCGATCAATTGGATACGCAGTAGGGAACGCGAGAGGGGTCGTGATGACGATAGAAGGACACGAGCTCACATTTAGTAGGGCTGAGGCTCATTAGTCAAACGTTAATCCAATTCAGCCTATTGTTAAGTTAACTATGAAGAATGTAATGGTCAGGACGCTTAGTAATAGTATGGTAAATGACACAACCGTCAGCGAACATGGAAGTCTTACAGAAAGCATGCAATGGTAAATCTTAATATATATTCTAAATAAAACAGAACCGAGAGCAGACCATTATGGGACTCCTGAGGTTACTGGGAGGGTTCCATAGACAGTTGGCCACTAACACTAGTGGGTTGACAGCAGTTAGTTAAAAAAAACTCTTCAAGCCACTTGAGGTTGTTAGGATGTAAGTTAAGCTTTGAAATTTTTAGTAACAAACGCCGTTGCGGAACCTCGTCAACAGCTTTTGCGAAATCAAGAAAGATTAAGTCGATTTCGACGTTGCAGTCACGACTAGTCTAAAGGTCATAAACAAATTGTGCTAATAGTGTTTCGCAAGAGAGGTCTTTGCGAAATCCTTTAGGCTTTTGCGATATTGATAGCGGCATTACTTGGACGCGCGCAACATGACAGGCACCAAGGGAGAAGAGAGAAGCTCATCACTCAGTGCGAGTCTTCTCTACCTGTACATGCCCTTTTGCCTTGCTGCGTGTAATGAATTCCAGCAAACAAGCACGAAAACGTGTTCCGACAAAGGAAGTCAATTTGTCCACAAGCAATTTGCTGACTGCATGTCTGGATTTCCTTCAAAACATCGTGAAGGCTGACCGCCGGTGGAATATCCAGACGCGTGAAAAGTACTATAGAAGGTATGTTAATGGTGTTTGGGGACTGGGACACTCTTGCGATAGGTTGGAGGGAGCAAATATGAACTCTTCCTCATGTAATTCGTGAGGGAGCACGGCACAGCGATTTTGGATCAAAATGGCGCAAGAAAGAAGGGAGCGCAAGAGTTACCTTCTCAAAAATAGAGTACCCACCACAACGCATATTCTTAGGCTGGGCAACTCGTTTAAAAAATGGTCGGTGCTCTGCGACCCTGCAAATCAAACCCAGTACCTGCTAGGCTATAGTTGGTCGCTGTAACTATTCGTCCCCTGATGCAGTTCTCACCCCACCATGGTGGTCTAGTGGCTAAAGTACTCGGCTGCTGACCCTCAGGTCGCGAGATTAAATTCTGGCTGCGGCGGCTGCATTTTGGATGAAGGCGAAAATGCTGTAAGCCCGTGCGCTCAGAGTTGGGTGCACGTTAAAGAACTCCAGGTGGTCAAAATTTTTTGAGCTGTCCACAACGGCGTCTCTTATAGTCATATGGCGGGTTAAACCACAAGTATCTATCAATCAACTGATGAAGTGCTTGAGATGAGAGTTTGCCACAGCAGCATTTACCCCATTGTTAACATACCACTACTCTTTCAAAAGATGTCATATAGAAAAGGTCCAGTGCAACTTGGTCAAAAAATAGAAACAAGAAAAATCTGAATGCGTTCGCCTAAGGTGACTAGAAGGTAGAAGCTAACGCGTGTAGCTGTATTACCGAGCACTTTATATCTGTGCATATAAATGCTAATATACTATCCTGAACTCTTTGTCTCTAGTGTCCCTTTCACTAAATCAGCTCTCACTTTGTTTCCATTATCGTCATTTAAGCAAACTTTCACTAATCAACTCGCAACTCTCTTCATAAACTTTGATCTTCATATATAAGGTCTGTCACACTTTACCTCGCATTCTTTGTGGCTGTCGCTTCCATGGAGCGCGTAATGAACTTTCTTATGCCCTTCAATCATCTGACAGCGCTCTCCATGCAGAAACTTTCCATGGCTTCGGCTTCAGCAGAAGATCGCCTTTAACATCTTTTACATCGCATCGATTACAGACTTTCACGAAGACAAAATGACAGTCGCGCGAAAGCCGTCTCTGTTTCTTTTTTTTTACCCCTTTCGTTTTGCGCGTGTGGTAAAGTCAGTGCACAAGTGAACGTGCCATATTTTATGTTTGCTCACGCAAACACCTCAGGACGAAATAACTGAGACTAATTTTCTGGAAAACCTTAGCACTGAAACACCTTGCCATGAATCTCTCATTTTACGTGGTCGCGTATCTAAACGTAAGTGTGTGCACGTTCTCATATTCCAGCTTTTTAAAAATGGTGCTGTGCATGAAACCTGCAACAATGAACTCACGATACCATTCCATTACTGCTGTTCTATATTTCTGCAGAAACTCCCTGCAGCCACAAAAGCCACTGCTGTGTCTCGTAATAAGATTGCTGTAAAAAAGGCAGCCTTTTGCATCTTGCTACCAAACACGCTTGCGGCAACCACTATACCGCGCTCGATTATGCCAGATTAGTTGAGCAGTAGTGCAGCTTCAATAAAATGTAAGTTAACTAGTAGCGGTAAACATGGGAAGACATTTGGCGTTCATCTTCAAACATAGCAAGCATGCATTTTTTGCGCTGTTTCATTGATATACATCTGGAGTGTTGTTCATTGGTACTTGGCGGGAGAGCGCATGTAATATTTCTTGAAGCCATGAAGCAATTATTTTTTAGCTACGGTAATTGATGAAACACGAGCGCTTGGTTTTGAGCGGGATACGCGGACGTCTATTACAATGCAACAGCACATAAGCTCTGTAGCAGACGCCCGCGGAACTGGAAACTGAGATGCAACAAATCATTGCCTATCATCGCATACTCTCGATGCTAGATGCTTTGAGGGCTACCTCGCTATCATCGGCACAAACGTTTTTCTTTCCTTGTAATCGCATTGGCTTTTGTGTGTTCTCCTTGTCCTCAAAAAAGACGAGTAAGGTAAATTCGTGTCATTGGTATTGTACCTCATTGACATAACAAAATTCTTTGCTAAAAATGTGCAGCCAAGAGAGAGCTTTTTGAATACGACCCCATATAATTAAAATTTGCGAAACCCTCCACTACGATGTCTCTCATAATTTTATCTTAATTTTGAAACGTAAAATTTCAGATATTAACATTTGGATTTTTTCTTAAAAACTGGTATTTGCTTCGGCTGTCGCGTTAAACTGTACAAAGCAATATTTTCTTAAGTAATGTCGACTGGATCATTCCGCACAGATTAATTAGTTTGAGGTGAAAGTAATCCGGTACGCAGAAGATTGCTTACTTTTCAATGAGGGAACAGTGTCAACAAAAGAATGAGAGATATTCTTGAAATATTTGAACAGAGTGGAAGTGGATTTAACTTCTAACCAGCCCTGCCACCGGATTAAAACCTTCAGTTATTACTTAATTTTTAGACCTAAGGTTAACATTTTATTCGCAGCAGGTGTGCTCGGAGTATGCAATCAGGTCTTAAAAGTCTCTTTGGCCTTACACATCAGCTCATCTCTATGGTATTAAAGATAGACTGGCCGCCACTTTAGTACCGGTGGCCAAGCCCAAACCATGGTCTCATGTACACATGATGCAGTGTTCATGTTAAAATCCAGAGGTTGCAAAAGGCAGGGTTTCTAGATTATGTGGTCACTATATCAAAAAAAAGGTGTTGACGTGTGTCAAACAATGGTGTCAAAGCGAAGACCGTAAGAAAGGTAAGAAACACCGCATCTTCCCACTGCCCTAGTTCACAAGATGGAGCATAACAAGCCGCATTCACAAGTGCTGTGAAGGTTGTTTTTCTGGATTTCGAGCAGCATTTGCGCGTGTGTTAAACGCAGGGCCAAATGCAACACACAAAAAAGAAAGGCTAATGTGGTGTGAAACACAGAGGCACCTGCATTCTTTGTGCCAAGAAAGTAGTCTACGATATTTGTCTTGCATGCGACAATAGTTGTATTGATCAGGCTGCTAGGTGTGTAGATGTTAGATTTCGGAAGCACTACAAAGGAAAAAAATGCGAAAAGGATGACCGATTATGAAACTTGCTTTCTCATTGCACACAGGATCAGTGCAAGGAACTGTTTAACTAGACGGAAGTGACCAAGAGGCGCAGTAAGACCAACAAAAATCTTATCCCAGAGACGTATCATCGCAACACATATAGAGAGCACTGTATCAGCCCAACCTACGAACACCTAGGGGGAAAAAGCATTTGAATTCTGTAAGTAACGCAGAGGCAGCAGACATATATAGATACTTCTTGTTTTGCCTTCCCTCTCTTTTGCTCGTAATAATTTTTCTTGTACACATGTCGTATGCAAGAAACTTCAGTTGAGAGTCCACGCTGTCCGAGCAAGCTTCTCAAGTGTTTCGTCCTGTCTTTCGCGCTGTCCGCTTCTATACGTTATGTAGCACCAACAAGCCCAAGAACAAGTCTTTCTGCAGCTGCCTGTTCTTTAAAGACACGTAGCGTACTGTGAGAACGATTTATACGCAAAAACTTTTTCTAAGTGTTGCTACAGAAATGACGGCTATTATTTTCTCTGTTCGCCTTGATCAGCAGTTCTATCAATATCTTCCAACATCAGACCCCCCCCCCCCCAAATTTCTTTCTTTTCGTTCATTTTCAATTCGGCACTGATGATTCTATTTAAGAGTTGTTTTCAGGATGGTGCCCCGTGACCCCTTATAGAGTGCCACCATGGGTATCCGTGAACAGCGCCCTCACCTCTTGAACGATGTGCAAAGCGAGCCTGGGCGCAGCTGTTATGTTTGTTCTTCAAGTTCTGGTGCGTGGACTGGGCGAAAATAATAATAGCCACCCTATACTCCACAATTACCCATGTTCAGGCCGGGTGTCACTTTGACTGTGATAAAAATAAAACATAAGAAAATCTAGGATAACTTCTGTGGCAGGGTGTTGGTTCAGGTCAATGGTGCACGCCTTGGTGGCTGAAGCTCTATAATTTTCATTACACCCTCGGAACATACACCCTTGATATATTTCTAGGAGTGCTTTCATCTAATTCACACTGCATGTTCTTGACACTGTAATAGACACCTGCACTATTCTGAGAGGCGGTAATAACGATGACAATGAACAGCGCCTCTTGATTACACGCCGGGGTGCTCTGTGGCATTCTAACGCAGGAAGTCACGGTTTCGATAATTTATAATTGAGCAACGGAAAACGCTCCTTTTGGTCGTAGCTGCAAACTCCAATGGTCAAAATTATTCCGAGTTAACTGCAGAACATACGACGGTATAGGACAGGAAGAAATACTGCACAAGCGAATGTGTATTGTTTGCTCTTCTGTCCTGTCATATAAGGTTTGGGCTCATAACTGAATATATTATAACTGAAAATAATATAACTGAAAACTAAGTATGGCACTAAGTGCACCTGAAGCACAGATGACAACGAGACAACTGCGGCATTTTCCCTAGCCTCACTAATGTTTTGAAACAACGTTCAATGCGATGAATAATCAAAAATTACAGCTACTTAGAGGGGCGTGCATCATCACTCATCCTCCACTGATGTTGACCAACCAGTATTCAGTCTAGTCATGGCCTCGGAAACTGGTAGAGGTCAAGCAATCTACTGTTAACAGTGCAAATGCACCTGGATGGAACGCACTATGCAGGCTTCTCGATATCAAGGAACGACAACAAGGAACACACATGTTAGCGTCCATACATAATTAGCGATGAGCTGCTGCCATTTCCTGGTAGTCGTTCATCTGGCATTGCGTTTCATAAGCTCCTATGACCGTCGACCAAGTGCGCTTAGAATCACCAGAAATACCCAAGGCGCAGAACTGTGCAAGACGCCGCCGTTTATTCCCGCACGCACTGGCTGCCATATTTCCTTCCCGCACTCGTATTCAGTGAAATATTGGAGCGACTAGTAAAAGCGAGAGCCCTTACAAACGCGACTGGCGAGAAACAAAAGCGCGCTGCGACATCCATCACCGGTTCTCGCCCCTTTAGCGCCCCACGGCACACGCGTCTTCCGGGCGCGGAATCGCTACGTGTCTCTCTTGCTCCCTCTTTACCTTTCCGATCACGCCACGTGTCGCACACTGACTCCCGCTAAGTGGTTGATATGTAGATTGCCTTCACACGCCCGATCACAAACACACTTAACAACGCAGTGAAAAGAGAAGGGGGGTCCATCGCACGGCGCGAAGAGGTGGAAGCCCAAGTTTTGTTACTCACTAAATCAAATGGGAAACGCTGCAGGTAGGAGGGGGCCGCCGATGTGGCCCTTAATCGAATACAAATAGCCTGGCTGGAAGACGTCTCCTCCGGAGTATATAGCCGGCCTCGAAAAACGGCGGGTGAGAGCGTAGGCACCCCACGGACTCGGCCAAAGGAGGCCAGCTGCCAAAGAGGGCATCGAGCACCGGAGCAGCGGGGGCGCCAGGATTGAGGACCGCTGGAGGCACGCATCTTCTTTCCCCCCTGCTGAGTGGCCCCAAGGAGGCAGCAAGAGTGATAGCTTCGAAAGCGCCAATATTTGCCGAATGTCTAGGTAGGCGTTCATCTCGCTTCGGCCAGCAGCTTAACGCGAGCTGGCCACGCCTCTGGGAGCATTACTTCTAGCGTTCAACACGGCCGCCGGGTGCAGCCGCTGGATGGCGCGCACCGCGATGGATCACAACTCGCCATAGTGCGGCTCTTCCCAAGTTCGCGCCCCTAATTCTGAACGCTTTCACTGGCATAGAGAATGCAAACGCTCTTTGAGATCGCGTCTTCGCAACCGCGTATGGTGCAGCTGCAGTACCGAGCCAGTATGTCATGCAGGTGAATGTATTGAGGACACACACACACACCTACAATATATATATATATATATATATATATATATATATATATATATATATATATATATATATAAATATTCTCGCCTATGATCATCACGTCAACTCGGTCCTGTGCTTGCTGCAGGCACGTTATACCCGCAAACTTCCCAATCTCATCTGCCCACCTAACTTTCTGTCTCGCCCTAACTTGCTAGCCTTCTCTGGGACTCCAGTCAGTTATCCTTAATGACCAGCGGTTATCCTGCCTACGCGCTACATGCCCGGCCGTTTTCCATTTCTTATTCTTGATTTCAACTAAGATATACGTAACCCCGGTTTGTTCTTTGATCCACTCTGGTCTCTTCTTGTCTTTTAATGTTACACCTACCATTTTTCTTTCCATAGCTCACAGCATCGTCTTCAATTTACGCTGAACCCTCCTTGTAAGCCTCCAGGTTTGTGCTTCGTAGGTAAGTTCCGGGAAGATGCAGCTGTTATATACCTTCCTCTTGAGGGACGGTGCTAATCTACAAGTCTTTATTTGAAAATGCTTGCCGATTGGGCTCCAGCCTATTCTTATTATACTAGTTGCTTCGAGCTCGTGGTTTGGCTCCACGGTAATACTTTTCCTAAGTAAACATACTGTTTTATAACTTCAATTGCCCTGCTACCTATCTGGAAGCGCTGTTCTCTTCCGAGGTTGTCTTACACTCTTTCGTTTTCTGCAGATTATTTTCCAGGCCTACCTATCTGCTCTCCATTTCTAATTCAGTAATTATAGGTTGCAATGCGTCCGCCGAGTTACTGAGAAATGCAATGTCGTCCGTGAAGCGCCGGTTACTGAGATACTTCAGCAGAGTGTGACAATGGGTCAGTGGATGCTTAGCTTATTAAAATATTTGTGGCACAACGCTGATACTGGCAAAAAAAGATGGTTCTGCGTTTCATAGTTGGCGTCATTTTTGAAATTCCGTTGAGCTGTGGCAAGGTGTATATGGACCAAACAGGACGCTGTGTTAATGATCGCCTTAGGAAGTATTTATTATCAATTAAGAATGGCGTGGGCTCACACCTTCCATCACATTGTGCTTCATGTGGCTGCACGCCGCTTTCCTGAGAAGCACTTGCGTTAGGACGAAGCAGGGAAAGATTATCACGTCAAGCACTGGAGGCATATCACATACAAAGTAAGGGAAACAAATGCGTTTGTGTCCCGTCGATCGCTTTGTACAAGAAAGAATACCTGTTCATAGATAGCGCTGTGCGATAGCTTTCTTCTGTTGGGGTTTTCGTGCGTGCAATGTGATAGTCGCTTGTGCGGCGCCCCCTCTTCTGCGCATTCTGGAAGCATATATAATTGGGTGATGTGAGGAAAATAAACGAATTGAAAGTCTGGCGGCCTGTCCTGTCTGCTTATTTTCGTTGTCGGTATCAATTGCGCCACAAATACTTTATTACACTGAGGTACTCTTCATTAACTCTAATTCCTAACCTTTGCCGCTCTAGGCCTCTGAAAAACTCCTGTAAGCACACGGTACACAGAACATATCCTTCTTGTTGGTATTCTGTCGCTTTCTTCATGGAGCACTATGTTGGCAGTTTATCCTCTAGATTTCTTCCACAATATGCTATATCGACGCCCTGTTTTCGCAGTGTCTTCATGACTGCCGATATTTCTACTGAATGAAATGTCTTATCGTAATACATGAAGGCAATGTATAGTGGTTTGCTGTATACTTACCATTTTTCCATTACCTACTTGATAGTAAGAATGTGGTCGATTGTGGAGTAGCCTGTTCGAGATCCTGCCTGTTACTTTGATTGATTGTTTTCTAATGTTGTCTTAATTGAGTTAACACTTACCTTCGTAAATAGTACATAGTTTTAAAAGATGGAGAGCAAGCTGACCGGTTTGTAATTCTTGAAGTACTTGCCATCTCCTTTCTCAGTAAGATGATGTTAGCATTCTTCCAAGATTCCGGTATCCTGTCCGTCAATAGACACTTCGTAAAACACGGTGGCAAGTTTTCCTAAGACAATCTGTCTTTCGTTTTTGAGCAGATCTGATGTTACCCCATTCTCACCAGAAGCTTCGCCTTTCTGCATTCCCCTCTAGGCTTTTTGACTTCTTCAGTCATTACTGGAGGGATATCATCTGGGTTACTGCTACTTCCTAAATTATGGTCATGGCTGTCGCGGCGGTTGTACAGATCTCTGTAAACCTCCTCTGCTATTTTAACTATTCTATTTATATTGAAAGTTGCCTTTGTTGTCCTTTAGTGCATACATCTGGTTTTTGCCTATCACAAATTTCCTCGTCACCGCTTTGACGCTTCCTACGTTTTTTAGAGCGTGATCAATTCTCTACATGTTCCACCTACCTACGTCAAATACCTTACACTTATGAATCAACTTCGGAAGCTCTGCCAGTTTTGTTTTGTCTGTTGTGCTTTAGACTTTTATGCTTTGACGTATCTTAATGAGATTCTTGTTTCCTTGGGACAGCTTCCCAGGGTTTTGCCGAAGTACCGTACCTCCAAATTCTACTGCACACTCCGTAATGATACTCGTCAGATTATCATTCATTGCATCAACTCTGAAGCTTATTAAATATATATATATATATATATATATATATATATATATTGTGCAGTTATATGTGTTATAAGAAAATTGTGCAGGTATATGTGATTGCGCGAAGTAGTTATTGAGTCATTAAAATTCACAAAAAATATTGCGTTGCCCAGAGGCCACATGAAATATTAGGCATCCAAGTGACACTGTTTAGGATAAAATAACGTATATGATATTACTGATCCGATCAATTACTACGAAACAATTTTTTCTAATCTTGACATGCTAGTCTTTCATGACTATGTTAGTTTATTGATTTTTGTATTACCTTTTTTCTCACCTTGGTGCAAAATCACAATATGCTTCATGCTTAGATTTTTTTGTAAAAGCACTCATTTTTAATACTAATATACTTTATTTATTCTGCTTTAGATGTCATTATAATAACTCATAAAGTACTTTGGGAGAAAATGATGCAAAAATATCGTCAATATATTGTGACAAAGTTGAAAAAAATCATTTTGACTCATATTGTGGCGTGATTTTCGCGATGTACTGACTCAAGTAAAACTATGTCTTTTATAATGTTCAATTGTATAGTTCATTACAGACACAGAGTATGCTCCAGAAGAGAATTTCTGTGTTAAAGAAGACTAAAATTTTTCATCTGAACAAACATAAGGTAGTACGAAGCTTGCCTTTGCCTCACCTTAACTGCAAAGCACGCGAGCGCTAGGTCACATCGGGAGTTTTCGGCAGCAAATATTGCATACAATATAACTTCTTGTCACTTGTTTTGGTAATACTGCTGCATTTAACGTCAAAAAATAGTGCTCATTTCACCGAACGGTTTCTTCTACGATGGGTGATCAAAGGTCTCGTTAAATTTAACCGGTTCGTAGTCCCAAGGGGCAAAATTAGAAGGGATTGGAAGACGTGCAAGACAGCATGAGGGTGTTGTGTTTTTTTAAAGTATAAAAATGTGTTGGTTCGAAAGTATGCGAAATACTATATGAAAATTTGACGTCATGCATGCAGATTTAGGCACGGACTTTTAAAATTACACTTGAGCTTTGATTTTTTTTCCGCTAAGAATGAACTTATGATAGTCAAACATATAACGTGCGATTTCTTAGAGTGCAGTGTGCCCATCAAAAACTTGTCATCATTTCTTTTTAGTCTGTCTTTAAATTTGTAGATGAGGAATGATTGGCGCCCTTCCCGCTCGTGGTGAGATTCGCTTCCAGTATGCTTCCTGTCAGGTGGTCGAGTGAGCGCCGGTTCGTATTCAAGTGCCTACACTCTTAGTCAAATCTTGGCTAGACTACACGACAGCAGGCAAGAAATCAAACGAAATTATTGCCACTTATACGCGGCTCCGTAGCCATGTCCCAGAAAAACCAGGCCGATTCAAAGTGGCCTTCAGAATAGCCGGGACAAGAATTAGCCGGGATTTTAGGTCAATTTTTTTTCTGGCAGGATACGCCCTGCGGTTAGGCGTGTCATTTCCGTGGGCGGCCCCACCCTGACGCAATAGCAGAAAATAAAGCATTATTTTACGCTATATAGAGTGGTTTCTCGCTGATGGGTACAAGTAATTAGAAAACGATTACTATCACATTCTATATTTGCGAGATTAACATGCAAAGCAGACACAGCCCTGGAATCGAACTCGGGCCACATGCACGTAAACCATGGCACCACAGCGCCACCGCATGAAGACGAGTCTTTTTTGGGGGGGGTTATATCTACCAAGTGGCCTTTTGCAAACTGTCGGCGGTACCTTGAACAGTTTTTCTGCCATATGGATGCATTTGATCATCGAATAGTTTGTAGGGCTTCATGAACTCGAGACAACCACGGTAAGCGCTTTCGGCTCCGACTTCGGTTTGTGGTGCGCCATTCCGCAAGAATGATTAACGTGTATTTGTACGTCGTTTTAGTGCTTCCCCGTGAACCGTGGATGTTACGCTCACCGAAATTCGCGGACAAGGCTGTGTACGGCTGTCGAAACCTATGTATGCTTATCGCACGTGCGTGTGCTGTGAAAAGTTTCGCTGATTTGTGTCGGGAGGTGCACGCGTGACAGTGATAGCCACCTATTCTCAGCTGTTTGAATACAATGCTCTTTCGAAAGTAAACGTTGCATCAGTATTTCAGCGTGCCTATTCTAACTTTCGCATTTCGTACGCGCAAACTGCCTCGAGCTGCACGCTGGGGCAGCAGCGCCTTTTTAGCATTTCGAATATTAATTATTTTTGCAATTAGACTTTATGCTCATCATTTCGTGATATAAAAGAATTTTTACTCATTTTCAGTCTTTAACTGATCTTATTGATAGAGAGTGGCTACCCTTACCTTTTATTCAGCATCACAGCGCTGTTCGAGTGTATGCCAAAACGTGCGCCAAGGACAAGTATGACATACACAAATTAGTGACGGACAGGTCAGTCTCCCTTCGAATAAAAAATGCTTCTGCACATCTCTTTCGCGAACGTCCGCGTGCAGGTGGGGTCAAGAAATGGTGCAAACTAACATCAAATCTTTATTGTTACGGAATGCAGTTGCTCTTTAGAAAACGGGGATTTTCATAGCTGGTACATTATCTCAGCAGCAGTACACTAGTGGTCTTGGTCTTGGTTCACTGTTACAAATCCATGCTGGAATATGAGAACTGTACTTAGTATTCAAAAGAGTGATCAAATAACAGTGACATACGCTCTCCTGCTGACTTCTGCACCTGACTTCTGACCTCCGTACTTGATGTTCATCATCAAATTACGCAGCCACTAATCAAACATCAACAAATCAATTTTCAATTTCGATCTTTCGCTGTCTTGCTGCCTTCGGTTTGTTTCTTTTTTCTCATGCTTTCCTAAAATCATCAGTTCAGCTTGTTTTGTAGAACACGAGCATCAACATACATGGGCCAGTGTTTGAGTAAGGTGTTGCGCATGCACTAGTACTTTTTTATTTAGTGCATGACAAAATGTCATACCTCGACAACTGATAAACGGAAAGTTGTTTGTACTCTCTTATTTAAATCAAAAGAGTAACACTGGGACTGCAGATCCCAGTGTTTGCCCAAATGCAAGAAGATGTATGATATCTTGAATAAGGTGTGCCGTAAGGCACTGGAAAACGTTTCCGTCCCAGAACATCTTTTAGAAAAACGGCCATCTCAAGACAGCAGGACAAAATGGCAGCGCACAAATGTCATGGCATGCAGGCGAAGGTGAACGTGATGCCAGCGGACGCCGTGCACAGAGCTGGTGGGGCGGCAGCAGGGGGGAAGGTGGCATTTTTTTTCTCTTTTTTCTCCACGCTTGCACTTGCCACTGAACAGCTCTGCATAAGTTGATGCCGGCTCCTGGCGCCAGGCTGGCGTGACAGAGACGGCGGCTATCTCCCCCCCCCCCCTTTTTTCTTACTTGGTGCGCCTGCTCTTACCGGCTGTAGGCGTTATTTCCCTGCCGCACGGCTGTCACGGGTATTTTTATTGCTGGGCTCCCTATAGACAGTATTTTAGTCAGTACGCAGGAGCGTGCCGCCAATATGCCAGTTGTTATCCGGTACCGTACTTAGAGTGTAGAATACCCATCAGGTACTGATGTTAATGTAGGTAATAAAAATTTATTTATTTATTTATTTATTTATTTATTTATTTATTTATTTAGTTCAACAAACTGCAGCCTTGAAGGGCTATCGCAGTGGTGAACGCAAAATGCGAAAACTGCAACTAAGGGGAAAAATGAATATTTCTCTAATATATGCGCGATATTAGATACCTGTTCGCCACACAGTTGGGGCCAAGTGTATACGCAGTACATTGCACGTTTGCTTTGTATTTCTGGACAAAGGCCGGACCACGGCCGAAACTTTGCAACTAATGAATGAATTAAAGCACATTTACTTCGCTTTGTTCACACCGAGGGCGCTGCGGTGCACAGGGGCAGGGCACTATAGCAGAGGGAGTGGGTAGAGCTGCCTCCGTTTTAATAGTGAACGTCATGGAGGCAGCTAAGTAGGGGCCGCTTAAACGGCTAGAACGTTGTGGCTGTCGCGGAGCCGGTGACCAACCAGGGGCGTAGCCCGGTCCTGAAAGAACAAGATGACTCCTCGCCAGAACTCGATGGCGCTATCTGGGGACGAAGGCTCCTGGCAGGCTCACGTCCATAGAGAAGAAGGCCAGGGTCACCATTTTATGGTGGCCAGGGCACCAAGCCTAGGTGAGTTGTACACGGGGCACTCCATACACAAGTGGCAGAGATCAGCCCGGCAGTTGCACGTGGAGCAGAAAACTGTCATGTGTGGTGGTGTGTTACCCCTGTAAAAGGGGTTCAGCGAGAAAAGAGTAAGCAACTAATAAAAGCTCTCGTACGTTAGTCACTTAATGACATGGCTTCCCGCAAGCTTGTCATTTGTTGTTCTATTTAGAATGACAGCAGGGAAATCGGTGATTCTCGCTGCAGGACATCAGCGATCGATAGTTAATCTGTTCTGTTCTAGTGAAGATAAAGTATGATGCAAGAGCCTTTGATTGATATGTGGGGTTTAACGTTCCAAAACCACTATATGATTATGAGAGACGCCGTAGTGGAGGGCTCCGGAAATTTAGACCACCTGGGGTTTTTTAACGTGCACCCAAATCTGAGCACACGGGCCTACAACATTTCCGCCTCCATTTGAAATGCAGCCGCCGCAGCCGGTATTCGAACCCGCGCCCTGTGGGTCAGCAGCCGGGTACGTTAGCCACTAGACCACCGCGGCGGGGTGATGCAAGAGCCTTTACACCTTACAATATATATATATATATATATATATATATATATATATATATATATATATATATATACATAAGGGAAACAAGTGTATACCTAAGGGCTCGTTTTTCCGTGTTTTGACACAATATTAATGAGATCTAACAGGCAGTAATGCCAAGCAATGTATAGGGGAAGTTATTAGAACCAATAGAATGTAAATAAGAAGAAAGAAAAGTGGGTGAAAAAATAACCAGCTGTGAACAGGAATATATATATATATATATATATATATATGTATATATATATATATATATATATATATATATATATATATATATATATTGCAACGATACGGAGGATGCGCGTGGAAGAAGAGGAGAACGAGGTTGGCACGAACGGTGATCGGTCAGATCCCTGGACTCTCGCATCGATCATCTCCTGTAAATAAAGGCATCCATCGCACCGTAACAAGATTGGTGGAAGGTGCGGGGTACAGCGGAGCGATCCAAGGCCAACGATCACGGAAGCGCTACCTCAAGAACTACGCCGAAGCCGCCGACTGGCTGGTCTACCACCGCTCTCTATGGATCCGATTGCTGACGGCGACACCACGCACTCTTCGTCTGGCGCTGCGTGGCCCCGGCACATGGTATCACGAAGCTTCTCAGGGAGGGTCGGAGAAGACGTCGACGAATGGCTGAAACACTTCAACCGTGTGAGTAAATACAACTGTTGGGATGCGGCCTCCCGGTTGTCCAACGTCGGATTGTTTCTTCAAGGGACGGCGTTGGTGTGGTTTGAAAACCACGAAGAAACAATAATGACCTGGGAAGCGTTTGAGAAAGAAATAGCGAGCTGCTTCGGGGACCCATTATGAAGAAGAAGCGCGCTGAGCAAACTTTGATGCAGCGTGCTCAAGTCCCCGGTGAAACATGCACAACGTACATTGAAGAGATCCTGAAATTGTGCAAGTCTGTAGACCCACGCATGAAAGATGACAAGGTAGGGCATCTTCTCAAAGGGGTTGCTGAGGACGTCTACAATTTCCTCATCGGCAAGGACACCTTGGCGTCTGTAGCGGACGTAATACAACACTGCCGCACGTTTGAGATACTGAAGGCTAGGCGCATCACTCCCAAATTTGGTAGACTTGTCAACGTCACCACCGTTGCAAGTGTCGACGTCCCTCCAACATCCCCCTGTGATCTTGCCTCAATGATCAGGCAAATCGTACGCGAAGAACTTGGACGACGTGATGCTGTCAACCCGCCGAGAGCACCTGCTATCAACACCTCCCCGCCATACGACGCAATGTGTGCTGCCGTTGATGCAACGCTATATGATGTGCCCCGATCAAGAGCACCAGAGCCCCCAACTGACAACTTACATCATCGCCGTGGTTTCCAGAACGCCTCCCGCCAACCACCTACAATGGTGTCTTCGTGGGACGATCATGGGCACATGGCGCCTCGTGGAAGGTTTCGCGACGTGCGTGAGGCCCCTCTGTGGTATAACTGTGGTTTTCGTGGACATGTGGCTCGATTCTGTGGTCAAAGGCGTCGCCCCCAGCAATGCTACTACGAGAGACCATCACCTTCTTCTCGACAAAACCGCTGGCGCGGTGGTATGCGTTCAATGCGGGACGCGTACGTTGGGGACGGCTTTCAGCAAACGACCCACAGTGATGCACATGTAGGACGCAATTTCCACCGGAATTTACGCAACGACTCGCCTTCCTCCGTGCGAAGCTTGACGCCCCCCACAACACGCCGGTTCCGTTCCCCATCTCCTGGTCTACGCGTCACCTCCCCGCCTCCGGGAAACTAGGTGGTGCGGCCAATGGAGGTGAGGTCGCCGAACATTTGTCACTACATTCGCCTATGCCTCCACCCGTTTTTATGGCGCAAAATAGGGTCCCTGTGCTTAATAATGGACTTCCTACGATGGCTTTGATAGATACTGGAGCAGCTGTTTCAGTGATGAGTCTTAACTTCAAATTGCGGCTAGGACATAAAGTGATGTTTCGCTGGGACAGTTGTGCATCATTTCGTGCAGTGAGCGGGGAGACATTGTGCCCGATCGGTGTGTGTGTTGTTAGTGTCACTTTGGGTGACAAGGTCTTCGAGGCTGAATTCGCCGTCCTGACCAGCTCCACCCATGACATCATCTTGGGCATCGATTTTCTACGCGAGTGCGGGGCTACTGTAGATTGCGGTGCTGGCGAGATTATGCTATCGGCATTTACTGACGATCCTAGGTGCTGTCAAGGATCTATCACCGTCATTGAGGATGTTGTCTTGCCGCCCAACTCGATGAAGACCGTACGCGTTGAAGCCTCTGCCTCGGACGCCGGAAAGTTTGATGTTCTTGTGGAGCCCATTCCTCTTAATTGCGCCAAGAAAAATGTGCTCATTCCACATTGTGTTATGTCGATCAGTGATAGACGATCGGCCTTATGGGTGTCGAACTATTCAAATGAACCTGTTATGCTACCCGGCGGAATGCGACTCGCCCGCTTCGAACAAAATGCGACCAGTTTCATTGCATCTTTAAGTGACGAGAGAGTAGATCCTATTTGTGCAACGTACCATACAGAAACCAACTTTCTGAGTATGGTAAACAAGTCGCTATCATCAGAAAAACGTCAAGCTTTGGTCGAAGTCCTTGCGAAGCACGCTACTATATTTGACTTTGCGCAGAAAGAAGAGCAAATAAGTGTACCCGAGTGGCGTACTCGCCATGGGATTGACACAGGATTCGCTCACCCTATCCGGCAGAAACCATACCGTGTCTCATCTGCGGAGCGCAAGGTCATTACTCAACAGGTAGAAGAGATGTTAAAGAAAAGGGTTATTCAAGAGTCGTGTAGCCCTTGGGCTGCCCCTGTGATTCTTGTCCGAAAGAAGGATGGTACATGGCGATTCTGCGTGGATTACAGACGGCTCAACTCTGTTACTAAAAAGGATGGCTACCCGCTTCCCAGGATTGATGATGTCATCGATTGTTTACATTCGGCATCGTACTTTTCATCCGTGGATTTGAGATCTGGTTATTGGCAAATCCCCATGCACCCGAATGACAAAGAGAAAACGGCCTTCATAACCCCAGATGGTCTATTTGAATTCAATGTAATGCCGTTTGGCTTATGCAATGCTCCAGCCACGTTTGAGCGCTTCATGGACTCTGTGCTACGTGGACTAAAGTGGGAAGTTTGTCTTTGCTACCTGGATGACATTATAATATTTGGCCGTACATTCGATGAACACAACCATCGTCTAGACATTGTTTTTACCTGCCTTGAGAGAGCTAAGCTCACCCTGAACTCTAGAAAGTGTCACTTTGGCAGCCGTGAGACTCTCGTTCTTGGTCACCTGGTGGACAAGCATGGCGTTCGACCCGACCCCCAGAAAGTCGCAGCAGTCAGCAGCTTCAAACAACCTCAGTCGGTACGAGAGTTGCGAAGCTTTTTGGGCCTATGCTCGTATTTCCGTCGCTTCGTGCCCAGGTTCGCCGACCTCGCTTACCCTTTGACGTCCCTACTCAACAAGAACGCACCTTTTTGGTGGTCAGCGGAATGCGAGTCGTCTTTTTCGCAACTCAAGTTTGCTCTTACGTCAGGGCCCGTACTTCGCCACTATGACCCATCTGCTGCCACAGAAGTTCATACCGACGCCAGTGGTGTAGGTATTGGCGCCGTCTTGGTCCAACGCCATGGAGCTGCTGAACACGTCGTCGCCTATGCCAGTCGCTGTTTAAGTAAGCCGGAGCGAAACTATACTGTCACAGAGCAGGAATGTCTCGCGGTCATATTCGCCGTGCACAAGTTTCGCCCTTATATCTATGGACGCCGATTCTCGATGTCACTCTTTATGTTGGCTCACAGGACTACGGGACCCATCTGGTCGTCTTGCTCGTTGGGCATTACGATTACAAGAACACGACTTTGAAGTCTGCTACAAGAGCGGTCGTCGTCATGCCGACGCTGATTGCCTTTAAGGCCTCCCCGTTCCGACAACCGAGTGTGACTGCATACGTTGCGAGCTGTGAGCAATGTCAACGCCACAAGCGTCCTACAACTCCGCCAGCCGGACTACTTCATCCCATAGCACCCCCGACTTCACCATTGGACGTCGTAGGTGTCGACCTGCTCGGCCCTTTTCCGCGATCAATGAACGGCAACCAATGGATTATTGTGGGCGTTGACCACCTCACACGTTACGCCGAAAGTGCGGCGATTCCTGCGGCAACGGCCACTCAAGTTTCACAGTTCATGCTGTCACACGTTATATTACGCCATGGATCCCCCCGTGTCATCATCAGTGATCGCGGGCGGCAATTTGTTGCCGATGTAGTTGAAGACCTCCTTCGTCTTGCTTCGTGCCATTTTCGTCACACTTCCCCGTATCACCCGCATGCTAATGGTTTGACGGAACGAACAAATAGGACTCTCGTCAACATGATTTCCATGTATGTTGATTCTGGACACAAAACATGGGACGTGATTTTGCCATTTATAACTTTCGCCTACAACACTGCACAGCACGAAACAACGAGATACAGTCCATTTTATCTGCTCTACGCACGCCAACCCCGCACAGCTCTTGACACTATTCTTCCTTTTTCCGAGACTGATCAACCTACTCTCGCCGAAATCATTTGCCGCGCAGAAGAGGCCCGGCGCATCGCCTGTCTTCGAACTTTCGTCTCACAGAAACGCTCCAAAAACCGTTACGACAGAAGTCACCGGCACGTATGGTTTGAGAAAGGGGATTCGGTGAGGCTTTGGACGCCGCTTCGCAAGCGCGGCCTCTGCCAAAAGTTTCTGGCCAACTACACCGGTCCGTTTGTTGTCTTGGAACGTCTAAGCGATGTCACGTACGTGATACCTCAGCTGTTGTCAACTGGCCGCCGCTCAAGCAAGACCAACGTCGTTCATGTTGCCCGTTTAAAACGCTACCATCATCGCAACGAAGCCTAACTCGCCCGGTGGGCATCGTCTGCAAAGGGGGAATTGCTACAATACTGAGGATGCGCGTGGAAGAAGAGGAGAACGAGGTTGGCACGAGCGGTGATCGGTCAGATCCCTGGACTCTCGCATTGATCATCTCCTGTAAATAAAGGCATCCATCGGACCGTAACAATATATAAGAAGGTGTCCTTGGATCAAGAGGAAAAATAATAAGAAGTAGAGGACGGGCAAAACGAAAACTTTATTTTTCCTACGTTTCAGCCGGGGAACGGCCTTCATGAGGGAAAACACAATACAAAGACAGTGCTAGCCAGAACTCGATGATGAGCACTGGTTTTTGTACCGTGTTGTTGTTGTTATTTACTAAAAAATAGATACAGTTTTTATGAATACATTTTTGCATGGCGAATGAACAATCAGAAGTCTCAAAGTAAAAACTGTCAGGGGGACCACCTAACAAAAAGGAAAAAGAGGATTAGCTTCTTAGTCAGCGAACAGCAACAAAATCACATCAATATTTTAAAAAATGGCGCAAATACGTAGGGCCATATGAGAAATAGTGATAATTTGCTTGAAACAAAGAAACACAAAAGAAAACATTCAAGTCTTAAGTCATTTAACAATAAGACCTTCAAGCGCTTACTAAAGGAGTACATTGAGCATGATTTCAGATCAACAGGCAGCATGTTCTACAGTGTTACGCATAAAAATCTTGCCGTCATTTGACCATAATGGGTACATACTTTAGGTAGAAGTAGATTACGGTTAGCTGAAAACCTGGTGTTGTTAGTATTTACAAGAGTAACTTCCGAGAAACTGGAAATGTATAATTCATTATTAAGGATACGAAACATGATCATTTTAATTTTGTAGCTGAAGAGTTTATGCAGAGGTAAAATGTTCATGTTGCTATAAAGGGGGGCTGATGGTGATGAAAATGGTTTGAAAGTAATGAGTCTCAAAGCTTGCTTTTGTAATCGTTCTAAATGATTTCCATGTGACCAATATGTATTTCCCCATGATGATACGAAGTACGGCAGGTTCCTATGAATGAATGCGTAATATAAATATAAAAGGGTTTCAGTGGAGAATTAAGCTCTTCTTTTGATGATCACGTGAATACCGAAAGACACCTTTTGAATTAAGGCCTGCGCATGCTCGCTGAATTTCAAATATTTATTTATTACCACACCAAGAAATTTTGTAGATGAACATGCATGAATGAAGTGTCTATCATGTGTCACTGCTAATGAAGCGATGTTTGGAAACAACTGCGGGGAACGAAATACCATGAAATTTGTCTTTGGTGGGTTGATGAATAACAGATTCGATACATACCATGAATGAACGTTATTTAGGTCGACGTTTAGTGATTGTTGCAGCATGAGTGGATCCTTGTGTGCGGTAAAAATAGTAGTGTCATCAGCGTAGAGAAGAACGTTAGTGTGATTCAGACGAAGTGGTGAGTCATTTATAAATAACAAAAACAGGAGTGGTCCCAGGATTGACCCTTGAGGAACGCCAATCTCAGTGGTTTTCGGAGATCAAAAACTCTGGTTTCTCTGAACAACCTGCGTCCGATAACCAAGATAGCTTTTAATGAGATGAAGGGGTGGTCCAGATATGCTGTAACAGTCAAGCTTATGAAATAGGATGGCGTGGTTAATTGTATCGAAAGCTTTAGTAAAATCAATAAACACCGCTCCAAAAAAAGACCTTCATCAATTGTCAATTTAATCTTGTCAGTGAATGTTATTAGTGCAACTTCAGTCGAAAGACCTGGAAAAAAGCTAAATTGGTGATCAGATAATATGTGGAATTTAGATAGGTATTTCATTAAATGGTGGCAAACTAGTTTTTGGCTGACTTTACTAATGAAAGGTAAAATGCAAATGATAATTGTTACAGCATTCGCGATCACCTTTCTTAAAATTGGGGATAATTTTCCCTGCTTTAAGGCCTTTAGGAAACACAGCAGCTGCGAAAAGCTTATTGAATAAATAGCCTAAGATTGGGGAAAGTTCTTTTGATACCAGTTTATATTTAGAAAAGCAGATTTCATCAAGCCCTGGGCCAGCATTCTTTAATGATGAGGTGATATTGTTAACTTCATCTGCTACCGTGGGTTACAAAAAAAAAAGATTGAGGAGTATGTGGAAGACTTGAAAGTGAGAGTTCCGACTGAGCCTTTGTGTTAGTACTCACAGGGGTGCTGAAATTAGAGCTGAAAACATCCGCAATAGAATCAGAATCAGTGTATCTGTTTTGGTTACGAGATATAGCAGTTGAGTGCAATTTAGGCTCATGGCTGTTCAGAAATTCTTTAATTACTTACCACTTCTGCCTTGTGTTGCCACTAATATTTCTAATCTTACTTTGATAGCATTTCCGTTTAGCGTGCTTTAGGGCAGCCCCCAAAATATTGGAATAAGTTTTTAGCCGACATTTGAGTGAATGATTGAATTGTTATGCTTTGACCTTTTTGAGAAGATTGTCCTTTTTCCTAATAGAATGCATTAGTGCCTTAGTAATCCAAGGATTCCTAGGTGCACTGAACCATTCTTTTTTTATAGTTTCAGAGCACGACTGACTACAAGTACATTCTCTTACCTTAGCTGAAAAAAGTTGAATGTGGTTTCGGCGTTACTTTCGCCATATATTTCGTTCCAGTTAGTCTTTCGAATGGTGTCTACAAAGGTTTTTGAATCAAAAGTAGTGCGCACGTTATTTTTACTACGGCGAATCTCTTTAAAACCAAAACACAAAAATATCGGATAATGATCCGCGATAGCAAAATCAAATACACCTGCTCTAATGTCATCGGTAGACAGACTGACCAAAATGTGATCTATCAGTGTATTGGAATCGTACCTAGTTGGAGTAGGTATTACTGACAAAAATCCGCAACCAAGAAAGCAACATATGTATTCAGAAACGGATTGGCTCTGTTGACTAGCGATATTAATGTTTATGTCACCACATAGAACTATGTTCTTGTTCACTTCCATTAGTTTGTTTAACAATAGCTCAAGTTCTGCGCGAAACTCTGCATATGATGAAGAAGGAGATTGGTAAAGTGATATATTGATGGTGTTACGGTTGGTCATCGACAAATAATGACTGTCAATTTCAATTCAAACAAATTCGCAAAGTGATGTGCTTAAGGACAAAGCAAGTCGTCGCTGGTAAGGCACAGAAGATTCAACCACAATAGCTGAACCGCCTCCACGACTACCCTTACAATGACAATATTATGATGTGTAGTCAGGGATTCCATACAGTGCACCGTCGTGTGAAGTCAACCAAGTTTCTGATAAGCATATGAGTGAAAACGTATGATGGACAACTGAAAAGAAAGCGCTAAGGTCATCGTAGTGTTTACGAAGGCTCTTGATGTTAAAATGAATCAGGGACAGTGCAGACGTATTGTCCTTGAGAAGTGCTTTGGTGCGTTCGAAGGAAAATATGGTGGCGTCCATTTTCCTTATCAGAGTGGGCATGGGAGCAGCGTCTTCGGAGTGGCTCCTAATCGACATTTTTTCATCATGCAGATCCTGCCTGCTATGCTCGTTTCGTGGCTGTCGGCTGTGTCCAGCGCATTTCCTGGCATCAGTTGCACGCGGCCGATAGCGACCCCTTCGAAAGACAAGCTGGATGCTGCGTCAACAGCGCGGACCTGTTGCGTGATCGTCCATGAATGACACGCACCAACCGAACTCGCCTTCCTCCGGGCCGGCCAATGAACGACTGCATCATCATCTCATGAGGATTTAAGCAGCTGGCACGCCAACACACTCTTCAGTAGGCATGGGAGCAGCACCTTCGTAGCGGCTCCTAATCGGCAACTTTTCATTATCTTTTCTCGCATACAGCGAAAAGTGTGTAACCACTTTTCGCTGTATGCGAGAAAAACCGATGACCGTTGTACCCTGCTGTTCCCGTGCCCACTGGTGTTGCGTAAAACTTTGTCGGAGTGTTTTTGTGTGGCATTATTATTACTGTGTTGTGGTGCCGTTGAATCAAACCCCGGGCCCACTACTCGCTCAGAAGCACTTCTTGACATTGAAAGCCTGCCTGACAACCCTACCAAACAGATGGGCGTTCTCTTCCGGTTACAGGGAGATGTTCGTGCCCGCTCACTCTAAAGTTCTAAATTTCAGGCTGAGGTTGTGGCAGATATCAAAAGTATTAAAACCGGACAAAAGACTATTGAAATGAATGTCTCGAACATTCCACAAAGACTGAACGCCCTGGAGGAAACATGTCGTGCTGTGTATGACCTTGGTGCGCAAATTTCAGAATCACAGTCCACTGCAGGTTCTTTAGCCACACAAAATGCTCTTTTGCAGTCACGTATCGATGAACTTGAAGACCGTTCACGCCGTGACAACTTGCTGTTTTATGGGTTGCCTGACTCAAAGGAAACCTGGCAACAAACTGAAAGAATATTTACTACAATTCTAAACGAAGTGATACCCTCACTTCCCTCTGGTTGAATCAAACAGGCGCATCGTATACGCAGCCTTTTTCTAAACAAATGTCATCCAGTTATCGCGAAGTTTCTGAACTTTAAAGTGAAAGAACAAATACTTTCGGTATTTAAGCATTTCAAACGGAAAAATATTGTACTATACGAAGATTTTTGTCCAGCCACCCACATTGCCTGGAAAAAGCTTACTGAACTTGCTAAAAATCAACCCGGTTCCCCTCCCTTTTTGCTGAGTCACAAAAAGCTCACCATAAACAAAAACTTACAAAGCAAACACTGACCGTATTGAAGATTTTCAGAGCAATAAACACCTTGTTTTACGACAAACCGTCACTACGTCTACGCCTGTTCTTGATACCGTGACATAGGGAAGCGATATGGGTTGTGGACGAACATTATCAAATATCTCTGTATTATTCAGCAATGCGCGTAGTGTCGTTAACAAAAAGATTTACTGTCATCTGCATTAGAATCTTGCTCTGCGGCTGTTGCCGCAATCACTGAAACTTGGCTCTGTAATCATATTCAAAACTCCGAAATTTTCCAAGACGCCTCCAGATTCAACACCTACCGATGCGACCACAACGAGTCTCGAGGCGGTGGCGTACTTCTGGCCAATTCGAACGAATTTCTTTCAGCAAGCATTTCTATAGGCAGCAATCTTGAAACAATCAGGGCCTCGGTAACCATTGACCATCGGAAGTTCATCCTAGGTGTTTGCTTCAGACCCCCCACTTCGTTGCCTTGTTTTACAAATGAACTACATGACGTCCTCAATATTATCTGCACACAGTTTCCTTCTTCCTCCGTCATCCTTCTAGGAGATTTTCACTTCCCTAATATAACATGGTGTACCACCCCTCGCACTGTAACCCCATATTAAACTGAAGCACAGGAATTCTTGGATTTGTGTTCTGTCTTTTCCCTCACTCAACTTGTTACCGAACCCACTAGGCTGTCCTCGACCCCATCTAATACACTTCACCTAATTCTAACTAATACACCTGATCTTATCTCTGCTGTAACTTGCTGTCCTGGAATTAGTCATCACTTGCTGCTCAATTTTCACATTAAAACTACTGATTAAGCGCGCTCTAAAAATGTAAAACCATTCTTGACTACAACAGAGCCAACTTCGATGCACTCAATAACGAACTTCACGAGTTTAAAGATGTATTCTGGAGTACATTTGCCCCGCCACGGTGGTCTAGTGGCTAAGGTACTCGGCTGCTGACCCGCAGGTCGCGGGATCAAATCCCGGCTGTGGCGGCTGCATTTCCAATGGAGGCGGAAATGTTGTAGGCCCGTGTACTCAGATTTGGGTGCACGTTGAAGAACCCCAGGTGGTCAAAATTTCCGGAGCCCTCCACTACGGCGTCTCTCATAATCAAATAGTGGTTTTGGGACGTTAAATCCCACAAATCAACCAATCTTGAGTGCATTTGTCAAATCTCTAGAAGGTAACTGGAACAGGTTTGAAGCTAAAGCTCACGAACTCATTGATAAATACATACCAAAGCGAGTCATCACCACGCCTGCTCAAGCACCATGGTACAACGTCCATATGAAGCGTCTGTCGAATAAGAAAAAAACTTTTGTGTCGCATCGCCAGACGCTCACCTTCTAACTCGCGTTGGGATGCGTACAAGATTGCTTCCAATGATTATATTTGGGCAACAAAAAGTGCTAAACAGAATTTTGTATCTAATGTGCTTCCGTCTATGCTTTCTTCAGACTTAAAAAAATTTTGGCGTACCATAAATCCTCCTTCCGATGACACCATCACCTTAAACGACACATCTGGTGAACCAGTTCCCAGCAATATTTGCACTAGGCTTCTCAATGATACATTCGTAAAAAGCTTTTCCGCGGCGTCTACCGTTGCGAAGCCTTCAACTCAAGCACTTTATTGCGCAGCTATGCTTTCAGTACAAATCGATCTTTCCGGTATCTTTAAACTTATCACTCACCTAAATAATTCTTCATCTCCTGGCTTTGATGACCTAAGCACAAAATTTTTGAAAAACACTGGTGTTTATTGTTCTATCATATTAACAAAAATATTTCAGCAATCAGTGGCCACGGGTACGCGTCCTAAGAAATGGAAAATAGGAAAGGTCATTCCTGTTCATAAGTCCAGCAATAAAAATATTCCAAGCAATTATCGCCCCATTTCGCTAACCAGTAACTGCTGCAAAATACTAGAACATGTCGTCTCCAATACTTTTGTTAACTATCTAGAACCCAACTCGTTTTTCGCAGCAGCCCAACATGATTTTCGCAAGTCGTACTCCTGTGAAACCCAACTAATTTACTTTACACAAAAATTACATCAAATTTACATAGGTATTCGCATGCTGACTGCATATTTTTAGATTTTTTAAAGGCATTCGATAAGGTTTCACACGGGCTACTACTTTACAAACTAAATCAATTAAACATTCACAGAAGTTTGTTAACTTGGATTGAACATTTTTTTGACTGACCGTTCGCAGTTTGTGGTCGCTAATCAATGTCGCTCTCCATTTAGCCCTGTTTATTCAGGTGTGCCGCAAGGATCCGTCCTGGGGCCCCTCTTGTTTCTTATTTTTATTAATGACTTGCCTTCTTTGTTGAAATCTGATGTTCTTTTGTTTTCTGATGACTGGGTTATTTTCCGTGAAGTAACCTCTGATAATGACGCTACCATTTTGCAGTCTGATTTGAACTCTGTGGTTAATTGGTTGAAAACTTGGCTAATTGAACTCAACACTAACAAATGCGTGTTTCTCTTACTAAAACCAACCCATCACAATATTTCTTAACAATATCCAATTCGAATCAGTTGCTTCCTACAAATACCTTGGCATTCACAATACCACGAACTTAATCTGGAACTTTCATATTGAGCACATTATTAACCAAGCTAACCGCATGTTGGGTTATCTGCACCACAATTTTTTACAGCTCCCTCATCACTGAAATTATTACTCTACAAAACATTAGTTCGTTTCAAACTGGAATATGTATGCTGAGTATGGAACCCATGTCACGGAAAACTTATAACTGTACTACAACTTGCTCAAAATAATTCTGTTAGATTTGTGCTAGGCAATTACCATCGAACCACGAGCATTACTAGAATGAAATCTGATTTAGCCCTCCCATCTGTCTTCACTAGCGTCAAATTTTGATCTATTTTTTATACGCTGTATCACCACTCCGTGCTGCGTGGCGAGCTTATACCTAAGCCACACTATCAATTAAGTCATGTTGACCATGCGCGCAAAGTTGGAATTGATATGTGCAAAACATAGCATTGCTTTCATTCCTTCTTGCCCTGGCCAAGTCGCGACTGGAATCGCCTTCCTTTTGACACTGCACCCATTAATGACGTTCAACAGTTTCTAAATGTTCTAGCTAACATTATATAATCAGGAGGTCTTCTAATGTTTTTCAAAACATTGTGTTAATGATGTTATTGTATGTTGTATCTTATTGTCTTTGTGCTTTTTTCAGTTTCTTGCTGTCCCACCACTCCCCTCTGTAATGCATTTGGCCCTAAGGGTATGATAAATAAATAACAAAAATAAAAATAAAGGTTTGAACGGTGACTATAGTATAGTAAAATGGGGCTTACAATCACAAGTTATTTAAATACGGCAAGATTTCCCATGCCAGAGATGCGGTGTACTCGACTAGCTTCTGATTTTCTGGCCTCGATAATACAGTTATCTGTCCAGGAAAATTTCCAACCCTTGGCTCTCTTCAGCTTGCGCAAAAATTCGCTTATTCTCTGGTGTCAGGTGGTTATTGACGTAGATAGGGGCAACTGAATTTTCTGAAAGCCCAATAGCTGTTGTATTAAGTATTGCCTTTCTTGCTTTAGCAGCAAAGTCTGTTTTTTTTTCGACAATAAACAGAACATTGCAATAATATGCGTGCCCTGCCTTCCCGGTACACGGTGCGCTATATCTACATCACTCGGGGCAATCACACAGCCAACTTTTTCGCCAATGGCCTGCACAACAGCGAGGCAGCTCTCGCCATTTGTCTTTGGAATACCTTTTATTTCGACATTGTTCGTCCGTGAATACTGCTCAACGTCAGAAAGTCGCTGCGAGAACAGCCTGCAGGCATCTTTGAGCGATTTATTTTCATCCCTCAACTCCTTTTCTTTCGTGAGAGCTTTATTTTTTGCCTTGACTGATTCATAAAGTTCAATGAATGCTTCAAGGCTGTTTCGCATGTCTGAAACCTCAGAACAGAGACCTTCGATTTCCCTTGCTAATTCAGCATTTGTAGGCATAGTGACACGATGCAATGACAACACAAAATGGCAGCAGCGGCAGTGGCTGTGACAGAGCACAAAAAAAGAGAAAGAACTGGCAAAGCACCAACCTGTACAGAATTCAAGTCGATAGTTAGAAGCCGTCACGCTGCCACAACCACTGCTGCCAAATGATCGCCGTCGTCCAGGAGCACGTCCTTCTGTAGGATCTTGTCCCCGCTAGGCGTCCGAAGTGCAGACTACGCAGGCGCAGAAGTGCAGTCCAAGCCAGCCCAGCAAGTCAGCCACGACAGCGAAGCAGCAAAACGTGACACGTGTATTCCTTGAATACACGCTAACAGCATAAAATGATCAGCCGGAGGCAACAGGTTCAGTATATCTGTACAGAATTCATGGCGGTAGTTAGAAGCAGTCACGCTGCCGCAATCAATGCTGCCAATGCCAAAAAATGAAGGCCGGTCCCCGGCTGAAACGTAGGAAAAATAAAAAGTTTTCGGCTTGCCCATCCTTTACTTGTTGGTATATATATATATATATATATATATATATATATATATATATATATATATATATATATATATATATATATTGTGCGATGAAATTGCATTGATGCAGCAATCTGTCACAATGGTGGCACAAGCGCACAGGCCGTTCTTTATAGAAGAGCAGGCCATGCTTCACTCTGGTGCAAGAACATACAATTATAGAAAACCGCACGGGTGCTGTTTCGTGGCCCTTTCATAATTAGCATCATGCCTCAACTAGCTCAAGCCAAAGTTTGCCGCTTTTTCTTTTTTGCGCATGTATCTGAAAGGCACAATACTCAGCCAATTTATCAAGTCACGGAAAGTGCGTTTTTCACGTGCAATATTTATTCTCAGACTGCCGACGCACAAATATATAACAACTTTGTGAAAAGGGGAAAACTTGTATCGGTTTCTTTGGTGTTTTGCAGCATAAAAATTTTTGCTTTGATATGTGGAGTCTGACATCCCAAAACTGCTAATACAATTCTTCTCTGTTACACACGAAAGTGAGGTTATGAGGAAAGAGGAGATAAACTTTATACAGCTCTGAGCAGACAAGTCAAATATCAATGTGCAAAGTGGTGATATACGAGTCCACTTATTCTTGTGGAAGTATAACCCCGAATGCTTTAAGTGTCAGCAACAATACTGTGCGGTAGAAGTGATTCTCCGAAATGTCTCCAAAACAGGGCCGGACCGAACAAACCCGGATGGAGCGCCACACTTTTTTACCGTGAACAGATACGCACGAGGTGGTTGATTATGTCTTTACGTGCTCGGCAGTTGCCGAATACACAGGGCGTTGACGGCACTTGTAACGAGCAGTGCGCAAGAATTCACAAAACCCTACTTGAAATGGCGTAGCAATGCTGCCTCGCAGCAGGAGGTGTGGTGCGGACGCCGTATATTTAACGAGGTACAGTCACTGCCATGTTTATTTACTCGCTTCTTCATTTAGCCTAACATAATAGATGCCTGACGAGTGGTCCTGAGAGACCACATTGGTTTTAGCTTTAAGATGTTTAATATTTTGTTCCTCAGTCGTTAAGGCTAATATTGAAAACTGAATGAACGACAGGAAAATAGAGAAAAAAGAAAAAGATCACTCTGGAAAGAGTCAGCGCTGCGTTATGCTTACCGTGATGGTGTTCAGCCTCAATATAAGCCAGTAAATGCACCATCGAGAATGTGACGTGATTGCCTCAGCCTATTTGTAGCCCATTACTCACGACCCCTATAAGGTAACGAAGATGCAGCGTGAAAAGCCGACACGCCTCTTCGTTACCGCCAAATGAACACAATCAGCAAAGCAGCTCGTGCTCGTAAATGGCTTCGTCATAGCTCTGAAGAAACGCTGGCGTTCCTACAACTTTTTCGACCACCTTGCTTACCTCACACAGGTGCAACATCCGCAGTGAAAACCATTCACGCGCGGCTCAACATATATAACCGCAGCGGCAACAATCCTGTTTAACTTGTGGCGGCATCAATCACTGCTGTCAGTTTGGTGACAAAGACGCCGTAGGCATTTTTCATAGCCAATTCGTTTAGTGTTTGTACGCAAAACTTGTGTCAGGGACACGACGACTGTTGCCGCGATCGTGAAAGATGCAGCATCTGCCGTGAAAAATGACGCCACAAAACGTAGGCGATGTTCTTGCCTCTGGTCGATCCTGACGAGGCATACACGACCAAGAAAGGCGCTGTAATCTTATGACCTCGTGCATTGTCATGCATTGAAAAATGATGAAAAGATTGATGCGCCGTGCGGCGGCTGCGTTTCCGATGGAGGCGGAAATGTTGTAGGCCCGTGTACTCAGATTTGGGTGCACGTTAAAGAACCCCAGGTGGTCTAAATTTCCGGAGCCCTCCACTACGGCGTCTCTCATAATCATATGGTGGTTTTGGGACGTTAAACCCCACAAATCAATCAATCATTGATGCGTCGTGCGCTCCATCGATGGGTCGAGGCTTCACAACGCTGTTTGCTCCTCGCTCAGCCACATCCGAATCGGCCGCCAAGGATGGGCCAGCCGTGAAACACACCCGTTTTCTGTAGGTGAACACAGACTAGTGAAGCTTGATGCCACTCAAAGCGGGTTCATTTGGGAAAAGTGGTTGGGCTCGCATGTTTTATTAGAAACGTTCATGTGTGCCTTAACTTACTACATCTGTTAAATGCGAAGCATTTCTTAGTGAACTTCGGCAACTTTGATCTATCTATCTATCTATCTATCTATCTATCTATCTATCTATCTATCTATCTATCTATCTATCTATCTATCTATCTATCTATCTTTCTATCTATCTTTCTATCTATCTATCTATCTATCTATCTATGTATCTATCTATCTATCTATTTATCTATCTAACTAACCACCAACTACTTTCGCACCACATTGGTCATTTTAATATTGGTATCTATAGCAAAATACTATATTGAAGGGTTCATTGCTCAGCTACATTCTGGTTTCATGTACTATGCTACAACATCTCGCATAAATATTGCTCCACATATGCAACCACTGTTCATGAGTGCCACTAGCTAACACTCCCGTGGTTACATACGCAGAAACACCCAAGAAAGCCGACGTTATTGTCCATGCACGTGTAAATTAATTTGTCCAGTTTTATTATGGTTGATAATTTTATGACGACGCCTCTCATGTTAGATAACAAGAGGAACCTGTGCCATGTGTCGGCACGAAGTTTGCTTTGAAACATTTCTTTAAAAACAAATGAAGAAAAAAAAACGACGATGAAACGAGTGCTGTCGCAATGCCTCACGAATAATGTAAAGATTGTTTATATGCTCGCTCCTCCCTGGCCATAAGCTATTTTCCTATCCACGTTCATTTACCTTAATTTCATAATTGCTAAGCTATCCAGTAAAAGTAAAAAAAAAAACAAAGATCCCACATACCATGGAAATCGATGTATGCGATGCATGCAGAGACAAGGTGACTGCGTTGTAAATTTCTATTGAGGAAAACATTACTAAAGGACGATGAAGACATGATAAGACATTGACAGTTGCATACGTTTTATACAAGCGGAAGTTTACACTCACGTAACGATGTTAACAGCGACATGGATATCACCAACACCAGAACCAGTACACTGAATTGTAGTGCTTGTGCTTGTCATGATGCTAGTCCTGGATACGTACACCAAATTCAGTGCGTCGCGTTTAACTATATGATTCACGTTAACCCGACAAGACGCCTGTATCATAAGAGTACATATGCAATGTTTATAAAATAAATAGTCAGGATTGCCACCACAATTGACGTTTCACCAACATTACGCCTGCATGCAATCTTTTACAAAAGCCGTTTTGACACCTCCTTTGGCTCTGCGGTAGACTCGATAGCCACGCAGAATGCTTTGGTTCGATTCCTGCTGAGAGGCTCGCATCCATTCTTTGCATTCATTGAGTCAGCGCTGCTGATGTCAATTTTTTCTTTAAACATTCACATGTAAATTAGGAATATCTGTTGTAAATATAAACTGTCACTAACCAGTGGCGGACAACCGAATGCTATAGTCACGGTATAATGGTATGTGCCCCACGTGTCGGTAGAAAAGGGTGTGATGACGTATGCGACTGGATTTTCATGTTATTCACGTCATGGTGAGCCCGACATATTCAGCTAATCCTATTATTTCCATGCTAATTTGGGTGGGCTCTAGCTCAATTTAGGGAGGTGGTCACGAGAGCACCCAGACGTAGGCAGCTGGATCGAGCAATATTTATCGATACGTAGATAGAAACTCTCAAAGTACCTGCATAATATAGTAATAGGTGGAATCTTAGTATAAAAACTAAGATATGATTACGAGAGATGCCATAGTGTAGTGCGCCGGACATTTCAATCGCCCGGTGTTCTTTAAAGGGCCACTCAACAGGCCCTATACCAAATTTTAGTTAGACAGTGGAAGTTTTACGGTGTCTTATCAGGAACATTTTGCCGCAAAAATGCTTTGATTCGGTTCATCACTAGCGGTGAAAACAGGTTTTTTGAAGCGGCGCGAAAGGAGGGTGAGAGGAGACGAGCTCGAAACCATTGCCGCTCCCCCGCGTAGCCTTCGCAAGCCAAATCTCTTCCCTGCCCTCTAGGGCATCCGACCAAGAGGTCACGTGCGCATGATGTGCACAAACAAGTCCAACCCACGAGCACGTGAGCGGCGTTGCTTTGTTGACCAGCGTTATTTTGTGGTCTTCTGCCTGTTTCTGCTGGATGGTTTGGAAACGCAGTAGAATAGATGAGCCCAATGAGTGCGCGAACGCGTAGGAGCGTTTCACGGCGGTTGTCTGCTCGATGCGCTGACCGCGGGTACACGAATGCATGCAAAACGCCGATACATTAGCCCCGCATCTCGTTGCAATTCACAAGAGCAAAATTGGGAAAAAAAGACGCTCGTATTCTCTTCTTGCGTCTCATTATTTATCTTGAGCTTCATTATTCTCTTCAAGCAACAAATTACATAAACTAGGCATTCCATGGTAACTAATTTTCGCCATGTCACGTGCCACTGTTTGCAACGTTAGAGCACACTCGTACACGTAGAGGACCAACGTCACTGCATTGCCGTGTACGTAGGGTCATTCTTACGCGCACGTCATGCCCTCATTCTCTGCGCGCGCACAGGCAGAAGGGAGGGAAAGAAGCGTTCATCTTGAAATTTGACCCATTTGCGTGGCGCGTCGCGTTGCAAATTTTTGCACACGTCACCATGAACGCCTCGTCTACGCATTGCGCTTGTCAGCTCAAAATTGTCGAACCTAGTGAGTGGCGCTTTAAAGTGAAGTGACATCGCACAGTACACGGGCCTCTACCATTTCGCCTAACGTCGAAATGCGACCGCCACGATGAGAATTGCACCCGCGAGCTTCGAGACAGCAGCCGAGCACTATGAACCACTGTTTCATTTAGTCAGACCAAATTGGATGTTCGCTAATAAATGCTCTGCATTTAACAACACCCTGTGTGCTTCCACGAGTTATATTTCGCACTGCCTGAATGAATATACCTGCAACTAACGGGCCCTTTGATCGATTCTTTTACAGCAAAAGCTGTTTTGAGATCACAACTCAGGTCACGCGCAGTTACATGTGGTCCGTCGCCGCCACTGGTGTCCGTAATCACATCACGCGAAATTAGAAAAAAAAACCTTGCACCAATAATACAGTGGGGCTTGAACCCGGTCAGCTGGGTGCCAGCCTAATATTCTACCACTGAGTTACACCGGTGCTTCTAACTTGTTGTCAAACTCGCCTTCGACAGACATGACCTAAAAGCAAAGACAAAGTGGACCTCGAACACGGGTTCACTGGGTGCCAGCCCAGTGTTCTACCACTGAGCTACTCCGGTGCTTGTGTTTTGTTGTCAAACTTGCGTTAAGCAGGCTTGATATCGGGAAATCATTCGCGTTATTACGACTTATAAAGCATTTTACAACAGCGAAAGAACAACCAGTCGTCGCACAATGCGATTAGCGTAACGAGTGGGCCATACAATGCTCACACCCATTACAAAAGCTTGTTCTTGTTTCCCTAATAACTGTGGCGCACACCCGCTTCAGCCAGCCGTGCCCTGTTGGTGTAGTGGCTAAGGTACTCGGCTGCTGACCCGCAGTGCGCGGGATTGATTTCCGGCTGCGGCGGCTTCATTCCGATGGAGACAGAAAGGTTTTGGCCCGTGTGCTCAGATTTGGGTGCACGTTAAACAACCCCAGGTGGTCGAAATTTTTGGAGCCCCCCACTACGGTGTCTCTCATAATCATATGGTGGTTTTTGGTCGTTGAACCGCACATATTCATCAATCAATTCATCAATCATTCAATCATCAATAACCACTTCAGCCATAATTCCTCATCGTCGTGAGCCACTGCAAAGACAATGGGCAAAATATTTCTAGGAAAGCGGATAACGCGCTTTTAAGAAGAATGACGAAAAAAGCATAGTTAATGATGGCCTACTTCCCAGAAGTTTATTATCAATGACCTAGTGGGTACCAAGCAAGTGTGCTTGCAGTAGTTACTCGATGAGTGTTTCGAAAAAGCTCTGAAAGGCCGCTCTTCTAGCTTTCGCTGTGACTTTGCTGCGCCTACCCAGCAGGCCTGCGTGGTAGGCGGCTACCTGCTACCAGTGTCGACCGGTATCTGTCCCTCGTCACCGGATTCATCACTTGTAGTGAGAAAATGTACTCTTGCAGCTGGCGGAACAGACAGAGGTTTATTTACATCTCGTGAGGAGAAGAAGAAGACGAAAGTAATTCACAAACGTCTTCGGCTTATATAGCCAAGACGATGAAGCCACGTCCCGTTGCTCAGCGAGTGTTCTTGCTAGTTAGATTGGCTAAGTACCGGGTCATCTTCTTGTCTTATAGGATCTTTAGTGCCTTATCTGTCATTTGAATCTGTATCAGCTTTTTCTTGTTTGGCTTATTGGAAGGCGTACTGATGTCCAGGAATTCTCCCGGCCAAGACCTTTCTCCATGGACGGCCTTTCTGCGGCATGATCACCTTCCTCTTCACATATTTCTCCCAAGTGGTGTGAGCAGCACTCCCGTTGAGCTGGTACCTTTGGGAGGTCACTTCATTAAGTTGAATAACTCCAAGGCCATGCGCGAACAACTTCACACAGTGTCCCTTAACTACCACACAATAACTGACGTGCGGCAGTTTGGTCGCGGTGGGATAGTATGCAGATCGCCAGACCAGGAATGTGTATGAGACCTTCTCAAATGTTCGTCCTTCGCATCAATTCCGGTTAGTGCGTTTGTTCCACCTGATCTGGCTTGCACAGAAGGAATCGTACGAAGTAGAGAGGTGCAGTTGAGCCCTTGTGAAACTCTAGAAAAGCTCTATGTGGCAGCTGTGGTGGCAGTTTATCGATACACTCAAATTACAGACAACAATTGTGTCGCAACAGAGTCCGTGATTGCGACTATTGCTGGCACCTCATGTCCTTCTGAGCTTAAAGTGTGGCCCCCGGTGTTCCGAGTAGATCAACTGGCATCTCGTCTGTTACAATGCCGGAACTGCCGCAGTCTCGCTCATAATGCCGGTTGTTGTAAATCAGAGGGGTGACGCAGCAAGTGAAGAGTAGTCCACAAACATGGAGAATGTACGGCACACGAGGAAATGCGTTGCTTGTGTGGTGGAAAACATGCTGCTGACTACACAGATTGTTCATTTAGAGAACAAGAAATGCAAGTTCTTGAAGTCATTATTATAAGGAGATGCTCAAGAAGGGAGGCAATGGCCATTATTAAGGAAAGAGAGTATGGGTATATTGGCGTTACTGCACGTCAAACGTTCAATGCACAAGTAGTCCAGGTGGCTATTGAAAAAGCTATGGCTAGGGTGATGAAACTACTAATCGTCAGCATCTCCGAATGTATTGCTCAAATTGTAAGCAATCAAATGGCTAAGACTATAACCGCACGACCAAGCGCTCCTCTCGAGTCATATATATACCCTACCGCTATTGAGGTAAATCTGACAAGTGCTAATGTGGATGCCTGTGATAGCTGCAATGACTCCGATGCATGCTCATCGGCTAATGAACAGGAAGCCGTACTGGACTTGAACGTATCTACTTATGTAGAAATTGATGCGCGTGCTCAGAAACGTTGCCCATTCCCGCTGAACCGTAAAAACCCTACGTCCCCACAGGGAAATAAAAAAGAATCCCGCCGGTAAATTTTTGAAGGAGAGTATTTTGGAAAAAGTTGTCTCCGCAACAAATATTTCAACAAAATAGCGTCTTTAAAAGTTTCACAGTAGAATTGTCGTTCGATATTTGCTGCAATTATACCGATTCACACTGTCTCAGTTTTCTGCTAAATCCTGATTATTTTGTTTCAAGAAACTTGGCTTACTCAAGACAACAGCTTTTATGTCAATAATTGCGGTTTGTTCAGGCTAGACAGCCCATCGAGAGGTGGTGGAATAATGACATTTTTAACAAACAGCCATAAAGCTAACGTAACGTTAAAGCTGCTGCTGCCGGAATTGGAAATTTTACCTAAAAAGATAACTCTGTCTTCTCGTCAGACATTTACAATAGCCAATGTTTATTTACCGTAAAGCGTACATAATACCAGACCATTGGACGCCCTAATTAGTACGAGTAGAAGAAATTTTCTATGGGCCGGAGATTTTAACGGCCATCATGTGACATGGGGCGTAAAAACTGATGCGTGCGGTAACCGTTTGTGCGACTGGTCCCAAGATAACAACCTCACCTGTTTAAATTGAGGAAGCCCAACGTACTTGAGAGGTAACACATCACGTTCATTGGATCTTACTTTTGCAAGCGTCTGCCTCATTGTTTCGGGTTGGTTCATAGTTAATTGCGCATCAAGCAGCGATAATACTCGATTACTTATGAAATAAGAAGTCCGGTAGTATCCGTAGCTTCCAATGTAAGTACGTTTTTAAATTATACTAAATTTAAAAAGTGTTTGCTTTTTTCACTAACTTCTGCATCACATATGTGCATCAAGTCAAAAGTTATAAACATTTGTACAGTTCTACAGGATTCCCTCGAAAAATCTGAGTTTATGCTTACATCTGTTAAGTAGCACGGTAATTCACCGTGGTGAAATGATGATTGTTCCAGGGACTGCAAGCGTAGAAAGGCAGCCTGTAAAAAACTTTTATTCAATCAATGCCCTCAAAACTGCAAGGATTATCAATTTTATGCTGGATCTTTTAAATGAACAGTTTCGCAAGCAAAAGAAAGTGACGACATTTGGACATTTGAATACCTATCTAAATCAAACAAGAAGCGCCCACTCTATAGATTTATCTGTAAAGAGAAAATGATAGTGCGAGCTATGAACACACAATCTAATATTTTGTCTCCCGAGGAAACCAAAGATTCGTTAGATATCGCTGGTAGGGGGTTCGAGCAACGCTTCTCTTCCTAACCGACAAAGTTATTCTAACCGACAAAGCATGCACCAAGTGATGACGTCTTCATTGAAATTTTCAGTTCCCAATTAACAAAGGTAGCAGATAGCATTCCCTCAGCGGCTCCAGGCCCTGAAAGAGTCACGTTGGCCATGCCATAATTGCTAAATAAAGAATCTCGAGTGATTTTATTGGAGGTTATCAACTACTGAATAAAAAACTGATGGCTACATCCGGCTTGGAAAAAAGCTAAAGTGATACCACTGCTTGAAAATCCAGATAAAGGGTATATTTTTGACAACATTAGGCCTGTTGGCAAACCTCTAATTTGGTGAAATTGATTGCACGAGTGTTAAACGTCTGTATAATAAAGTGCATTAAAGAGAAAAATATTCTAAATCCGTCTGAAATCAGCTTCAGATCAGAGTGCTCGATATGACATGCACATATAGATATTGAGAGTCGGATTCGGTTAGCTCGGCATGAAAGAAAGTATGCCGCATTAGTAACGTTGCACATCGCGAAAGCGTATGACAGCGTTAAGCATGCAGTTTTAGTGAAGCAGTTGGACAAAATAAAGCTCCTAAATTACAATACGGCATGGATTAGGAATTTTTGGGTAATCAGACATTCTTTTGTTGCCAAAGCGGCATTTTTTCGTCTACGTACGCGCAAATACGAGGCGTTCCGCAAGGGGCAGTCCTTTACCCTGTTTTAATTATTATACTAAAGAGTTTTATACCATGACAGCAGAACGTATACACATATGCTTATGTGGATGACATCGCATGTTTTGCTGCGGCCTACAATATTCAAAATATATATCAGGTGCCACAGTCATACTCATCAGCTCTACAAGGAAGGCTTGATGAAATGCACCTGCATCTGAATGTGCGAAAACACTCCGTACTGCCATTTCTTTTGAAAGACCCAATTCATAATTCTCTTTATTATCAACTATAGTGTATTGCGCAAGATGAGCAAATGATATACTTTGGCGTGCTATACGATCGCTCCATGTCTTGGAAGGAACACATCGAATACATGTCAGTAAAGGGTGTTCGGTCAGTCGGTTTGTTACGCAGTGTTAGTCGTAGTCGATTTGGCATCCGAAGGCAAACGCGTTTATCAATATACTACATGTACGTTCGGCCGGTGGTGGAATTGGAATGCATATTCATTCTGGTGCTCCCGCCTGGTGTGGGCCTTGCAGCAGCAGCGGCAACAACATGCTCAGAAACCCGTTCCACTTTATACTTCAGGTGGCAACCATCCTACTGGGCTGCATCGATACCAGCTGGTGCTGCGTTGGAGGGGGATCGTCTAGCGTGATGGTGCTGCGCAGTCTTCAGCCGTACATCGTCGCACGTGGAATGTTCCCTCGCGTCGACGCTTATGCTGATCCCTTCGTCACTGCACTGACGTATCGGCCGACGTCGGTGACATCATTCCACGTGACTGAGAGCGTCCCTACAAAAGCAGCGCCTGGACTATGCTTCGACAGTGGGCCTTGCAGCAGCAGCGGCAACAACATGCTCAGAAACCCGTTCCACTTTATACTTCAGGTGGCAACCATCCTACTGGGCTGCATCGATACCAGCTGGTGCTGCGTTGGAGGGGGATCGTCTAGCGTGATGGTGCTGCGCAGTCTTCAGCCGTACATCGCCGCACGTGGAATGTTCCCTCGCGTCGACGCTTATGCTGATCCCTTCGTCACTGCACTGACATATCGGCCGACGTCGGTGACATCATTCCACGTGACTGAGAGCGTCCCTATAAAAGCAGCGCCTGGACTATGCTTCGACAGTGGGCCTTGCAGCAGCAGCGGCAACAACATGCTCAGAAACCCGTTCCACTTTATACTTCAGGTGGCAACCATCCTACTGGGCTGCATCGATACCAGCTGGTGCTGCGTTGGAGGGGGATCGTCTAGCGTGATGGTGCTGCGCAGTCTTCAGCCGTACATCGCCGCACGTGGAATGTTCCCTCGCGTCGACGCTTATGCTGATCCCTTCGACACTGCACTGACGTATCGGCCGACGTCGGTGACATCATTCCACGTGACTGAGAGCGTCCCTACAAAAGCAGCGCCTGGACTATGCTTCGACAGTGGGCCTTGCAGCAGCAGCGGCAACAACATGCTCAGAAACCCGTTCCACTTTATACTTCAGGTTGGTGTTTATCTCCCTGACGGGTGTTATCGTAGCGATGACCGCTTTTTGCTGTTGCTGCCTTACCCACTGTGCCTGAAATGTTTTTTTGGTTGCGTGAGAGTTTTAACGAAAGATCTACTAGATTGCGGCGACATAGAATCAAATCCTGGCCCTACAGAAAAAGAAATGCTGCGTGATTTGTTAGCCGGCCAGGGTAAAATGCAGTCTTCGATTGATGCCATCAAGGTATCCCAGGCAGACATTGAGCGAAAAATGTCTGCTTTGGCAGACCGAGTTGATGGCATAGAAAAACAGCTGTCGACAATGAACGCATTGTCAGGAACAGTAAAAGAACTTGAGGCAAATAATGTGAAATTGTCAAAGCAGCTTACAACACTTGAAGCAAAAATAGATGAGCTTGAAAACAGAGGACGCAGGAATAACCTGATAATATACGGTATAACTGAGATACGCACCGAGACTACGGAAACACTCACAAAGGCCGTAATTGACGAAGTTTTCCAACTCAAACTTGGCGTATCAGTCAATGGTATTGAGAGAATCCTCAGACTAGGTCAAAAGGCTGAGAACAAAGTACGACCGGTTATAATAAATTTCCTGGATCATCGCGAAAAGGTGTCTATCCTGAAGGCAGCCTATAAATTAAAGAACAGTGATCTATCCATATCTGAAGACTTTTCTAGGCGAGGTAGAGATATCAGGAGGCAATTATGGCAAACATCAACTACCGAAAGGGCCAAAGGCGCGAAAGTCAAGCTCTCGTACGACAAACTAATTCTTGATGGGGTAACGTATGGGTGGGACGACATTAAAAATCCCGTTACCGCATTAAGAACAAAATTAGAAACTGACAAAGCATCCCACATGACACCTCGCTTAAAATTCTGAATATTAATTGCCGAAGTGTTGTAAACAAGGCTGTTGAGTTAGATGGGGTTCTGCTCTCACAAATTTCTGACATAGCTTTCCTAACTGAAACATGGTTAACAGATTCGATCTATGACAGCGAAGTGTTTCCACCGGGTTTCAGTGCATACAGAAAGGATCGCAGCTCGAAAGGAGGAGGTGTATGTATTCTGTTTAAAAAGGGGTTAAAATTAATTAAAATGCCAGATGTGCCTAATGCCGAATGTATCTTTTGTAAGGTCAATCATGGTAACACTAGATATGTATTGGGTGCTTTATACAGATCCCCTGGTTCTTCAGTCAATATTATCGATGAGCTAAAAAATATATGGAAAATTATGTAAAGCCGGGTGACCGAATAATCTTGGCAGGTGACTTTAATCTGCCAGGTGTTGATTGGCCAACAATGACACACATTAGTCACTGCGATGCTTCCGCAGATACCATGATAGACATTGCCTTTCAACATGATTTATCACATGTAGTTGAAAGTTACACAAGGATTCAAGGCAGCTCGAAATCAATTCTAGACCTTGTCTTTGTTTCTGGATATATAACACATGATTGCGTTTGTGACATTGTCCCCGGTATTTCCGATCACCTTGCTGTAGTGCTAACCGTCTCAAATCTTTCTGTCTGTGAAAAACCCAAGGTGACCACTTTTTATAACTTTCGTAAAGCCGATGATGAGTCGATACTCGATATCCTTTCTTTTCATTTTGATGATTTTGCCGATAGTGATGATAGTGTAAATTATCTTTGGATTAAGTTTACGGGCATTGTAAGCAAAAGCATTGAGCGTTTTGTCCCAACCACGTGTAAAAAGCCCAGAACCAAGAACCCGTGGATAACTAGGGAGACATTGAAATTGAGAAGGAAGGTAAAGCGATTAAAAAAGAAAAGTAAAACTGATTGTGCTGATTTTAGTTGTCAAGAAAGAATTGCAGAATTGACATCTCAAATTAAATTTAAGGTTATTTCAGATAAAAAGCATTACTTTGGTGAGTCCTTACCTAGGACAATTTCTCCTAAGTCAAATGAATGCGAAATATTTGATGACAATGGCAGAGAGATAAGTGATCATGAATCAATCGCGAATCTTTTTAATGAACACTTCAGATCTGTTTACACTGAAGACAATTGTACCTTGCCAACTTTTGATGTCTCCTTACCTCCCATGTCTGATGTTATTATCTCGGAAAGGGGTATCTTAAACATGTTACTGAAACTAGACACGAAAAAATCACCTGGCCCTGATTGCATACCCAATGACTTTTTAAAAGGGTATGCTGAATGGACATCAAAGTATTTGTACGTGCTGTTCTGTAAATCATTACTCGATGGTGAACTACCGCATGATTGGATAACTGCCCGAATTAAACCATTACACAAAAAGGGAAACAAAAATCGGGTCGGTAACTATAGACCAATTTTATTAACTTCAACATGTTGCAAAATATTAGAACATATAATACACAATCATATCGTAAAGTTTCTCAACAAACACAATTTCTTAACTAGACATCAGCACGGATTTAGAAAAGGTTTTTCAACCTGCACTCAGCTAGTTGAAACCGTACATGACTTTGCGAAAAGTATTACCCACGGCAAGCAATTAGATGCTATTTTTATGGACTTCGCCAAAGCCTTCGATAAGGTTTCCCACAAAAAATTACTTTTTAAATGAGAGAAAATACTTAAAAACAAAAAGTTAATGGGCTGGCTCTCTTTCTACCTAACTAAACGACAACTTGTTTCTTTTCGCGATTGCAACTCAAAATATGTAATGGTTGGTTCTGGCGTTCCCCAGGGCTCAGTTCTAGGGCCTGTACTGTTTCTTTTGTTCATTAATGATATTGTAGAACAAATTCCTGTTAAAGTGAAACTTTACGCAGGTGACTGTGTTTTGTACTCTGAGGTTCATAGCACATCCGACCAACTTCTGTTAAATCAGGCATTTCAAAAAGTAGCCTCCTGGTGGGAGGAATGGCAGATGGTCATTAACTTTGATAAAACTGTTTTTATGCGAATTACACACATGAAAAAACCTTTGCATTTCAGATACAATGCTAACAACACCTTTTTGACTGAAGTCACTAATTATAAGTACTTGGGGCTTTACATATCGAATGATCTCTGCTGGAACAAACACATTACACATGTAACGGCCAATGCAACTTACAAACTGTTTTTTCTATGTCGTGCTCTCAAACTATCCACTCCTTCTGTCCGCCTTTTAGCGTACAAATCAATTGTTTTACCAATATTAGATTACGCCGCTATCATATGGGATCCTTTTACTAAGACTAACATTACCAAAATAGAAAAAGTGCAAAAAAGAGCAGTTCGGTTTGTCTACAATAATTTTTCGAGGACTTCTGTTACTGACCTATTAAGCAGAGCTCAACTTTCACCTTTATCATTAAGATACCGTAACTCAAGGCTTAAGTTTCTGTACCAACTAATTAACGGCCAATATCAAGTAGACATAGCCGATATTTTTTCTTTTTCTTCTGGCTACTCTACCAGGCAGAGACATGACCTCACCATAACCCCCTTTCCTACACGCAATAATTGCTTTAAGTATTCATTTTTTCCTCGCACCATAGTCGAGTGGAACAAACTAACTAATGCAATTGTTTCAGCACCCTCATTGGCATTGTTTTCCTCGGAATTAGAAAGTGCACTAACCAGTTGAATTGTTAAATAGCATTACATACCACTGTACATGCTTGTATAATTGTAGTCTCCTATTTTTTATTGTATGTTATTGCCAGTTGAAGTTTGTATTTGCCCTATACACATTGTATAACCTGTATATATTATATGTCATTGTACTTGCCATTTGTTCATGACTAACTTCATGTACCACCCTGCTAAAATCACCAAATGGTGATTGCAGTATCTGTAAATAAAAATAAATAAATAAATATAAGCTTCGCCCGTTTGTTAGGCTTCAGGGAAGCCTTGCGTCTGTGTTTAGGTCTTCCTGAATTTGTAACAATTGAAGTTACAATTAACAATTAAACTTGATTCACAAATAAATATGATTCACGTTTGAAATTATTGGCGACACAATCATTTTTAAAGCTCTATGAATCCCCAGCCAGGCTTCATATGGAGTTTTTATTTCCCAGCCTGAGTCGTTCTTCGAAAAATATTGGCCAAGATTCCACACGCCTCAAGTTCTCCATACACAGAGTCCTTGACAACTTAAATGTGCAAATAAGTGCCGTATCTTCGATGAGTGATAGCAATCGTTCCATCAAAATGCAGATTGACGAATTTTTTTTCAAAACAATCGAAACTAATGTCATACCGCATTTATAATCCGATTCTGGGTGATTATCTGGTTCATTCATCAATAAGGACAATCACTGCGACAGATGCTTCGCAAAGTGAAGAACATAGTGGAATGGAGATATTAGCCCCTAATCTAGATTGGTGATTTTCTCTACTCATTCTAGATTTTGTACCCAATTTTGTATCAGAGTTTTTGGCGATAATTTTGGCTCTCCGCAAATAACTGCACCAACTATTATGGCAATATTTTAATTGATTCGCTGTCGGTGTGTTCCTTTCATACTGCAAATGAACACTCCCACGTGCTGAGTACTTTTAGCTCCACCGTATAGGCCACCGTGATAGCTCAGTGGTAGAGCATCGAATGCGTTATTCGAAGTTCCACCGTAGATACAGTTGGTTAAATTGGTTTGGGTACCACGGCATAAGGAAATTTTCGTCAATGAAACGCATGATTCATTATCCAAGTCATCATTAAATGGCCCGGTTATTCACATACCTACAGCATTTAAATTCGTTATAGGGGCTAGATTTAGGACGCAAATGATGTTAGAAGAATTATCTTTGCCATCCAAAATGAACACATTGAAATTTCAACACCTACATCATCGTTCGAACAGTAAAATATGTGACACGAGGGCAGTTCAAGTCACAAGCACAAGACTGAGGTGTCATACTCCATATCTACACTCTTAATTACAAAGAGCTGGTCTGGCTGCTTCCCTTATTTGTTTGTTTTGTGGAGTCCCTGAGACATCAGAACATCATCTGATATACTGTAAAAACTACTCTGCATTGCACAAAACTACAATATATACCGTCTTCCGTCTCATAGGATTGGAATTGACGACTCTAAATATACCTTATTTGGGGGTTTTGCCACTTGGGCTCACTGACGGGAAAGTTGCCAATGCCTTGCTGGTGTTTATTAAAGCTTTAAAAAAGATTCAGACTGGAGAATTTGTTACACCTAAATTACTTTTTTTGCAAATTGCTTTATACCATAATTTACCTATTGTTGTCGGTGAAACCATCTGCTTCATTTTCTATATTCCGTAATTTCTAATTGTACATTTCTGAATAATTTTTGCCCATTTTCAATAGTTTAAAAATCAAGATTTAACAAGTTAAGAGGATTTCATCAGAAATACCCTGTTCTTTGCCGATCCCCCAGCCTAGGTGTGTGCCACAGTTTCCAAGCACTTCTTTGTTTCCTTCCGTATATAGCCAGCCGTCGGACAACACTGAGCCACTCGATGACCGCAGCTCTCGCCAGTCGGATGTCTCAATTATCCAGGGCAAGCATGAAAGCACCAGCGACCACTCCTCATTGCCTCTCTCGGCGAATCTGTTCGCTGAACTTTTTCATATGCCTCGCTTTTGGTGAGCTATTCCTAGGCCTCACACACCACGTGTCTGCGTATCTGCAGAACCAATATACTGACATGGGCACTGACATGGGCGTCGCCTTAGAGTAGGTTAGCTTGGTGCTGTGTAAGCTGAAAGAGATGTCAACTTACGCGGAGGCACAATTTCATAAAATCTATGTCAAGACGGAGTGGTGGAGTTAGTTCTGAGTGAAGGGAGAGATTCAACGGGTGGTAGAAACACGCAGATGCCGGGTAAGCTACAATAGCCAGATTGAACGGGTGGTAGGAAGAAAGAGATGCCGGGCAAGCTACAATCGCGAGATTGAACGGGAGTATAGTAACATAGAGACGTCGGGCAAGCTACAATTGCGAGATTGTACGGGTGGTAGGATTACAAAGATGCCGGGCAAGGTAATATTGCGAGGTTGAACGAGCGGCAGGAACTCAGAGATGCGTGGCAAGCTACACTTGCGAGATTAAACGGTTGGTAGGAACACAGAGATGCCGGGCAAGCTGCAATCACGAGATAGAACGGGCGGTAGGAACTAAGAGATGATGGGCAAGCTACAATTGCGAGATAGAACGGGGAGTAGGAACACAGAGATGCCGGACAAGCTACAATTGCGAGATTAAATAGGTGGTAAGGACACAGAGATGACGGGCAAGCTGCGATTGCGAAATTTACCTGGCGGTAGGAATACAAAGATGACGGGCAAGCTACAATGGCGAGATTGAATGGGCGGTAGGAACACAGAGATGCCGGGCAAGCTACAATTGCGAGATTAAACGGGTGGTAGGAACACAGAGATGCCGGGCAAGCTACAATTACCAGATCGAACCGGTGGTAGAAAAAAAGAGATGCCGGGCAAGCTACAATTGCGACATTGAACGGGTGGTAGCAACACAGAGATGCCGGGTAAGCTACAATCGCGAAATTGAACGGGTGTATAGTAACACAGAGATGTTGGGCAAGCTACAATCGCGAGATTGTATGGGTGGTAGGAACACAGGGATGCCGGGCAAGCTGCAATCACGAGATTGAACGGGCGGTAGGAACAAAGAGACGACGGGCAAGTTACAATTGCGAGATTGAACGGGGAGTAGGAACACAGACATGACGGGCAAGCTGCCATTGCGAGATTGAATGGACAGTAGAAACACAGAGATGCCGGGCAAGCTACAATTGCGAGATTGAATGGATAGTAAGAACACAGAGATGACGGGCAAGCTGCAATTGCGAGATTGACCTGGCAGTAGGAATACGGAGATGACGGGCAAGCCACAAGTGCGAGATCGAACGGTTGGTAGGAACACAGAGGTGCCGGGCAAGCTAAAATTGCGAGGTTGAACGGGGGCCAGGAACACAGAGATGCCTTACCATGTACAATTGCGAGAATGAACGGGTGTAGGAACACAGAAATGACAAGCAAGCTACAATTGCGAGATTGAATGGGCAGTAGAAACACAGAGATGCCGGTCAAGCTACGATTGTGCGGTTGAACGGGTGGTAGGAACACAGACATACCGGCAAGCTACAATTGCGAGATTGAACGGGTGGTAGGAACACAGACAGGCCAGGCAAGCTACAATTGCGAGAATAAATGGCTGGTAAGAACACAGAGATGCCGGGCAAGGTACAATTGCGAGGTTGAACGGGTGGTAGGAACACATAAATAAGAAGGAAGCTACCATTCCGAGATTGAAGTGGCGGTAGGAATACGAAGATGAGAGGCAAGCTACAATTGCGAGATTGAATGGGTGGTAGGAACACAGAGATGCCGGGCAAACTACAATTGCGATTTCCAACCAGTGGTAGGAACACAAAGATGCCGGCAAAGCTACAATTGCGAGATTAAACGGTTGGTAGGAACACAGAGATGCCGGGCAAGCTGCAATCACGAGATAGAACGGGTGGTAGGAACAAAGAGATGATGGGCAAGCTACAATTGCGAGATAGAACGGGGAGTAGGAACACAGAGATGCCGGACAAGCTACAATTGCGAGATTAAATAGGTGGTAAGAACACAGAGATGACGGGCAAGCTGCGATTGCGAAGTTTACCTGGCGGTAGGAATACAAAGATGACGGGCAAGCTACAATGGCGAGATTGAATGGGCGGTAGGAACACAGAGATGCCGGGCAAGCTACAATTGCGAGATTAAACGGGTGGTAGAAACACAGAGATGCCGGGCAAGCTACAATTACCAGATCGAACCGGTGGTAGAAAAAAAGAGATGCCGGGCAAGCTACAATTGCGACATTGAACGGGTGGTAGCAACACAGAGATGCCGGGTAAGCTACAATCGCGAAATTGAACGGGTGTATAGTAACACAGAGATGTTGGGCAAGCTACAATCGCGAGATTGTATGGGTGGTAGGAACACAGGGATGCCGGGCAAGCTGCAATCACGAGATCGAACGGGCGGTGGGAACAAAGAGACGACGGGCAAGTTACAATTGCGAGATTGAACGGGGAGTAGGAACACAGACATGACGGGCAAGCTGCAATTGCAAGATTGAATGGACAGTAGAAACACAGAGATGCCGGGCAAGCTACAATTGCGAGATTGAATGGATAGTAAGAACACAGAGATGACGGGCAAGCTGCAATTGCGAGATTGACCTGGCAGTAGGAATACGGAGATGACGGGCAAGCCACAAGTGCGAGATCGAACGGTTGGTAGGAACACAGAGGTGCCGGGCAAGCTAAAATTGCGAGAGTGAACGGGGGCCAGGAACACAGAGATGCCTTACCATGTACAATTGCGAGAATGAACGGGTGTAGGAACACAGAAATGACAAGCAAGCTACAATTGCGAGATTGAATGGGCAGTAGAAACACAGAGATGCCGGTCAAGCTACGATTGTGCGGTTGAACGGGTGGTAGGAACACATACATACCGGCAAGCTACAATTGCGAGATTGAACGGGTGGTAGGAACACAGACAGGCCAGGCAAGCTACAATTGCGAGATTAAATGGCTGGTAAGAACACAGAGATGCCGGGCAAGGTACAATTGCGAGGTTGAACGGGTGGTAGGAACACATAAATAAGAAGGAAGCTACCATTCCGAGATTGAAGTGGCGGTAGGAATACGAAGATGAGAGGCAAGCTACAATTGCGAGATTGAATGGGTGGTAGGAACACAGAGATGCCGGGCAAACTACAATTGCGATTTTCAACCAGTGGTAGAACACAAAGATGCCGGCAAAGCTACAATTGCGAGATTAAACGGTTGGTAGGAACACAGAGATGCCGGGCAAGCTGCAATCACGAGATAGAACGGGTGGTAGGAACAAAGAGATGATGGGCAAGCTACAATTGCGAGATAGAACGGGGAGTAGGAACACAGAGATGCCGGACAAGCTACAATTGCGAGATTAAATAGGTGGTAAGAACACAGAGATGACGGGCAAGCTGCGATTGCGAAGTTTACCTGGCGGTAGGAATACAAAGATGACGGGCAAGCTACAATGGCGAGATTGAATGGGCGGTAGGAACACAGAGATGCCGGGCAAGCTACAATTGCGAGATTAAACGGGTGGTAGAAACACAGAGATGCCGGGCAAGCTACAATTACCAGATCGAACCGGTGGTAGAAAAAAAGAGATGCCGGGCAAGCTACAATTGCGACATTGAACGGGTGGTAGCAACACAGAGATGCCGGGTAAGCTACAATCGCGAAATTGAACGGGTGTATAGTAACACAGAGATGTTGGGCAAGCTACAATCGCGAGATTGTATGGGTGGTAGGAACACAGGGATGCCGGGCAAGCTGCAATCACGAGATCGAACGGGCGGTGGGAACAAAGAGACGACGGGCAAGTTACAATTGCGAGATTGAACGGGGAGTAGGAACACAGACATGACGGGCAAGCTGCAATTGCAAGATTGAATGGACAGTAGAAACACAGAGATGCCGGGCAAGCTACAATTGCGAGATTGAATGGATAGTAAGAACACAGAGATGACGGGCAAGCTGCAATTGCGAGATTGACCTGGCAGTAGGAATACGGAGATGACGGGCAAGCCACAAGTGCGAGATCGAACGGTTGGTAGGAACACAGAGGTGCCGGGCAAGCTAAAATTGCGAGGTTGAACGGGGGCCAGGAACACAGAGATGCCTGACCATGTACAATTGCGAGAATGAACGGGTGTAGGAACACAGAAATGACAAGCAAGCTACAATTGCGAGATTGAATGGGCAGTAGAAACACAGAGATGCCGGTCAAGCTACGATTGTGCGGTTGAACGGGTGGTAGGAACACATACATACCGGCAAGCTACAATTGCGAGATTGAACGGGTGGTAGGAACACAGACAGGCCAGGCAAGCTACAATTGCGAGATTAAATGGCTGGTAAGAACACAGAGATGCCGGGCAAGGTACAATTGCGAGGTTGAACGGGTGGTAGGAACACATAAATAAGAAGGAAGCTACCATTCCGAGATTGAAGTGGCGGTAGGAATACGAAGATGACAGGCAAGCTACAATTGCGGGATTGAATGGTTGGTAGGAACACAGAGATGCCGGGCAAACTACAATTGCGATTTTCAACCAGTGGTAGGAACACAAAGATGCCGGCAAAGCTACAATTGCGAGATTGAACGGGTGGTAGGGAGACAGAGAAGCCGGGGAAGCTAGAATTGCGAGATTCAGCGGGTGTATAGTAATACAGAGATGTCGGGCAAGCTACAATTGTGAGATTCTACGGGTGGTAGAAACACAGAGATGCCGGGCAAGCTACAATTGAGAGATTGAATGGGTGGGAAGAATACAGAGATGACGGGCATGATAAAATTGCGATGTTGATGGGGTGACAGGAACACAGAGATGCCTGGCCAGCTACAATTGCGAGATTGAATGGGTGGTAGGAACACAGAAATGACAAGACAGCTACAATTGCGAGATTGGATGGTTGGTAGGAATACAAAAATGGCGGGCAAGCTACAACTGCGAGATTTAATGGGCGGTAGGAACACACGAGCAAGCTACATTTGCGAGATTTAACGGGTGGTAGGAACACAGAGATGCCAGGCAAGCTACAGTTACGAGATTAAATGGGTGGTAAAAACACAGAGAAGACGGGCAAGCTGCGATTGTGAGCTTGAATGGGCGGTAGGAAAACGTAGATGACGGGCAAGCTACAATTGCGAGATTGAATGGGTGGTAAGAACACAGAGATGCCGGGCAAGGTGCGATTGCGAGGTTGAGCGGGTGGCAGGAACACAGAGATGCCTGACCATGTACAATCGCGAGATTGAACGGGTGGTAGGAACAAAGAAATGACAAGCAAGCTACAATTGCGAAATTGAATGGGCAGTAGAAACACAGAGAAGCCGGGCAAGGTACAATTATGAGAGTGAATGGGCGGTAGGAACACAGATATGACAGTCAAGCTACGATTGTGCGGTTGAACGGGTGGTAGGAACACAGACATGCCGGCAAGCTACAATTGCGAGATTGAACGGGTGGTAAGAACACAGACAGGCCAGGCAAGCTACAATTGCGAGATTAAATGGGTGGTAGGAACACAGAGATGCCGGGCAAGGTACAATGACGAGGTTGAACGGGTGGCAGGAACACAGAGATGCCTGGCCAGCTACAATTGCGAGATTGAACGGGTGGTAGGAACACATAAATAAGAAGGAAGCAACAATTCTGAGATTGAATGGGCGGTAGGAATACGAAGATGACGGGCAAGCTACAATTGCGAGATTGAATGGGTGGTAGGAACACAGAGATGTCGGGCAAACTACAATTGCGATTTTCAACCGGTGGTAGGAACACAGACATGCCGGCAAAAGCTACAATTGCGAGATTGAACGGGTGGTAGGGAGACAGAGATGCGGGGAAGCTACAATTGGGAAATTGAGCGGGTGTATAGTAATACGGAGATGTCGGGCAAACTACTATTGCGAGATTGTACGGGTGGTAGGAACACAGAGATGCAGGAAAAGCTACAATTGAGAGATTGAATGGGTGGTAAGAATACAGAGATGACGGGCATGATACAATTGCGAGATTGAACGTGTGGTAGGAACACAGAGATGCTGGGCAAGCTACAATTACGAGAAACGCGTGGTGGAATCACGGAGATGCCGGGCAAGCTACAATTGCACGATTGACTGGGTGGTAGGAACACAGAATGCCGGGAAAGCTACAATTGTGAGATTGAATGGGTGGTAGGAACATAGACATGCCGGACACGCTACAAATGCGTGATTGAATGGGTGGTAAGAAGACGGAGATGCTAGGCCAGCTACAATTGCAAGATTGAACGGATGGTAAGGACACAGAGATGCCGGGCAAGCTACGATTGCGAGATTGCATTGGTGGTAGGAACACAGAGATGCTGGGCAAGCTACAATTGCGATGTTGATATGGTGGCAGGAACACAGAGATGCCTGGCCAGCTACAATTGCGAGATTGAATGGGTGGTAGGAACACAGAAATGAAGAGCAAGGTACAATTGCGAGATTTAATGGTTGGTAGGAATACGAAGATGGCGGGCAAGCTACAACTGCGAGATTGAATGGGCGGTAGGAACACATGAGCAAGCTACATTAGCGAGATCTAACGGGTGGTAGGGACACAGAGATGCCGGGCAAGCTACAATTGCGAGATTGAACGGGTGATAGGAACATAGACATGCCGGGCACGCTACAATTGCGAGATTGAATGGGTGGTAAGAAGACAGAGATGCTGGGCAAGCTACAATTGGGAGATTGAACGGATGGTAAGAACAAAGAGACGCCGGGCAAGCTACGATTGCGAGATTGAACGGGTGGTAGGAATACAGAGATGCCGGGCAAGCTACGATTGCGAGATTGCATGGGTGGTAGGAACACAGAGATGCTAGGCAAGCTACAATTGCGAGATTGAATGGGCGTTAAGAACACGGAGATGCTGGGCAAGCTACAATTGCAAGGTTTAACGGGTGTTAGAAACACAGACATGCCGGGCAAGCTACTATTGCGAGATTGAATGGTCGGTAGGAACACAGAGATGCTGGGCAAGCTGAAATTGCGATATTTTTAACGACATAAAGAGAGTTGTCGCACCACTCTCACACCACTCTCCACAAGCTGAACTAAAAATTAAGAAGTGTGCCTGCTATAAGAACACCATCATCATCCAAGGGCAAAGAGCTGTCATAAAAATAGAGTAAATCACACTGTTCAATACAAGTGAAACAAAAAATGAAGAAGGGCCTAAAAAACTAATACTTTATCCACGGTGCATGATGTCCCCTTCCTTCGAACCATACGCTTCCATTTATTATGCTTCGAAGGGCTAATTTATGAATTTAATAAGAAAACCCAGAAGTACTTGGAAGTAACATTGTGAAACTGCTACAGGGCTTCCAAGATAGGCTTCAAACAACAAGTTTAATAATTTTGTGTGCATAATTGCGCGCCTTGTCAGACATGGTTCTTGACCTCGCAAAAGAATTGTCTACCTTAGGTAGTTATTTTAAACATTGTAGGTGGTTTCTAGGGCATCGGCACAGAACGCCGCAGGAAAAACGTGGAGCCTGGCAAGAAACCTTGTTTATTGACCAGAACCCGGGCCACAACTGCCCGCTGCCAGGGGCTACCGCGTGGCCCGAGCACACACGCATCCCTCGTCCTCATCCACTACCTCCGATCAGCGCGCTCATGGTGGCCGCTCCCACACTGCCCCGTCCCCTTCAGCGAAAAAAGAGAGAGGGACGTGATGCGGTAGCAGTTAAACCTGGCCACGATAGACTGCATACGGCGCACAAACCCGCATGCTGGCACAGTCCTTTCTACTCACTGTGGGACCTCACTGTGGGATCTGCAACTCCTGCAGGACACGGGAACTGCTTCTTCACGCAGTGAAGGCAACTCTGCTGCTGCCCGATGATGGAGGCGTACTGCACTTCCTTAAATTGACGAGCGCAGTAAGGTTTATGAGAGTAAGCCAACGCTACTGGTGTAGATCCGGTACTGGTGAGTCAACGGGCCTCGATAAATAAAAAAAGACTCCCTGGTGCTGACCTTGCGATATGGCGCTGTAGTCGTAGCAGATCTTTTGTTGCGTCTCGTCTTGCCATGGTATCTGCCCAGACCATTCGTTCAGGGGTGGCGACCACTTCTCCTCATGGTAGTCATCGGATGCTGGCGACCTCAGCAGCCATGAAGGTGTGACGTCCACAAAGAAGGCTCGGATCCCTGTGCTTCGGTGGTCACCATTTGGCTTTGCCTGATATTGTATATCGGCAGCAGCTCATATCTGGTTAAAAGAATTGTTTCTGTGGAGACGGTCTCTTGCAGAGTTTCAGCAAGTTTTTTAGGGTCTCTGCCCCTTCACGCGTCTCGGCTCTCTCGAACATCTCGTCTATGTTGTCTGAAGCTTCTGCGATGGCTTTCCCATCCACAGCATTGGCGGCTCTGTTCCCGTCAACCACGATATTTACATCGTCGGTGTCTACGCATTCCACTACTTCATTCGATTGAGCATGTTGCAGCATGTCATCGCCCTTGTCGTAATACTCGACTTTACCATCGCTGGCTGCTTCCCAGTTTTTAGCTGTCTCTTCCTCTACGCCACCTTCTCCTCCGATGTTCTCCTCAAGCTCCAACTCGACGGCCCCTTCAAGGTCCTGAGACTTCTTGGCCTCTTCATCATCACGCTTCCCGACCTCCTCTTCGCAACGCAGACACTCTTCGACCTCTCTTCGGCCTCTCTTCGTCTTCCTGGGACTTCGCGGCCTCTTCCTCGACGATCTCCTCCTCCACCATAGTGAGCTCTTCCCTGTTCGTGTTCTCCGCGCCTTCGTCAGCGCAACCTTTGTCGTCCTCTGGAACCGCTGCATAGTCCACCTCTTCCGCGTCAGCAGCGCGGTCCAGCTTCCCTTCAGTGTCTTTCTGGGTCTCGTAGCCGTGGAGTCCTTCTCCTTGGCCATGCTGTTGCGGTACTCGTCTGCCGCCTCCCCATCAAGTTGGGGCACGTAATGGTGACTTTTTCTGTTTTGTCTTCCTTCACCTCGTTTGTCTTCCCCTCTGAACTTCCACATTTGCGTCATTGACTGCTCCTTTTGAATCTGCAACGTCATCGCTTCGCGCAGCATCTTCCTACATAGCGACCGCCCCTACGCCGACAACGCTGACATCCTGCTGGTGCGGCACTCACTGGTGTCGTTCTTGACACATCGGTGATAATCGGGTTCGTTCATGAACAACTCCAGTACCGTTGCCGTGGACTGCATAGCATTCACGTTCTCTAAGTCCGCGGCAGCACATGCATCGTCGCCACGTTCGTGGTGGTCCTGAGGTTCCTTTATGGCGGACGAGCCCACCACGTCATGTGCGCCTCCTGCACTTCCCTCGGCATCTCTCTCCGACTCAGCAAGCGTGGAGCTCTCCCCCTTGGCCACGCTGTTTAGGTACTTGCCATCCGCACTGTGGTTATTTCTGGGCATCAGCAAGCCGGCTTGGTCCTCCCGGGACTTTCTAACTTCGTTCTCGGTAGTGGCAACCTCGTTGGCGACGCTGCCACCACGTTGCTTGTGTCGTGGTGCCACCTCATCAGACGAACTCGCCACACCCTCCATGGCCTGCTTAGGCAGTGGGATGTCGATGTAGCAACAGAAATACTGACACGCTACGTTGACACGCCACAGCTCGCCGGGAGGTTGTGGCTCATAGCCCTGGGTCCGAAAGACGGCCTCCTCAACTTTCCGAGCACAGCGGGTGAGCTCCTAGAGGAAAGGGAATGAGTGGCCCAACAGGTGTAGCTGGAAACGCGAGTGGCATCGCCGAATAACACTCAAGACCTTAACGACTTGAGAAGCCATATGGTCTGCTCAACGGAGAAGCTCCTGTGTGGCTCGATCATAGTCGTGCAGACTCTCATCTGGATGTTGCGTTTGGGCGTCGAGCTCACGCCGAATACGGTAGTCGTCGATGACCGGCAGGAACTCTTCCCGGAATGCCATGACAAACTAGTTCCAGGACAGAAAGGGTGGTTGAAGTTGTCGCCATCGTTCTGCGGTAGCACGCAGGGCATTTGGTATGAACCGCCGGAGCACGCCGGATTCCGAGAAGCCGCTAACAGCCGAGTATACAGATGGGTCGTCAATGAAATCGATGACCGATTACCTCGCGTCTTGGCCGGAAAAGGTGGACATGGTCAGCAGCGTCGTCGGGGCCATGGTCGTGGACTGTTAAGTACCTCGATGTCCGTGACCCAGGGGCGGGGTTGTTCCTGTTGGGCACCAAATTTACTGGGGTTCTCTATTGAAATGATCCGTAGGCGAAGTCCAATAATTCCGTATGTTTCCATAAAAATACATATGTTTCCTATATATTTTTCTTAAATTTCCGTAAAATTGGTACAGAAACTTACGGAATTATTGGACATCGCATACGAATTGTTTCAATAGGGTTTCAACACCAATTGGCCCAGAACCCTGCAGGGAAGACGGGGAGCCCGACCTACTTTATTCACCGGAACCCGGGCCGCAACATCCTGCTGCCAAAGCTTGCCGCGTACCCCGAGCGCACCCACAAACCCCATGCTCCTTCTCTACCTCCGATCAGCTCACTCGCTGTGGCCACTCCCATAACATAAAAAGACAGAACTCCCCACCACCTTTCTTTTTTTCACAATTCTTTTTCAATATTGCACGTCGTGCACGATTTATACTACCATATTACGAAAGCTGTAGACTTACCAAGAGGATTCCGCCACGTCATTCTCATGTAAAATTGAGTGAATGTCCGGGTTTCACAAGGCGGCTGCGAAGCACAATAAATAAATGTCATGCCGGTCAACTCGCTGCAAAGTGTGGTGTTTGTCAACCGTGCTAAAACAGCCACTTCAACTACAATTGTCACCGTGCTGGGCCGAGCTACAATGCAAATTGTTTCTATTAAACCCATCATAATTAAACATAATGATAAAACGAAGCGAGAACAACGTAGGTGGCTACTTGAGTGGTGTTTAAATTTTTCGCATTTTAGTGGTCAGGGCCGTACTTGAACAGAAAGTTGGGCCATCTCTCCAATCATATACGATTTACATTTGGCCGAGTGGTTGTTCCGTGTATATTGCGACACTTGCAGATAAAGAACTTGTCGCGTAACACAAGCGATGTACCATGAAGCAAGCGCAAACGCTGCCCGTTTGATTATGCGTGCCGCATACTTATTCAAATGACCCGTTTTTTTTTTGCTGTAGTTCTTAAAACAACTAATTATTGGCAAAGTGGCTTCCCGTTCACCTTTCGCCAGCTGACATTGAATTAAAAGAGAGGAAAATCAGCAGTTCTGTCGAAAATATGCTAAATTGTTCTAAAAGGTGACTCATCCAGCATCAACCTGTACACTCCGCACCATCGACACGCTCCAGAAAATTGGAAAGCGCTGGTTGCTAGTCCGGTCCTCCTCGCCCGTAAAAACGGTCTACAGCTCGTTATTTTGAACCAACAAATGTAGAAAACATTGTTTCATTTATTCTAACCAGCTGTGAGGCATCAAATATTCATTGTTCTTTTTGTGTCTTCAATATAGGGTCGTGTATAGTATATAGAAATTTCAAAGTAAAAGTTCACCTTTAACGCAGACACTATGCATTTTTTGAAGCTTTTACTTTGCTTTTATAAAACATTGCACTATTATAGCATTACCGAGTACCGCACCCAAATGAAGCCACATGATCGTGGTATAGTTTTAATCAGGTGACTCGAAAATACCCAAGGCCCCCAGAATCAAAACTTTTTACTTGGATGGAGTCCGATACAAGAAAAAAATTACAGACAATGGGATGAGGTACTTCAAGCTACGCTCAATCTGCGAAAACTGAAGTAGATGGGCCTGGGTTGACGAATGGTTAATTTGAAGAAGACTTGTATTATCCAATGCCTATGGCCCTATCATTGAGCTTCACTTTTAATGTGGCCTAATGTCTTTATATTAGTGCAGGAGCACAGTGAGCAGCTGCTGTCATTCACAATTTGTTTGCTGACATGTCAGGCTGCCGTTCACTGACACTGGTGCGTCCGGAGACCCTGTCTCTTCTTTGGCCTTCATTGACCGTGAGACAAGGGGTGAAGAGAGCCCATTAACCGAGAGGGCAAAGTAAGCCGGCTGGGGCGACAGCCCAGACCGCTCGCAACTACGCGCCTACGCTCCCGCAGGAGGATGTCCGAGTAAGCAGAGGGAGAGCCGTGAAGCAAAAGGGCGAATTGCAAATGGTGCCCCCCGGCAGATCCGGGTACACGCAGCGCCACCCCGCGGTGCAGACCCTAGCTTCCACCGCGTCGAGTCGCTGTCAATGCGAACGCCCCACTGTGGGCGCTCATAGTGAAACGGAAATATTTCTCCTCATATTTATCTTCCGCTGTGCAAGGCTCTCTGGCCACTGACGAAAAGGGGGGTGAAAGACGGCGGCCGGTGGCGGCCCGGGCACCTTCGCCTCACCAAAAAGCCGTGCGCAGAGCTGCATGTCACAAAGCACGGACGCCATAATTTAAATAAAAGGAGGAAATTACCACTTTTCAGGAATTGATTCTTGCTTGTGCTCGTCCTCTACCAATTTGCCTGCGCCGTATAGGCAGTAGTAGCGACGACTGGGAGTGTGTATACTGCGGTCAGGTAGAGAGAAATGCTCGAGTAATTTGAGTAAATTGTTTCAGACCATGTGCTGTGCATCGCACAGCTCGATGCTTGCGCTTCTTGAGTCATTAGGCGTCAAATCTGTTTCTATTTATCGTCCACTTCTTATCCACTCTGTGGTTCTCCCCGCCCTCTTGCGAGGGCAGCAAACGTTTTTCTCAGTAACCCTATCCTCATTTCTTCTCTTTTAAAGACGATAGTCGTTCTTGAGGACCTTCGACGCAAAAATTTTGGTCTGTCTGTCTGTACATTTGTTTGTTAAACGGCACCACACCGCCCACCCCATCCGCAGCGCCCACCAATATGGGTCAACATTTAGCGTTAACACTCCTGCGAGTGTCAATCAAAAAGCAATTATTGCGCGTATTTGATGCACCATAACAACACGTGAATATTCTTTATGTGTGTTTTTTACTAGAAAACAGATACATATGTAATTCTAAGAACCGCAGCGCTTATCACGCTGCACTGGTGATGCAACGCTTGCATGAAAACGCAAGTGTTTCCAACGCTTTGCTTAGACGACATGGTCGTGGCACCTACCCGTTGCTTTGGGTTTAGTACCTTACGGCCTCTGAGATGGGCGTGCACGCCGCGCGCTTCGTTTTCCAAGATAACTGCCAGATAGCGCTCATGTCTCACGTGTGACGTGACTTGATGCACTCGTTCGCCTTCGCTGCGTGCTCGAGGCACTAACGCAGCGCCTCCAGAATACCATTCACCTTTTTTTTCGCGTGGAACATCAAATATGCGTTTCGTTCATTCTCTCCAGACGCAAGACTATATCGTATTTCGAAGGTATTTGCAGTGTAACATGCAGATACGGGACCAAATTTTTTTGAAAAGCTACCGAGCTGCCGTTTGTCTAGGTCAATTGCTAACGACAGTGCTTAAATGATAGCTATATATGAGAACCCTGCACATGCCAAACGACATGTCCTTACTTTGCAGTTGGCCATGACCAATCTTTATGGGATGCTAGAGAAGAAGGAAGGCGTCCCATCGTCAATATGGTGAAGTGGTAAACTCTATTGGCTGATCTTCATTACACTGCACTTTATTTGCCTTTAAGACCGCTATAGCGTGTATGACAAGGGTTAGTTTAGAACACATTTCAACAAAATTGTTCTACATGCAGCGGTAACGTCGTGAGGAAGGCCAAACCAGTCTTTTGAAGTCTGTATAAAACAACAAGAAACGTGCTAGTTTATAATCCGTGGTCGAACAACTTGAAGTGAATGACTAGTGCGGTGAGATTTTCGGGATGGTGAAATGATGTAGGGTTGACGAAGTGGACTGTGCAAAACCATATGAATAAAGCACAGACTAAGAATGCGGTGGCGTAAGTCGAGGTATAAAATAGCTGACTCTTTTTTGAGCGATGATATAGTTGTGCTGTAACATTACAAAAAACGATTGAATTTAATGTCATGACTTCAAACTCCCTCGAATGAGTCTATCAAGTAAGTTTGATGCGGGCTCCAGACTTCCCATGCGTATTCCAGTTTGGATCGGGTGAGCGACTCGTAGACCTGTAGCTTTACATTGTGTGGGACGAGCCGAATTTGACGTTTAAGGAAACCTAAAGACTTGTTCGCCGGTGATTCATTGTTACTAACATGCACGCGCCAGTTCAGACGGTCGCATATGGTGACACCGAGATATTTGTATGCCGGTACGTGTCCGAGGATAACGCCAGTAAATACATAGGTTTAGAGAAATTCGTTGTGGCAGCGGTAAAACGAAACGGTTTTGAATTTGTTGGGATTACATTTCGTAAGCCTATAGTATCACATCATTCTTGTTCATTATTTAACTCATCTTGTACAGAAGATTGTTTTAGGTGGTTGGTGATCGTGCGATAGGTTTTGCAGTCCTTGGCAGGAAACATGCACGTAAAAATATGTGAAGCTATAGGCCATTTATATGAATTCTATAAGAAAAGGCCCGACAATGCAGTCTTGGCGGATGCCTGATATAGCTGGAAGATCAATAGAGTGTATGCCATCAATGGAAACGAACTGGGAGTGGTTAGTTTGAAATTCTACATTCGTAGTTACTATGCAGGGATGTATTTAAAATTATATAAGGTTCATAAGCAGCCGCTTGTGAAGTACCGCGTGAGAACGCTTTCAAATAATGCAGAAATATTGCGTCAGTATGATGGTTTATGTGGACATTTTCATGAATATCTTAGACAAAGAGGGCTAATTAATTTTCGCAAGGGTAACCTGTACGACATACATGCTATGTTGCAACGAAAAGTTATTGTCGTCCAGGAAATGAACTATCTGTAAGTACATGCCGTCTTGAGAGATTTCGCATGTACGCTTGTTAAACAGATGGGGTGATATTCAGGCGGTTGTCCTTGTTACCTGATTTGAAGACCGGAGTGACCTTCCTCAACATTCTGTCGGATGGCGAATGGCTGGTGCGAAATTACCTAATCAATCATTTCTATAAATTTTATTTTTTTATAGACTCTCGATAGGGTATTACATTAGGGACTCGTTAGTATACATTCGTTAGCGTCGCGACTGAGAGAGAATCAGTGATGAAATTGTCAAAGTGAATTTAGTGTTGTTGAAAATTTCGTAAATAATTTCGTACGCACCTGCCGAAGAACACTATTTAAATTTTTTATAACAGCAAGTGTGCTTTCTAGGATAAAAGATAGCAGGAAGACCACAACTGGTAAAGCAGTGAATGGCATATAAATTTCGTTATTCAGAACACAGGAAAAAACAGCATTAAACCACTTGCGCTTTCAGCATGACACATATCTTGATCCGCTTAATCTTTCGAGTTTTTAACTGCACGTTCTCTGCGCGTTAACGATTTGCCAGCAATTTCTGGGATTATGAGTTTTATTTGGGGTAGTTCTACGTGAGAAAATGAGTGCTTTGCACTGCGTAACGCGAGAATATATGCTTTTCAGCCACAAAATATACTCCAAGGCATCTCGTATCCGAATGTAAGCAGGGAATACGTTAAGTAATAGCCTGATATCTCAGTTTCCGCTGACAGTTTGTGTGAGTAGGACTCGAAATACCGACTTCATGTTCGAATAAAGGTTCCGGAATGTCCCCTCTCCTCCTCTCACCCACATATTACCAGAGTTTTGTTGCGCATGAAAGTCATGAAACTTCCTCGCAGGGGCGTCTGTGCAAGCAGGCGTTTGGTGTGTAGTGACACCACGGACCCGAGCTAACGGGGGGGGGGGGGTTCTACTCCCTCCCACGCCTAGCCGTGCGTGGCTGAGCCTTGTCCGGGGAAAAGGGGATCCTTGGGGTTGAGCTGACGCTGGGTGCTTGGACCTTTAAGGCCCCTCGGCAGAGGCAACACAAGCCTTCGGCCCTGGCTTCATGTAGACGGCAACCCTGGGCACATCCACCCAGAGGAAATCGACAGTCGCCTTCTCCTATCTCTCTCTCCCTACATCTTCGTCTTTCGTTCTCACTTTACATCTTTCCTGTCTTCTCCTCTCTTCAATTTACTTCTGTTTTTTCCTGGCGGCAAGGGTTGACCTTGTGTGGCTATCCAAACTAGGGTAAACTATATTGGGTTATAGTAACTGCGTACTGCTGGCGTTGCGCAGGCATGTCCACATGCTCTGCCACGTCCCCTTGTTGGACTCCGAGGTGGGTGGTAGGCGCAGTTGCGAAAAATCCACATTTTCCCATGGGATCATTGACCCCCTCTCTAACTAATCATACATCGAAAAGGGTACGCACCGACGCAACTTCACTACTTTGGCCCAAAAACAGTGAAACTTTCCCAAAATATTATGTCCTCCATTGCGAACAATCATCTACAAAAGCTAGAGCGATCTCACCCTCCCTTTTGGCCAAGTGCTTCAGATAGACCATTGGGACCGGTTATAAGGCCACGAAGATGGCAAATGGAGATTTGCTACTCGAATTAAAAGACAAGGAACAGTACAATAAACTCTCGCACCTTGTAGTATTTGGTAACATCCCCGTTTGTGTGACCACACACCGTACCATGAATACAGTCAAGGGCGTGGTATCGGACGAAGATTTGATGAAACTGAGTGAAGAAGAGCTTCTTTATGGATGGAAGGACCAAGGTGTAATACGAGTCCAGCACATCAAAATCAGACGTACCAACAACGAAATAGCAACAAAGCACTTGATACTCACCTTCAGCTCAACCACTTTACCTGAGACTCTCAAAACTGGCTATATAAAACTCCATGTCCTACCCTTCATTCCAAACCTGAGGCGTTGTTTCAAATGCCAGTGGTTTGGTCATGTATTCCAGAGCTCCTGAGGGCAGCTGATGTGTGCTAAGTGTTGCACAACCGGCCACAGGGCTGATGAATGTAGTCATGACGAGGTCCTTTGTGCTAACAGCGAAGGTAGTCACCCTGCATACTCAAGAGCGTGCCCTGCCTGGAAAAAAGAAAAACAAATAATAACTATAAGAGTTAAGAAAAATATCCCATTCAGGAAAGCAAGACAACGAATCTCGTCATGATTGGCACTAAAACACCTTCCTTTCGCCGAAGTGGTGCAACGAGGGGCAGTTCAACAAAGGCCCTTGGCAGTTGCCCGGACCGCGCCTAATGTGCCGAGGCCAATGCAACAAGCCCCTACGGCGGAAGCAGCCAGCGCTGCCCTGTCCACATTCAGCCTGTCCATACCAGTGACATCTACAACATCTGGCTGCAGCCGGCGCAATCACGAGGCCTAGGAGGCCTCATTGACCTCCAGCTCAGTGGGGACAAAGACTTCGTCAATCGAGGCGAAGTCTAAGCGACGCACAGATCGATCTGTAGAGCGGGCGTCCAGTGCCTCGCAAGAGGCTATGGACACCAGTTCAAGCCGAACGGTGCAGGAAGCGCCGAAGGAGCGGCGAGCTTCTCTCGAACACCCCAAAAAAGACAAAACGCCTAATACAGGGCCTGACAAAGGCCCTGTAAAATGAGCTAATCTCCGTCTTCTCTGCACACAGCACTTTTTCCTTTTTTTCCACGATAGACAAAATCATACAGAGGAACGTAAGAGGAATACTTAGAAATTTAGATGACGTCCAAGAACTTCTGAGTATGTTTAACGCGAAAGTTTTATGCGTGCAAGAAGCACACTTAACTCCCGAACACAAGGACTTCCTACGGCAATATGATATTTTCCGAAACGACCGGAAGGATGCTGTCGTACCAAACTGGCGGTGGGGCCATTGATCGAAGTATAGCATGCCAAACGGCCCTTGAGGCAGTGGCCCTTCGAGCTGTACTGTTTAATAAACTCATTACCATAAGCTCTGTGTACATACCACCGCATCAACAATTACACAGACGTGATCTAGAATCATTAATGGATGACCTCCCGGAGCCGTTTCTGATTCTAGGTGATTTTAATGGACACAATGATCCGTGTGGTGATGCTCACTGTGATGCGCGAGGACGTCTCATCGAACAGCTACTTTTCTCTTCTAGTTTATGTCTTTTAAATATAAAGGAGCCTACGTATTTTAGCCTTGCAAACAACATGTACTCCTCCATAGAACGTTCCTAAAAACCCTTATGGGAGTGACCACTTCAAAGTTTTATTTATTTATTTATACATACTGTCAATCCCATAAGGATTATAACAGGTGGAAAATCTAAAGCAGTGATTAGGTACAGTCAATAGAAAGGAAAAAATAAAAAGAAAAAAAAATAACAAAACAAGAACAAAAAAAAGAAAACATATAAACACATTTGTCAAAGTACAATGATATTGGCACTTTACTTAAATAACAAGAAAGATCACAAAGCATCATGTTATGTTTGCGAGGCTATCAAGTTGCTTTCTACTAGTTTTGTGAAGGTGGCTAAGGATGTGCTACTGGTAATGGAGGCGAACAGGTTATTCCATTCTCTGATCGCAAGCGGGAAGAACGAGAATTTGAAGGCACCTGTGTGAAATCTGTAAGGGGCAAGGGTATGAGAGTATTTGTGGCGGGTAGTTCTAGCTGCGGATAGCTTTATGTAGCGGGACTCGTCTATGTTTAGTTGACCATGTAACAGTTGGTACATCAGCTTTAAGCGGGTCATTATCACCCCGGTTTTTTATGGTTAGTAGTCCAGCCTTTTTAAGCAGCTCCGTAGGTGAATCTGTTCGGTTAAATTTGTTAAAGATGACCCTAAGCGCGTTTCGTTGAACACCTTCGAGCTTGCTAGTTAGTTTTTTTTGTGTGTATGGGAACCAGGCAGTGTTTGCGTACTCCAGGATGGGTCGTATAAGTTGTTGCGACTCCGGGTCCCGCGGGTCTCAGTTTGGTAGCAGGCCCCCGTCCTAGGACCCATCGTCGAACAAGTCAGATGAGGCGCTCATAAAAACAACAATTTATTTACATGGTTAGTAACTGAGAGTTTGAAAGGGGAAGTCAAAACTGTACATGAGAACTGTTGAACTGTAGAACTGTAGAACGTTTTGAGATCTAAATACACGAGTCTCCGGCTTACATAGCGCCTCGTTGCCAACCCTGGGCACATTGTCCGTGGCTTTCGCCAATTGGGCGCTACATGGTCTAGGTGCTCCACCCACGAAGGAAAGGAAAGACACCACACAATGCATGCGGAGAGGGCACAGTCCACGCGATACCCAAATATGGTCCCCAAAGCACTGCACCAACGTTTTCGCACACGTCACCAAGTTTTGCCCACGTCCGATGATTTTGGTTTCCAAGATTATTGATTCTTCTGGCACATGGGTGAGTTTCGAAAACCCGGCTGCCAATACACATGTCAAAATTGCCTGACTCTTTGGGTAGGACATTGTAGTGGTGGGCCAGCATATCTTCAAAATATGCCACCCCATTTAGCCGTTCCTATGGAGAAAGGGGGAAGGAGGAGTGGTCGACTAATCCTACGTCATCGAGGCGGGCTCTCGCAAGGGCTGCATCACATAGTGCATTTTCCTTCCCTTCAACCCCACATTCCGTTCCTCGTTTGCTAGAAGCTGCGGCTTAGGTGCACATATCCCGGGGCTTCGCTTGTCCTCGCAAGATGCAGCCACAACTAATTTGGCTTTAGCTTGCAGCCTGATTTGCAAATACCACGCTGGTTCCAAGATTTTCAGATCCTCGGTGACCTTGAAAATGGCCCAGCTGCCTCCTTGTGTTCCTCGAAAGCCTTGCTCGCAGCAAACACAATGGCTTTTCTTGAGTAGAGCTCACAATGGCCTTTCATGGCTCGTGCGTTTTTTTAGCGCGAACCAGTCCCGAACCCCTCGTTCAGGTTTTGCCGGGAGGAAATCAACCCGTCTTGACGGCACACCCTTGTTTGGAATGCGTCGAAATATTTTCGTCCCGTTCACAAACACCGAAAAACTTCAATAATTATGACGGTCGTAACAGTCTCTCGCGCGGTGGGGTGAAAATCTCGATGGACTGAGGTTTGCATACACAGTTCGGAGAGATCAGCGCTGACGTCTGGTCTGGTGAAGACTGACGTTGATGAAATAGTGACCACCTACATCATTTTGGCTCAACAGACATCACATACGCATATGAAACACAACCACGCACCTAGTGAGCACCAGACAATTCAGTCGAACCCCACCAGGCATATTTACCCTTTTACAACTAAATAAAAAAATACACGAGTTATTCTAAATTCCTCTCCTAGGTTTGAGCGAAGCAGAATAACATTACTGGAAGCGCACCCAACCTGAAACCTTTAATAGTGGTGTCTTCAAAGTACTCACCATGAGTTCAATGAACTCTAAACGCAACAAAACAACAGCAAAACCTTATCAATGGTCCTCGTCTAGGTCAGGAAAAAATATTTCAGAACTCTCGAGAATGCCGTTCGCGTCAAGGACAGCGGCTTAAACACTCAGCGTCGCCATGGGGTATCCCTCTCTTTTGAACCGTATGTCAAACGTATACTGTTGCAAAACGAGGCTTCAACGCATCAGGCGGCCATTCTTAGAGAACAAAGGCAGTAGCCCCGAGAGAGGACAATGCTCCACCTCGATGAAATTCACTTGGTAATCTAGCAAGCTAGTTTTCTGAGCTGCCTTCACTAAGCTTTTCCACCCCCTAAACAGGACACTTGCAAAACAACGAAAAGCTCAAAACGAAGAATTCCTGCTTGAGCTCCGTTTACGCACAAAGAACAACTTAAGTCTTCGCGCCAGCTCTCTGCGGACGCTATAACCCAAGCTCAAACGTTACTGTTATCTACGTCTCTAGTAGGACACACCTTGACAAACTCAAATCTTTCAGACTAGATTCCGCTGAATCTTACAACTGCCAGAATTGTCGCTCCTACCTCGACTTTCGGTAAGCCGTAACGCTTCCCCAAACTATCACACGATACTTAAGCAATCTATCAAAACCAAAGTGACGGAACTAAACCTTGCGTAATAGTCTTGTTTGGTTAATGATAGCTTATCATGCCAGCCCCTTGGATAAAGAACGCACTGGGTTCCTTCAGCTGCGTTAGCTCTATTCGCACTTTTAGAGCGCTGTTATATTTTACGACCAAAGGTACGCTTCCGTACCATCTAAAAAATCTAAACGCGCGTTTGATTGCAAATATAACTCAATCCGCGTTTAGCATGAACCCTTTGAAACCAATCTTTGTTTTCTTATCAAACTTTACATACAAAATAAAATACTTCAAATGTTCAAAACTGGAAAAATATTGAGAAGAAACTCCTTTCCAGAAAATCTGCGCTGCATTTTGCGAAAAGCTTGCAGCCAACTTTCATGCTTTTAGCCTTGCACGTGGCGGTCATGTTCTCTGCCGCTTTCGCCATCGCCAGAGGCCACAATGAGCGCGAGCTCTTAGCCCGAATTTGCTATCTCGCCTCATTCCTGATTCCAGCTGCCTTTCTTCGTGACACCGAAAATTCCTGAAATGTGGGTGAAAGACTCGCCATTGTTCTGTGTCAATTGGTTCCACCCTGAATTTAGGACCAACAACCTTTCTTTTAAGAACCTGTCGACATAGTTGTCGATGCACACCTGTTCCTTACAACGGCGCCTTCCTTCTTTGGGACGTGTCCCTTTCCGCTACTCCTCTCTCGCCGATTTCGCCTGACCCTACGCGTCAAAGGAATTTTTATTGAATTGCCCGATGGCCAACTTTTCCGTTTTCGCTGCGGCGTGCCCTCTGCCTCCACCTTTTCTGGTGCCGCACGTCCCCGCTTCCTTCTTTTGCGGTGATGCTTAAGTACAACCTTTCTTTGATTGTTACAAACTTCTTTGGTTGCGTCATCGGCAACCCTACAGTTCAGGTGAGCCTGTGCAACACCCTTTCTGCAACCTTTGCCCTTTGGTTTCCCCGCACCATTGCTCTGACGGGCTAACTTATCTGAGCTACCCCTCACAAAACCAGACACTGGGCCCTCCACAGATCTGAACTCTTGGAAATTAGCGTCCTGCTCAATTTCCGGGTAGTTTTTACCGTCCGGCTGATCGTTTACGTGCCGCTACACGAGGCATGTCTCTAACAACACACAATCTCTGTTCATGCTGCTGGGATTAAAATTTTCCTCGAAACCATCCCCCACCAAACTTGTACCTGTTTTTACACCTACGGCAGCCTCGCAATGTACCTTCTCACCCTCTGAAACATTTCCCACTCTATCTGTAGGAAATTCTTTCAACAGTAGCTCGCCCTCGCAGGTAGTACCTTCGAGCTTCAGTAGCGATTTGTCTTCGCTACATTAACGACGACCTTTGTCGTCCTCTTTTCCAACATCCGAAAGGTCATTCCCTTGCTGAGGCTCGAGAGCGGTCTCCAGCTCATGAATTTGTTCAATGACTCCACCAGGGTTACTGGAACCAGCCGCGGTCTCACATGGAACACCTTTAGGACTTGCTTCAGCTTGAATACCAGCCACCATCCCGCTTTCTACATGCACTACCTTTGCACGATCGAAGAGTCGCGTACTTTCCCTAGGTGCAATTTCACTAACAACGACCTGTTGCTCTTTTCTCTCCACCGAAGGATCACTTTGCATGTCGCACTGATAGAGACGTGTACCTTTCTTGGGCGGTACCTCGCAAACAGCGGCTTTCTCGGTGACTTCATACTGTACCGTACTCGCCACTTCACAGCACCTTTTGAGCCTTACACATACTTCACATATACACGACGGACGACGATACTGATGCAGTTCCCGAATGTGATTATTCGACTTGTCTATGCTCCCTGACAAGGCCTGCATCGTAGCCTCGTGTACACGTATCCTTTCGGCTTCTTCTGCCTCTTCTCTCAGGGCTTCTGCCTGTTTTCTCTGTTGAATGCTCTTGACATACTCTGAGAGGTCCTTATCGTTTGTCCCTGTCCAGACGATCCACTCGATCAGTTCTGTTCTGTTTGGGGAGTCCGACACATCCAGTTTAAACTCCCCCGCAATCGCTAGCAATACGGGTTTTCGTAGGGCTTTCAGATTCATGACTGCTTCCGGTACCGATCTCTGTCCCACAAATGATTCCTGTATTGCAACTAATTAACCCTGACAACAACGCCAGCCCTAGTTTTCTGCCTTGCCTCAGGTTACCTGTTAACTTAGTCTGCAAAAGCTTCCTTAAGCTCTTTCACGGAATCCTGTTCTGTCACCGTTAACCTTGCCGTCACCCACCTACTATAGCTTAAACAAGCTATCTCACAATTATCTGCCCGACGCAAGTTATCTGTTAATCATATGACTAAAACAACCCTGTCACTGTTAACCTTGCCGTCACCCACTGACTATAGCTTAATCAAGCTATCTCACAATCTGCCTGACACCAGTTACACAATGACCAAAAACGTTATGCTCCCTACCAGCTTTTACTCGCACATTAGTAAATGCCTGGTAAAGTTTTACAGAGAAAGTCGGCACTCACCCGGCTCGCAGTCGTACCTCCTGCGTCGTGCATCTCAGCAGTGCCTTCCGGTTGCCTCTCGCAGTCGATGACCTCGCGTCATCCCAGAACTGTCGTTCGGCTGCCTCTCAAGTCGATGAGCTCGGATCATCCGACCGTTGTCGTCCAATCGCCTCTCGAAGTCGATGGGGTCATAGCATCTAATGGCTGTCGTCGAGTCGTTGCTACCTGGGTTGACACCATCTCTCTGCTGAATCCAGTGGTTGCGACCTGGGTTGACGCGATCCCCCCGCTGTCATCCAGTTGTTGTGACTCCGGGTCCCGCGGGTCTCAGTTTGGTAGCGGGTCCCCGTCCTAGGACCCATCGTCGAACAAGTCAGATGAGGCGCTAGTAAAAACGACAATTTATTTACATGGTTAAAGACTTCTAGTTTGAAAGAAGTCAAAAGCTGTACATGAGAACTGTTGAACTGTAGAACTGTAGAACTTCTTGAGAGCTAAATAGACGAAACTCTTCGGCTTATATAGCGCCTCGTTGCCAACCCTGGGTACATTGTCCGTGGCTTCCGCCAATAGGGCGCTCCATGGTCTAGGTGCTCCACCCACGAAGGAGAGGAAAGACACCACACAATGCATGCGGAGAGGGCACAGTCCACGCGATGCCCAAATATGGTCACCAAAGCACTGCACAGACGTTTTCGCACACGTCACCAAGTTTCGCGCACGTCCGATGATTTTGGTTTCCAAGATTCTTCAGGTAGCTGGGTGAAGTTCGAAAAACCGGCTGCCAGTACACGTGTCAAACTTGCCTAACTCTTTGGGTAGGACAATGTTGTGGTGGGCCAGCATATATTCAAAATATGCCACCCCATTCAGCAGATCCTATGGAGAAAGGGGGAAGGAGGAGTGGTTGACTAAGCCCACGTCGTCGAGGTGGGCTACCGCATGGGCTGCAGCACATAGTGCATTTTCCTTCCCTTCAACCCCACATTCCATTCCTAATTTGCTAGAAGCTGCGGCTTAGCTGCACATATCCCTGGGCTTCGCTTGTTCTCGCAAGATGCAGCCACAACCAATTTGGCTTTAGCTTGCAGCATGAACTGCAAATATCATGCTGGTTCCGAAATTTTCAGATCCTCGGTGACCTTGAAAATGGCCCAGCTGCCTCCTTGTCTGCCTCGAAAGCCTTGCTCGCAGCAAACACAATGGCCTTTCTTGAGTCGAGCTCGCAATGGCCTCTCTTGGCTCGTGCGTTTTCTTTGCGCGAACCAGTCTTGAACCCCTCGTTCAGGTTTTGCCGGGAGGAAATCAACCCGTCTTGACGGCACGCCCTTGTTTGGAATGCGTCGAAATATTTTCGTCCCGTTCACAAAGGCCGAAAAACTTCAATAATTATTACGGTCGTAACAAAGTGTATTGTAGGCCAGTAACTTTGTGTGTGGTGGTGCTTGCTGTAATCGCCTTTTTATAAATAGCAGTCTTGTCAGCGCAGATGATGTGATGTAATGAATATGAGCGTCCCACCGTAGATGATGTGACAGAATGACCCCTAGATACTTATGTTTCGTGACTTTAGAAAGGGTAGCTGAAATTATGACGTAATTGAAATTTGATGGATTCTGTTTTCTAGTTATAGGTAAGAGCGCGGACTTTTTTTCGTTGATGTTCATTAGCCAATCACTGCACCAGGCTAAAACTGCGTCTAGCGCTGTATTTAAGGCGATATAGTCATCGTGTGAGTGGATTTCTTTGTACAATGTGCAGTCATCTGCACATAATCTGCATACGACATTAACAGATGAAGGAAGATTGTTCACGAAAATTAAGAATAATACCGGCACCAAAACACTGCCTTGTGGTGCGCCAGAAGTCACCGGTACAATTGAAGATTGGACATGGTTTATTTCCACGAATTGCGACCTGTCTGTTAGGAAGTTAGTAATCCAATCAACAATTTGGCCCTTGCCTAAAAGAAGTTGGAGTTTAAAGATGAGTTTGCTGTGCAATGCCCGATCAAATGCTTTCGAGAAATCTGGCAGAATAAGATCAATTTGTGTTTGGCGATCGATGCTTAATGAGGCGTCATGAACCATTTCAAGGAGTTGTGTTACAGTAGCCATGCCCTGTCGGAAGCCGTGTTGAAAAGGGGACAGTATTTTGTGTTCTTCTAGGTGTTTCGTTATGTGCTTTAAGGTTATGTGTTCGAGCAGTTTACCAACCGTAGATGTTAATGAGATGGGCCGATAATTGGAAGGTTCGTTTTTATTTCCAGACTTATGTATAGGAATCAATTTTGCTATTTTGCAATCTTTTGGTTGGGTACGCGACGACAATGATTGGTTAAAAAGCAGGCATTTGTATTTTGTTATCCATTCGGCTTATCTTTTTAAAAACGCGTTAGGTATGTTGTCTGGTCCAGAACTTTTTTTTGCCATCCAACTTCAATAGTAGGTTGAAAACTCCCTCTTCTGAAACGAATAATCGCTTAATAGATTTCTCGTCTCTAATTTATATGTGAGGCTGTTTTCCGTCGTTAACTGTAAAAGTTGATTGAAAATGGCGATTTAATACGTTTGCGGAATAGGCATTTTCTTCAGGCGTTTCGTGGGTAATTTTACGGACCTTGGAAATCATGTATTGCCAAAGTTTTGTCGGGGAACTTTTTATGAACCAAGGTAGTGTTTTTTTGAAATAAGTAGACTTTGCGGCCTTTATTTTATTTTTCATGTCAGTTATACCTGCGCTCAGATTTTGTCGGCTCTAAATATTTGGTTTCTCTTTTAGATTTTTCCTCAAACACTTCACTTTTCTTTTAGCATGTATAACAACACGTGTGACCCATAGATTCATCTTTCTGGTGTTCTTTTTCTTCGAAGGAACGTGATTTTGTAAGAAAAAAGAACACCTTCTTTGTATATATGCCAAAAAATTTCTATAGTCGCAGTGGAGTCAGAGGCTAAATCTTGAAATGATCGAAATTCGTCGAACAGTAAGTTATGTATTGCTGCGTCATCGGCATTACAAAAGCCTGGAAATGTTTCCTCTGCGTATGCAGGCGCTTTACTGTCCTTTATAGGTATCATACAATAAGTTATTTTACGGTCTGAAATGCTGTCTAGAAGTTCTATTGTTGTTTCATGTATTGGAAAGTTATCAGTGAGAAAGAATAAGTACAGCACACTCGAGTTGTGTCCCTGCACACGCGTAGGCTGCGTCACTATTTGCGAAAAGTTTAAAAAAATTAAATCGGAAATTATTGCTGAGCAGGCGCTGTGGTGCTGCATTGATACACAGTTGAAGTCAGGCCGGTTAGAGTCCCCCACTAGAATAACTCTGGCTTTAGATGCGTGACGCCGCATATAAGTGCGCAGGGCATCCATACACTCAAAGTTTGATGAAGGGGCGCGGTATGCACACCCGAGAACGATAACGTTGGTTGTGAATTTAAGTTTGCAAAAACAGCCTCTACGCCTTCTACGTATGGAAGTAATGTGAAGGGGATTCTATTACTTATAAAGACAGCTACGCCACCGCCTCGTGTAGGTCTATCTTTGCGTATGATCACGTAGTTTAGGGGTGTTAGCTCAGCATCTTCGATATCACTTGTTAGCCGCGTTTCAGTAACGACCAAGAAGTCAGGTTTGAGGCCGATAAGCAGCGATTGTAAAGCATTTAATTTGTTAATGATGCTGCGCGCATTCACATTTGCGAAAGTTATTTCACATGATGCCTTATTTGTCGACGCCTTAACTGCTGAGGTTTGGGATGAGCATTTTTTGTTCCGTTTACTGAGGGTACTTCTGGCTGGGTTGTAAGGAAAATGAAAGCCGTGTTCATAATCAAGGGAACTAGTTGATGATTCGTTTGCTTCAGGTGGCTGATATAAAGGTACTGGTTGGTGATACGAGAAGACAGGAGTATGGACATTTGGGATGCGTCAAGTGTTGTTGCGACGTGAAACTTGTTTAGCACTGTTCGACTCTGTGTCCCACATGTAAACATCATCGTTAACGAACAACTAATTGAAACGATGTGAATATGGTCACCGTCCTTTTTTAAGCTCTTTGAAAACTGTAGTAGTTTGCGTTTTTTGTCGCGCACGGCCTCAGAATAGTCCCGTGCTACGCTTAGGGTTGTGTTTTTCAGTTTGAAGCCCTTGCTCAAAATGGATTCAACTTCTTTCTCGTTAAAAAGTTTTGCAATGATTGGACGCTTCTTATTCGCAGAAAACCGGCCCGGGCGGTGAGCTCTAGAAATAGTCGAAACAGATATGCCAAAATGGCTTGAACAGAGCTCTTTTACAATTCGCTCAGAGGCCTTCCACGACTCGGAACCGTCAGTATCGGCGACACCGTAAAAAAGTAAGTTAGACCGGTGGGAGCGGTTTTCCAAGTCATCTATTTTGTCTTGAAATCTCATGCGTGGGTCCAAGCACGGAATCGCTCCCTGTCACTTTTGACTGTAATTCATCAATTATTACTTGCATCTTGGAAATGTTTTCTGCATTCGCGGAAGAGTGCTGTGTCGACATTGACTGAAGTTTGTTCTCGAGCTCACCTACTCTTTGAATCCGAGATTCGAAATCTTTTTTTAGGGTGGCATGTAGGAGCAAAACCTGGTTCACGGATTCGAGAAGTCTCATATTGTTAGCTTCAATACGTTGCACACTATCAAAAACTGAATTAAGCTTCTCATCCTGGGTTTTAGTCATAGGACCAGGATTTGTTTCGATGTCACCTCCCAGAAGCAGGAGGCGCCGAAGATGCAAGGCACACTCGCGAACTGCTTTAGGGCACGGAAGCACGACAAGGAAAGGATCATTTGACCGGAAGCTGCCGGAGGGTAATTTGGAAAAGCAACCAACCTGCAGAGCGAAAAGACAGATGCGTAAGCCTTTCGTTGTTTCCTCCATCGTGCCTCCGTGCCCACAGAAGAGATACTGCTGGATGCTCGGTAATATCGTTTCCGAACTTGATGACGTTGTCATGGCGGCTGCGCATCGGTGATATTCCAGGGGGCGTTCCATGCGCTCGGACAGGATCACGCAAGTTCTTTCCAACAGGCGCGTGTTCATGGCAGGCGCGGCCTCACAAATTCCTCCAATGGGTGGAAAGTCATCCGGAAGGCAAAGCACCGACGCACCGGCCGTGACCACGGCGAACTGCAGAGCGAAAAGACATATGCGTAAGCATTTCGTTGTTTCCTCCATCGTGCCTCCGTGCCCACAGAAGAGATACTGCTGGATGCTCGGTAATATCGTTTCCGAACTTGATGACGTTGTCGTGGCAGCTGCGCATCGGTGATATTCCAGTGGGCGTTCCACGCGCTCGGACAGCTTCACGCAAGTTGTTTCCAACAGGCGCGGATCCATGGCAGGCGCAGCCTCGCAAATTCCTCCCATGGGTGGAAAGTCGTCCGGAAGGCCAAGCACCGACGCACCGGCCCCGACCACGGCGAACTGAAGAGCAAAAAGACAGATGCGTAAGTCTTTCGGTGTTTTCTCCATCGTGCCTCCGTGCCCACCTGATCATCCTGAGTGCGCTGAAGAAAGATCAACTACCCGCGCAGGTTCCTCGATGGAAGATTGACTCAGCTGATCGGGAAGGGTATAGAACTTTACACACATAACATGGACTGAGCTGTCTGCCCTGACAATAGATGAAGCTATCACGTATTTCAGAGCTTTTATACTTGATGCCGCATCTAAATGTATTGCTAAAACGAGCGGCATGTCTTCTAAACGGCGAGTCCCATGGTGGAACGACACGCGCAGGAAAGCATGGACCACTTAAAACAAAGCATGGGCGTCGCTTCGCGATTCCCCAACAGAAGAAAACCTAGAAAATTTCAAGCAGGCCGAATCGCAGGCAAGGAGAACGTGTCGACAAGCAATACGAGAGAGCTGGACAAAGTTTACATCGAGTATCAACTCATACACAAATGGGGGAAAAGTGTCAAATAAGGTGAAGAAAATTAAGGGCCAACAAACGTATTCTTTGCCACTAGTAAATAGCCTCAGAGAAAGCTTGGAGGATCAAGCTAACTTTTTTTGCACACATTTCGAACACATATCGAGCTCCTCACGCTGCTCCGAAACCTTCCAGATTTGCAAAGCACCAATAGAAAAACAAAAGTTAGAAAGAAAATCGGCAAGAAATGAAGCATATAATAAACCATTCTGCTTAGCAAAACTGCGAACAGCACTCAGCTGCTGTATTACATCTACCCCAGGTTCTGACAACGTAATGTAGGCGATGCTGAAGGAACTACCCTCCGAAACTAAAAAAAAACCCTCCTCTCTCTCTTTAATTGCATATGGTTTTCAGGTGTGATCCCCTCCTCCTGGAAGGAGGCTGTTATTATTCCAATTTTGAAGCAGGGAAAGCATCCCTTACTATATCAAGTTACAGACCTATAGCGTTAACAAGCTGCCTCTAAAACTATTTGAAAATATAATTAGTTGCCGCTTTCTCCTTTACTTAGAAACAAATTGCTCGTCCCATACCAGTGGGGGTTCAGGGAGGGCCGATCTACCACCGACCATATTATACGTATCGAGGCACACATACGCGAGGATTTTGTTCGTAATCAGTTTTTCTTATCTGTGTTCCTCGACATGGAGAAGGCCTACGATACTCTGTGGAGGTTTGATATTGTAACGGGCTAGTAAAAGGCAAAGAAGAGAAGGAGAGGAAGACAAAGAGTCTTGGCAAGATCGCAGTGCGCTGCCGCAAACGACCATTGCTCACCTCTTGTAAATAAAGCCATTTCATTACAGCTCGCTGTAACAGTTGTGGTGGAGGCGCGGGGTAATCGACACCCGAAGATGGAGGCTGAACCAAAAGTACTTCGACGGAGCCGTCGCCTTGCTGGACTTCCACCGAATCTATCTGGGCTGGACATGTCCCACAACGCAGATGAACACCGACCCCTTTCGACTTCTGCGCCGACTTGTTCAGCTCCACAGCTTAGAGATGCTCGTCCCTTCGCCGGCAAACCAGATGAAGACGTCGAGGCTTGTATCATCCATTACAATTGGGTGAGGGCCACCAACAAATGGGATGCCGCTTCTCAGCTTTTGTACGTCGCGTTCTTTCTGACGGATACTGCGATAATGTTGTACGAGAATCGGGAGGAAACGCCAACGACGTGGGACAGATTTGTTTCTGAGATTAAAGAGCGTTTCGGCGTCCCAACAACGAAAAAGAAAAGAGCAGAACAGACGCTAGTGCAACGCGCTGAAGTGCCAGGTGAAACTTGAATGACCTACATTGAGGAAGTAATAAAGCTATGTAGGATCATTGACTCCCGAATGTCTGAGGAAGATAAAGTAGGGCACATTCTAAAAGGAATCGCCGAGGATGTTTACAGTTTCCTCATTGCAATAGACACCGTGACATCTGTCGCCGATGTCATTCGCCATTGCCGCACTTTTGAGCAACTAAAGACGAGGCGCATCACGCCGACGTTCGGCAGGATAGCCAATGTGACGACTATCGCGAGTATATACAGCAACCAGGCGCTTCATCTTGCATCAACAATCGGGCAAATAGTACGTGAAGAACTCGGCCTGTACGCGCAAGTGGCACACCACCGAAGCAGTCATCCCCCCTACCTGCCAACAGAGTTCGAGCGAAACATTGCTTCATTCTCCTCGCACAGATCTGGGACGGCCGTGCGCTCCCTTCCGAATGGAAAACGTCACTTGTGACTTTTATCCCCAAAGCAGGCAAGGCCGTGAATACGGAAAATCTGAGGCCCATATCACTGACTTCGTGCGCGGGCAAGCTTATGGAGACGATGGTACGGGATCGCCTCTCCCCATACCTTGAGGGCAAGGGCTTCTTTGCAGACACCATGTTTGGGTTTCGCCCACACATGTCTGCACAGGACGTCCTTCTCCAGCTCCATAGGGCCGTCATACAGCCCATAAGTTTGCAACACAATGATAAAGCCATCCTCGCCCTTGATCTGAAGGGGGCTTTCGACAATGTTAAACACAGCAGCATCCTGGCTAACTTGAGCTCCACTGATTGCGGGGCTAAGGCCTTTGCATATGTCAGAGATTTTCTCTCTAAACGCCAGGCACTTCTTCGGATCGAGGACGAGGAATATGGCCCGTACATTATGGGAACACGGGGTACCCCACAGGGAGCAGTGTTATCACCACTCCTTTTCAACATTGCTATGATGCGCCTTCCAAGCGAATTGGCCAGGGTGGAAGGGACACAACACGCAGTATATGCCGACGATATTACAATCTGGACCACTGAAGGGAGCCTTGGTGAAATGCAGGAACGCCTTCAGCAGGCCGCATCCATAGTCGAGGCGTATGCCAACGATTGTGGACTCCAATGTGCTCCAAACAAATCAGAGCTTCTGCACGTTAGAGCGAAGCCAAGAGATAAGTCAGCCATACACATCTCTTTGTCTGGGGTTCCCATCAGAGAGGTGGAGGAGCTCCGGATTCTGGGCCTGTTCATTCACCACAGACTCAGACCGGACTCCACTATAGCGAAACTCAAGAGAATAGGCGAACAGGTAGGGCGCATGATCCACCGCGTTTCCAACAAGCGGGGTGGTCTGCGGGGCAGGGACGCGCTTCGGCTCGCGCATGCCTTCGTGGCTAGCCGGATCCTCTACGCCGTCCCATACCTTCGCACTAACAAGCAAGAAGACGAAAGAATAGATGCCATCATTCGTAAGGCTACTAAACGAGCTCTGGATCTCCCGGTGGCCACTTCCAACGCCAAACTGAAGGCGTTAGGTGTGCTCAACTCCTACCAGGAGTTGCGGGAGGATCACCTTATGAATCAATATACGCGGCTCGTGCAGACGGCTCCCGGGCGCCGCCTGCTAAACCGCTTACATATACAACACACTTGCACTGCAGAGGAGGCGGAGCGTATTCCGGAACTGTGGCGGCATATGCTCTCGGTCGCTCCACTCCCCAGTAACATGGATAAGCACACGCACGAAAGCAGAAGACAGGCGCGGACTCGGACGCTTGAGAGGCAACACGGCTCCCGACCTGGTGTATTCTACGTAGAGATAGCAGGGCCTTCGCCCACGGGATTTTACACGGCCTCTGTAGTTCACCGGGAAAAGCATGTCAATGGGCTCTCGTTCCGAGCACAAAATCCAGAGCGCGCTGAGGAAGTCGCGATAGCGCTTGCTGCTGCGGACCCCAACTCGAAAGTTATCATCACGGACTCCAGGAAAGCATGTACTCATTATTTGGTAGGAGAGATATCCCCCCTAGCCAGCCAAATTCTAAAACGGGCTCTCGCTGATCCAGCCCCGAAACGCATCGTATGGGCTCCTGGCCATCAGGGCCTACGAGGTAATGAGGCCGCTGACGCGGCCGCCCGAGCGCTTACCCACCGGGCTCCTCACCTTGGCTCTTATGACTCGGAGGCCAATAGACCGCTGCTGCGGTTCAAAGAAATTCTCACCTATTATCGTGACACTCACCGTCTTTACCCGGCTCCTGCAAAGGGGCTGAGTAAGGCGGAAGAGCGAACTCTAAGGCGCCTGCAGACAGGTACTCTACTCTGTCCTGCAATCCTAAAGCATTTCGATGCGAACACAGATGGGCGGTGCCCACACTGTGGGGAGACGTGTGATATCTTCCACATGGTATGGGCATGTACGAAAAATCCCCACCTACCCCCTTCCCCTACCCCTTCCCGAGAGGCATGGGAGACTGCCCTCCTCAACTGCTCATCACTAGAGTCTCAACGGGCTCTGGTGAGACGGGCGCGAGTAGGGGCCTCGTCATGCGGTGTCCCGGACTAAGGACGCCGACCATGTAGCAGGGTCATGCTTTGGCCCCGTACCTCTCTCTTTTGTAATAAATGTTTTTCATCATTATCATTATCTCCTCGCACCGAGTGACGGAGGGCATTGAATACCACACCTCAGTATCAGCCACGTCTCTACGATAGAAGCCCTGCCTATGACGCTGGATCACAACGAGGACAGCCGCGTTCTTATACTCAGAACTCTCAGCCGGACTGCGTCCCGCTGCGGCAAGGACAGTACCGACCCTACTACCAAGATGCAACTTACGGCGAATACAGTGGATTTCAGAGAATGGCAAAAACCTGTTCTTCGTCTGATACCGAACTTCCTCGCCGACAGCAGTGGCCGAGGATTCATTCCGATGAATACAGTATAAACCGTGACGCTACCGTGTGCTACAACAGTGGTTTAACTGGGCATATCGCTTGGTATTGCCGCCAACAACGCCGTCAATCACGAAGGACACCAGCCATGTCTTCGCCACCAAGACCCGGTGCTTCATATGACATGCGGACAACCAACTTGTTTCCGAGGGACCGTTTTTTCGCGTGACACTAGACGCAGCGATTCGCCAGCATCCGAGCGGAGTTTGACACCACCATCCAACCGTTCTCGTCGCTCGCCGTCTCCTTTGCGTCGTTTTTTTACGCCGCCGCCGCCGGGAAACTAGCATCCGTGGCCAATGGAGGTGAGGTCGCAGGATGGTCTTTTCAAGATATAGCTCTCCCTATTGTGATTCTGAAAAACAAAGTGAATGTGTTGATTGATGGAATACCGACGATGGAGTTAGTTGACACTGGGGCTACTGTGTCTGTGATGAGCCTTGCCTTCAGAAACCTCTTAGGTCAAAACGTTATGTCTTCATGGAACGATACAATCACCTTTCGTGGTGTAGGTGGCGAGTGGCTTAATCCTCTTGGTGTATGTATTGTCAGTGTTTCATTGGCTGGAAAAGTATTTGTATCCGAATTCATGGTTCTATCTCGTTATTCACACGATGTAATTCTTGGTATCAATTTTCTGGAGCAATGCGGTGCTTCCATCGGCTGTGGTAGAGGGGAAATGTCATTAAACAATTTGTTTCTACCGTTGCTTTCCGAAGAAGACTACCTTGGCAAAGACAGGAACACAGTGTGATTGATGAAGTGATAGCACCATCTTGGTGCCTGACACCAGTTCGAGTCTCTTCCGCAACGGTTGATGCTGCTTGTGTTGACCTCATAGTGGGGCCTCTACGCAAGAACTGTTCTAAGAAGGACATACTTGTACCCTGTTTTGTTGTGTGCATGACAAAAGAAATAGCAACATTGTGGGCGCTGAACTGTTCTGCCATGCCGGTTGTGCTTCCTCGCGGGATGAAGATAGCTCTCTTCGATGAAGCCTCATGCAGCTCAATAGCAGCACTAATTATGGACCTCACCACCTCTTCCCTTCTTGTGCTATTCGCAATAATGAAAATCTAATGCTTGGTATGATCAGCAAGACTCTCAGTACAACGGATCAGCAAGCGCTGGTGAAGGTCCTTTCCCGGCATGTTGCTGCGTTCGACTTCAAGCATAGAGATGCACCTCATCAGTTACCTTCGTCCCGCGCTCATCACAGAGTAGACACCGGCTCTGCACACCCCATCCGCCAAAAGCCCTACCGAGTGTCATCCTCCGAGCGCAAAGTTATCGCCAAACAAGTAAAGGACATGCTGAACAAAGGTGTCGTGCTAGAGTCGTCCAGCCCGTAGGCAGCCCCGGTGATTCTTGTCAGGAAAAAGGATGGTTCCTGGAGATTCTGTATAGATTACAGGCGTCTAAACACTGTGAAGAAGAAAGATGTATATCCCTTACCACGGATTGATGACGTCATAGATTGCTTGCACGCCGCTTCCTATTTTTCAACGCTTGATTTGTGGTCCGGTTATTGGCAAATACCTATGGAACCCGGCGACAAAGAAAATACTGATTTCGTAACTCCGGATGGCCTATTTGAATTTAACGTCATGCCTTTTGGCCCTTGTAATGCTAAAGCCACCTTTGAAACATTTATGGACACAGTATCACGTGGTCTAAAATGGGCGATATGCATGTGCTTCCTTGACCATGTTGTAATCTTTGGCCGTACGTTTGAGGAACATAACAACCGTCTCAGTCTTGTTCTCGACTGCATCGAAAAAGCTGGGCTGGTTCTTAATTAAAAAAAATGTCGCTTTGGCGAACGCCTAACTCTGGTGCTGGGGCACTTGGTCGACAATGATGGCGTCAGACCTGATCCTCGCAAGATGGAAGCAGTGAGCTCTTTTAAACCACCACAATCCGCACGAGAACTTCGCTCATTTGTCGGCCTATGCACATATTTTCGTCGTTTTGTTCCACGATTTGCGGAGATCGTGTACCCACTGACAAGCATCCTGCGACAGTATGCATCCTTCAACTGATTGATATGTGGGGTTTAACGTCCCAAAACCTCCATATGATTATGAGAGACGCCGTAGTGGAGGGCTCCGGAAATTTAGACCACCTAAGGTTCTTTAGTGCACCCAAATCTGAGCACACGGGCCTACACCATTTCCGCCTCCATCGGAAATGCAGCCGCCGCAGCCGGGATTGGAACCCGCGACCTGCGGGTCAGCAGCCGAGTACCTTAGTCACTATACCACCGCGGCGGGGCAGCGTCCTTCAACTGGACACCAGAATGTGACGCCACATTCTCACAACTTAAGTTTGTACTAACGTCAGCTCCACTGATGCGTCACTTCGATGCATCTTGCCCGACTGAGGTCCGCAAGGACGCTAGTGGTATCGGCGTAGGAGCGGTGCTTGTACAACGTCGCAACGGCGCAGAGCATTTCGTGGCATATGCCAGCCGATGCCTCAGGAAATCTGAACGCAATTACACAGTTATGGAACAGGAATGTCTGGCAGCTGTTTTCGCCGTACAAAAGTTTCGTGGTTATCTTTACGGGAGGCATTTAAGATAATTACCGATCACCATTCGTTATGCTGGCTGGTTGGTTTGCGTGACCCCTCTGGCCGCCTCGCACGTTGGGCGCTGCGACTTCAGGAATACGACTTTATGGTGTCGTACAAGAGTGGCCGTCGTCACGCTGATGCACACTGCCTCTCCCGGATTCCTCTTGCGACTACCGACTGCGATGCTGAGAATTTCGACGACTGCCTTGCCGCGTTTACAAGAACGTTCCCCAACACGGCTGACTTCCAGGGAGAACAACGTAACGATCTCAACCTGGATCCTCTTTTTGCTGCCGCACGTGCCTCCCAACACAGCGGTCGCTTTACGGTCCGAGACAAGTTGCTCCACAAAACGAACTACTCCAGACATGGAGCACGTTTTCTTCTATTTGTTCCCGAGAGCCTTCGCTCCGATGTTCTATGTGCTATGCATGACGATGCCGCATCCGATCATTTCGGCTTCACACGAACGCTGAACCGCTCACAGGAACGCTTTTACCGGCCCAAGATGTACGAAACAACAAAATGTTACGTCGCTAGCTGCGAGACGTGCCAACGTCACAAGCGCCCGGACACCACTACACCAGGTCCCCTTCAGCTAATAATATCACCCAGCACGCCTTTTGGACAAGTAGGAATTGACATTATAGGTTCATTTCCGTTATCTAACAATAAGAACTGTGAGATAATCATCTGCGTAGATCATCTTACGCGGTATGCTGAAACCGCAGCCATTCCCTCTTTTACCGCTGCATCCGTGGCAGTCTTCCTGCTCCACTACGTGGTCCTGCACCATGATCACCGCGTGTTATTATCAGCGACCGTGGCCGTCAGTTCACTGCTGATGCCATTGAAGATTTACTACGCATGTGCACGACACAGTTCCGTCATTCCACACCGTATTATCCGCAGACAAACGGCCTCGTCGAACGGACGAAAAGAACGCTGACCAACATGCTTGCCATGTACGTTTCTTCCAATCACAAGAACTGGGATGAGGTGCTGCCTTTTGTCACTTACGCCTACAACACGGCGAAATATGAAACAACAAACTTCAACCCATTCTATCTGTTGTACGCCAGGTTGCCACTGAGCCCTCTAGACACTTTCTTACCCTTCCTTTTACACAATGACGACTCTGTATCGAACACCCTGTGCCTCGCGGAAGAAGCCCGTCAAATTGCTCGTCTTCGAACTCTGGCCTCTCAACGTCGCTCGAAGAAACGTTACGACGACCGTCACGAACCGGTATTATTCGAAAAAGGTGACTTGGTGTTGCTTTGGACACCGCAACGCAAGCGTGGATTGTGTAAAAAGCTTCTGTCACGATATTCAGGCACATTTGTAGTTTTGGAGCGTCTCAGCCAGCTCACGTACGTAATAGCTCGTCTTTTGTCAAATGGTCGACGATGGAAGAGAACGCAGCTCACTCACATTGCTCGCCTAAAACCGTTCTACCCTCCGTGTGCATCATAACTCGCCCTACTGGCTTCGTCTGCTTGCGGGGGAGTGTAACGGGCTAATAAAACGCAGAGTAGAGAAGGAGAGGAAGGCGAAGAGTCTTGGCAAGATCGCAGTGTGCTGCCGCGAACGACCATCGTTCACCTCTTGTAAATAAAGCCATTTCATCACAGCTCGCTGTAACAATATATTGAGAGACTTCTCACACATAGGTTTACACGGTAATATGTTCAGTGTCATTGAAAGCCATCTGTCTGATTGTACATTCCGTGTTAGAGTGAGCAATGTTCTGTCCCGAACATTTGTACAGGAAACCGGAGTGCCACAGGGTGGGGTGCTCAGCTGTACGCTCTTTATTATAAAAATGAATTCTTTCCGTCTGTACATCCCACGTAATATCTTTTATTCAACACATGTCGACGATGTGAAGATACGTTTTCAATCGTGTTTTCTTCGGATCTGTGAGAGACAGGTTCAGCTTGCCCTTAACAAGGTATCCAAATGGGCTGATGAAAACGGGTTCAAACTGAAACCACAGAAAAGCACCTGTGTCCTTTTTTCACAAAAAAGAGGCTTGCACCCTGATCCTGAAGTGGTCGTTAAGGGTGAGCGTCTACCCGTAAACACAGAACATAAGTTCCTAGGTATAATTTTAGAGGCGAAGTTAACCTTTGTACCGCACATAAAACATCTTAAAAATAAATGCTTCAAAACAATGAATATCCTAAAGGAGCTGTCACGAACAGCGTGGGGCAGCGACAGAAAGTGCCTAATGAATATGTATAGAAGCCTTATATGCTCACGCATTGAGTATAGGGCAATCGTCTATAACTCTGCCCCACCAAGCTCTCTGAAAATGTTGGACCCTGTTCATCATCAAGGCATCCGCCTGTCCACAGGTGGCTTTAGAAGTAGCCCAGTTGAAAGCCTTTATGTGAAATCGGATGAGTGGTCACTCCATCTGCAGAGAACATATTCTTCCTTCATATATTTTCCTAAAGTAAATGGGAACAGTGAGCAACCCGCATATTCCACTATCAATGACCTGTCCAGCTCTCAACTTTTTTGCAATCGGTCCGCAATGGCACGCCCTTTCTCGCTGCGTATTAAAGACCTAGCTGAAGAAACAGATGTCCCACTGCTTGAATACCACCTCAGCCCCGCCCCCGCTGCTCTGCGGCTCGCGCCATGGCAGTGGTAGGTGACATAGACTGTGACATATTTTTCGTAGCTGTCCCAAAGCATGCTTCCCCCATACACATCCAGATGTATTTCTTAGAGCTGCAACATAAATATGACTGTCCATAATATTGTTACGAGTGACTGTGTTTATTCACAGATGAGGTGAAATGGCGTTGTAAAATAGCAGCGTACTTCTGAGACAGGCCTAGAACGTTTCCACTCAACCACACAGTACAGGGGCCGCACCACTACTTTTCTTCTTCTTCCGCGCCCCGTAGGCTTGCGCATCTTCGTTTCATTTCTCCCGGCGGAAGACGAAGCTCGCCGAGCGATTCAAATAGGCCTATGATGGTACTTTTTGAGGCGGGCTACGTGAACAATTTGCTTAGTGAGCGAACGCCGGTTATTGGCTGTGACTCGGGCGACAACGTAATTCACGTCACTGAGACGAGTGACTACCACGAATGGGCCAGAATATTTTGCTAGAAACTTCCGGTACAATCCTTTTTTACTAACAGGAGTTCACAGCCACACGTAATCACCAGGAGAAAACTCTACGGGGATATCCTTGGCATCGTAGCGACTCTTGCTGTGTTCTTGCGAAGACAATATTCGAAGGCGCGCTAGTTGACGTGCTTCTTCAGCGCGACACAACGTCTGAGCGACGGACAGATCTTCCTGATGCGCGAAAGGTAATAGAGTGTCCAGAAAACTCTGTGGATTTCGTGCGTAAAGCAGAAAGAAGGGCGAATGTCTAGTAACTTCATGCTTGGCGGTGTTATACGCGTAACAAACGGTGAGACGGCGTCCCAGTTCCTGTGGTCAGCATCAACGTACATCGATAGCATATTCGTGAGAGTTCAATTTGTTCTTTCAGTGAGACCGTTAGTTTGCGGATGGTAAGGGGTGCAATGGCGATAAGAGGAGCCACAGAGGCGCAAAATTTCTTCAACCACATCGGCCATAAATTGTCGTTTACGGTCACTGATGACAACCCGTGGAGCACCGTGACGAAGTATGGCCCGTTGTAACAGAAAAGAAGAAACAGCGGCTGCTGTAGCCGATGTAAGTGCGTCCGTTTCCGTATAACTCGTTAAATAATCCACGCACACTATAACATATTGGTGGCTGAATGGGGTCTTAGGAAGGGGTCCGAGCAAGTCGTTGCCGACTTTTTCAAAAGCGGATGTCGGTGGAGGGATGGGCTGCAAATAACCTGCCGGAGCAGTGGTGGATCGCTTGTGGCGCTGACATATAGCGCAGCTGGTGACGTACTGTTTTGTGGTCTTCCAAATTTTCGGCCAGTAGAACCTCTCACGTAGTCGATGTAGCGTACGTGTGAAGCCAAGATGACCGGATGTTATGTCATCGTGCGCAGAACGAAGGACGACCTGGCGCAGGCTTTCCGGCACCACCAGAAGCAAGGGGAGGCCATCGGCTGAATAGTTTCTTTTATACAGCAAGCCATTTGAAATTTTAAAGTGCTTGGATATGCAGCTTCGAGCAAGGGATTCAGGGTAGGGTCGTGCTGCTGCTCACGTTTGAAGCTGCTGGTATCTCGGAAGTCGGACGAGACAGAAACTAAATAGTCATCAATGTCATTGTCGTCAGCATTGGTGTGTACTGAAGGAAGGTGCGGCGATGGCGTAGTGGTGCGGCGATGGCGTAGTGGTTAGAGCATCCGCCTCGCATGCAAGAGGTTCGTGGTTCAAATCCCGGTACCGCGCAGTTTTCAACCGGATTAAAAAAAATCCGCGTGTTGATGGAACTGCATTAAGAGACCTGGGGGCGGCCTCACCGGCAAACACCGCCGAGAACGCACTCCCTCACCAGAGAAGGATTGGCCACCCTGGTGCAGTATCTGGCCACTACCTCCCACATGCTTACGTCAAATAGCTCATGGCCCTCAGTCCCCAGCAGCTGCGAAGCAACTGACCACGGCGGCGGTCAGATCTGCAACGCAGCAGAGGGTGCTAAGAATCTCTGGATCCGGACAGGCCGCCATTGGAACCTGAACTTCGCAACGTTTAACGCTAGAACCTTATCTAGTGAGGGAAGTCTAGCTGTACTATTCGAGGAGCTAAAGAGTGTTAAATGGGATATAATAGGGCTCAGTGAGGTTAGGAGGAGAGATGAGGCCTATACGGTGCTACAGAATGGGCACGTCCTTTGCTACACAGGCTTGGCAGACAGAAGAGAACTGGGAGTGTGGTTCCTAATTCACAGAAACATAGCTGGCAACATAGAGGAATACTATAGCAATAATGAAAGGGTGGTAGGTATCGTAATTAAACTGAATAAAAGATAGAAGTTGAAGGTAGTACAGACTTACGCACCTACATCCAGCCATGATGACGCTTCAGTTGAAAGCTTCTATGAAGACGTGGAATCGGCAATGAGTAAGGTAAAAACACAATATACTATAGTGATGGGCGACTTTAATGCAAAGATAGGAAAGAAGCAGGCTGGAGACCAGGTCGTAGGAGATTATGGCATCGGTACTAGAAACGCCAGAGGAGAGCTACTAGTAGAATTCGCAAACGCAACTATTTACGGATTTTGAATACCTTCTACCGAAAACGGGAAAACCGCAAGTGGACATGGAAGAGCCCTAATGGCGAAAATAAGAAGGAAATAGACTTTATAATGAGTGCACACCCTGGAATCGTGCAGGATGTGGAAGTGATTGGCAAGGTACGATGCAGTGACCATAGAATGGTACGGTCTCGAATTCACCTATACTTGAAGAAGGAACGACAGTAACTGATACGCAAGAAGCCAATCAATCAGCTAGCACTGAGAGGGAAAGTACAGGAATTCAAAGTGTCGCTGCAGAACAGGTACTCGGCTCTTAGTGTGGAAACCAACCTTTGCGTAGATACAATGAATGATAATCTGACGAGTATCATTACGGAGTGTGCAGTGGAAGTTGGAGGCAGGGTAGTAAGACAGGACACTGGCAAGCTTTCCCAGGAAACGAAGAACCTAATTAAGAAGCGTCAAATCATGAAAGTGTCAAGTACAACAGACAAAATAGAACTGGCAGAGCTTTCGAAGTTGATTAATAGACGTAAGGTATGCGATGTAAGAAGGTATAACATGGAGAGAATTGAACACGTTCTGAAAAACGGAGGAAGCGTCAAAGGATTGAAGAGGAAACTTGGGATAGGCAAAAGTCGGATGTATGCACTAAGAGACAAAGAAGGCAACATAACTACCAATATGGATAGGATAGTTAAAATAGCGGAGGAGTTTTACAGAGATCTGTACAGTAGCCGGGACAACCACGACCTTAATACTATAAGAACTAGCAGTAACCCAGATTACACCCCACCAGTAATGATAGAAGAAGTCAGAAAAGCTTTGGAGAGCATGCAAAGAGGCAAAGCAGCTGGTGAGAATCAGGTAACATAAGATCTGCTGAAAGATGGAGGACAGATAGTGTTAGAAAAACTAGCCACCCTGTTTACGAGGTGTCTCCTGACGGGAAGAGTACCAGAGACTTGGAAGAACGCTAACATCATCTGAATACATAAGAAAGGAGATGACAAGGACTTGAAGAATTACAGGCCGATCAGCTTGCTCTCTGTAGTATACAAGCTATTTACAAAGGTAATTGCTAACAGAGTAAAGAAAACATTAGAATTCAATCAACCAAACGAACAAGCAGGATTTCGAACAGGCTACTCAACAATTGACCACATTCATACTATCAATCAGGTAATAGAGAAATGCTCAGAGTATAACCAACCACTATACATAGCCTTCATAGATTACGAGAAGGCGTTTGATTCAGTAGAAATATCAGCCGTCATGCAAACACTGCGGAGTCAGGGCGTAGATGAACTATATATAAACATTCTGGAAGAAATCTACAGGGGATCAACTGCTACCATAATGCTTCATAAAGAAAGCAACAGAATACCAATCAAGAAGGGTGTAAGGCAGGGGGACACAATCTCCCCAATGCTATTAACCGCATGCTTACAAGAGGTTTTCAGAAGCCTAGAATGGGAACACTTAGGGATAAGAGTTTATGGAGAATACCTTAGTAACCTGCGCTTCGCCGATGACATTGCATTGCTGAGTAACTCAGGGGACGAATTGCAACTCATGATTACGGAGTTAGACAAGGAGAGCAGAAAAGTGGGTCTTAAAATTAATCGGCAGAAAACGAAAGTAATGTACAACAACCTCGGCAAGGAGCAGTGCTTCGAGATGGGTAATAGTGCACTTGAAGTTGTAAAAGACTATGTCTACTTAGGGCAGGTAATAACCGCAGAGCCGAACCACGAGATTGAAGTAACTAGAAGAATAAGAATGGGGTGGAGCACATTCGGCAAGCACTCTCAAATTATGACAGGTAGATTGCCACTATCCCTCAAGAGGATGGTATATAACAGCTGTATCTTGCCGGTACTTAACTACGGAGCAGAAACCTGCAGACTTACAAAGAGGGTTCAGCTTAAATTGAGGATGACGCCGCGAGCAATGGAAAGAAAAATGGTAGGTGTAACCTTAAGAGACAAGAAGAGAGCAGAGTGGATTAAGGAACAAACGGGGGTTAAGGATATCATAGCTGAAATCAAGAAGAAGAAATGGACATGGGCAGGGCATGTAGCACGTAGACAGGATAACCGCTGGTCATTAAGGGTAACTGACTGGATTCCCAGAGAAGGGAAGCGGGTTAGGGGGAGACAGAAGATTAGGTGGGCAGATGAGATTAAGAAGTTTGCGGGTATAAATTGGCAGCAGCAAGCACAGGTCCGGGTTAACTGGCGGAACACGGGAGAGGCCTTTGTCCTGCAGTGGACGTAGTCAGGCTGATGATGATGATGATGATGATGATGATGATGATGAAGGAAGGCGGGATAAGCAGTCGGCATCTGTGCGACATCGTCCGCTCTTATAAGTAACAGAAAAGCTTTACTCTTGGAGGCGCAACGCCCAACGAGCCAGCCGGCCAGACGGGCCACGAAGTCCCACAAGCCAGCATAGTGAGTGGTGATCGGTCACTATTGTGAACTCACGGCCATGTAGATACGGTCGGAACTTCTGAATGGCGAAGACGACTGCTAAGCACTCGAGCTCGGTGACGGTGTAGTTCGTCTCTGCTCGGGTCAGTGTCCGACAGGCATATGCTACGATGTGCTGACGGCTGTTGCAGAGTTGGACCAGCACAGCACCAACACCTAGCCCACCAGCATCAGTATGAAGTTCAGTCAAAGCATCAGAATCAAAATGCTTTAGGATGGATCCTGAAGTCAATAAAAACTTTAGCTGTTGAAATGCAGCCTCACAATTATCATCACACAAGTACGGTGTGTCTTTATGAAGAAGGGACGTCATTGGGGACGCAAGTTGTGCGAAGTTCTTAATAAATCGGCGGAAATATGAGCACAGACCCAGAACACTTCGCAGGTCCTTCACTGTTTGTGGTGGTTCAAAGTTGCGAACCACTGCGGTCTTCTGTGGGTCTGGTCGCACGCCTTCTTTATCCACGAGAAAGCCTAATACGAGGGCTTGACGTTCTCTAAAATGACACTTCTTTGAGTTTAAAACATGGCGAGCTTCGCGTAAGCATTCAAACACCAGCGACAAGTGGTGGTTATGTTCTTGAAAAGTCTTGCCTTAGATAATCACGTGATCTAAATAGCACATGCAATTTTCCCATTTTAGTCCACGGAGCATTGTATTCATAAATCTCTCGAATGTCGCTGGAGCATTGCACAAACCAAAGGGCATAACGTTGAACTCAAAAAGACCGTCTCGTGTTACGAAGGCCGTCTTCTCTTTATCTGAGGGATGCATAGGAATTTGCCAATACCCAGAACGCAAGTCAACAGAAGAAAAATAGGAGGCAGAATGCAGGCAGTTCACGGCGTCATCTATACGTGGCAAAGGGTAGACGTCTTTTTTTGTGATGGCATTTAGGCGACGATAGTCTACGCAGAATCTCCATGAATTATCCTTTTTCCTCACTAGAATGACAGGAGCTGCCCATGGACTACACGATTCTTGTATGACGCCCTTCTTTAGCATGTCTTCAACTTGCTCAGCGATGGCTTTCCTTTCAGAAGGCGACACGCGATAGGGCTTCTGGCGTATTGGTGGTGCTTGGCCTGTATAGATGCGGTGTTGCGTACGTGAAGACGGTGGCGTAACGGTAGACATCTCGTCTGGGCAAAGTCAAAGATTGAGGCGTAGCGTGCGATCACCTCCTGCAGCAGCGACCGTTCAGTTGATGTAAGTGACTTGTTAATCATACGGTCAAGGCTGGCAGAATAGTCGGGGTACGAGTTGGCGTGGGGTTTCTTTACATCCACCGACAGTTGGAGTGACCGAATGGCAAGAGTACTTTGCTCTTGAAAGCTTGCCAATTTAAGTCCTGGAGGCAGATATATGGGCTGCGCGGAAACGTTCACAGTCCACAAACTGGCACAACCATCGATGGTAAGCACGAGGCAACGAGGCACAATAACGTTTTTCTTAAGTGCGTTACTGAAGTTCGGCTTGGCTAAACCGTAGTAAGAACCCGCACAAGAACGCGAAGAGTTTACACGCACAAACATTGCGGTATGTGGGGCCAAGCAGACGTCTTCAGACACGGAAAACACTTCCAGGCAGTCATCAATGGTATCTTTTGTCAATGGAGACGGCAACACGGGACGAAAAATAATCGCACCACTACTACAATCTAGAGTTGCACCACATTCCCGCAGAAAATCTATACCTAAAATGACGTCGTGGGTTGCTCGTGCAAGCACCGTTAGTTCAGCTCGAAACGTTTGATTTCCTACAGAAAGTAAAACAGAGCAAACTCCAACCGGGCTCAATGTTTCTCCCCCTACGCCGCGGAACGTAGCATTCCGATTCCAAGCAAACATTACTTTCGTCCCAAGACGATTTTTAAAAGACATGCTCATTATGGAAACGGCAGCACCGGTATCAGCTAGTGCAACAGTACTCACATTGTCTACAAAAACACTCACTTTGTTCTCAACCATTACAGCACAAGGGGTTCTTGCGGAAAATGATTTTGCGGCCTCGCCCCCTTTGGTCGCACCAGTTAGTTTCCCAGTGGTGGTGGCGTCGCCGAGCGGCGACGCGGAGACGGGGATCGTTGTTGGCGTGCGGGTGGTGGGGCAACGCTGCGGTCGGAGTAAGGCGAGTCAGCACGTGCTGCGTGTTGCTGTTGGAAAGAGCCCTGAAATAGTCGAGACTCGCCAGCAGGTACATAGGGCGTGTACACGTTGAATCGTGGAGCTCGCTGGTAGCGACGGTAGCAGTACCTAGCGATGTGTCCAGGTAGCCAGCAGTTGTAGCAAGTACGGGTGTCGCGTCAAGTCGTCCCCGGCGAAGTAAACTTCGATGGTTGATAAAAGCCGGGCGACGGTGGTCGAGGAGTGAATCGCTGTGACGCAGCTTGCCTGCGTTCCTGGTTTTCGAGTGGTCGTTCACTCCTTCGTTCGAACCGATCGGTGTAATTCGGGCGAGGCTCAAAGCAGCTCTGTCGCATCCGAGGTACCAGTGGTTCACGGGGCCGTTGGTCGAATGCACACTGATGGCAGACACTAGCGGTGTCCACAGCTCACAGTTGAGCAAGTTCTTCCTTAACCACTCGTCTTATAAGAGAAGAGATGTCGTCTTGCGATGGAAGGTTGACACTTGCAATTGTGGGCACATTCTCAAGATGTGCAAATTTCGGTAGGACTCTCCTCTTTAGCGCTTCAAACGCTCGGCAGTGTCTCCTTAGGTCCGAAGGTGTGTGTAAGTATTCCTTAGTGATAAGGAAATTGTACACGTCTTCCGCGAGTCCCTTGAGCAGATGACCTACCTTATCTTCGTCACACGTGGTCGCACTCACGATTCCGCAAAGCTTCAAGACGGCCTCGATGTAGGTGGTGCATGTTTCGCCAGGTAACTGAGCTCTGCATGAAAGCGTTTTCTCCGCCTGCTTGACCTTAGCTGTTGAGTCACCAAAATACCTCTTCAGCTCGTCCACGAAAGAGTCCCATTTGGTCAATGCACTCTCATGGTTGTCGAACCAAAGAGACGCGGTGCCGACAAGAAAAAACACCACGTTCTCGAGCTGCTTAGCAGTGCTCCAGTGGTTACTGCGACTCAGGCTTGGTAGTGCTTGAGCCAGTCGTCAACATCGTCATCCGGCTGTCCCGAAAAGGTCCTCGGCTGACGTTCCGGCATGCCGCAGCGATCTTGTCCTGGCGGTTGAGCGTGTTGCTCATCAGTAACGAGGTTGTTATGGCCTTCTCCCGCGTCCTCTATGTCTGGTAGCTTTGGTGGCAAGCCTTCCAAGCGTCTGCTCTGTCGCAAATTCGGTAAAGCTGGGTCGTCCAGAGCAATGTATCCGGCACCTTCCACCAAACTGATGGTGGAATATTGATGGTGGTATACTGATGCATCCAAGTCCCATACTGGCGTGTCCTATGCGGCGGTAAGCCCATACTTCTCGGATGCCGGTGTTCTGTCCACCAGCACAAGCATTTTCACAGCCGAGGCTTGCGCGTTATTCGTAGCCATTAAACACATCAAAGAATTGAATACGCCAAGGGTAGTTATATACGCAGACTCCCTGAGTGTCGTAAAACCGTTGAAAAATCTAAAAAAACAGAAAACCTGTAATTATATCCCTCTATTCGATACTCTGCGCTGCTTATGCTTCCAAGCAACATATCGTCGTGTGCTGGTTGTCAGGACACCTCAAGATCGAAGAAAATGTGTTATCTGACCAGCTCGCCACGTCAATCAACGGAACCACTGCCAACTCTTCAGTTGCGGTCCCTGCAATGGACCTAAACCAAAACATACAGAAAAAGCTCAGGGCTTACTGGCAGAAGTTATGGGATCTACAAGCTCATAACAAGTTACACTTTATCAAAACACACCTCTGTAAATGGCCACCCACGTCGAAGAAGCGCCGTACAGAGGTCAGTCTCTGTCGGCTTAGAATAGGACACACACAGCACGCACGCAACCTTTTGTCCGGTGGTGACCCACCCAGCTGTCAAAGATGTGGCCGTCCACTTACCACACTCCACATACTCCTTGAATGCTCTGAGCTAGAGGCGCACTGGAAAAAAACTATTTCCACTAGCGTTCAAGGAACCCGTACCCCTTCATCCAGCTATGTTTATTGGTCACAAACCTGTTTTTAAATATAATGCATTGAATGCATTAGTAAAGGAAGTAAATACTTTCTTGGTTATCTACTCAAGTGATCAGTAGCACGGCCTCTGAAAGGAGGCTGCTGCTGTGGATGCTAGATCCAAAGAGAGCACCTGTCTCCCGGCCCTTGGGACCAAGGGCGCTGGCGAGGCATCGGTGCTAATATAACACTCCTATTCTATGGTGTCATGATTACTTAGAACTCATTCTCACCAGGCATGCTTCACTTCACTTTCATGATTTTAATAAATACGTGTCTTACGCACCTTTAGAGCGAAGAATTTTAGGCCCTTTTACAGCCATTTACCATAACCATTGCTCCGATCCGATATCAATTCCTGGCGCTCTTTGGCCATCAATGGCTCGTGCGCCATTAAACAACATATATTATCAAAGTTGTGAAACTTCATTCCTTTTCTAACGTCACGTTCACTAACATGCTCTACGCTTGACGTCAAACTGGCAGGATCGTCTCGCCACAATGTTGCCACCTAGAGTTGTGAGCCGGCAAGCCATAGCGAACCGAAAAAGGCAAAGAGAACGAAGAAGTGTGTGTTAGCGCTTCGTTCAAAGAATACACGCTCGTGTCTTTCTGCCCCGCTGTTCTTGTCTTGTCTTCACGGCTCTTGGTGCCTGACAAACTGGTGGACGTGCTGGGTAATTTATGCACCGTAGTCCTCCACACAGCAAGAACTCGAGCATGGTACTGATGGTTACTCCTGTGCACCACGTCAGCAGAATATTCCGAGGGCAATCTCCTGAGTTTGTACTGCTCGCAAACAACATGGCAGCTCCAACCAGCGCTAGTGACACCAACCTTTATTGCACCTTACATACACCGCGAACGCCAAATACCTTTCATGGCACTGCACTCGAGGATGTCGAAGATTTGATTGTTCATTACGTGTTTGTTGCCGTGCACAACCAGTGGGACTACGCAGACAAACTGCGGCACGTCTATTTCAGTCATTTGGACGGCGCACGTGTATGTTCTGATAACCGGGCAGGTATTATTACATCATGGGAAGACTTCAAACACCGACTTCTTGAGACATATGCCAGCCCTGACCGTCGGGAGAGAGATGAGCGTGGTCTGCAGTCTCACATACAACTGCCGAATGAAGAGGTTGCGATGTATGTCGAGAACATGACGCGTCTTTCCCACTGAGCTGACCCCAGCTTGCCATAAAAAAAGAAGGTACGGTACCTCATGCGCAGGGTGAAAGAGCAGCTTTTCGGTACGCGTGTGCGCAGTCCACCCAAGACTGTGTCAGAATTTTATTTTTTTATTTACAGAATACTGTCAACCCCCCATGGGAATTATTACAGGGGTGAGCATCACTGTCAGAACTTTTGACGTTTGAATCAAGAAAAAGCAGAATAATAAAGAACACATAATCACTGAACACAGCTTTACGGCATAGAACAATCATACATAGTTATTTGAACGTTAACCAAGAACGAAGTACACCCCAATGGTACACCAACAAAAAACAGGAGCCGAGAAGAAACGAAGCACAGAAAGAAGAAAACACAGATCGAGTATTGTTATCAAGGAACCATATTAAATAATAAATATATGTAGACAAGTGTTTTAGTATGACAATTCGAAACAGGAAGGACTGCGTGAAGAAAAACAGGTGATCACTGTACATGCTAACTAGGTTAGATTAGATCAGTGCCTTCAATTATTTTCATAAAGTTCTCTAATGGTGGTTGCTGTGTAATGACTCGATTCAGTATGTTCCATTCTCGAATTACACGCGGGAAGAACGAATAGAAAAAAAGTATTATTACTGAATGAGTATTCTTTGAGTTCCCATGCATGGCTTCGCCTCGTCGGTCTGGTGTCTCGAAAGCTCAAGTAAAAATCTCGGTTTATGCGAAATGATTTGTGTAAAAGTAGATAAAGAAATTTGAGCCGGAAAACCTTTGCACGACTGTCAAGGGTGGCTAGACCAGCACGATGTAGTAGAGCAGTAGGTGAGTCGTTGCGCCCGTATCTGTTGAAGATAAAGCGCACTGCTTTCCGCTGAACCCTCTCCAGAATAACAATACTACTCACAGTGTGAGGGAACCACACAATATTAGCATATGCTAAGACCGGGCGGACAAATGGGACGTAAGCAAGAAGCTTTGTTTCATGTGTGGCGAATGACATTGCCCTTTTAATAAAAAATAATTTGCTCCTCGCTTTTTTGGACACTTGATGCACGTGCTCTGTCCAACTAAGATCAGATGAAATTGTAACACCAAGGTATTTGTACTAGTTAACCCTTCGTAGTGGCACATTATTAAAATGGTATTGAAAATCGAACTTAGACACCTTGTTGGTAATGGACATAAATACAGTTTTCTCAATGTTTATAGTCATTTGCCAATCAGCGCACCACTGAGATATTTTGTTTATTGAATTACTCAACTTCACCTGATCATCTTGATGACGTACTTCATCGCAGAGCGTACAGTCGTCTGCAAAGAGTCGGAGTTTAACGTCAGCGTAGTTATGTCATTTATATATATTAGGAACAACACTGGAGCTAGTACAGAACCCTGCGGGACGCCTGACAACACCGGAGATAGGTCAGAAGTGTGGATGCCATGCTGTACGTATTGGTGACGGTCAAATAAGTAATTAGTTATCCATTGTAAGATGGGGCCAATGCCTAACGAGTGATTAAGCTTAAGTAGTAGTTTAGGGTGCGAGACGCGGTCGAATGCCTTCGAGAAGTCGAGAAAAATTACATCAGTTTGAATACGTTCATTTATGCAGAGAGACAGGTCATGAGGTGTTTCGACGAGCTGTGTAACTGTAGATAGTCCTGATCTAAAGCCATGCTGGTTTGAATGGAGAATGTTGTTTGATTCAACAAAAATTAATTAGAAATTTTAACACAATATGTTCAAGAATTTTGCTACTAGTGCAGGTGATTGAAATAGGCCTATAATTAGAAGGACTAGCGGCAATACCTGATTCAAATATTGGAGTAATTTTGGCAATTTTCCATTCAGCTGGGATGCAGCCATCTGCCAGTGATTTGGAGTATAATAAATATATTTACTGACTGGTTCTGCATATTGTTTAAGGAAGCCATTTGGGATTCCGTCTAGACTGCTACTTTTTTTTTCATTGATGCCTAGAAGATGCGACATAATGCCAGCCTCTGATAAAGAAGGCGTGCCTAATAATTGGATATCATGATTATAAAAAGATGCATTCATGTTCACAGTCCCTTTATCGATTGTAAAAACCGAACGAAAATAGCAGTTGAAATCGTCAGCTCTTGCTTGGTCTTGACCGTCTGATGAAGGTCGATTAGTCATTTTTGTGTTCATATAATTCCAGAATTTGTGGGGAGAGTTTTTAATAAACTCATTCAATGTGGACCCGCCGAACTTCTGTTTTGCGTTACGCACCTGGTCCTTAAGTGATCTAGTAAGTGAGTTTAGTATAGAACGGTAGCCTGGAACGTTCCGGTTTTTGTTAGTTTTACGCAACCTCTTGATTTTGCGTTTAGTGTGAATTATTTCACGTGTGATCCACGGATTGTGTTTTTGAGTTGATTTAAAAACCATTGGGACAAAGTTCCGCATACAATGCATGACATGGAATTTGAATTTCAGCCAGACCGCATCAATGCTAGAGCAAGCATCAGAACAAAGGTAAAAAAATTCAGTGTACTCGTGTACATGGTACGTCATTATAGCCGCATCATTGGCCTTGTTAAATGCGAGTATTTCTTTTAATTGGCCACGTAGTTTAGGTGGGCTAATAAAGGGTAATGTGCATAATACCATTTTGTGATCGGATAACCAATCAAATACGTCTACTCGAGATTCATTTGTAGCAAGGCTGTTACTTATAAAAACAAGGTCCAACATCGAGGATGACGCCCCCTGTACTCGAGTTGGGACTAAAACAATCTGCTCGAGATTGAAGTCAAACATGAGATCTAATAGGATGCTTTGAGGTTTCGATTCAGGTACAAAAAAACACCGGTGTCCCCGGCTAGTACACTCAAGCCCCTGTGCAAATTCCAATGCATGTAATGAAAAAAATTCAAGATATGTACAATCGGCATTGGGGGGGGGGGGGGGGGGGGCTGGTAGAACACGCCCACTCTAGCGAACCTGTGTTGTAGGTGCACTTTGCACCCCAAAGCTTCAACATTTTCAGCGTTTGGCATAGTTGAAAAATAGATACCTTCCTTGAAAACAAGCGCAACACCCCCTCCACGTGATTCCCTGTCTTGGCGCACTATCACATATCCGTGAGGCACAATTTCCTTATCGGAAATGCCAGAATGCAGCCACGTTTCCGTGACAGCGACAATATCAGGGAAATGGGCGAGGAGTATTGCTTCAAGCTGATCAACTTTATTGACGATACTGTGAGCATTCAAGTTTATAAGAGTTGCCGACTGCGGCTTCGCATTGCATGTGCTTCGTTTGGTGCTTGTTTTTGTGTTACCATCTCCTTGTTTTTTGGGATAGCTAACATTTTATTGCAACTTTCGTCCCATGAAAACAGTCTGCCCTCTATTTTAACTTTATCGTATACAAGGTAAACCTTCTCTTTCCGGTCTCAATTTTCCTTCGTGTGTGCCCGTAGCTTCCTTCGAATTTCATGGACAGGCTGGGAGAAGTCTTCACTGACTGATATTGAGGAGCTTTTCAATTTAGAGCAGTTTTCCAAAATGTTGGTTTTGTCTCGGTAGTCAACAAGCTTCAGTATGGCAGGCCTAGGGTTTGGCTCGTCAACCAGTTTTGCCCTACCAAGACGATGAATACGTTCAACGCCTGATATTTTGACATCAAGCACATCATTGAAAACTTCCTTGACTACAGCCGTTTCAAGTTTTTTAGGCGACTCGTGTTCTAGTTCGTTGACACCGTACACAATTAGGTTAGAGCGCCGACTTCTATTTTCCAGGTCGTTGAGTTTCTTAGCCATAACTGCCATACTGCATTCAAGGTCAGCTATTCTGTTAACGCAGTCAGTTACCTTGATCTCGAAACTGCAATTTTCTCAAGCTTTTTATCAATTGCACTTAGCTTTTCGTTAGTTTCTGCTTTGCCTGCCTTAATTTCTTTGATGTCACCCGCAATTCGTTTCAGCTGCTTAACCAACTCGTCAAATTTTGGACCAGGATTGGACTGAACATCTCCAGCCATAAGCAGCGAGAACCTCAAAGTTGCACAGACATTGCAAACCAGGTCGCACAATGGCCGAGGGCACGGCAGCAAAATAAGAAATACATTATTACTGCGGAAGCATTTTCCAAAATGTTTTCTCATCTGCATAAAGCGTTGAAGCGCATTGTTAGGTGGCATTCTGACGCTGCTGCCGTTCCCACTGCCGAGCGATCCGTGGTGCGCCAGCTTTATACCGAGCAGTCGTACTGATGCTGGTGGCGTAGTCATATATTCCAGGGGAGAGGCTGAGGCGAACCGGGTGCTGCCAACGACGATTTCAAAGGCCGAGAAGTTGGTTGCAACTTCACGAGCTGCGCCGTCGATGTCTGGAAGCCATATCTGCTGCGCATCTGTGATCGGTAGAACCGTCAGTTCTGTTCTTCGAAGCAGCAGAATCAGGAGCATCTGCATAAAGTATTGAAGCGGATTGTTAGTTGGCATTGTGACGCTGCCGCCGTGCCCACTCACAATTTCTCACAGAAGCCGTCATCATCGAAAGCACTCTTAGGCACCGGGCCCCGTCATACGAACCGCACGTCAACGCTTCAACTACGGAATACTTGGGAGCATTCGGTGGCCAAATGAATTTCTTGCGAGAGATCATACGATCCGTCGTCATCCGCGAAGAACTCCATAGCTGTCAGTGCCTTCACAGCCCACTATCTCCTCGTTGTTCAGTGTTGTCCGAGATGAAGTCCAGCATGCCTTAAGAGAGCCGCCTTTCATGCGCGATTATCAACCCCTCAGTGGCTTCCCCCGCATGTCGTATGCTCAAGCTTTGCGGCAACCTGTTATACCTGCAAGTCCGCCTCCCACCGTGGCCCCAGTCATGCTGCAGACTGTTCAAGTGGCGCGATAATACAGCGCACCTCGCCTGATCTCGTGGAAATCAGACGTCTGGCGTGCGCCAGGTCGACGTCCTCTCTGCTTTCAGTGTGGCGAAGCTGGGCATCTGTACCGACACTGTTCTTACCGACAACTTGGGCTACGCGAATTTTCGATGAACTCACCGCCACCAAGGTTCGGTCAGCAGCCCCCTGAATTTGAAAAGTATGTGGCTGAGCAGCGTGTAACTTCGACATCCTTGCACCAGTCACGCTCTCCGTAACCACGGTGATTTTCTCCTAATCGCCGTACCTATTCGAGCTTGGCGCAGGGTCGGTCCTCAGTCCATGCCGGATAACTAACCACAGTGACCTTCGGGAGCGAGACTGCTCATACTGGACAAGCTCAAGGCCTCCTACCAACGCTTCCGCAAACTGACGATACCTCCAAAACGACGACACTATATGGTTCCTCAAAGATTTGAAAATGAAAATGAATCGATTTTATTTCTGGAGAGGTACAGAAAAACAAAGCAAAGCTAAAGGCCATTCGGCCTGACGTGGCTTCGCTACGCAAAATGATAAAAGCTCAGAAAACAGTGCTACATTGAATAATAATTATCACAATACAAGGAATGGCATAATAACAGAACACCGAAATAGCATAAAAGCAAAAATAGGTGATATATAAATACAAAAATATAGGCTGCATAGACACACAGAATCAGTCATTAGGGCTTTTTTCATTACATATCAAAAAAGACACATACTTACATATCGATATATTTATTTAATACACTTACATATTCATACATACATCTGCCCATATGTACGTGCATACTACTGTATATACACGCGTTTTGTACCTAAAGGTGAGGGTATATGTGCAACCTAGCCACAAATTTATTGGACACACGATGTTTACTTTACTCAGTTATTGAGATGTTTTATGTGATATTTGAATTACGTTAATGAGAGGTTAAAATCTGATTGCCCACCGAAATGATTTATAAGCTGTGGGGCGCAGTATGCAATTAGGGCTCTACCATATCCAGTCCTAGTAGCAGAAACGCGAATTAGTTGCCTTCGGAGCGAGTATTTGAGAGCGCCCTCCTGTGTCGTAATAGTGTGGAGTTTATTTTTATAAACGTAAAGTAATAGCTTATACTCATGCACCTGTCTTGCTTTGAGTATACCATGTTTTATAAATAGTGGACCGCTAGGCATCTCTCTTGGGTTGCCATAATAATCATCGAATAGGCGGAGAAATTCTAGTTTATTTAGATTTCTAGTTTATTCTAGATCTCTGGATTATTTAAATTATTCTCACTTGAAGTGCCCCATACTAGCATACTATAATTCAAACGCGATTAAAAAAGAGCGTAGTATATCTTTTTTTAGCCAAATTAGTATAGGTGGATTTATTTTAAATATACACCCAACAGTCTTACTTAGTTAGAATGCGAGACTTTCATCATGGATATTCCAAGACAAATTTTCTTGGAACCACACTCCGAGGAATTTTTGTGATTTAACCTGCTCCAGCTTTGCTTTTTGAAAAAGGTGTTAATGTCGTCCTCGTAGGGCTTGTTGATAGGCTGGAATACTATTTACTTACATTTAGATATATTAAGCTTGAGCTTATTTTTATGAAGCCATTTTTCTAATTTGGGTAAGTAATCATTTATTTCAGTTTCCAGGAGCATGAGTATTCTACCTGTAAAAAATATGTTGGTGTCGTCAGCGCAAATAATTAATTTTTGGGATTGTGGAATGTCACACAGATCACTAATATATGTTACAAATAGTAACGGTCCAAATATTTAACCCTGCGGTACACTAGATTTTACAGTTTTCATTGGGGAAACAAGGTTACCCACCTTAACATATTGTTTTCTTTCAGTAAGATAACTTTTTATTAGTTTAGCTGCCCCACTCTTACACAATAATCATGCAACTTACATATCATAATATCATGTTTGACTGTGTCAAAGGCCTTCTTCAAGTCAATGAAAAGACCTATGGTGTAGGATCTCTTTTCCATGTTTTTTTTAATATCTCCTCTTTCGTATCTAACAGCGCCGACTCCGTAGACTTACCCTTTTGAAACCCATACTGTGCTTTATTGATTATCAGGTGCTTAGTGAAAAAGCATTCAAGTCTGGAGTGTACTATTCCTTCACAAACTTTCGAGAGTACCGGTAGAATCGATATCGGGTGGTAGTTCGATAATACATTTTTGGCACCCCCTTTATGGGTAGGACAAACACGGGCTATTTTTAGTTCTGAAGGGAAAATGCCGGTTTCTAACATAGTGTTCATGATGTATGAAAGAGGGTGTGAAATTAGTGACCCTCTATATTTTTTCCGGGCTGGCTGCTATTTCGTCAATACCTGCAGCAACATTGTCACGTATTTTACAGATTAATTTTTCAACTTCACAAGGTGGCCCCGCCGCGGTGGTCTAGTGGCTAAGGTACTCGGCTGCTGACCCGCAGGGCGCAGGTTCAAATCCCGGCTGCGGCGGCTGCATTTCCGATGGAGGCGGAAATGTTGTAGGCCCGTGTGCTCAGATTTGGGTGCACGTTAAAGAACCCCAGGTGGTCGAAATTTCCGGAGCCCTCCACTACGGCGTCTCTCATAATCATATAGTGGTTTTGGGATGTTAAACCCCACATATCAATCAATCAACTTCACAAGGTGTAACCGGAGTAAGAAAGAGTGAGTGTGATAGACACTTTCCTTCTGCTACAGGCGGATCTGTTGCCTTACAAGATGAGTCTGTGTAGTCACCAGCGTACACAAAATTCTCATTCTTGGCTGATAGTGCTTCGACAACTGTCTTATCGTCTGCAAAATCAGTGGTATTAACATAACAATTTTTGTTACATTCCGTTAAGTTACTTACCCCATTCCACATTTTCCTGGTATTATTGTAGGTTTTTTCAAATGTGTATTGATAATATGATGTCCTGGCTCGTTTGATGTCAGCATTTAGCTTATTGCACAAGTTTTTGTAGTCTTCAAGAAGTGATAAATCGCGATATTTTACAAACTTGTGATACATTTTTTTTTTCTTATATTCGATCATACAGTGCGCTGTTAATCCACGGCTTGCGTGTCTTCTTCCTCGAAGGCTCTTTCGTTAAAGGAAAGGCGCGGTCATATATGCTCTTAAGTTGCTCAAGAAAAAGATTGAAAGACCGGTTTGTATCTCTTTCTGCGCACACTATATTCCAGTTCGCCGAAGCAACTTGATCTCGGAATTGGTTTAGTGCGCTAATATTTATTTTGGGATGCTGTTCCGCAATCTGCTTTTTATTTTGTGTTGAAGATAGTGATAAAAGGGAAAATATGGTTAGGTTGTCACTTACATTGTATAACAATCACCCTTAAATACATTTTCTGCTTGAAAGATTTGTGACACTTATATCAAGCAGAGTCGAAGCCTTTTGCGATATGCGTCTAGGCCTTGTTATTGTGTTTGAGCATGCGTATGATTTCAAAACAGACTCAAGTTGTTTAGAGCTGGGAGAGTCACCTAGCATGTTAACGTTGACGTCACCGATAAATGAAAAAGGCATGCGCATTGTGTGTATCTTTTGTAATAGAGTATTTGTGTAGTCAAGGAATTCTTTCTATTTACCAGCTGGTGGCCGTTACACCACGACAACAATTACCTTGATAACTTTGACTACAAGACATTGAATGCACGGTGAAATGTATGAGAGATCATCAATTATTTCATGATTTATTTGTTCATTGACCTATACAGTGATGCCTGCCTCCGCCTCGACCGGAATGACGTACCAAGCCACTGTAAGTATAACCAGCAAATCTTGGTGGGACATTATTTGGTGTTAACCAAGTTTCAGAAAATGTTAGAGCATCAAACTTTATTGCTAAAGAATCGCAAAATTCATTAGACATTTCAGCGCTGCTCGACGGTCGCAAAGTCAGCGCTTTAGTTGACACGGGCGCGGATTTTTCTATATTAGGTGAAAAACAGGCTGTTCTCCTGAAGAAAGTGATGATTCCTTGAACCCTCAGGCCGATTCGTACTGCTGGCGGGCACATAATCACGCCACTCGGCGTTCACACAGAACGAATACAGAATCGTGGTTCTACCTTTGTTGTCACCTTGAGCGTTCTCCGTCAGTGTTCTCCGTCAGTGTTCTCCGTCAGTGTTCTCGAAACCTGATCATTGGCATGGACTTCCAGAGGGAGCACGGTGCTATCATCGACATTCGACAACGCCTCATCACGTTCTCAACAAAAAGCGCCACACCAGAGCATATACCCAGCCATGATCGAGTATGTCTGCGCGTATTTGACGATGCTGTGACGATACCACCGCGCTCAAATGTTATGGTTCAAGTGGCGTGTAACCAATCAGGACACGGTGAAATGGTGGCGGAGAGCAATCCATCCCACTCTTTTCCCAAGGTGTCTGCGTAGCACGAAGCCTAGTAGACTTCCAGGCTTGCCACTGCGGCTTTCTTGTTACAAACTTCAGCTACAAGCGCAAACACCTTTTTCCTGGTACTGTCATCGCCTATGCCTACCCAGTAACCAATGTGACTGAGTGTTTTGCTTCCGAGGCAACTGATAAGCCGAAGCACCTCTCCGGTGCGTCGACATAAATACAACGCTTTCTGATAAAACAAACAGAGGCTTAATGACCTGTTGATAGAATTCAACGCCTCTTTTGCACATTCATCGAGAATTCCTCAGACATCGATTACCAAACACCGTATTATCACCTACGGCGACGCGCATCCTATACGGCAAGAGCCTTACCGCGTTTCGCCAACCAAATGACGCAAGATTCAAAAGCAAGGGAAGGAAATGCTTCAAGATGGTGTAATACACACTACAACAATTCTGACTCATAAGGGTGTCAAAAAAGATGCTGACACCCTAAGCACACCCTTTGAGCAACCTATTCGCGCCTCAGCACCCTACAAGTGGAACCAAAGGGGTGCACACATCAAAAGGGTGAAAACTAGGGTGCAACAACTAATGGGTACTGATGAGCACCCATTGGAGTGCTCATCAGTGGCCGACAAAACTTTGTGAGCAGCGTCGTCATAGAGCATAACCGACAGCTTTTAGAGCTCTCCTGGTTAGACACCATGGTCTTATTAGTAGCCCCACCGCAGTAACGGGTATCTGAATAGCGGTAGTGCCCGGCTGAACGTAAGTTCTGCACTGGCTCTGGCATTCTCGCTGCCTTTTTCTCGTCGCCTCACGGCCGGCGCTGACCAAGCTATGTGCTACAAACTCACTAGCCAGTGGCGGAGTACGCAGCTTGTAGAGCTACAACAGGATTGTGACTTACACATATAGAGCTCTCGGCCTCGTTTGCGCCTAACATTGCAAATAAAACTTTGTCCATGACAGTATATATAAATCATACATTTGTTTATGTAAAGAAATACAAACCAACAAGACCGTAGTAGAGAAAATAGATTTTGTGTTGTACAAATGTTTGTTAACCTTACAATGTATCAGTTGACACATGTTACCAATGTATATGGCGGGCTATGGACTTTGACGTTCTAATATTATAACATTAAAGAGACATTTTCTTGCTTTTGTTCATAGAAATATTCTTCAAAGCAGGTTAAAATGAAGCTTGACTAAAACCCTTTCCTAAAGAAAGTTCACTAAAGACAGCTAAAATAATGTTTGCCAACCAGTACGCTTATTTTGTTGTGACGAATTTTGCTTGCAGCCTGTAATTTGTGCAAATCTACAATCATTTTAACACTGTTTTTTACAGCCAGCTTAACCACTCAACCAATGTACAAATGTTAACAAGGTATCGGTATAACAAATACACAAGCAAGCAAACGTTTCAAATTTTGCGCGCTCTTTGACATTTCAAATTTTGTGCCAATACGCGTTATGCTTTGTTTTTTTCAAAGTCAAGAAATATCCTATGCAATACTGTGACATAGCGTCAGGTTTTGGTTCCAGGACCGCTAGCCAAGAAACAATCGAGCCGCGAGTGCACACACACACACACACAATATATTTACACGGGAAAAGCAACTATTAATGGAGCATTACTAAACATAGTCTGTCACATGCAGTTCTATGGGAAATCTCTCACTAAGTAAAAGGCTCTCGGCGTTTTTTGTTTGGGCTTGGACACAGATCATTCGGGGTGACATGCCGTCTGTCTCGTTGGCGTTTTCAATGTGAGTTGGCCTACGCCATCTCACGGCCTTCTGCCGCAGTAGCAGCAGGAGGGTAGCGGTCGCTCGGAAGCTCCGCCCTGGAGCAAGAGCTCTCAGCCGCCGCGTTCATCCAAGTAGCACACCTGGCTCGTGCAAGCCACCCGGAACGGCAGCAGCACCAGCGGCCCAGAGCATACGGGAACTCGTAACCACTCGGGATGGCAGTCGGAACAGCGGAACCTTGCCTGGTCCCTGGGCCAGTCACCCAGCCGGAGTCGATGCATCGTTCAACGGTTGTCCAGCTGTCAGGAACGGCAGCTGGAACAGCAGCGGATCACCTGGTCCCTAGGCCAGTCACCCAGAAGGAGTCCAGGACAATACAGCACCTAGAGGACGCCTTCTAGTTCACCGGACCAGTCGTCCAGCCAAGAACCATCTGTCCTTGCTCGCTTCTCTGCTTCGAACAGTGTCACGCGCTTCCTGATTCCGTGCGCTTTTCTTTGTCGTCGTCACTCTTCTGCCCATATTATCACAAATACACACTAGCGTATCTTCCATTTTCACTACTTTCAATATAATTTTAGGCAGAAACAATACATTTACTTATCATATAAAAGATAACGTGCGCAAATGCGGATCGGTGGCGTTAGAAGGACAGAAATGGCGGAATCTTCCTGGAGGCCACAACGGCCGTGTGCAGCATAGTTTCCTGCAATACTTACTAGAGGGAACTCTGGTGCTAGTGTCTATTGGAGCTGCAACGCACGAAGCTTCAGCGAGCATGGGAATGAAGGGTAGCACACATTTGTCTAATATTTGTACTTCTGGCCTGCCTTGGGCTCCGTGTGTGTTCATGTGGCTTAGAGCTTTTTTCTCACAAAAGAAAAATCTGCACATGTTCAGCAATGGCGCTTCACCACCCCATTTTTTTCAAAATATCTTTCCGATTTGGGTCACGAAGTTAAAAAGGGTTGAATCTTTCTTTCAAAACAAAATCTAAACACAGCAATAAACGAAGCCGCAAGTACAATTCGCCACCCGCAAGTACGAAGACTAGGCAAATATGTGTACTATTCATCATTCCCATTGTCGCTGAACGATCGCAGTGCCAGAGTGCCCTCTAGTTAGTTTTGAGAAACTGTATGGTGTGCAGAGCGTTTAAAGTCAATTGTTTATGTTGTTCAAAGTGTCCTTGTGCTGTGTTTCGTGTTCTGTCGGTGCTGCTTGTTACGAAGATGCACTATACTTAAGAGAAGACCGGCTGCTTCGTACCGTCGAGCGCTCGCCAAACTAAAATGTTTCTCCTGTCGACGCTTTGTTTTTTGCTTCTCCTGTCAAGGCCGTGGCGCGCCCCATCCAGGCTGCTTTGCTCCCGCTCACGTCGTCGGCTCCTCCCGCGGTTAACACCGGGAGCGCTATATTATAATAACGTTGTGAACTAAGATTTTCCTAGCTAGCAGATGATAAGTGAGTTTTTATTAACGTAGTGAGCCTGTTGGCGTGTCTGATTACATTAGGCTCAAGTCTAAACTCAGGGACGTTACGCACGAACGAATGTTTTCTGGGGGGAGGAGGGTACGCGCAAAGCCACGAAAACGCGCAAAGCCACGAAACGCGCAAAGCGCGCAAAGCCACCGCGCAAAGCCACGAAAGCCCTCTTGTACTTTTAAGGACCACCAAACTTCACGACCGCTTGTGAAAAAACTGTGCGAGGCCGTGCTGTGTAGTCTCGAGCTGATATTTATGCTTCTCTTTCTTACTCCTCTTCTTCTTTTCTGTCTCTTTCCGTTCTATTATACTCCTTTTCCCCCACCCCAAGTGTAGGGTAGCCAACCGAGCCAAGCTTGGTTAACCTCCCTGCCTTTCCTCTCTATTTATCTCTCTCTCTTTCTCTCTCCTGTGTGACCAAGTGTGTTTGCATCCACTGGGCATGTATAATATTAAATTACCATGATATTCAGCTTAATTAGGTGTGCGTAAACTTGACACAGCGTGCTGTAGGTGCGGTTCTCAAAGCGTGCAATTACGCCTTGGTCAATACATTTTGTCTATGAGTGGCCGAATAGCCGTACCTCAGCTGTGCAAGCGCTAGATTGAGCAGTAGTTCACTCGTTCTAGCGCAATATGGGTGGTACTGCTTGTTCCCCCCTGTTTACTTATCATTGCATTGTTCTGGTTTTTAAGAATTGTGGGCGCTGCAGCCTGCTTTGTGGTTAAAACTTTGCCAAATACCTTTACGTCTACAAACATTCTAAAACAAAGTTCTAACACAACTTCCAATGACACTTTCGAAAACAATTGTAACGATTTATCTGATATTATAAATTCTGTATGTCCTCGCTGCAAATTTACAAGTGACCTGTGGTATGTGCAGTATATGAATACCTAATTTAATGCTCAAAACACTGTAAGGTTTTACATTACGGTATGCGTGCCTAAGGCGTGCTTATGTTGCTGCTGACATGCAAAATTAGACATTGTATTTATCTAATAATGAACAAATCCAAACTGCCGTTTTTTGAAGATGTACGCATCAGATCAATTTATTATTATAAAAAAATTTCAGCAAGTGATTGTTGCCTATTGGCTTGCACCGACGTCACTAAAACCCCCTTGTTGGAACTTAGACCACACAGTGTGATGCAAGATTCATGGCGTCGTATTGAATATTATTGTCACATGATTTGCAAGATAAATTGTTATTAGCGTACAGAGGCCAATAACGTTGTGGCCTCATCGTTATCATAATGAAGCAGGTTAGGCACAATGTGATTCTGCTGCCTTTACGTCATGTTGGGAAACCATTACGTTATATAGCTATCTGTAGTTTCTGAGATCCTGGTTGGCGGTTATTATTGCAGAAGCTTGTCTGCTTTATTGTGATGACATAATTTTCAAGATTGAAGTTTTGTCTTAGCGTTTCCACTTTTTGACCAATGGTCATTAGACAGCTTGTGCTGTTTGATGAGAAGTGAGGAGTAGTGCCTTTTCAGCCAACCAGAACAATTTAGATCAATGATCACAATGAATCAGCACACATTATTCATTTAAGGAACTCAATTTCAGGCAAATTTTAAACGTTCGAATGTTAGCCGCTTGAAAAAAGCTCCATTCGTTGAATTCATGAGAAGAAGTGGTAGAGAAGGAAAGGCAGGGAGGTCAGTTAGACCAGAAAAGCCGATCAGCCAACGTACACAAGGGAACAGGGAGATTAAGGTCCTGTCGCAGTGGTCTAGTCACTAAGGTACTCGGTTTCTGGCCTGAAGGTCGCGGAATGAAATTCCGGCTTTGGTGGCTGCTTTTTCCATGGAGGTTAAAATGCTGTAGGCCTGTGTGCTCAGGTTTGGGTGCACGTTAAAGAACCCCAGGTGGTCGAAATTTCTGGAGTGCTTCACTACCTTGTTGAAACATTATGTGGCAGTATTCCTTTCGTTTTATGTTTTATCTGCAGTAGATGCATATGTGCATACTGACATGTATATGTAGTGGTATTGCAATTTTACGTAATAATATATTCATATGGTGCATATTGCATAGCATTTACCTAAGAAACACATCACATGGGTATCATAACTACAGAAATGCAAATGTGCCTCTATGGACGCACTCGTGAATATATTTCGCAAGCTTCAGGAACAGAATTCATTGATCGAAGGCAACATTACTTACGCATGCTTATCTCTTAATTACACGCAGTCGATACAGCTAAAACGGGGTGTCTTCGTCTAAGAGTTCTAACTTCATCTTCGTGCATGAGCGAGCTATAAAGGTGAATCAAAAATTCACATGTATGAGATCGACATAAAAAGCTCTGCAACAGCATGTTTTTCGTTGTAATTACACTGCAACATGCTCTTTTTGTATTTCTCCGTTGCGTGCCATTAAATATATGGTGGCCATGCGTTTCTAGCCATTCACTGAAATTTGGCAAGCAGCGCATGCAGTCTAGACAAACCTCACCAAAATAATTTTTTTTGCACGGGCGCAGAAATTCTTCGGCATCGTCTGTCATTTCATGTGAGTGAGGCTGCTCAAGGAAATTTTCTCACATGATCAAAGAGCCCAAGCACCAGCAAACTCTGAACCATTGTTCCAAGCATCAGCTCTGTTCACACTGTTCATGCGCTGTGCCTCACCAAGCTACTGGACGCTGCCTACTTATATGAAGTGCTCGCCATATTCCCCTCAGTTTGGCAGCAGTGTGCGTGGTCTTCACAGTGCTTGCCAAAATCATTTTTGCACAGGTCAGACACTTATTTCTTGCTTTAATTGTGCTAGTATTACTGCATGCACTCCTGCCAATCAAGAGTACTAATGTTTCCTGTGAATTGTTTGTCATGGTAAGCAGAGGATTTCAAGCACAAAATTCATGCTGAACTTTGGTCTTTCAAGAAGTGTGAAACGAAGATCCACACTTCTTAAACGCGCTCTCTTTAGAAATAAACGCGCTCTCAACGCGCTCTCTTTAGAAATAAAGGCTTTGCATAAAGAGCCTGTCGCACCTTGAAAGAGGCACGAAAAACTTCCAGGTGAAAGTAAGCAGCTTCAGAGGAAAATTGAAGAAGTTAAACTGTATTCAAGGTTGAACTATCTGACATGAAAGGCGTCCCAGATGGGGGTTTTCTTTTGACGCTGTCCGAAATTTTTGTGCGATGATGGAAAAACCTATACTCGTGATGATATTGACACTACAAACAGAGTAGGAACAAAGAAACCTAGTTTGAAAAAAATAATAGTGCATTATGGCCAATGTCACAAATAAATTGTTCTGGATAAAACAAAAAAACTTACGTCAGTCTACAGTGGCCTTTTGTTTTAGATAAGGTAGTAGTATTTATGTCAACGAACACTTGACAAGACAAGGTAAGCAGTTAGTGAGAGCACGAATGCAAAAGAACAAGTAGGATGAAGGTTCGTTTGGATTCAAGGCACGAAATTTATAGCAAGAAAAATGGGAAACATCAGCAATTTCAAGGACTGCTTTCTGAGAAGATCTGGCAATACGCTGTGTTGATGCCTTCGGAGCAACACTTCTCTTGAGCTTGCAATGTCGATAAAATATGACTGACATGGCAGAATTTCGATACCTAGATAGTAAAAAATTGATACCTTGATAATTAAAAAGGCCACCAGCTATCTTCAATGCATTTACCCTAAATGCTCTTGGCATTATAAATAAGACTAGTAGCCTGTGTCTCTATTTCAATGACATGTCGGTAAAAATTGATGCCATTCTTTTCACATAGTTCTTGTATTTTTCCTGCGATATAGCGCACCAAAAATACCAGGGTACATTTACCATGGCATTTTGTGGTTCATGAAATGGGGAAGAGAAATAGCGCTGTACATCAAAAGTTAATTTTTGGCCGATGTCAATGAACTTCCGTGTGTTAAGCCCAGTGTTGAGTGTCTAGTAGTATGACTTGGGGGTTTTGTTTTGCAGCAATTAGCACGCCTCCATTAGGTCATCAGTAGGAACTCTTTGAGTTTCTGGAAACTAGGTAACTTGATTTTTTGGTCACAGATGCACAGACAATTTTTCGCTCACCACCAACAGGGAAAACGCCGGCGGGGCGTTTTCTGCGACACGAGCTCTTCAACGCAATTATGTTAAAAAGCGGACATAGGCACCATTGACCAAATGAATGCAAAGAATAAGTAGGTGTCCCAGCAGGAATCGAAACCTAGTATTCTGCTTGGCAATTAGTATTCCATAACAGAGCCATGTCTGGGCTCGGTTATACTTTCCAAATAGTCTCCAATGTTTGTGTAACATCAACTGTCGTTGCAGTACTGCCTATCAAATTTTATACCTCTTACAATCGCACTCCTATGATGCAGCCGTGAGGTCGAATCAAAGTCAATTATAGTCTGGCACCATCCTGTGAGGTATTTGTGTAGCTGTGTTGAGGGCTAGCATCCTCGTGAGTCCAAGCGCAAACACCAATGCTTCATACCAGCCTATCAATTCTAATGTGGCTAATATCCATGTTTTTGATGGCATCGTTAGGAAACTGCAAATAACTGCTAATGTTGTTATGGGTTTAACATCTCCCCATAACAAATGAAACATATGCGGCTGTTTTACGTATGTGTGTGCGAGAATTTGTACATATATAGAGCTCCACTTCATAGGATCGCTCAATATAAAAAATAAAATACATGGACCTTGCATCCGCGTGTTTCGCATAACATCGATTCCCAAAGTATGTGGGATCCGCCGAACTTTTAGCATTAATTATGTAACCTAAATGCTACCATAAACAATTATTTATTGAACATGAACAGCTGGACTGCAACATACTAAGCTTTAGGTATTAAGAAAACTGAATATATTCATGACTGCAGCATACCTAACAGGCAAATACTAGTACTACATACATGACACACTATAGTAGAGCTAGACTAGAATATTGCTTATTGGCACTTTACAATTCCTTAAAAACCCTAATTACCTTAAGTGCCTCATTCGGTTTGTTCAAATCGTATGTGTGCAATTACTTGATTAATAGCTTTTTCACTCAAATGTAACTCATGTTTCACGTGTGCATCATGCTGACTCATTGCTAAGTTGTTTCTTGTATATATATATATATATATATATATATATATTTCTTATCTACTATGCTGTTTGTTTTTGTATGTGAAATCTGTTGTATGTGCTACCCTCTGTAGGCCCCCACGTACTGTCAAGTTGTTTACACAGATTTTTGCCTGCGGGACCCTCAACAAGTATGCTTCCCGTTGAAAATTAAGCGGATTTTGATGCTGACTTCTATTCACACAGAATTAAGAACACTACAGCATAACAAAGCATATTGTATCTTGGACAGCCTGTCTTGTGAAACTCTTGGTGATTACTTCTGTGTTTAATTTAGGCTTCCTGGTGCGGATGTGCATTAGAGAAGGAGCGCCCTGACCACACTTCTGTCAAAAGAACTAAAGTCATCTGGGCAGCTGAAGATGGATTGTGCAAGTGTTTGAATAATCATATTATAATAATCCAACACCACTTCATTACATTGTCACTATTTGTTATTTTGTAACGCGCAAGTTTAGAAACAGACACACATATATAAAAAGAGAGCTGTAAATAAGCCTTGATGAAGTTTGTAGTCAAGGCTTTTAGCACGATGACCAAAGCGTTTTATATAAGCCCACATGTTTTGCCACACACCTGCTCTCTTATCCATTTTCTTTTTCAATTGTGTAGGCACTGTCAACACCCTCAATAAGCGCCTTTGAACCGCTCGTGCCTCTAAGTTATAATTTGTTGTTCTAAGTACTCTATGTGTTACCTGCTATGCAAGGAGGGAAGTCAGAATGTTAAAAGCTAAAAAAGAAGTCTCGTCCCAAAAAAGATGTCTACTCATAAGAAAAATATCAGAAAAACAGAAGATTGATCCTCACTCAAACAGATCTCATCATTACAATCGATGCAGTAGGTCATAGCTCATGTTTACTATTGCCAAACGTTTTTGGTTGTATGCTATGTACAATAAGATAGTGACTATTTGCATCATGTTAATTTATTTGTCAAAAACTTTCTTTGGGGCCTAATATCTTGCATTCTCAAATGCATAAAAGCTCACTTCTGCTACACCTAATTTAAAAGTGCATTGTGGTAAGGTTCTGTATTTATTGCATATTATCTGTGTGTCTCTTAAAGTGAGTATATGGATTTTGAAATCATCACCAGTACTCAAAACTTATGAACTTTTAATTTGCAGGCACGCATGCCTGCATGGTGACCAAGTACCCATAAATTGGGCATGCTTCTGTGCAGGAAGGGGCCTTGAATAGATTACAATCATTCTGGACCAAAAATGGGTAGCACAGGCCATATACGCACTCTGGGATCAATTTCATGATTATCGAAACACGCATATTTATTCAATATAGCTTGCTTTAAGCTATATATTTACATATTTTCTACTTCCACCTTGAACATTGCACCATGCATCCGGCACTCTGCTGAGCGCTTCTCGAAGGCACTTTGCTAACTAGTGCACAAACGTACAGGCAGCTGTGAGTGGGGCCTTCACTTTGTTGACTGCTGGAGAACGGCGGCTTCGCCAAAGCACACTTCCTTTGCGGTGAAGCTAACTTTGCTCTTGCAACAGTACAAGCTTATCTAAAATTTGGCACTGTTCTTAAGAAATGCAGTAAGTGCGGCTTGTTCTATCCAGAGCAGCAAAAAAAACAAAAACCTGAGGAGCAGCACCAGGACAGGGTAAGGCACAATGGCAGCACTTCTCGATAACAGTGCCAGATTCTTCATTTGCCTACACATAGAGAAAGCAATACACTTCAGCCAACTTACCAGTAGATTCACTGCAGAGCCACTGTGTTTTAAAAGACGATGATGCAAAAGCCCCACCTAGAGCTGTCTCTGTGTTTCAGTGCTAGTTTCATAAGCGCCTGCAGAAGGCACTCTGTGGAGGGCCGGCCGCGTGCATGGTGCACGTGTTCAGGGTGGAATGGACGACATAGTCCATGTGTTCAAGTACTAACAAACCGTATGTGGGCTGTCACTGAAGATGGTCTACAGAGTATACAGAAATCTGCATTTTTAGCCACCTCCAACATCAATCGTAGATTTGGCTCACTGGTACGTCGATGTGGAGCACCCTTCCAGCACCCATTTGAGATGATGTTATGACATCACAGCACCTTTTTTAAAGGGTGCACTCATTACACCATTTAAAATTTTTGCTCTGCACCCTTTTCTTAAGGATGCTAAGCTCTGCACTCTTTCTCAGCACCCTTTGCTGAACACCCAATAGGGAGCAAAGGGTCCTCGTCTTGCGAAAAGCTCATTTACACCCTTTAGGGTCACAACTGCTTTAGTGTGTACAGCCATCAAGCAGCCCTTGCTCATTGCCAGTGGTCCTTGTAAAGAAGAAGGATGGTACTCTTCCCTTTTGTGTCAAATATAGGAAGCTGAATAACGTCACAAAAAAAGACGTGTACCCGTAACCTCAAGTGGATGATTCTCTTGACAGGCTGAGGCGAGCAAAGCACTTTTCCTCAATCGACCTCAAAAGTGGTTACTGGTGAATAGAAGTCGATGAACGTGACCGCGAAACAACTACTTTTGTATTTCCTGACGGTCTGTATGAATTCCGAGTGCTCCCATTCGGTCTTTTCCGATCCGGCCACATTCCAATGAATGATAGATACCGTTTTCCCTGCCCTCAAATGGAAAAGTTGCCTCGTCTATCTAGATGATGTCGTTGTCTTTTCAAGAACGTTTGACGAGCACCATCGTTGCCTTCGGAGTGTTCTTGAAGCTATACAATCCACTGACCTTACGCTTGAGTCTGGTAAATGCCATTTAGGCTACAAAAAACTGAAGTTTCTGAGTCACGTTGTGAGCGCTGCAGGTGTTTGGCCCGATCACGAGAAGACTGCCGCTGTGGCCGCTTTTCGAGCTCCGACACATAGGAAAAGTCTTCGAGGATTTCTGGGGCTCTGCGCATACTATCGCCGCTTTATTGAAAACTTCTCCAAATTGCCGAGCCACTCACAAAACTTACGCGTGATGTCACCCCATTTCTGTGGACTGACGAACAAGTGACTGCCTTTGCGGAACTGCAACATCGATTGTCTTCCTATCCAGTACTTGGTCATTTCGATGAGCACGCTGACACAGAGATGCGCTCTGACGCAAGCAACATTGGTCTTGGAGATATCTTGGTGCAAAGACATGATGGGACAAAACATGTGATTGCCTACGCGAGCCGCACTCTATCACGTGCTGAAACAAACTATTCAACGTCAGAGAAAGAATGTCCCCCGGTAATATGGGCGATTACTAAGTTCACACCTTATCTCTATGGGTGCCCATTTAAAGTTGTGACTGATCACCACGCTATATGTTGGTTGGCTAACCTCCGACACCCCTCTGGGCGATTAGCACGATAGAGTGTGCGACTTTAAGAGTTCGATGTCACCATCGTATACAAGTCGGGTAGAAAGCATGAAGACGCCTACACGCTATCACGAGCACCTCTGGAATCCGACCATACAGCTGTAGAGGATGACAGTGCCTTCCTGGGGGCTCTCATTGGGGCGGACATCTTCAGTAAGCAACGAGCAGACTCAGAGTTAAGGCCTATCATCGATCATTTAGAAGGCAGCACCGCGTCTGTTCCTCGTCCACTTTCCCGTACGTTGCCGTCATTTTGCTTAAGACATGACATATTATACAACAAAAAGTCCGGTGTCTGCAGCAGATCTTATCTTCTAGTCGTTCGTCAAGACATTCGCGATGACATCCTATTAGCCTGCCACGATGAGCCGACATCCGGCCGTCTGGGATACTCAGAGACGCTCGACCGGGTACGACAGCTATATTTCTGGCCAAAACTCGCAGCTTGTGTCAAACGCTACGTCAAAGGATGCCGCGAATTTCAGCGTCACAAGTCACCGCCTGCAAAGCTTGCAGGCCTCTTACAACCCATACACCCTCCTCCTAGGTCGTTTCACCAAGTTGGGATGCACCTCCTTGGACCGTTTCCTTTGTCTCACTCTGGAAACAAGTGGATCATTGTCCCAACTGATTACTTGACGCGTTGCGCTGAAACAAAGCCACTGCAACGTAGTTCAGAATCTGATGTCGCCCAGTTTTTTATGCACCACATAGTGCTTCGTCATGGCGCCCCGTCATTTATCATCACTGACCGAGGGACAGAATTTATGGCAAAACTGTTGGATCACATCTTCAAGCTCAGTTACACGAAACACCGTAAAACAACCACATACCACCCCCAGAGTAAAGGCTTGACAGAAAGGTTAAAAAAAATGCTGGTGGACATGATGTCTATGTACGTGGATGTGCAGCATAAAACGTGGGACGAGATCCTGCCGTGCGTAAATAACGTTTGCGTACAACACCGCAACCCAAAAAACGACAAGGTTCGCACCCTTCCGCCTCGTTTATGGTCAAGACGTGCAAACCATGCTAGACGCCATGATTCCTTGCGACATCGACCAGCATGAGCTGCTAACTCCTGATATCGAGGATTACATTCAGCGTGCAGAGGAAGAACGTCAACTAGCTCGCGTGCACATAAGATTGCAGCAATGTGAAGACGCCCAAAGGTACAATATCCACCATCGACCAGTCACCTATCAACGTGACGACCAAGTGTGGGTTTAGACTTCTGTTAGACGGCGAGGTCTCAGCGAGAAACTCCTGAGCAAGTACTTCGGACTCTACAAAGTATTACAGCAGCTGAACAAGGTCAACAATGAAGTCATTCCAGACGGAGGCTCGGCGACGACCCAGAGCTACTCACCACGAACAGAGACTGTGCATGTCGTCCGCCTAAAGCCTTATTTTACGCGGTTATACGCGCCTTATTGTGCCCAGGCAGCAAACATTATCTTTTTTTACGTTCTCCGTAGAGCCTCGAACGAACTTTGAAATGTGTTTATTTTTTTTCTTTATGAGCAACCACAGACATTTTTTTGCACCTGCATATGCCCTGCGCACTATAAGTACCGTTTCTCCCATTCTTTTTTCCCCTTATGGGCCCTGCTGTCCCCTAGTGTATGAGCATTGAGTTGATGCTATAATGAGAGGGGGAATTATGCCACCTAGAGTCGTCAGCCGGCAAGCCCTTGCGAACCGAAAAGGGCAAAAAGGACGAAGAAGAAGTATGTGTTAGCGCTTCATTTAAAAGGTACACACTTGTGTCTTTCTGCCCCGCTGCTCCTGTCTTGTCTTCATGGCTCTTGGTGCGTGACAATATGAAAACTGATAGCCTGCGCATTCTGCTTGTACAGTGGTGCTGTCGAGCTTTCTCAGTCACACTGTGCGTACTTCTGCCAAACTTTCAAATGCGAAGCATTTATTTGCCATCTATGAACACTTACGGCATTTCTGTCTACGTGTAGACGAAAGCACGCCTATCTCGCACCCAGGCGGCTTTGGTGGTAGACCCTCGCTCCAAGAGACGCCATAATTTGTTTGGAACTGCCAAGTCGCGCCTTGCTAGTATGGCATACAGCGGCTCTGGGAGTTTAAAAAGCGTAAACGCGCCTGTTCACGCTGCGCCCGCCTATAAATTGTCATATGGGTACCACTGCGCTGTCGTCTAATGCACAACAACCAGCACAAGAGGAAGAGATTGCTCAGCACTTTCTGTGAATTTCACAGCGCATCGCGAGAATCGAGCCAATGCGGTGTTTTGCGATTGTATAGATTTCCGTCCACAATGAAAATCTCTGAGCTCGGCCACCCTATAGAATATTATCGTAATCAGCAGGAAAAACTACGAGCCTAGTGAAGTGCACGAGTAAGTATACTTATTACGTTCAATCGAGCGCGGCTCCAGCTGCTCCACTTTACAACAGCGATTTGCGTGCAGTATGCCTGTAGTATGCGGCACAAAACTATTACCGTACTCTTTCACAGGCCACATGTCAATAATAGGATATACGTATTACGACTCACGAGTGGATGCACGTGCTGCGCATATTTAGATAAGCTGTAACAACCTACTATCGAGATGAAAAAATATGTGAACGGCGCGGAATGCATTGCTTTCGTCTCGGTCGAACTGCTACATGCCTTGACTGTCACTAAGTGAATCTACATGTGCTTTCTGCCGGCGTCGCCATAGCATTTTAAAATCGTGTTCTGCCTTTCACTTTTGCACCGCGTGTGAGTTTAGAGTGCCCGGCAGGACTGGAAATTGATACACATGCGGTGCATTAGCCAGATTCTAGCACTACGTTGACGCCGGCTTGCAGCACAAAGTCTGCCTTGTTATAGCCAAAGCACGCTGCAGTTAACTCTGTTTGCGTTTCTTTCACCCAGATAATACGTACATGATGACGTTGCTTCCGCAATCTGCAATGCACGTGCTGCAGACATTTCGACTGTCGACAAAGGTCTACTCGACGTTTAACACGAAATCAGCATAAAATTCCAGCACAGGAACGGCCCGAAATGTGGTTAGAGCCACCCTCCGGTTAAGAAGTTTCGCATTTGATTTGGCTCACGTTGCAGTTGAGAGTGTTGCTTCGCCGCGCTTGCTACAAGATGGTGCCACGCGTTTTTCAATGTGGCAGCAAGCACCGAGCTCGCTGTGTTTTCGTGTATAGCCGCTTACGTCTGGGTGCTCTCGCGATTACTTCCTTTCGTCTAAACACATGTATTACATAGCCGTAACCTAGGGCCGTGGTAAATGCACTTCTGGTGAAAGAAAGTTTTAGCGGGATTGCTATAAAAGGACGCTGAACTTACAATTCAAAATCAAGTTGTGCCGTTCACTCAATTTCTCAGTATGTATACGTCTTCCTGGCCAAATTTTAACGGCGTCTGTCGAGAGAAGTTAGTTTGTTTTCATGGTGAAAGACGTACGAAACATAAACATGAAACTATGGGCACTGCAACATGGACACAAAAGCTACGTGTTCGCTGCGATACATTCCAGACATATCAACCTGAGTTACAATGTACTAAAAGCGGTGAAGTTTACCATCTGAGTTTTCTTATTGTGGCACCGACTGTGGGGGACACCTGGAAATGCTCTCACTTTTCACATCGCAATTTTGTCGAACCGCTTTCAATGATTTCATGAAATTACAAGACGCCAATCACCAATTAATAAAGGCGCAAAATTGAGCATGACTCCACGTATTCAGGTCAGTAAGTATGTCCAGGAACCATTGTCAGCTTCAGTTCTCTCGTTGGAAGCGCAAAAAAAGCGTAATTAGTGTGATGTTTCTTTACACGTAGGGTACACGTCAACATAATGGGAAGTCAACATAACGGCAACATAACGGATTAGTGAACAGATAAATATGATCGCTAAGAAGCAACACGTAGGTATCTTCAATACATAGTGACCTTTACTTCATTCGTAGACTTCGCGCTCGCGTAATACCGGGTTACTGCCGCCATAACTGTGAGAGGCCGGATAAGTGGATGTAGGTCGATAAGGTGGATAATGCCTATACATGAGCCTGGCAAGCGAAGAAGTGTTATTGTAGATGCCTATAATTTTTTGTTTCTCCGCTGGTGTGCATTCTCTACACCAATATTCGACATACCCCTTTGAGGGTATCCGAATGCTGTGCACTCCAAGCCTCCCCAATATGCCCAATTCAAACAATAAGTGAGCGTATTCCAAAAAAGCGTCGCCAAACACCTCCTTGTTGCTGCTTGGAGCTGCGCCTATTTTCGAATTGCTATTCTGCATATGGTCAATCTAAACAAAAATAATTGACGACGTCACCAACTGCGGCGATTCCTAGCTCAAAACAGTCGTATTCAGCACTAGTTGACACCCTTTACGGCAACGACGGCAATGGTGGTGAAAAGGCATGACTGAAGAAGGGCGCCTAGCAGGCGCGAAAACGTTTTAATGGAGCAGCTGAGCCTCCTGCGCAGATTGGTCAACTCACTCTTCAATGGACTGACTTGGACTCAATTATACTGGAATCGAGCCGTGAGTCCAAGCCTGAGGGAAACCCGGGTGAGTAGCGCGAGCTTGAGTCTTGGGGACTCCGGTTCAAGAAAGTTTTCGCGAATGTGAGTTTGAGTCAGGCTCAGCAAAATTCTGCGGGTGCGAGCGCAAGCCAGTCTAAAGCACAAGATACCCTTCACAAGTGAGTCTGAGTGAGCTAAACTCTGTTTCGCCGGTCTAATGTCGTATCAACTCATCTCCACCATTACTATCAACCTTACCGGGATTCGCGTTTACACTCTCGTCTTCTCACTCATCTTTCAAAGCAGTATCGTACATACATCATTTCAGTATTTATAGAGGCATGAGTTACCTGGATGGCGCTTTGGTATCTCAACCTTTCAGCCTCCGCCCTTGCCAACTCTACCAGAAAAGTTTTTGATAAATATATTTTAAGTGAGTCATGTCTTTCAACAAAAACGTCTGTACCAGATTGCAAGCACTCTTAATTCGTTTTCGAAACAACTGTATGAAAAGGTGTCAGGAAGCGCATTGATTACATGAGATATTGTAACAAAATACATAAACTTTAGGGTCGTTAAGTGTGATTTCATTTATTTATTTATTTATTTATTTAGTGCTTACTGCCAATCCTTTTATAGAATATTGTTGCAGGAAGGACACAAATTATAAATATATGGGAAAAAATACCAAGTAAAAAATAATGCGAAAAAACAACTGTATTTTTCTTTTTCCCATTTTGTGCTGAATGGCAAAGTTAAAATAAATATCTAAATTCACACATGCTAAACATTTATACACAACAGTGAAACCTGTTTAACACTGACACATCATATCAACGTACTTGAGAAAATACAATCATAGTTACACATTGTACGTAAGCTTTACAAAAAATACGAAAAAAACATACGTTGTATGCACAGGTAGCGGAATATGGGTAGTGGGATAAATACTAATAGTAATATACATCACTAAAGAAAGGCGCAAAATATTTGTAGTTTTATGTTGATGCATCATGTAAGTAATTTTCAAGTAGTGATAAAAAGGTAAATATTGAGGTGGTATTGGTAATAGTGGAAGGTAAGTCGTTCCACTGTCGTATGGCTAGCGGAAAACTTGAGTATTTAAAACAATTTGTATGAAATCAATATTCATTTAGGCTGTATCAGTGCTTTGGTGAAGTTATTCTTGTATCTGAAATAGAGATGTACTTAGAACTATCAACATTTAACTTGTTATGAATTATTTGATAAGCAGTTTCGATCAGGCGAGCGCAGCGCGGTTTTCAATTGTGAGTAATCCAGCTGGTTTGATTAAAGCACTTCGAGAGTCTGAGAGTTCCTATTTATTGAAGATGAACCTTATTGCTTTTCTTTGTACTCTCTATAATGGTGAATAATTTTTTCGTCGATGGAAACCCTGCCAGGGTAGCATATTCTAATACTGATTTCATGAGTAGCATATTCTAATACTGATCTCATGAGTGTATTATAAGCTAGTAATTTAGTCTCACGGGGCGCTCGATGAAAGTGTCGCTTAAGAAAAAAGAGCCGCCTAAGTGCTGCTGAAGTGATGTTGTTCACATGGCAATCCCATCTAATGTCAGACGTTCTTGTTAGTCCAAGGTACTTGTGCTGCGCGACTACTGCTACCGGGTCATCGTTTATGGCATGCGAAAACTCCTGTACGTTGTGTTTTTTGTTATTCGCAAAAGAAGTGTTTTTTAACATTAGGGCTCATTTGCCAGTTAGAACATCATGCGGAAACCCTCATCAGTGCATTATTCAATGTTACATGGTCGACTGGAGAAGTAATTTCTTTGTAGAGTATACAGTCGTCAGCAAAAGTCTTATGTTGACGGGGATGTCGGTGGGTAAGTCATTGATAAAAACGAGAAATATTGAAGGAGCCAAAACGCTACCCTGAGTAACACCGGAGGTGACATGAATAAGTATAGAACTGGTGTGGTTAATTTGTTCAAATTTCGTCCGGTTGGATAAGTAGTTCTTTATCTATCCACTAACAAGCCCCTTGCCTAATGTGTGTTCAAATTTTAGCATTGATATTTGGTGTGATACTCAATCAAAGGCCTTTGAAAAATAAAGAAAAATAAGGTCTGTCTGATTTTCTTGATTAATATTACCCGAGATGTCATGTATAAGTTCAATAAGTTGAGTGATTGTGGATAATCCCTGTCGGAACCCATGCTGCGCTGGCGATAGAATGCTATTCTGCTCGAGATAAATATTTATATGTTTCAGGATGATATGCTCAAGCAGTTTGCATGAGGGGCTGGTAAGGGAGATAGGCTTAAAGTTAGAAGGTTCACTTTTATTTCCTGACTTGTGGACTGGGTTAATTTTTATGATCTTCCAATCATTTGGTAGAGTACAAGTTGCCAAATATTTTCGATAGATCATTGTTAGATAGTAGGGTATTTGCTCAGCATATCTTTTAAGAATGACATTTGGAATTTTGTCTTGTCGGGGTTTTTTTTTTTTGGTGTCTAGTTTCAGTTGTACATTCAACACACCACTTCTGCTTATGTTCAGTGGTGCTAGAGCTATGTTAGAGGAAGTTTTAAAGCTCGGTAGGTAACCATCATCTGCTGTAAAAACGGAATAAAGTATTCATTCATTAGGTTATCTCTGTTTTCATTTTCCCGTCCAGACTCAGCACTGGGGTTGGCCTTTGGCAAAAGGTAATTCCAGAATTTTTGTGGAGAGGACTTCAAAAAGTTACTTAGAGTGTTACGAAAGTAAATATCTTTAGCTGCTTTTACCTTCGCTTTTATAGTTTTTATGGCTAGTTTGAGCCTGTTTTTGTAAAATGTCTTGGAATTTGTTTTAAAAACTATTTTATTAGCCTTTTCACCTTTCTTTTTCCGCTGAATGTCGCGTGTAATCCAAGGATTACGTTTGTTTTTCTTCTACGGAAGGCACATATGTATGAGTGCCGTGCAGTACGATTGAGATGAACTTTTGCCTAATAATCTCTATGTATCGATTGGTAGTGCCGGCGAAATGCTCGAAAGCACTTAGTTCGTGAAGAAGATAGTCGAGTATGCTGTTATCATCTGCCTTGCTGAAATCTGAGTAAGTGGTGATTTGTTTTTTGCGGTAAACAGGCATCGTGTACAAGGAGGGAGCATAAGATGATTTGGTGGTCTGATATGCCATCAGTTAGTTCAATTTTTGGATCGCCTGCTGAAAAGTGGTTGCTTAAAAATACCAAGTCAAGAATATTAGAAGTTGTTGCTCGTGTGCGTGTTGGTTCTGTCATGATTTGACACAGATTAAACGCGAGCATCAAGTCTATAAGCATCTCACAGCGTGCGCGTCTGCTTTCCACGGTGTACCAATTTATATCTGGCAGGTTAAAATCGCCAAGCATGATTAGCCTATATCCAAACGCGTGTTTGTGCATGTACGCATACAATGAACGCATCACCTCGATATCAGCAGACGGGCTTCGATATACGCAGCCGACAACAATCGGGTGAGGACTAAAAAGTAGTCAACAAAAAACTGCTTCCACGCCTTCTGCAATCGGTAGAATAGTGAAAGATATTTCCTTCTTTATGAATATGGCTACGCCCGCGCCTCTAGTTGGTCTGTCTTTGCGTACCACCGCATAGTTTGGTGGCATTATTTCGAAATGTTGAACATTTGTAGTCAGCCACACGGCAGTCACTGCCACAAAGTCAGGCTCAATGCTTAGAAGCAACGTTTCAAGCTATGTTAGTTTTGGATGTATACTGCGAGCATTCGAATTGGGGAAACTTGTTTCTGAGTTGAATTCAGGCGGGTGAGGCCGCAATGTGCGTCTTTCTGGTTCTCCGTTTTCTTTAGCACCAGGCATGTCAGACGTGTTTTCAACGAGGATTACCTTATTGATAAACTACTTACAATGCGTATTTTCGTTGACCTCACGAAAGCGTTTGACATGCTTGATCATGACATATTACTAACCGAACTAGATAACTACGGAATACACGGGACAGCGCTAACGCTTTTGTCGCAGTATATGAAAAATAGAGAGTAATATGTGTATTTGAACGGTGTGTTGTCATGTCGATGTGTAACTAATAGAGGTGTTCCGCAAGGTTCAATTTTAGGGCCATTCTTGTTCTTAGCTTATATTAACGATCTGCCATCCATAACATCGGAAGATTGTGTCCGTTACGCAGATGAGACTAAGATATTTATAACAGCAAAAAACGAAAATATCCTATACCATAAAGCAACAAAAGCCTTACAAAAATTATCATCTTCGCCTTATGCAAACAAACTACTCGCCAACAGCTCTAAGAGAAATTACATTATCTTTGTCCCAAAAACACCCACCTTACATTCAGTAATCAACTTCAAATGAATAACACAGTACTAGAAAGGGTTAGTAATACAAAATGTCTCGGTGTATACTTGGACGCACAACTTTCACGACACACACACGTACATGAGACAATACTGAAGATATACAGAAAACTACCTATACTTTACAGGCTACGCTACATTTTCCCAATAAAGACAATGTTAACATTATATCATTCTTTCATACATCCACGCATCACATATGCCATAGTAATTTATGTATTGACCTACCTGACAACACTGAAACCCCTCAAAGTTGCACAGAACACGGCTGTGCGTGCCCTTCTCTCCATACCAAAAACAGACTCAGCTTCCTATGCTTATAGACTACTAACATACAACCCATCACAGTTTGTGTCAATTATCGTGTTTTACTACTTGTCTACAAACTTTTCCATAACGCTGTTCAATGCCGTCTACAGCATTAACGTATCAAACGCCCACAGATTACTTACGTTCTACTTAAAGTAAACCGTTATGCATACCTCCCATAAGGACTAACTGCGGATCACATTCATATTCTTATATTGCATCAAAACTCTGGAACACTTTACTTTGTACCATCGCAGCATCCACATCATTTCATTTGTAGAAACAATGTGTTCGCGATCACCTGTAAAAATGTTTTTGTAGCTATATGTATTTTTGTATTACTATGTATCAATTATATGTATTTATTGTATTTAGTTGCACTTGTATGTACTTACCATCTGTTGGTAGATCAGCACTACCTACTACTGTTAAAAAATGGACCCCTTAAACTGCCCTAACTGGGCTTTGGGGTCCTACCTGTATAATAAGAACCAGCCAATATATGTATGATACACAATAAATCTAACTGATTGATTGATTGATTGAATCTGAGCGTCCCATCGGTAGGTGGAACCATTAATACAAAGTTTATCGAAAGCAATAAATTGTTTAGCTCCAGACTGTTTCTTTGTTTTCGCGAAGTTCCACAGCTTTTTTCGAATCTCATGCACTCAAGGGAAAAGTCCAACCCGATGGAACACTTAGACCCTTTCAGCTTGCTACAGGTTTTTAAAACCTTCCTTTTATGACGAAAGTCAAGTAACTTCATTATGACAGGCCTTGTTTTCCCAGGTGCAGGTTTTTTCAGTCAGTGGATTCGTTCTATTGAAACTGGTTGGAGTCTCATATTGTCTTTAACAATTTTGTCGTTAATTATTTCTTCAAGAGAATGGTCGTTTTTCTCTTTTTCTTCTAGCACGCCATAGATAATTAGGTTCGATCGCCTCGTTCTGTATTCTAGATCGTCTATCTTTAGTTCTGGTTAGCATAATACTCTTTGTAAGTGTGCAACCTCGTCAGCACACGTCGAAATTGCACTGTCCAGGGATGTCAATTTTTCTAGCTTTTCATCAACGGAGTTTAGCCGGTTTTCTTTAATGTCTTTAGGATCATCAGCAATTTGCTGTATTTGTTTTGCTAGTTGGGACATATCAGGGCCAGGGTTTGTCTTAACATCTCCCGACAAGAGCAATAATTCATATAAATACAACATCAAGTCATGTAGAGCCAGGCATAGCAGCCTAGGGCACGGCAGCACAGCCAAGCAAAGATCATTCGAGCGGTAGGAATTACAGAGACGTTACCTTACCTGCACGATATAAAGCAATGGATTATTCCGCATGTCTGCAGTGCCACCATGCCCTATGACGAGCTCGAGACGACTCTTTGGTTTTGCAGTGGTCCGGTATTCCGGTAGCACCACCATTGCGTCGAAAAATCTGGTGTCACACAAGGCAGTAGAAGCGCCATGCTCCGGTTTCCAGTTGCTTTCGTCAAGGACCGTCCACGCAATCGGTCCGTTCGGCAGAAGTGGGATGGTCGTTTCCGAAGCTGGGCCACTTCCTTTCCGAGCTGTTGGTATCAGCAACAGTGTGCCGATAAGCTGCACGATATAAAGGAATGAATTATTCGGCACGGCTGCAGTGCCACCGTGCCGTATTCTAGCGTAACCGAACGGACTCATGAGTTGACTCACTTAAACTCAGATGGAGCCGTCAGTCTGAATCTTAGTGAGTTGGCGTGAGTAATATTTTGTTGAGTTTTAGTCCGACTGAGTACGAACTAGTTTCGCTCTAGAACATTCTCGTTCTGGTAAGTCTGAGTTCAAGTGAGTCCACTAGGCAAGATATATTTCTTCAGTGAGTCTGAGCGACTTCCACAATTTTCGCCGACCTATGGCCTCACAATACTCGGTTTAGCGGAGTAGTCAGCTAGGGGGACGGCGAGCAGGTGACGGCGAGGAAGCGCTGTTATACTCGGCCACAACTTTTCTTGGCACTGAAGGAAAAGGTATGGAGGTGGAGCTTCTGCACATGCAGCACTACGAAAAGTATTCCGTTTTGGCGCTCGTCTCCTAACGATATGGAAAGTGACAGGGGGCGCCTTTGATTTTTCCCACCATTACGATGGATGGATGGATGGATATGGCTGTACCCTTTAGATCGGGCGGTGGCTTGCGCCACCAAGCGGTAATACTTAATGAACCCAAAACTATATTTATTTTTCCCCTTAAAAAGTGAGTTTGAAGATTCGTACTTTGCAGTGAAGAGTTTAATTTTCACTCGTGCCTTGACTTTAGCCACCAATCAGATAACCTCCTTCTAGTTAAGTCTACTTGCTTAAAGCCTATTTTGCCCTCCCGGTCCCTAAACCCCAGTGCTTTGAAAAACTCTGCGCCATCATCCTGAACTATAGGGTGAAGCCCTTTACAGAACATTATCAAGTGTTCAGCAGTTTCTTCTTTCTCTCCACTCGCACTGCATACTGTGTCTACCCCTTCGTAATTGGCCCGATATGTCTTGGTTCGCAGTACTCCCGTCCTTGCCTCAAACAGTAGAGAACTACCCCGAGTATTATCATAGATCCTTTCCTTCGCAATTTCCTGCTTAAAAGTTCGATAGATCTCTAGTGCGGACTTCTTAATTATGCCCACTTTACACATGTCAGTCTCCGTTTCCTTTACTTTTTTTTTAACCGATAGTTCTTTTTGGTTTGGCCACCTGCTGTTTTCTAAGTATTTACCAGTCAACTTCCTGGTTCGCTTCCTCCATTTTGTATCGACATTCTTCATGTACAAGTAGCTGAAAACCTTCCTAGCCCAACGCTCCTCCTTCATTTCTCTCAATCGCTTCTCAAATTTTATCTTGCTGCTAGCTTTCCTGCCCTCAAATGATGTCCATCCCATATCACCTTGTACTCCCTGATTTGGTGTATTCCCGTGAGCTTCTAAAGCAAGCCTACCTATTCCACGTTGCTTAATTTCTAATCTTGCTTGAACTCCTGATCTCATGCACAAGACCGCATTGCCGAACGTCAGCTCAGGAACCATGACCTTTTCCATATTCCTCTCACAACATCATACCTATTTTAATTCCACAGTGCCCTATTTTTCATCACTGCTGCATTTCTGTTACCTTTAGTCGTCACGTATATTTTGTGTTCCCTCAGGTACTCGGTCCCATTGCTTATCCATACGCCCAGATATTTGTATTTATTTGTTATCTCTAGCGTGACCTCCTGTATCCTAAGCTCACTACCTTCGTTGTCATTGAAAATCATGAGTGCTGATTTTTCCTTACTGAATCTAAAATCTAACCTATCTCCCTCATTACCGCAGATGTCCATCAATCTCTGCAAATCTTCCTTGTTGTTAGCCATTAGCACTATATCATCTGCGTACATTATTGCTGGTAGTGCCTGATCAATACGTTTTCCTTGTTTGACTAAAGAGAGGTTGAAGCCCAGCCCACTTCTCTCTAATTTTGCCTCTAATCCTTGTAGGTACATCATGAATAATAAGGGTGACATGGGGCACCCCCTGCCTAAGCCCCCGTTTTACCTCTTCAGGCTTGAATACCTGTTTTTTCCAATTTATAACTACCTTGTTACCTCTATAGATACCCTTTAAAAGATTAGTGACTACATGTTCTACGCCTAGTGTGTCCAGTATTCCTCCCCACAATTCCTCTTGAACCACGCTATCGTACGCTCCCTTGATATCCAAGAATGCTAGCCACAGGGGCCTGTGTTCCTTTTCTGCTATTTTGATGCACTGCGTCAGTGAGAACAAACTGTCTTCCAACCTCCTGTGTTTCCGAAACCCATTCTGCAGCTCCCCCAGCACCCCCTCATATTCTATCCATGCCTGCAGTCTTTCCTTTATAATCTGCATCGCCAGCCTGTAGACCACTGATGTCACTGTTATAGGACGGTAGTTGTTTATGTCAGCGTTGTCCCCCTTTCCTTTATAGATCATGCTCATCCTGCTAAGTTTCCATCCATCGGGAACTTCACCATTGATTATTATTTTGCTCACTGCCTCTCTCAACGCCTGCTTAGACTTCGGACCTAATGTCTTTATCAGCCAAATTGGAATGCCATCTGGGCCTGTTGATGTACTACTAGGAACCCTTTTCTCAGCCCTTTCCCACTCTCGTTGTGAAAATGGAGCCATTGCACCACTTGATTCGTTCTTGTCTATTGTGGTGCATAAAGTACTTCTTTGTTGAAATGTTTCTGTCACCCTTGTTCTTATATATTCAATAGCTTCGTCCCCTTCTAGCCTGGCACCTTGGGCTGTAGTTATAAAACTCTGCTCTAGGCTTGTCTGATTTCTTAGGGATTTTAGATGGTTCCAAAATTTTGTAGCTGCCTTTCTATCTTTTTTATGTACTTCTGCCAGCCACTGAGCTCCCTTTCTTCTAATCTTTTCATTGATCAGAAGGGATGCAGCCCTTCTACAGCTTAGAAAGGTTTCCCATTTTCTTTCAACATCATCTGTCGGTTCGCCCCGCTGCTTAGCATGGCTGTGTTCCCTAGAGGCTTCCTGAGGTTTTGCTATGGCTCTCTTAAATTCCTCATCCCACCAACTTTTGGGTTTGTGTCTTCTTTTCCGGAGTGACTTGTTACGCGACTTCGCAAGCTCTAGCTGAAAGAGTCTAATTAGATTCGTGTATGTCCACACTGTTTTATTATCCTCCGTGATTACTTTCTCAATTTGTTTAGTGGCTATTTCAATTTGCCTTTCTGAATAAAAATTTTCCTGTAGTTGCTCATCTTGTCTCCTTCCCACTTTCACTGCTCTTCCAAAACTTAGCTTGACACGTTTGTGATCACTACCCAGACTTCTGAAGCCACCTTCATCTTTGTGCATTCCCCTCAGCTTATCATACATCCTATGTGACATCAGTGCATAATCTATCGTCGAATGCAGCCTTCCTACCTCCCATGTTATTTGCCCTTCACACTTCTCGGTACTGTTGCAAATGATCAAATCAAGCCTTTCACACATATCCATGATCATTTTGTCTGTCGGGTCGGTATACGCATCTATATCTTCTATGTGTGCATTCATGTCTCCTAATATAATTATCTCGCACTCTCTTCCTAACTCCTGAATGTCCTTTGATATACACTCTACCATTGCCTGGTTTTCCTTTCTGGCCTTTGCTCCCGTCCACAAGTACACGAAACCAAGGAGTGTCATTTGACCTACCACTTTCCCTTTTAGCTATAAATGTTCCTTGCACTCCTGCGTGACCCTTTGCCAGTCTGTACTTTTATGAATGAATGCCCCAATACCACCCCCCTTTCTGCTGCCTTCTGTTCTATTACAATATTCTCAAGCGTAGTCCGGATTGTTCGGAGGTTGTTCCATGTTCTGAGATGTGTTTCCACAAAACCGTATACCATCGGCCTCTCTTCCCTTAGCTGTTCTTCTATTTCTTCCCACTTCAGCCTGTTCCTACCACCCTGCATGTTAATATACCATATGTCTGAATGGGCTCGGCGCTCGTGGCTACGTCTATTTATGCCCCGGACTCTACCTATCTTAGACATTGGTGCCGCTTTGGAAACGTATCTCTTCATAACACCTGTCGAAGAGTCCCCCTGGTTCGTTTCCTCGTTACTAGCTATCCTGAACCCCAAAGGGCTCGCTTGCCCCCCAAAAAAGCTACTGCGCGTCCTGCAAGTCGCCAACCCACCTCATGACCTAGCCGCCCATCGAAGTGAATTCTGTCTCGTTGAAAACCATCCCACCTATGCACCTCTCTGTTTATTTCCACCACCTCAAAGCCTTTCTCTCGACTCATCCGCCATATCTCTTGGTTTGCGTTTACAACCGCTCTTTGCAGGTTGCTATCCCGCACCGGTACCTCCGGTATTGTGCATATCACTACCTGTACCTCAGGAGAAGTGGCACGCATGTCATCGACGCTTTTCGCCAGTGTGGCTGCTAGTCCTGCTGTATCTACATTTAAGACATCGTTTAAACCGCCTGAAATTATCACGAGGTTTCATCTATCAACTGTAGTTTTGAGTTTTGCGCTCGCTTGCCTCATGATGGCTTCAAGCTTGCGTCCTGAGAACGCCCCTACTGCAACCCTCTTGTCACCTCTTACCCTCTCTTTGATGGTTTCTGTGCATCGATTTAATTTTGAGTCCCCAGCGATTATCACATGTTGTGACTTTTCAGCTGGAGCGTCCTGCACCTGGGGGCTACTTGCACTTGTGACGCCGGCTGCTTTGTCCCGTCCCAGCCTCACCACTACCTCGCTGAAGCTGGGCCTTGTGACAGTTGAACCGGCTAAACCTGTTTTTTCCAAACTTGCTTGCTCTTCCTTCTCCACCGTTCTGGTTGCCGGTTCTCTTCTGTTCTCTCCGTAGGCCGCTTCTTTGTTCAGCTTCGCTATTGCTTCCTCGGTGGACTTCAGTCTTTCTCCCATTGCCCTCGTTTTCTCTTGCTCTGTCGCCAACGCAGTCTCGAGCTCATCGATTCTCACCAGCAGTTCCTTTTGGGCAACCATCATTTTCTCCATTTTTTCCTCGACCTCACATTGCCTACACTTCGCGTCAGCCTCTTCTCCATCCGCTTCTACGCTTAGGTCCACTTTCAAACCCACTCCACATTCTGAACGCTTTACATGTCTTTCTGACACCACTTGTCCCTATACTCGATAATTACTAAACTCGAGCCGTGCACTACGAAAATAAAGAAAGTCTAAGCTCTACTACAAAAACTTGCGTGTTCAATGTACGCGCACCTCCCCCACGGGGTGGCAAAAGAAAAAAAACAACAAACGAAAAAAAATTTCAAACACACACACACCTGCACTAACTAATAAATAACTGGGGATTGGCCCCCGAAAAAGCCGTACCATAAAATAAGTGCTACGAAGATTTCAACCGCTGCCTTATAATTCAAAAGACAAGCTCAAAACATGAAAAAAACACTTATCTGCGCAGTCGATCCGGAGCACTCGAAAAACACGTCCATCTACCGTGACAGCCCGAACAGGAAGGAAGGAACAGGAAGGAGCTGCAGTCACTGGTTACAACCAGTGACTGCAGCGCCAAGTCGAGTCATGGCACAAACTAATACTAGCGGCCACGCGCTAGGTGCTTTTCTGGCAGCCGCGCGTGGCCTAGGTACCAAATTGTACAAACATCCCTAGGCCATTTAGTCCCTAGCGGTACGCCCGCGCTGGCTGGAGCGGTGTGGGTATGTAAAGACGCCGCTGGCTGTGTTATGTGTGTGTCAGCGTTTCCCCTAGTTCAGTGTTGTGCGGTGGTTTGTATTATTGCGATATTGCGATATTAATCCTTGCGAATATGGTGATGCAGGGGTGCTGGCTGTTCTGTGTGGACGTTAGTTCTGAATGCGCGCTGCACTCTGGTGCGCTTTAGTGAATGCTGTCACACGAGTGCTTGCTGCATGTGGTCGCGCTGCACTGTATTTGATCCGGATTAGTTTGGACCATGTGGTGGTTACTAATAACGGTTTTCTTCAAGAAATTTTGATCGCACGCAAAAACTTTGCCGCTGCTGCGCTATACAGCATCAAGTTTGGCGCAGACGCCCTGACCGCGATCACAAGTGTCTGTGTGGCACCGGCTGTATGAATATCGCATTATTTCCACTACTAACACTGGTAGTCCAAGTAGCGTAGAAACTCCCAAGCATTTCCCCGAGGGTGAATGTGGTTAAGTGCGAATGCACGGGGCGACGCTATCAGGAAGAGAAAAGTTAAAATTCGTTGGCTTTCACCAGTGAGTTACGTAAACTCCCCCGTGTGATCACATTGCGATTCCCAGGAACCATTAGACCCTCTCGGGAAATCTTGGTGAGTTTACGCGTATATGTGAGAGTAAAGTCGCACTATATTATTAGTGCGGTCCACTTTGCCCGCTCGCGCTCGGCATCAAGGGCCCTTCGCCGCGCTGCCTTTTCTTCAACCGGTGCAGTCACGCGTGCAATGCTCGCATTCGATTGCGTTGTACTCGTTGTTGGAGGTATTGCAGTCGAGATTGATGCCTTCGATGGATCCATACATATGACGACTTGCCGATATCGAGCAAGTCGTGGCGGCGCGGGCGCGCGCAGCCACGGAGCGGAGGGCGAAGCACGTGCAATCACGTGGTGTGTGACGTCACTGTGCCGTTGCTACAGATGCTTCTCTCCACTTTTCACGCCGTTGCTAGAAGAGAGGAGGAGGCGCACTAAGGACGGCGGATTCCGTGTCGCTTATAAAGTGCATTAGCTCTTTAAAAAAAGCTGTTACTGCGATATCCCTTGTCGGTGAACACACGTGAATGCTTACACCAAGTTAAACCGTTCAGTTGTGTACACTTTTGTGTCCTCTACTTCTTTAGCTGCTGTTTGAATAAAAATGTAAGAAAAAAGCAGTTTATTATTGCATCACTATTACGCAGTAAAGGTGTATCATACTTTGACAAGCCCCTAGAAAAGATAAAACGTCTGCAAAGAACCGCATGTACTTGTTCGGTCATGCAAACAAGCTTATTCCTCAAGCTTTTGGAAAATTTTGTTGTTAGGGTTCTGCTGATATGAGCCACAGTGAACCACTGCATTATACATATATTGTATGATTGCTGTGTCAAGTGGTCACCTGTAAATTGCGATCTGCATAAGGAGCGAGTGCTTTGCCTTCAGGGCAACTTTAGCATGCTCACTTTTTGCTTAACACCTAGATCTAAATCTCGTCGTAGAGTGAAGGTGCCTTCATCATCAGCCTAACTACGCCCACTGCAGGGCAAAGGCATCTCCAATGATCCGCCAATCAACCCGGTTTTGTGCTTTCCGTTGCCTTTTTATACCTGCGAACTTTTTTAATCTCGCTGACCTAGCTATCTTTCTGCCTCCCCTTCATGCGTTTGCCTTCGCTGGGAATCCAGTCAGTTCCCCTATGACCAGCGGTTATCCTGCCTACGTGCAATGTGCCCGGCCCATGTCTATTTTTTCTTCTTGATTACGACTATGATATCTTGAGACCCGGTTTGTTCGCTGACCCACTCTGCTCTCTTCTTGTCTTTTAAAGTTACACCTATCGTTTTCCTTTCCATCACTCACTGCGTCATTTTCAATTTAAGCTCAGCCCTCTTTGTAAGCCTCCAGGTTTCTGTTCTGTAGGTAAGTACTGGCAAATTGCAGCTGTATTATACTTTCCTCTTGAAGTGTAGTGGCAGATTACCATTCATGATTAGAGAATGCTTGCTGAGTGTGATCAACCCCATCTTTATTCTTTTAGTTACTTCACTCTCATGGTTCATCTCTGCGGTTACTACCTGTCCTAAGTAGACATACTCCTCTAAAACTTACAACTTCCAGCGTCTCTCCACCTATCGCAAAGTGCTGTTTTCTGCCGAGACTGTAGCACATTTTTCTTATTTTTTATGCACAATCATTTTCAGATCTGCTTTTCTGCTTTCCATTTCAGTTCCATAATCGTGAGCTGTAATCTTCTCTTGAGTTACTCATCGAGACATTGTCATCAGCGAATCGCAGGTTACTAAGACACTTTCAATTACCTCCTAATTCTAACTCTTACTAAGATAGGGTCCTGAAAACCTCCAGTAAACACGAGATGAGTAGCACTGGAGAGATTGTATCTCCCTGCCTTACACCCTTCTTTATTGGGATTCTGCCGCGTTTTTTATGGTGGCTGTGCATCCACTGTAGATTTCTACCACTATGTTTATGCAGCATTCTTTGATGCCCTGATTCCGCAGTGCATGCATTACTGCTGATGTCTTGACTGAGTCAAACGCATTCTCGTAATCTATGAAGGCTATGTAAAAGTGTTTGTAGTGTGTGAAGGTGTCGTTTGATATGTTTACGGCACGCGATAACTTGAACATAATGGTACGTCGCACACTGCATCTAAGTGCAGCGTATTTCGGTCGGTGCATCTTCTTTTTATGATGTAGCAGTAACTTATTTTGGGCAACAAATATCAGTTATAGTATTCTTGCTTTTTCCCCCTTGCATCGCTTGCAAGAGAGACCAGGAAAAATTCCAGGTATAATTGTAAGGTAAACAAGGCAGGCAGTTAGGGATCAGTGGTTAGAAAAGCGCCACAATTTGAGAGAAAATAATTGTAGAGTGGTTGTGCTGGAAAACTTGACCAGTTACAACAGGCAGTTGCTTAACGCCGCGAAACAGTGAGCAAAAGACAATGGCTTTCAGTATGCGTGGCACAGGAACAGAAAAGTCTTCGTGCGCAGAGTCAATGGCGAACAGGCTGTCCTTGTGCGAAACGTGAACGACTTTCCTGCATAATGTTGTTTTGTTCAGCTGCAAACTCTTGCAAATATTTTCGTGATGGATGAAAGAAAAATTATATATTTTTTTCGCAAGAACTAAATGTCATTAGCTCCACTGAACATAAAAAATCTTTTAATTTTTTATTTATATGTTCGATCACCTAAAAATAAAACAGACGACATTCGACTTTTCACCCATGCATTTTCATTCATGTTCGACGCCATACTGCTTATTGGAACGTGGTGCAAAGATAAGAATGAAGCACGCCCTTTCACTTCTTATGAGTCTTTTTGTTTAAATCGCCCAACGCGTCGCGGGGGCGGTGTCATGTTACTGTTGAAGGAAGGCATGCAATGTGAATTGCTTTCTGGATTTTGTGCTATGTGTGATGAATTCGAAATACTTACAGTTCGATCCGGTAAATATCTTTTTTCTGTGTGTTATAGACCACCAGACAGAAAACTTGATGGCTTCTTTTGTTTCTATGAGATGCTTTTACGTTTTTCGTTAGATAGTGCGTAATTTTTGGTATCGGGAGGGCACTTTACCATTGATAAGTTATGCGATTCTACACCACAACAAACCATGAATGCAATTATTGCAACAAACTGCTTTAAAAATGTCATTATTTCACCGACCAAGATTACAGAAAACAGTGCAACTTTACTTGATATGTTCATTACAAAAGCCAACAACAATACCATCTTTGCAGGAGTTTTGTGTGAGGATATTAGCGACCATCTTCCTATCATCCTGTTTTTTTAAAGAAGCACCTTACAAGAACGTAAGAAGCGTACGGTAATTATTCAAAATATCTCTGAATTAACCTACCAGCTTTTCGAAACGAGCTGCTTGGTAGTAGCCTTACTGAACTCCTTTCGATGAAAAACGCGAACCAAGCTTGCAATATATTCTTAGACAAAATCTTGGATATTTCTAAAAATCACTTCCCCGAAAAACAAGATCGTTTGAACAGGAGAACCCGTAAGCCATGAATGACTCCGGACTTGCTCAACAAAATAAACATAAAAATGAACTTTATCACAAAGTTTTTGTGAATGAAAATTCTGACATTTTAAAAGAATATAAAGTATGCAGAAATAGATTAAATGAGGAAATCAGCAAGCGCAGACTGCACTACATACATACCGAAATAAAACCAGTACAGATAAAACTCACGCCTTATGGACGAAGCAGAACTTATTTTTGAACCGTGGTACAACTCGGGCAAGTGTGCAGAATATGACTATAAATGGGCGCAGCGTATCCGCAGCTGAACGTGCAAATATATTGAATGACCACTTAGTCAATAATACGCATAATGAAACTTCTAGTTATTTTATTCAATTTCTACCAGATCCAAATTCATCCTCCGTATTTTTCGAGCCTGTAGTGGACGAAGATGTTTATTCCGTTTCTCGAAACATAGAAATACATCATCTCATGATGTTGATGGCATGCATATTAGACCCATTAAATATGTGCTAGATATTCTTGTTCCTTATAACACTCACATGTTCAATCTCTGTTTTTCAAGTGCAACGTTTCCCGAAAAAATGCCGACAGCTAAAGTCACTGTTTTGTTTAAAGAAGGCGACAAAACTCATTTTCAAAACTACAGACCCATATCTATTCTCCAGGTGTTTTCGAAAGGTTTAGAAAAGCTTATGCACCGTCCACTGTAAGAATTCTGACAGTGACAACTGTACAATTCTCTGTAACAACTGTAAGAAACAACGTGATTTCCCCAACTCATTTTAGTTTCAGGAAACATCGATCTACGGAAATGGCATAATTACAACAAAAAGGGTACATATTATCTGAATTTGAAAACAAACGTGCTGTTCTCGGTATGTTTGTTGATTTTAGTAAAGCCTTCGACAACATTCAGCATTCCACGTTGTTTGAAAAGTTGCAGTGCTATAGAATTCATGGTCATGCACTAGCTCTAATAAAAAGTTACCCTAAATATCGCAAACAGGAGATTAAAATAGATAGAAAATTCTCAGAGCTGAAGCCTATTACTAAGGGTGTACCTCAAGGAAGCATACTTGGACCCCTTCTTTTTATAGCCTATATAATTGATTTACTCGTATTTATTCAGATGCTAAATACGTCTTATATGCCGATGATGTCAACATGTTTGTTTCAGCTGAAAATAGTATCACGCTTGAGGAAAAAATGAACCATTTTCTTCTGAAACTAAAGCTCTGGTCATGCTGTATTAATCTAAATATAAACACTAGTCAAACAAAAGCGGTACTATTCCGGCCTAAAAATAAGATCGTTAATGAAAACATACATCTCAAGTATGGCGATACTTAAATTGCGTTTGTAAATAGCAAAAAAATTCATGGAGTTACATTTTCGAGCAATATGCTTTGGAGTGAACACATTGACAGCGTGCGGAGTCAGTTATCTCGCGTAGTGTGTATGGTGTACAGTGACAAAACTGTTCAACCATACAAGGTAAAACTCTTACTTTATAAATCTTTTTTCTATTCACATCTTACCTATTGTTTCTTAATATGGGAGACTACAACTTACACGAACTTCCAAAAACTGTACCTGATGCAAAACAATTATATTAGAATCGTTTTTAACTTGCCGTATGATGCTCACACAAGCGAATTGTTTCAAGATGCTAGAATACTACCCGTACATCGTCTCTACAATTTTAAGTTAGCATTGGCAATCAGGCGTGAACTTGAAAGAAAGCCAACATTTTTTGCATGACCTCTCATAACTGCAGCCAAATATTACATTGTTCGAAACGCGAAATAAAGAAACATAGAAAATTAAAACTTCGAGAACAAACTACTCCGCAGATAAGTTAACCTACAAAAATCCTATGTTACTTAATAAATATGTGAAAGCTTGCATAGATTTTTTACACTGTACACAGATTCAATTGCGCAATATACACATGTTTAGTTTTTAAGATTTCTTTGCAGTTGCTATACTATTATGGTTGCTGTTTTTATTTTTCGAATTTGGACCTTATTTTTTTCTATTTATTTATTTTTATTTTATTATCTATTTGGTGTTGTTATTGTGTTATTGCCTTAGCTCGCGTCTCGCGCCAACGTGTCGATGTCGTTGCAGTAGTGGGCATTCCTCTTCACTATAATTTGTCCCCCGTCGAAAAAGAAGCCATCCTGGCGACTCACAGAGAAACGGCCAACCGAAGAAGAAGCAGAAGTGGCGAATCGCTAGAGCGTGGGTGGCTCGGAACGTGGCTGATCGCTCGAACACGCAAGTAGCTGGTCGTGCTTGCTCTAGGGTTTTGGCCTAAGTTTGTGTAGTGGCTGTGGTTTCTTTGTCTTTATTAGGTGTTCCTATAGTGCTTTTACAGCTAAGTAAGCGCTTGTAGCGCTAGAAAGTTCACTTAGATGCAGTTTTCTTCACCTGGACCAGGGGCTTGCCTCTGGTCTGCTTCACTTCCGCCACAGGAAATACCAGTGGATCAGTTTCTACGCAACGGCATTCCCGCAGATCCTGTGGCCCTCGTCCCTAGCAATGACGGCTTCATTCGGATGAACAACCCGAAAGTGATCCAGGCGGAGCTCAGAGCTGCGACGTCTCACTTTCACAACATCACAGAGGTCCGCCAGTTCGGTAGAGGTGGTATTCTATGTTTTTCATCTGATCAGCTCTGTGTCCAAGACCCATTGAAGTGCTCGAGTTTCGAGACCAATCCGGTGAGCGCCTTTATTCCCCCGCATCTGGCATGTGTGAAGGGTATTGTTCGCGGTGTCGATGTTAACTTGACCCCGTCTGAGGTATTAGAGATGTTTGCCGTGACTGGTGCTATTTCCGTTTATAGGTGTTCACGACTAGTAGAGAAGCAGAAGATGCCGACGGAGTCGGTAATTGTAACCTTTGCTGGAGCGAATCTCCCAAGCGAAATCAAGGCATGGCCACTAATATACAGAGTGGAACCACTATCACCGCGACCACTCCAGTGTACGAAGTGCTGGCGATACGGTCACACTATTAAAGGATGCAGGTCAGAACTCAGATGCCGAGTGTGTGGTGACAACCACGAAACAAATTACTGCAAAGCTAAAAAAGAGAAATGTTGTCTCTGCAACGAACAAGACTGTGCAGATAATCCTGATTGTTCTGCAAAGGCTTGAGAAATGCAAATTCTTGAAATTATAGGGCGTAGGCGCTGTTCTCGACGAGAAGCCCTAGCGGAAATACAGACTCAGACTCAGGGGTATGCCAGTGTTGCAGCACGACATCTCTCGGAAATAAATGGGTCGATTTCCCTGAATATAGCGGAGGCCATAGAAAAGGCTCTAGAAAAAGCCATGGAACGACTGACTTCTAACCTTTGCGATTCTCTATCTCAAATTTTGGCTAACCAGATGACTCGCATATTTGGTACAGCGGGAGAGTCAGGCCTAGTATCCCAACATGTTGAGAGTTCACGATCAATAGCTGACGGTGAATCTGAAACTGCGCCATCGTATTATCAGCCCGCAGGAGCCTCTGCAATAGGCGTCCACAGCCAAAATGAGGAATTTGAAACCGCACCATCGTATTCTCCGTCTACAGCACCCTCTGCAGTAGATATACAGAGTGTAAGTGAGGACAAAGCTGCATATACAATAGATTCCGATGACATGAATTTGGACCCTAGGTCCCTGAAGAGATCTAGATCCCCTGTGTCAAAGAAAACTAACTCACCGAAACAAAGAACAAAAAGTATCTAAAAGAAAAGGAGAGCCTTTCAAAGAGGGATTTCTTGAAAGAAAGCATTCTAGAGAAAGCTATAGCGGAAGCAGCTCTTTCGAAACCATAGGGTCGCTTAAGATTCTCCATTGGAATTGCCGATCAATCCATTCTGCATCTACGGATTTGGTATACTTGACTTCTAAATTCGCTCCTGATATTATAGCATTACAAGAGACATGGCTATCTGTACATAATTTGTTCCATTTAAATAAATTTCAATCTTTTCGATTGGACCGTTCATCGAGAGGTGGGGGTCTAGCTCTCTTTATTAATAATAACATTAGTATGAAAGTCAAATGTTCATACAAACATATGTCGCCAGAATGCGAAATTTTGGCAGTAGACATTACACTGCCCAACTGCACTCCTTTCACTTTAGTTAATATGTATTTTCCGGATGGAGTTCAAGACACACGAAGTTTGGATCTAGCTACAAAATTGTGGTGCAAAGACAAAGTTTTAGTTGGAGACTTTAATTCCCACCACACGAGTTGGGGTTTTAGAACTGATCTTAGTGGGAAACGCTTGTGGGAGTGGGCAATGGCTAATGACCTGACGTGCCTCAACGTCAGAACCCCCACATTTATTCGTAATCACTCCAGATCGGCCTTAGATTTAAGTTTTGTCAGTTCAGCCATTACTACTTCTTCTTGGAAAGCGCTGGACTGTGGCACTAACAGTGACCACTTACCGATAAGTTTTGAAATTTCTTGTCCGATAATTCCATCTTGTTCCAATGTAAGAGTATTTGTAAATTACACTAAATTTAGAAATGACCTGAAGTCAGCACTGGCTGTTCACTCGGAAGAGAGCGATGATAAAAAAGCACTGAAAATAAACGCAGTCATTAAACGATCCTACAAAAGAGCTGAATTTACTATTGAATCCACAAAAAGAGTATATAGCCGTTGGTGGAATGATGAATGTACAAGAGAGCACCGACGACGTCAGGCAGCTTGGAAGCAGCTCTTACATAATCAATCCCCACAAAACTGGGCCGATTATAAATTCATTGCTGCGGGCTTTAAAAGAACGGTAGCTCAAGCTAAACAAGATTATGACAGAAGACATTATGAATACCTGTCGAAGCCTAAACATATGAAAGCACTGTTCCGATATATGAGAGCTCGGAAAATCTTGCCATCACCAGTTAATGTAGCTTGTGATAATCTGTCGGCACAAGAAATGACCACTACCTTAGAGGCAATCGGTAAAGGTCTGTAAAGCAGATTCACTTCAGTAGTGCCAAACAACTGGCACAAGTCGACGACAAAGTCTGACTTTGAAGAAGTGACACAGACTGAAGTATCCAACGTCATTAAACATTTACCCTGTGCATCTCCTGGCCCAGATGGAATCACAGTACCCATGATTAAAATTCTGTTGAATTTATCGCCTCGAGACGTCGCCAATGTTATTAACTACTCCTTAAAAAACTCATGGGTGCCGCAGGATTGGAGGATAGCAAAGGTGATTCCTATACTAAAAAATCCGGGTGGAGGATTAACAGTCAATAATATCAGACCAATTTCTCTAACATCTAACATGGTCAAACTAGTAGAGAGGGTCCTACATAGCCGAGTAAGTATCTGGATGGCAGACAATTTAGTAATAAAATCGAACCAAATCGGCTTTCGTAGTGATTTCTCAATTTGGTGTGCCCATGCTGATTTAGAGAGCCGAATACAGCTCGCGCGTAAAAGAAGTCAATACGCTGCTTTAGTAACGCTTGACATAGCCAAGGCGTATGACAGTGTGGAGCATTTCATATTGTTAAATACGCTAGAGAGATGGAACTTCCCACAATATTTTATTGAGTGGGTGGCAGAATTCTTAAAATCAAGAGAATTCTACTGCGTCAAGGATGGATGTTCCTCATCTAGATTTAAACAAACGCGCGGAGTTCCCCAAGGAGCAGTCTTATCTCCAGTATTATTTAATGCTTTAATGAGCACAATTCCAACAGATCAAGAAGTTACTGTCTACATTTATGCTGATGGCATCGCATTCTTTGCTGCTGACTCTGGCATTTACTCATTACAACTTAAATTACAAAGATATAATAACATGTTAGAAATTTGGTTGCAGTCGCTTTCGTTATTGTTAAATGTCAACAAAAGCGCGCTCATGGCTTTTCCGCTTGCAGAACCAATTTCAATTTCAATTCTATATAAACAGGAACCCATCCAACAAGTACACTCTATAAAATATTTGGGAATCATTTATAATGACAAACTTAACTGGAGTCCTCACATAGAGTATATAACTACCAAAGCACAGCGGGCTTCAGGCTTACTACACAAGCTAAGTAACCGGAAATATGGGTTACGGAGGCACGCCTTGATAACGTTGTACAAGATGTACATGCGCCCCATCATGGAATTCGGCTGCATATTATTCTCGGGTGGCCCTGCTTATAAAACGAAACCTCTAGTTGTCTTGGAGCGAGAAGCACTGCGAATGTGTCTGGGACTCCCTAGATTTGTGGCTATCAACGTACTGTACCAGGAAGCGCGCCTGCCTACACTACTTTGTCGATTTCGAATTTTGACCATACAAGCATTTTTAAAATTTTATAGCTTACCGGCAAAAAGATCTCAATATGCTTTTATCGCAAACCCAGACGCCTTCTTTCTTGCTCATTGGCCACGGTTTCACACACCTCAGATAATGTTTGTACAAAAAAATCTACAAAGTATAAATGTGAACATTAGAAATGTAATTGAGACTAATGACTCGAATTGTCATGTTATTATTGAGTATGATGATATATTCCCCCAAAACGCCAAATTACAATCCCTAAATTTTTAAATAGCATAATATTAGATTACTTGGAGCATGCAGAAACTAAAAATATAATAGCCACAGATGCTTCCGTAAATAATCAAAGGGCAGGTGTAGGCATTGCCTCTGATTTGCTTGACTGGTCCTTTTCAGTGAGACTGCCTGATTTTACTCCAGTTTTTGAAGCGGAGCTCTTGGCGATTATTTTAGCTCTTCGAAAACTTCCATTAAATCAAAACAACGCAGTAATAATGACGGATTCTCTTTCAGTTTGTGCAGCTCTGACAGCTTCAGAGAACTCTCGAATTCTAAGCACATTCAAAACATTAGTGCCCCCGCAGTTGAGACTCCTGAGATTACTATGGGTTCCGGGACACTGTGGATTAAAATTAAATGAATTGGCCGATTCCTTAGCACGAGCCGCACTTGATGGGCCAGTTTTGTCCATACTGCCAGATGTTGAATATATCACGGCTATATGATATCGTAAATCAGCAATCTCCACTGATACGATAGAAAAAGTAACTACATGGACAGACTATAACCACCTCATGTTTCCATGGCAACACCACTGGAGTCAGTCCAGAAAGCTCGAAGTCTTAATTACTAAATTTCAATGTCGTGTCCCCCCCCTAAACCTGTATCTACACAGAGCTGGTCAGACATCACCCCTCTGCGCATTCTGCGGAGAAATGGAATCACTAGATCACTATTTTTTGTATTGTCGCCGCTACGAGATACTTAGAAAAAGGTTACTAGTTATGCCATTTCGGAAAATAGGCCTAAGATTGACGGCGGAAACGGCGCTAAGCTTTGGCGCCTCATCTTTGGGACATTGCCACAGGGATGCTTTCAATGCCGTTTGCGATTATATTCAGGCAACCGAGCGTATACCTTTGTGATCTTCAATCAAAAAAAACTATTTATTACTCCCCAGGGCAGAGTGAAGTAAACGCAGCTGAGTGGTAATCATAACACCTCAAATCTCAAAATTGCTCAACTTGATTTTTTTTTCGTTTGCTATTTTTATGTTGTTTTTATATTTACATTAGTCTTATTATAATTCCATTTCCTTACACATAGTTAAAATGATCACAGAAAAACTGCACTACACTTTCTTGGCCAATCCCCCTGAGTGGGTATGAGCCAACCTCCCAGGGAAACAAAACAAAACAAAAGACTCACAGAGAACAGAGTACGAGCGGATCATAATAAGGTTTTAACCGCTGTACGTGAATGGTTTCACGACCCTGAAAACGCTGGCCTGTGGATGGCGTAATGGTACGGTTGAATCTTTCCGTCAATCCATTCGTCTGCGGATGGTCGGCGGTGGTAGTCCGGTGAATGATACGGCATACGGCAAGGAGTACGTTGACGACTTCAGAGAGGAATACGCGTCCTTTGTCACTGAGCAGTACACGCGGTGCGCCGTGACGGAGAATGAAGTTTCGGAGGAAAAAAAATACGTCGCGTGCTGTGGCCGCAGGCAAAGCAGCTGTTTCTGCTTATCGCGTCAAGTAGTTGACAGTGACTACGATCCAACGGCTTCCGGAAGCCGTGAATGGCAGAGGCCCACACAGATCGATCCCAACGCAGTCGAAAGGCCTGGCTGAGCAAGTGATTGGCTGGATTGGACCAGAGGCGTGATGAGGGACAGCTTTGCATCAGTGGCACTGCGGGCATGACTGAATGTATTTGCGTACAAAGCTGTACATACCTCACCAATAAAACCGGGGGGAAAGCCAAGCGTATGTTTTGAAGACGCCCGCATGTGCACACTGGGGGTAAGCGTGGAAAGATGAAGATATTGCAGCACGAAGATGGCGAGGTATGACGAGTAACCACTTTCGGCCGTCGAACTTGCAATTCCTGCGATAAAGGAGGCCATCGCGGACCTCAAAGTGAGACTCTTGATATCGCAACATTCGAGAAGATGGAGAAGTCGACGGGTTTGAAAGGAAGCGCAGAAGAGCGCTCATCCAGTCACACTTACGTTGCTCAGATGCCATGTCGCAGTTTTCTGGGAACGCTACCATTTCGTCCACAGCAGATAGACATGCAGAGCTTTCGGAGGACACAGGTGAACGTAATATGGCGTCGGCGTGAGTGTGACGTCGGCCAGACCTGTAGACAACACGCATGTTGCAACCGCATGTTGCAACTTTTGCAACCGCAAAACCCAGCGAGCTAAACAGCCGAAAGGGTCTTTCAATGTGGAAAACCGACAAAGCGCATGGTGATCGGTGACTACGTCGAAGGGGTGGCCCAATAGGTACGGTCTAAATTTACGTAGAGCCCATGAAATTGCCAGACACTCCCTCTCTGTCAGAGAATAGTTCTTTTCCGCTTTGGTGAGGGTACGGCTTGCGTATGCGACTACGTACTCTTAGAATCCTGATTTCCGCTATGCGGGCACAGCACCGAGTCCAACACTGCTGGCATCAGTGTGTACCTCAGTTGGAGCAGTCGGGTCGAAGTGACGCAAGATTGGCGGCGAGGTTCACAGGTGGCGCAACTTTTCGAAAGCATCGTCACAGGCGGGTGACCAAGCGTAACTTTTTGAGTCACTGCGTAGAAGTTCAGTCAAAGGGGAGGTGATCATCGCAAAATTCCAAATAAAGTGGCGGAAATACGAACAGAAGCCAAGAAAGCTATGCATATCCTTCAGAGACGCAGGTTTACAAAACTCTCCAGCTGCCCGAAGCTTGGCGGTGTCAGGAAGAATACCGTCTTTAGAGAAAACTTGGCCGAGGATGGTGAGCTGACTTGTGCCCAAGCGGCATTTCTTCAGGTTGAGCTGAAGGCCGGCATCAGTTAGACACTGCAGTACTTCTTCTAGCCTGCGAAGATGCGTTGGAAAATCTTTTAAAAATATACCCACGTCATCCTAGTAGCACAGGGATGCTTTCCACTTCAGGCCACGCAAAAGATTGTCCATCATCCGCTCAAATGTTGTGGGCGCGTTGCAAAGACCAAAAGGCATGACACGAAATTCGTTAAGGCCATCAGGTGTGAAAAAGGCCGTCTTAGGCTGATCTTCAGGTGCCAGAGAGACTTGCCAGTAGCCACTCCGTAAGTAAAGAGAGAACTCCGCACCTTGGAGGCAGTCAAGAACATCGTCGATCCTCGCTAAGGGGTAAACGTCCTTTTGAGTTATTTTGTTAAGATGACGGCAGTAAACACAGAAGCTAATTGACCCGGACTTCTTCCTAATGAGAACGACTGTAGCTGCCCTGGGGATACTCGAAGACTGGATGACGCCACGCTTGAGCATGTCAGCTACTTGGTCATCGATAACCGTGCGCTTCGCTGCGAACACGCGATAGAGTCTTTGACGCAATGGCGCATTGATACCCATGTTGATGCGGTGACACACAGCTGACGTGCGGCCGAGGGGAGTATGCTGGCAGCCACAGGAAGAACGGAACTTGTCCAGCAGCCGTAGAAGCTGAGCATGTTGCGAAAAAGTTGACGTGTCTGCAAAGAAGCTGTTCAGTACGTCAGGCCTAGTAGTCTAAGTGTTATACTACGAAGTGATAAATTTATATATATATATATATATATATATATATATATATATATATATATATATATATATATATATATATATATTGTTACGGGCTCGTGACGTTGCCGAAGACAGGAGACTTCTTGTTGGGATTTAACTGTTTATTTGGGCGAACCTGTGCCCGGTAAACAGAAAGTTCAATTACAGCAGCAGTCTCGCACAGATAGCAGTCTCAGACTGATAGCGGTAAACGGAGCATCGGCCTTCGATCAACAACTGACAAGCGGCGAAGCGCATCGGCATTTATACTCCCGCCGTCGAATGTTCTAGCGCTACCGCTGGCGGCGGCGTACGTTCCAGAACAATCTGTACCATTCCCACAGTGGGCGTGATCTTATCGAAATGATCTACTACAGTCCGGAACCCTCTCGAAAACTGCAGGCGCGGTTTGCGCTGAGAATCGTGTGGTGTTTCGGGACGATAAAAAAAACTTGAGAAATGGAACGTGGCATTGCCCCCCTCTGAAAAAGGCATCGTCTCGATGCTTTAACTAAAGATGAAGGTGCAACAATAATGCAAGAAATTATAATGAATAAATTACGATACAATAATAATACAAAAAACACTGTTTCAGTTTGTTAACGCGCATGAAACGGCTTGAGGCGCACGACATGGACGACTTCAGGTCACGATCGGCGTCGTTGAGAGTTCGTGATGCCGTCGTGAACAACCTCGTAATCAAGTGGGCCGAGACGTCGAACCACCCTGTACGGTCCGAAGTACCGTCGCAGAAGCTTTTCACTTAGTCCACGTCGGCGTATCGGCGTCCACACCCAAACACGTTCACCGGGCTGGTATTCCACGAAGCGTCGTCGAAGGTTGTAACGGTGGCTGTTGGTCGTCTGTTGATTCTTGATACGGAGCCGCGCAAGTTGTCGGGCTTCTTCGGCGCGATGAAGGTGCTCGCTCACATCGAGGTTTTCTTCGTCGGTGACGTTGGGTAACATGGCATCGAGCGTCGTTGCCGGGCTCCTTCCGTAGACCAATTTGTATGGAGATATCTGCGTCGTCTCCTGCACCGCCGTGTTGTATGCAAAGGTCACATACGGAAGAATGGCGTCCCACGTCTTGTGTTCGACATCGACGTACATTGACAGCATGTCGGCGATCGTCTTGTTAAGGCGCTCGGTGAGGCCGTTGGTCTGTGGGTGGTACGCTGTCGTCCGGCGGTGGTTTGTTTGGCTGTATGCCAAGATCGCTTGAGTTAAGTCGGCAGTGAATGCCGTTCCTCTGTCGGTGATAAGGACCTCCGGGGCGCCGTGACGTAGGACAATATTTTGGACGAAGAACTTAGCTACCTCGGATGTACTGCCTTTTGGCAGGGCTTTTGTCTCGGCGTAGCGGGTGAGGTAGTCGGTAGCTACCACGATCCACTTGTTTCCGAAAGCTGACGTCGGGAACGGCCCCAGTAGGTCCATACCAATCTGCTGGAAAAGTCGGCAACGTGGATCAATTGGCTGCAGAAGTCCCGCTGGCCTTGTCGGCGGTGTCTTGCGTCGCTGACAGTCCCGGCATGTCCTCACATAACAAGGACATGCCGGACGCCCCCGTCAAGCCGTGTACCCAGCACCTCCACCAAATGTCACGGGGTCGTGACGTGGCCGAAGACAGGAGACTTCTTGTTGGGATTTAACTGTTTATTTGGGTGAACCTGTGCCCGGTAAACAGAAAGTCCAATTACAGCAGCAGTCTCGCACAGATAGCAGTCTCAGACTGATAGCGGCGAACGGAGCGTCGGCCTTCGATCAACAACTGACAAGCGGCGAAGCGCGTCGGCATTTATACTCCCGCCGTCGAATGTTCTAGCGCTACCGCTGGCGGCGGCGTACGTTCCAGAACAATCTGTACTATTCACACAGTGGGCGTGATCTTATCGAAATGATCTACTACAGTCCGGAATTCTCTCGAAAACTGCAGGCGCGGTTTGCGCTGAGAATCGTGTGGTGTTTTGGGACGATAACAAAAACTTGGGAAATGGAAACGTGGCATTATATATATATATATATATATATATATATATATATATATATATATATATATATATATATATATATATATATATATATATATATATATATATATATATATATATATATATATATATATATATATATATACGAAAGTGATATACTTGCTAGTGGCGTCATAACTTTTCTGAGCAAGTGGCACAGTCTGGCACTGATCACTTAAACTGCGGCACTAGTGTTGAGAAGAGTGAGTGCAGCGACGCCGTGCACATATACGTCTAGAACATTCCTTGGTGAAGAAAGAGGAATTGGTCTTTTCGCGGGCGACGCAGTTCCTGCCTCTAAAACTGTGGCAATCAGTTTTTTCGCTCCGGCGTTGAAGGACGACAACACATCGGTGATGGGGAGCGGCGTCGAGGCGATGGTGAGTGGTGGTTAAGAGGAGGGTGGTGGTCGGTGTGCGATGACATCTCTCGGCGGGCTGAGAGCCTGTGAATGAAAGGCATGGTGGCACATAAGGGCAGGTTCGAAGCACTGGTGGTAGCTTTGGTGGTAGACAGGGACGCGCCGACGGCTGTATCGGGCTATGTAGCCAGGTAGGCCACAAGCAGCGCATATTGTCCAAGTGTCGGGTGTGCGCCATTTTCACTACTCTGAACGGACCTTACCTGAGCGAATCAAGGAGTGGGTCGCTGCGGCACGGCTGATGGTAGTGACGTAAATCTCTGAAGAGGTGGTTGAGCAACCGCTTCAGCATAGCTTAGGGGAGCATTTACCTCGGCACAGGTAACAGGGTTCGGCAACAGTGAAGTGTCATGGGCAGATGGCAGAGCCAAGCAAACCTGTTCCTAGATGACCTGGCGAATGTTTGCTGGCAGATGTGACGGTGGTTGGCGGGCTGTTGATAGCAGCAACATATAACTGATGAACGACCTCAGCACGAACAAACTCCTTTGTCTGCGATAGTAGCGACTGAAGGTCAGAGGTAGTGGTCAGGCTTGAGAGAGTGTCATCCGGGACGTTAGGGCGACGCGTGAGCAGACGCTGTTGTCGGAGGTCGTGGAAACTCATACACAACTCGATGAGCTCAGAGACAGTGACAAGATTCTTCGAGAGCAGCATATAGAAAGCGTCGTCCGAAATGCATTTCATGATATGTCGTATCTTGTAAATTTCCGCCATCGTTGGGTCGACACGCCGGCTGAGGTCGAGGATGTCCTCGATGTAGCGGGCGAATGTCTCGCCATTTTGTTGGGACTGGCTTTGTAGGCGTTGTTCTGTGCGAAGTTTCCGCACACTAGGGCGTCCAAAAACATCTGCGATGCAGGTTTTCAGGGTCGTCTAAGTGGGGATACCTGCCTCATGGTTTCTGTACCATAGCTTGGCAACATCCGTTAAATAAAACGTCATGGTACCAAGCTTCGTGTGATCGTCCAAATTGTTAGGAGCGCTGGCTCGTTTATAAAATTCAAGCCAATCCTCAACATTTTTCTCGTCGGTGCCGCTGAATATGTCAGGTTCTCGCAAGAGCTGGACACCGCGACAACCCCTGCGTGGCGAAGCTGGTGGGGGTATGAAGACAACGTCGTCAGGCATGACGGACAGTAGCTTTCGGCTACGCAGTTCCAGGTCCGGAGAAAACCGCAGAATTCTCCACCAGAGCATAATGTATATGCAAGGTTAAAAGCGGGAGCAGCGTCGGTACAAAAGCAGCAAGAGCTGGCTTGGTATACGGGCAGCGCCGTAGCAGCAACCAGGAAGCCTTAGCTCGCGCCTCGCGCCAACGTGTCGATATCGCTGCAGTAGTGGGCATTCCTCTTCACTGGAGTTGTGAAAACATGCTCAGACGATCAACAACGGCTGTCCATTAGTTTTTCAAAAGCACCCAAATGGTACTCCGTGCCCACTGATTATAGCACAACGTAAAATTAGACAAATAATAGTATTTCTCTTAAATATTTGGTCAATAGGTGTAAAAATACAGCTGTGGCACTTTGAGCAAGTTATTTGCATTTGAAAAAAAAAAGCTGGGAGCACTTGATCACAGCACTTTTCGGAGTCTGTCACCATGTACAGATCTTTTCTACTTGCATAAGTTTCTGTGCTGGCAGGTTCATGCACAGCAAAGCAGAAGGAACCTACGTTGCTGACCATTATATGCATGATAAAAGAATTCGATTTACCTCTCGCAGCCATACATTTCAACTAGGAAGTTAGTCTGCTTAGAGTTAGTTGTAGAGGTGAAAATAATTATTATCTTTGGATGCTATAACACACCTTGAGGAGGCCTTCGTGGACAAAAACAACATGTTTCCTTAGCAGAAAAACCACAGCAATGCTTTTCTTGATTATGAGTAAGAACGCTTTTGCTAATTCTTGACAGTAGAGTTTTACCATCCTTCACTAAAACCAAGGGATATTCACTGTTTTTCCAGGTCTTAAGCTCTTTTGCTGGCCTCGGAACAATGTTATATTAAGCTCCATTTTTACTCCTTACATAGCTTCTTTACTACCTCTTTATAACAACCTGCGAATACCTGAATGTCAAATGTCTAGAAATTAAGATACTTCTGAAGTATTCGGACTTTTTTCGGCGTGTCAGGATGGTGGAACAACGTAATGAACTTTACTGTAATGACTAGAATATTTTGCTCTGATTGAACAGTTGCTTTTTCAATGGCCATGCATTTGCACAGATTGTCAAACACATCGCAATTGATCTGATAACAAATGCGTAAACTTTGTAAACAAAAAAGTTGTATAATTCAAATGTGGTGCTTTATTGCATCTCATGAAGAGGGTAATATCGTTCAGTAAAAACATTGCTGGTGATTTCCATAGTCATAGAACTAATTGAATTTGCATAATTAGTATTGAGGTTACACTTTGTCGCATGTACATATAGTAGCACCATATTTACGCTGTTTTATGCCTGTGAATTTCATTATTTACATTTAAACAACCCGGAAGTCGTATTAGTATTGCTTGCGTTTGTCATACTTCTTTTTGAGTTGGTATTGTGTGCGATGCTAGATGCGAAAACAGATTAAATGTCACATCTCCGATTCACCACGAAGAGGTTATTTTTAAACTATTGTTGCAGGAAGAGACTTTATTCAGCATTCTACTGTAGAGCATAAGAGCAATAATGTTCAGGATGGTATACCAATCGTCGCATCTACATGCTTTATTGGCGTAAACACGTAATTTTAAAAATCATCAGTGTAAATGCGACTGTCTTTATTTGTATATGAAGTAATGATTTAAAAGAAAAAAGTGTGCATCTCTATTCTGCCCCTAGGGTAGAGCGCAATGGGTCGTGCAGGCAGGGGCGGATCCAATCACTCATTTTAAAAAGAGGGGGGTCGCTTAAAGTAACACCAGAGAGAGGGGCGTAGTCATTACTTCCTTGTTATTTTTACTAGCACAAAAACTCTATCATAGCATAATTACTATTACTGTATGCTCTAAGGAATCCCACTAATTTCTCCTAACTGGTGATAGCAGGTTGACGACAAGCACTTAAGAGAGAGTGATTGGCTACTGAAAGGCTTTGGGGGTGGATGGGGGGCGATTGCCCCTAACAACCTCCTTCTGGATCCACCACTGCGTGCCGTTTTGCACGAGATCACAGGATTGATTCTGAACCACAGCAGTCACATTATAATGAATGCGATTTGTACTAATCAAATCAAATCAAATCAAATCAAGTTTTTTTTATTTTATAATAAGATGTACAAAAAAGAATATACAGAAGGAGGTCCCGTAGTATACACTGAAATGGGACCTCTTATGAAATGTAAACTCTAGTATTTGGTTAGCAACAACAGTGCGAAACTAAGAGAATACAAGGTTTAAAAAATGAATTACAGATACATATAAATGACGATGCCCTCATCAACTAAATGCAGTCGGAAATATAAATTATAAAATATGTTTATATACTTCTATATGAATAACATGACAAAAAAATGAGAGACTGAAAAGAGAATGACATGGCGAAGGAGGAATCGGTTAGGCAGAAGAGTGAGTGTCGCATAACAAAAATTTTTTGAATTCATGTCGAAATTTATGTGATTTTTAATTTGTGTTGGAAAAGGCACTGTGTTTCATAATAATATGGCTGCAAAGTGAACTGTCTGTTCGCCAAAATTAGTTCGTGCTTTGGCCAGAATGAAGTTATTATTTTGCGCAAAACGAGTTGGGTTAGTATTTAGTAAATAAGATGAGTGAATTGATGATATCAATATTTGTTTATTATTAACTTTGAAAATAAAAGTGGCGAGATTACATTTAACAAGGTTGGTAACGTCGAGAATTTCATTTTCTTGTAGCCACTGTTTAGCATTGTGGGTGGGTGAACTAAACGTGAATAATTGAATTGCCTGGTTCTGAATGATTTGTAGTGGTGGCCAGATGAGTGGCGTACCTGTTATCTCATGAGGTTAGGCAGTAATTGATGTGTGGATGCACAAACGCGAAAGAAAATGAGAGCAAGACCGGACGTGAAAAAAATGGACGTGCTCTGATAAGGATGCGTATTCCGTGACATAACTTCTTTTTAAATTGTGTGACATGGTTTTGAAATTTTAAACGATGGTCAATACTTACCTCTAAGTAAAAACATTTTTCACTTGCCTGTAATGCGTGGTTATTAATGAATATGTGCGGAATACACAGTGGCGATTTACTTTGCGAGGAAAACAAAAGGAATTTAGTTTTAGTGGGATTAATAGTAAGTCTATTAGTCTTACACCAACCCAACAGGTTTTTGAGGTCACTGTTAAGCTCATTCACTACTACTGATATATTTTCATTAGAGTTAATAAGTGTAGTGTGATCAGCATATAATATGCACTTGGAGAAGGTAAGATATTTAGGCAGGTCATTAATATAAATAAAAATTAAAAAGGGGCCAAAAATTGACCCCTGCGGTACAACTATATTAGTAATTTTAGGTTTAGAATAAGCACTGCATATACTAACGACTTGATACGTGTCTCGCAAGTAGTCCCGTAGCTGCAGTAAAGGAGGACCAGTTATGCCAATTGAGTCTAGTTTAATTTTCAGAATTTCATGATCGATGGTATCAAATGTCCGCGTAAAGTCGACGAATAAAGAACCTGCATATTTACCGTCATCGATGGCTTTCTTCAGTTGGTCAGTAAGAGATATAAGTGCTAATTCAGTAGAATAACCTGATCTAAATGCAAACTGGTCTGTTGAAGCTATATGAAATTTGTTTATATATTTTAACAATCGTTCCTCAATTATTTTTTTTTCAGTCACCTTGCTGAAAAAAGGTAAAACACAGATCGGTCTATAATTGTACACTATTGAGAAACCTCCTTTCTTAAAAACGGGAGTTATTCTACCTCCTTTGAGGTCTCGTGGAAAAATTTTCGTTTTAAACATGAGGTTTATGATGTGACACACGACAAGTGATATCGGTTTACATATTAGTTCAATATGTCCTGGATGAATGTTATCAGGCCCAGCGCTAGTAATTCTTATATTCTGAATTACTGATGCAACCTCGTCAGGAATACTTGGATACATATAGAATGGTTGTGAAAGGCGTTGGGGGGCGTATAAAGATTGCTGTGCAGTGGATTGACATCAGAAAATAAAAGATCACCGAAAGCTTCTGCAATCGTATCTGGCGTATGATAAGTATTACCATTATGGGATATTTGTGATACGTTATTGGTTGCTTGTTTTCTATTCAAAAATGAATTCATAATCTCCCATTTTTTCTTTACATCAGGACCGCATTTAAGTATCTTTTCCTTGTATTATTTGGCTTTTGCTTCTTTAGGTCGACCAGACAATAAGTTGGAAAATCTCTTATAGCGCGCACGTAAGTTTATATTGAAAGGCTGGCTTTTTGAAAAGATTTTCACGTGTGCGCATCGCTTTAAGTAGATTTTCGGTGACCCAAGGGTTTCGCGGAGAACCACTTTCTTTTTGCATTTGCGCATTTGGGAGCACGATAGATAATGCGATACCAACTTTGTCAGAAATTGTGAGTAAGCTAACTGTGGATCATTAGTATTAAGAACAAAAGACCAGCCACCATTGAAAACAGATTCTAAGAATAATTTTTTGTCAAAAACGAGTTTCGTGTAGAGATTGGAATAAGAATAATGGGCAGATGGTTGCGCAGGAAGACGGGGAAGTGGTCCGTTATGTCTGCTTCAAGAACTCCTACCTCAGGTGGATACAGAAGATTCGACAATGCATGATCGATCAGAGTGCTAGAACCACCGGGAACAGAGCGAGTAGGGACGCTAATAAGACATTCGTAACAAAAATTATGAAAACAGGATGAATAGCTAACAGAGTACACAGATGAATCCAATAAGTTTAAGTTTATATCACTAATAAATATAACGTTTCTATTCTCTGTAGATAGCTTTGTCATCAATGTTGCAAAGTAACCGCAAAAATCAGATCCAGAGGAAGAAGGTAATCGGTAAAAACAGCCAAAAATGAAATTTCTAGTATCTATGTTTAGAAAGTCATGATCAAATTCTAACCAAACTGATTCGCAATTCTCAGTATTTAGCGTGAGGTCATCTCTGCGTTTGTGCGGTATATCAGGTGAGATGTAGATGGCAGCTCCGCCATGGTTACTGGATAGACGGTGGGCGTATTCAGATTTGTACGAAGGGAAACAATACAAGTTCTTATCAACGTCACTAAGCCAGCTTTCTGAGACAGCAATTACTGAAAAAGTAAAACAAAGGGTGGAAAGCAGATTATTAAAGTCATCGTAGTGTTTTCGGAGGCTTCGTGCATTGAAAGGAATAACAGAACAATTACTATTCCTGAAAAATTTGTTTAATTCACTCGTGCTGTAATATGAAGCCATGATAGAAGGATGAGAGTAAGGCAGGCACAAATCAAAATCAGCTTAGTTAACTGCCGCGAGGTTCGATTCCTCGGCGATGCAGTACACTTTGGTTTTCTCCGCTTTTCTGGCTTTGATTTGGCAGTTGCTGATCCACAGAAATTGCCATTTGTGTTGTTTTTTCAAAGCCAGTGCCTTCGAGAAGAGCACCTTGTTTCGCGGCGTCAAGTGTTCATTCACACAGACAGCACTGTCAACAGAAGCTTTCACACTAATGTCACTTAGGGGAAGCTTAGCTTTGTGTGCCACTGAAAAATTCATCTTTTTTTGCTCGCGAATAGAACCTATCTACGATATTTTTCTTGTCTTGAACTTTAGTGGGAACTCGGTGAGCGACATCGAAATCAGTCACCGTTACCAGGTACCCAATTTTCGTGCCAATGGTTTGCATGGCTACAATGCAGTCTTCCCCTTGGGTACAGGGAACGCCCCTCGCCTCAACATTGTTCATTCTAAAGTGTTGTTCGAGCTCGCCCACCCTTAAGGACAGCGCTTTGTTTTCTGATATGAGCTTTTTTGATCATCATACAGTTTTTCATCATGCAGTTTTTCAATAATGTCATTTGAGACATCCAAACTTGATTCCAAGTTTTTACTTGATTCTTTAGCTCGATAGCATCAAGAACAGAGAACTGAAGCTTTACCGAAAATTTACCCAGAATATTGTCTGTGAGTTTGCTGCTTTCATTTTCCAATTTAACCTCAAGTGCATCTAACCGCTTGGCAAGCTCTGCGTTTGACGGCATATTGCAAGGAGAACGACAACCAAATAACTGCAGAGCAAGTGTACAGGGAACAAAAGTGGTGGCAACGACGGGGAACAACTAAAAAAGGTGCGTAAAGTTTCACAAAACTAACCTGCACATGCAGAGAAAAATGCGTGATACGATATGCCGGATGCACCATCGCTGCCACCAGTGAAGTCTCGGGGATGCCTCTGCTTCTTATGAGTGGTGTTACACGAAGTAACGACAACTGGCGGACTTGTGCCCAGCCGATGAAGCCGATAACACCCGACGAGCTTATGGGAAGCCGTTGACCAGAATAGCCAGGTTCGCTTTCCACGTGGAAATGTTGAACCCCGGCCGAGATAGCTGCACATGCAGAGAAAAATGCGTGAGACGATATGCCGGATGCACCGTCGCTGCCACCATTCAATGCGCTAGTGACATGCACTCAGAGAGATTATGAGGTCAATATATAGGCTTTCACTTTAAACAGTGAATTTCATAGCCAGATTTTAATTTTCAGACATGCAACTGCAGAACTTAATTTTAATATTTTCTCTCCAAGCCAGCATAGATGTGCACTGCTTGCAAAACCCTGCTCTCAGTTTTTTTTAATGTGGATGTCTGGTTCATCACAACTTTTATGGAATTATTTAGCAGTGAGGTTTAAGGCCTTCCCAATGCTCATGACTATATTTATCACAACTTTTCAAACCAGAAAAAAAGTTCACCAGGAAAATTTGCTGCATGGGAGGATGTTCGAAACAGTTGGTTATGTGTTCAAGTTGGCCCGTACACATACCTTTAACAAATCAACACAATTATTTCATATCATTATGCAAACTGATTCTATATTTTTGTACGGAAGTCATGTAGCTATAATGCCAGAGAAATAAATGTTCAGGACAAATAGAAATGTTTTATTAAAGTTCCTGACAGGAAAATGCAAAGTGAGGTGTCTCTCATAAAGGCATGGTGGTTTTGGGACGTTAAACCACACATATTATCAAAAATGCTAAGTTAACCTTGCATTAAAAAGTTGCTTGTTCTTTACTACATACCTCAAAGATCTATATTATTTCACTGCAATTAGAGACAAGTGCAAGTCTGGAAAATTGTGCATGTTAAAAGCAAACGAAAGAGAACGTCAACATTAATGTCACTGACCACTTTTACTAAATATCCTATCCAAGACTGCAGGAAAATAGGCATCTGCAAACATACGCGCTAGTAATAGCGACAGAATGCTCAGCTTGAGGTTTTTAATGCAGGAAAAATAAAGGAATTGTGAAAATGATGACATGTGGGATGATGAAGCAAAGAAAATGTGTGATTATCAGTTTTTTAAATGCTTAACCCATGGGTATTTTCAATCATGTCCCGGACTTAGCTCATTGTGCACTTGGCTGGACTGCAGATTCCTTTCCACCACTGTCATCTATCCTCCTTTGAGGTACTTGGCAGCAAGTTCGCCTACCTGTAACAGACATGGCAAATTACCCCACCTCCTCCTGTATTGGCCTGTACAATTCAAGCAGCAGCCTACCTTCCCACTCCGAAATAAAGATGGCGGTGAGTAAGCTGAGCATGCATGAACTTCACTGCATGACTCAGGCTGCACTCAAAAGCATAAACTCTCATAATAAACTGTGATAAGTGTCCACTTTTTTCAGATTGCAGAGATTTAGGCAAAATTTGTTGAAATGCAAAATAATGAAAATAGGCTTGTTTTTATTACTGTAAAGTCTAGGGCGGTTAAGTGATACTGTGAAGAGAACATTCGCGGATAGAGCAGCTGAATGAGTGGCAAGCGTTCCTTGGTTGAAAGGGCAGTTACTTTCATGGGGCTTCTTGTGCAGCCCTAGCTGTGCTATGAAAAAAGCACATGCTAGTGCCTCCACTCCAACTTCAATTGCGAATAGGATACTGTAAAATACCGAGAAAGCGCCCCTTTATACTTTACAGAAGATCTCGAATATATGCCAATGACCCAGCAAGCGCCCTTTCTCCTCCCACAATTATTTTTCAACCTGTTTTCCACTACAAAAGTCTGCAGCGGCAGTTCCTTGGTACCAAAGTTTGGAGTCTTTATATATGCGCAAGATTTCTTAACACTTAACAATGTGATGCCTCGTGGCTGCCTTCTGAGTTCTCACAAATTGTTTGAACATTTGTAAAACAACTTTCCTCCTATTGTCATAACACATAAATTTCACACAAGCAACTTCCTCGTGTCTATAAAAGCAGCTAATGCGTGTATATTCAATGCAGCTTTTCATTAGGAACTCGGGTGTGAATTTTTTCTAAAGGCACTTCTTATTGAATTGGTGCCCGAGACCAAGCAAGGGCCCCCTCCAGATAATGCCCCATCAACTTTCAGCGTAGAGGGGGTGATTTCTCAGTATTTTACACTAGTATGAAGTGGGAAGTAGTGCTTAGGCCAGTGTGGATTTCTCACTTTGAAGTAATAAAAACCTGGACAGCTTCTACACCTACGCCGGAAGAAGAAACACAGCAATGTCAAATAAGTTTTGCACTGTTTCATGTTTTAGTTCACCTTGGTGAAACTCGCATGTCTATCGAATGAGTTGTGAAAATGAGGGCAAGCTTCAGCCAGGTGTAGCCTTTGAGCTTGTGAGGACAGACTTCCCTGTTACCAGTCATAGTCAGCGTGGCTATACACTGTCTTCTTTCATGAAACGGAAAACGCGAGCACGTTGCCTGCGCTCTTCGACGGCTGGCTACAGCACCATCAACCTACGGCCGAAGAAAGCGTGTTTGCTTCCGTTATTTAACAGCGCCTATTTAGCGACTATGATTCGTTCTTTTGATTGCCAATAGATGGCGCCAAAAAGCGATGTGCTTTGTTTAGCGGTTTAATTAGCAGTTTCGATTCAGTTAGTAAGTAATCCTAAGGGATCACCAACATAAAAACTGGATGTGCCATTTCTTCTGTTGCAATTAGTGGTTAACCATCCAGTTATTTTGAATGAAAACTTTATTTACCAGAGCACACAGCCGGTAATTGTTCAAAGCCATTTCCATATGCACTGCTGGAATGTACGAGCCTCACCTCACCGGGCACCACAGTGCTGCATACTTGTGAGACTGCATATTTTTTTATTTGTTTTGCTTGTTTGAAAACAGCAGTGCATGGGCTCGCCTAAACGTACAAGTTACGTGTGTCTGTTGCACTAAATTCTTTTCTGTGTCACGCTTCGTATCCTCCATCCTCATTGCATTAAAAGCCTTGAGATGTGATACACCTAACCATTACAACTACGCTGACATTCATTTCTCTTTGGGCCAGCTGGATGAGCTGGTCAGCCACTCTGCATCATTCTTGTTAGTGTTTTTTCTGGGTGTTAAAGGGACACTCAAGAGCGAAATAATTTTTCGCCTACTACTAAAGTACGATTTCACAAAAACACTCTTACCACAACACGACGCTTGGTAAGTGCGAAAATGCGCAAAGAAAATGTGTACCCAAACACCGTGATGTCATAAATTTTGATGCTGGTCACTGGGTTCTAGATAGCTTCTAATCAATAAAAATGAAGGGCATTGTCATCTGTGGGTGTCATAGCCCTAGCATACGAAGTTTCAGAAAATATCATTGAGCCAATCGCAAAAGTATGCAAAATACTTTTAGAACTTTTCGACATCAGGCATGGACATTTCGGCAAAAAAATCAATAGTGAAACTGCAACCTTTATTTTCTCCGCTATTAATGAACTTGGGATAGTGAAGCATATGGCTTTGGCATTAGAGTTTTCAGAGTGCAGTTTGTAAGTCTAAAGAAAACCACTGATTTTCTTAAGGATCCACGTAATGCTTTCGTGAAATTCACACAAGAAGCTTGTGAATCAAGTGCAAAGCTGCACAGAAAAATGGTGTTGGGAGTACAGAGTTTTCACAATGTGATTTCACCCATGCCACATGGCTGAAGTGAAGGAAACCAAACTGCTTGAGACTACAGCAGCAGGGGCCTATAAATACCTCCATAGTTTATTTTCACAGTTTCAACCACGTGGGTTCAATAGTAGCAAAACAGGACATTTATTCCACTCGTTCTTTACAACTCTATCATAAGCAGAGACTAACACATGCATTTATCTCAGTTTAAATATTGTTTGTTGGTATTTCATTGAATAAGTTGTCTTGAGGTAACGATACCATTATGGAGAATAGAACCATTTTGAAGAATAGATTCAATAGCTCTGCTGCTAGCCTCATTTTTGACATTCATTCATGACAACTGCATTAGTTGGCAATTTTAAGAAGTTTCGCTCTAGTAGTAAATGTACCATGCTTCTCCCTTTCAGCAAAATAAACTTCCTGGATATGACGGTATCTCAAGAAACATTCTTTATTGTGAGGTATAAAAAAAGAGAAATCCTCTGCCTGCACCATACACATATAGCATGCAATGTCAAATACAAAAGAAAATTGATCAAGGCAGAGTCAAGAAAAATTATGAGGGGGAAGGATGCAGGAGAAGCGAACTCCTCCCCCAGTTGAACCGCACAAAAAGAAAAAAAAATAGTTTGGTTTACAAGGCTGTTCTTACTGCTAACATGTTTGGCCAAATTTAATCTTAAGTGGTGAATTCTTCCGATGCACATCTTAATGGGGCGGTCTTCGAGTTCTTGCTTTTGCAGAGAAATCAAATGTCACGCTTTACATAATGCCAACGATTAGCCTACTATAATACATAGACTACACAAGCCATCATCTATGTCACGGCAAAGAAGAAATATTCGTCAGACAGGCAAAGCGTTTAAGAAGCGTCTGTAGCAACAACGATCGCTATGCTCGCCAATTAAGGAAGCCAAAAGATACATTTGACGAAATGACCTGCACAACACTCTGAACAAAATCCAAAATGAACCTTGCAAATTAGGAAATCATCACTAGCTGAATATGTGCCGTAGCACAGCCTAACCAGCCGCTAGTTTTTACAATCAAATAACAAGACGCATATCCAAGCTTAAATAATATCCTTCGCAGGTCTTACCCAGCATTAACAAGCAACGAATTCCTTTAAAAACGTTCCCCAAAATGCAATATGGCGTGTATCGCCACAATAAGAATTTTAAGGACATGTTGGTGCATCCAAAATAAACCCGCACTTTTTTGTTTTTTTGTACACATAATACCTAGTTGTCATCAAAGATTTAAGTCCTGCAAACACCTTCAAGAATATATTAGAATCAAAACTACTAAAATTGATTTATGCATAGTATAAAATCTAGTTTTATCTGCACTAGTTAAAAAATTATCAAGATGAATAAATAAGCATACTGTCCCAAACAGGAAACGTTTTAACATGGTGTATTAGCACAACTACAACAGGGACACAGAGTACAAAAAAACACGACACACGCTTTTCTTGTCCTCTGTGACCCCGTCGAAGTTACGCTACTACACCACATGTTAAAGTGATATCTCACCAATTAATCCAGCTCTCAACTCTATGTACTAAACAACCACGCCACATGTTAACGCTTCATTGAATAGGCATCCTGCAAGCATGGCAAATAACTGGAAGCGATGGCGCAGTATTTTATAGTGGCAGGACATTTCTTCAATGACCCTAAACCTTAAATACAGTCGCCAGCTTTTCGAAAAATCTGCCGCACTTGATTCAGAAGTTTAATACATTTTAGCCAACAAATATATATGTTTCAAAGTGGGCTCTTGAACCAATTTGGTATGGCACATACACAACGCAACCCAATAAATATTAGGTATTCTTAAATAAATTTCTAAAGCTAATTATACCCATTGGCAGGTGGTGCTTCCTCGAAGCTAAGATAACTCAGCAAAACGTCTTCTCCTTCTATACTCATCCGTGCAATACCCTTGCTCCTTCCTGCCTTTTCTTTCTGTTTCATGGGCTTTTGATTGATTGCCCCTTTTACCCTGGCGCAACCCATCACGGGGGTTCGGCTTTTAACTCCCGCAAATCAACATGGGGACTCCACATTTTCATCTCCCCATTTTCGCATGTGGCCTTCTCTGCTTTGTTTAAGTTGGAGGGGAGGGCATAAAAAATATACAAAATGCACTAAGGCCGGCAAGGGATGACTTTCAGCCTTGGTGGTACAACACAAGTGAAATGTTTTGTGGTTATTTGCTGATTGTTAGCTCCAGTGTATGTGGGTTCCCTTCAACTTGATAAATGTGCTCTACACCGTTCATATAAGGTCGATAGTTGCAGCCTGAGGTCCGTTTGTTTAGACGATGGCCCTAGCGACAGCCCGTGTTTACAAATATTTCATATCTTTAAGATTGTGTCTTCCTCTCAACTTCTGTGTTTTTTGGTTTCATAGCATGACACTTCTGATTAAAAAAATAAAAATAAAATTTCTACTGCCTTGTATATTCCGTGTTGACAATAGCTCATTTTTGTTTGTATTTTGGTAGATCCTCGATGCGCTCATTGTCTAAGTTTCTTGTGAGCAATCATTTGACCGCGTTAGTATATTTTCTACCATCTTGCTTGGTCTACAGACTAGTACGTACCATACTAAGAATGAATACATGAAAGAAACAAAAATACGGACATTTTTACACTATACCACAGAAATTTATATATTTAGTGATTTGGTCCGTTTATTTTATTACCGGCATGTCAAGTGCCGCAGGCATGACCGCTGGCTAACCAATGGAGAGTTCATTCCTAGGTGAAAGTGAAAAACATTTTCCCCCTCGCTGGCGCTTATCTGCAATTTCTTTCGGTGGTTTATAATTTTCAATAGCATAACAGTTTTAAAAGTAGGCCAAATGCGATGTATTACCTTTATTTGTTATGCAGCACTTAGCAGCTGACTGTTCAGTCACTCAATGTCAGCGCCGCCGCTTTTACCTAGTAGAAACGCTCCCGCTGCAGATCTGGCACAGCAGAAGAGCAACACGTAATCCTAAAACCAGCGACGTGTTTAGACAACACGCACAATAAACGAACATCTTGAGTACACGTAGTGCAACAAGATGAATACGCAACAACAATTTGCATGCAAGTACTGTAAACAATGAAAGTCTTACATTTGTTAATAAGATCTGTATTAACCTTTACCATAATCTCATCAGGCTGTTGTACAAATCGAAAAACTTGCGCAGCGAGAAAGTTTTCAAATCGAGGTACGTTATCACTGAACGGTATCACCATCACTACCACGAAATTAATGATGCAAAAGCACGTTCACGCCGATGTTGGTTGAAGGTTGACAGCTTACGCCTCGTTGACACGAGATGCACTATCAAGCTGTGAACATTTGTCTTCATTAACAGTAGATTATCGCAGTAGAACAGCATATTTATTAACAATAGAACAGTAGATTTATCGCGACAAAGAGTTCTTGCGGCAAATAAACACGTAGCTTGACCTTCACGCTGGTCCAAAGACAAAACCGGAAGTCGCAATGACACATTTTCTCACAGGAAACAGATGCAGTGCGAACGAGCCAACGTAAGCCTAAGTTGTTGCAAGCAACTTCAACGCAGCTACCACCTCAGATACAGCAGCGATGGCAACATTCGTGTTTTCGTCTTTAACTCTTTATTTAAATGTTTGACAAAATGATATTTTCACATACTTTAATTCCGTAATCGTCATCATCAGTAAACCCACTACAATTGAATGCGGAACTTCAAGGCACCCAAAAATGCCATTTCTTTTTTTATTATAATTTGTAGCAAAAGTGCAAGGCTCCTCTCAAAATGGAGCAGAGCCACAGTCACGCGCATTTTCAGCACTGCCTTAGAACACTCGTATGCGAGGCCTTAGAACTAGACAAAAATTAAGACAAAGATGAAACGAAGAAAACCATACCTACATTAGTACCTAAACGAAATTGCAGTTAGGTCAATGCACTAGGGCAAGAAGTGAGCAAACTCTCCCAAATCCCAAAAAAACTAAAAACTGAAGGAGCGATCTACAAAAGCGACCCACTCAAGATATAAAGTTGCACTAACTGAGCTAAAAAGGCTGATTAACAAAAAGAAAATTGCCACATGGGGATTTAAAGCACCAAAGAAATAGATGAATTGAAATAAAGGACAGATCATGACAACAGAAAACCACTCTCAAATGCGCGCGAGAGAAAAAGAAGAAATGTGGGAAAGGCAGGGAGGTTAACTAGACTATGCGTCCAGTTTGCTACCCTACACATGGGGATGGGGAAAAGGGAGTAAAAAAAGAGAGAGAAGGATAGACACATGTCACATCACACACACAATGCCGAGTTTCACAGGCGGTCCTTCAATGAAGTTGCTGTCAAGTATCTCAGGAGGGCTCGTGTGGCTTTCTGTGCTGATGTGCTGCGTGACCAGGTTCCTAAGATCTTTGCTTCATTAAATGGCCCTATGCAAGGGCCATTAAATGGCCCTATGCTCATTAAATAGTCTTATGCAAGCACAGTGTCTAGAGAAGAACTCCTAGCAGCAGCGAGCCAGTCAAAAGTGGTGTCAAGAGTAAAAATATCGGCTGACATCCTGAAACTTTGGCACTGTGTCTATGCGCAGTCATTGAAGCAATAAAGGGCTCGGCCACCTCACATAAGCGAAAGGCCTATTCAGGGTACCTGCTGTCCGGTCAGTCATTCTTCTATAATAAGATGCTTGCAATGGCTGATCAGTTGTGAATCACAATAGTACTAGAAGTTTCGCTCAAAAAATAGTCAAGTGACCCATTCATTGAACATTTTCAAGCGTGTGTGCTCCTGCGCAAGTTATCCACCACATTCAGTTCCCGTGCACTTCTTTTTGTTCAGTGAATAAGAGTACCCGAGAAGCTCATATATACAGTAGACCGGTCACCCCCGGAAAAAGAGAAATACTTTTTCCAACTGTGAAGCTTTCAGTACCTTTTTTAGATGTGTGCTTTGCTCACATGGTTACCTTTTTTTTTTCATCTCAATATCCAATGTTATTCGAATAAGTAAGTGTACTATAATTTCAAAATGAAGCATCTTTTTTTTTCCCTAAGCGACGTAAGGGTGAAACCAGTTAGCTGCTTTATTTTGAGAGAAGTTATTGGCAAAGTCAGTAGTAGAACTAGTGAATACCCTGTAAATTGTGGTGTGTCTGTTTGAAAACAGCAAATCCCACATCACGGTCACCGCGGCTGAATTTTTTGGTAAGGTTAAGAATGATTGAGGTCAGTGTGCTCGGGTTTTGGGTTAAATTAAGGAAAACCCAGGTGAACAAAATTTTCGGAGCTCTCCACTATGGTGTACGTCATAATCAGGTCATCGTTTTGGGACATTGAAACCTGAAAATTATTATTGTGTTTTAAAGACGTTAATGTAGAATGATCAAATATGAGTGCGGCATAATTCAGGCATAGGGCAAACTAAGCAAGTGCAGTAAAATGCACATTTGATCAAGAGAGAGCGCCAATATAAACAAGATTCAAACGCTTGGCAATTTCATCCAACACATTGCACGTTCTGCACTATGCTTTGCATCCTCAAAAAGCCGTACTTCGTGCTATGGCACTTTAACCATTTGTGTCTGTCTAGCCGCCTTCATCTGGGCACTCTCGTAGTAGTGTGTGTAACTTGTATGAGCAGAAATTTAACTTTAAAGGACATGAGTGTATGATCAACTTGATTACCAGGTTACATGAAACCAGATTACCAGATTACATGAAATTAGATGCTTGTCACGTACATTATACCCTTTCCCTCAATTGTTTCACACATCAGTTACCATACCTCATTGAATGGTGGGTATGTGCCACATGTGATTTAGTGTATATGAACAAAGGAAGGGTGAGAATACACATCATAAATCTTAACAAAATACTTGCATAGTTCAACCCGTGTCAGAAAATCAGGTGCAAGCAACGGTGGCGTCGGCAGTGATAAAAAAATCGTTATGGACTTGTGGAACAGAAATTAAAGTTGAGCCAAAGTCACAACTAGCCATCTTGCATAGCAGACAAGCATACTGTCAGAAATAGGTCCTATGCTGGAATCATGTCTAGGCAGGATAAATACAGCATTAGGGTAAGCAGTGCCTCGATTTTATTCGTTTATGAATGCGTGAACTGTAGTATTCGAGACTGATTTTAATCGCTTCTAAAGTACTTAGTTCTATTGTGTAGTTGTGGTCTGAATAGGCTACAGTGTTACTGTCATAGTGTTCTCAGCAGTACAATTTTGATAGTACACATCACGTAAGCATAGGTAGATAATTTAGAACCAACTTTTAGCACTTTTCTATGAACGAAATTCTTGAGAAAGTGTGATTGTAATACAGCTTATTGTGTATGGCTCCCTGAATTATGCAATGTGCTCGCTACATATACTTTCACGTATTATGATGACCATTACTTCAGCAAAAACATTTTTCATGCTTGTGTGCACTTGCATGTTAAACTGTGCACAGTTACCTATAGAATTACTAGAAAATATCAGTTAGTCACCATTCAATTATTAAGCTGCATCATTTAGGCCACTTGCTCTTCAGTAACCTTGAATAATGCAATACATCTAGGAATGTAATAATAAAATTTTTCTCTAAGTTATGCTGCTTGTATTCTTTTTTCTTCAAAATTCAGGTATAGCATCACCAACGAGGCAAGAGCTCCCCAGCGTTACCAGGACATTCTCAGGCACACAGGACGGGACATAGAGCTTCAAGGCATAGAGCTGGCTGTTTGTCGACTCAGAACAGCCATGGCTTGGGGCTTCCCCAGATACCATTAAGTATGATTCTTTCGAAGACCTACGGTGGGATTGTGTTGAAATGAAGTGTCCTTATAGCTTGAAAAATGCAGACCAGGTTGAGCTTCTTTCATGTCGAGATATTTGTGTGTGATTTTACAGCTTGAACCAACCCTCACTGAAGCAAACACACCCATACTTCGCTCAAGTGATGGGCCAGATGGCCATCACTAAATTACAGTGGGAAGACTTTGTTATGTACGGTGAAAACTACATTTGTGTGTAAAGGGTACGGTTTGAGAAGATAGTTTGGCATGAAATGAAAGCCAAGCTGGATAGTTTTTATTTTGATACACTTTTCCCGTACTATGTGAGAAATATGGGTATGAGCTAATGTATTGCAGCGAGTTTTCCTGAAAGCCCCGATAGCAAAATATTAGGTTGTGGTTTTTCTGTAATTTGTGGAGTTGAGTCTGATGATGTGGACATTAAGGTATAAATACCTTAACATATTGCTAAATAATGCTGGTGTTCGTAATTGTGACCAATTTAGCGTCATTTCGTAACACCCACCTACAACTGTAAGAAACTAGTGCCCTGCAGCAGAGAAAGACCTAAGAGTACGTGCATGTTTAAGCTTTGGTGACGTTTAGAAAACAACTTTCACAATGGGGCCGTCTGCGCAGTATAGAATGAAATGTGTGTTTTTCAGTAGGAGATAACCCTGTTTCATAAAAAAAATTCGTGGCGTAAGCAGCTACAACCACCTAGCAGCCCGACCATAGTGGGAGAGGGGTGAAAAAAGCCCTAGGTGGTTGGCTGTCATAGTACTGTGTGCACATATCTTCTGAGACATCTACAACACTCTTTTTTCTTGTGCAACATCCCAAGTGGCTTATATGGAAGTCATACTATTGGTGATGTCACGAGATGCAGAAAACTGAGGTGAGCAGTCACGCTTGTACCCCTGTCACACGACACGTGTAAAGTCATTCGCAGTGAACGACATAAATGAGGAATGTTTTTGCGAACTTGCGTTCTGGATCTACACAGCCGTGTAAAATGGCATTCACAATATGTCAATGTTTATCGGCTGGCTGCTATGATACTAAAAAGTTGGCGCATTCATTTGTATGCCATTATATGGCTGGTTCAAAATGTACTGCGTAGTGATAAAACAGCACCAGCAGAAATATATATCCTCGTACACATCCCAAGCAAGACTAGCTTAAAGCCGCTGACAACTTGCACTCGGTAATAATTGGAACCCTGACGGCATTCATGAATTTGTCATTGCGATGAATGATGATGAGTGCAAACGAACGTTCATTGCACTCCAGCTGCTGCGAATGAAGCATCAGAACCAATTGAAGTGCATCAAGCTTGCCATTGAAAAAACATCAACGACGACGAGGGATTCGGATCTGCACATACCCTACTATTAATTTACGTTAGGCTTCGACTTAGTTGGCGATTAACAGGAAACGGTGCTACTTTCCAAGAAAGAATAATTGGTTCGGAAACACTCTTGCTAAGCTGATGCCCCACTTTTGCGCGTAGACTCTGTAGTGTATTCTGCCACTACAGAGTCTAACGCTGCACCAAAGCAACAGCGAGCGTTTTTAAATACGGCCGGCAAGAGGTGCCATAGCGTCAAGTCGGAGTCAGGAAAAGAGAATATAGCTGCACGAATTGCTGCCAGTCTCGCATTTTACGTTGAAAAGTTACCAAAAAGTGGACAACCTTTAATAAACACCAGAATATTGTCATGGTCTTTCAATATTATCACTTACAATTGCTTTAAGGTGTCGATTTTGTAATCTCTTGTCAAGCACCTGTTAACCACACCACACATGGCGTGCTTCTATGAGTTCGCTGAACACATTCAATGGGCGTATGTAATAAGTTGTAGATATCACTCATTGTGCTTGTGTAGCAGCCACGAAAATGACATTAACACCTGATGTCATTGGCAGCTAATGATGTTACAGGTGCCTTGTGACAGGAACATTGTTTTGAAACAAAATTTTCAAAAATCACCTTATCTTCACAAAGTGAATCAAGACAAGTAGGTGAAGCTCCGGGTATTAAACGGGTGAGTAAACGTACGTTACCCAAACGTTATCTCACAATACTGAGTGACAGAGTCGACAAAGCTAGGTCTTGAGCTCTATAAATGTCACCGACATTTATAGAGCTCAAATAAATAAATGTCACTTAAAAAAAAATAAATGTCACTTAAGTCACCGACTAGTATGAAGGGTTTCTGCTTTTAGGTATTTTGTATTGTTTTGTTACCATTTTCATTGATTTTAGTGTTTTTGTCTTTTTTGTTATATGCTTTGATTGATAGGGGTTTAAATGTCTTTACGGTGTGAAATATTAAGTCTTTATTAGGTGTTATTGTTGTTAACCTTCTGTTCCGTCATGTGCTTTGATTGATGAATGCCTAAATGTCAGTGTTCTTGCAGTGTTGTGGACTTTTGTTATCAAAGTTACGGTGGTCATATACAGGGTGCTTGCCTTGCATGGGCTGTGCCGTGAGCATGAACTACGCACAAGGGCAAGTCTCGACCATAAGGTGCTTCACCCCTAACATTGGAGCAATGTTTGGCACTGATAATTGGTCACAAGTGCATATGTATACACATAATACAAAAACACAGTCATCTTGAGGTTTCGATGTTAGTGTTGGGAGAGCTTTTAAAGTGTTTTGCTTCATAATAAGTTGAGGCCGATGATATAGAAAAAAGAATTCAGCACATAGGCTGATAACCTCCCTAACATTAGAGCAATGTTTGGCACTGATAATTGGTCACAAGTGCATATGTATACACATAATACAAAAACACAGTCATCTTGAGGTTTCGATGTCAGTGTCGGGAGAGCTTTTAAAGTGTTTTGCTTCATAATAAGTTGAGGCCGATGATATAGAAAAAAGAATTCAGCACATAGGCTGATAACCTTGCAATAAAGATGTTTTGACAAGTCACCTGATTGGTTTATTCATACTCTTTTAGTATTGTGGTCTGCAGGTTTCTCAGCAGAGCACACACCACCCAAATTTGATTTGCAAGTGAGCCAAGAGAGAGGAGAATAACCCGGTCAAAAATGTGAAATGTTTTGATCCTTTGTATTGTTTGCTGTACATGAATGCGCAGGGACGCAATGTCGGCAGTTTCCTCCACTTCTGCTACACTGAATTGCCCCTTGGTCAAAAGGGTGGTAAATTTAGCCCAACACCAATGCTATCTAACAGGTCCTTAATCTTGAAGCCTTTGTCTGCCATGATTGTGTACCCTCGGTCAAAAGCTTGTTTTAAGATGCCACTTCTAACTACGAGCTCGCTGTCCAAAATGCAGCCCGTAAATAGTTTTGACACAAAGCTAATGAGCTCATTTGGTTGAATTCCAATAGGTCCTTTGAGCGTGTTGGCAGATTTGTAGTTGGAATATGTTCCAGTTTGAATAACAAGAGAACTTGATGCTTCACATCGCAGTTCTGTGGCGTCAATAATGACACGTGTGGTAGGATACTTCTGCCCAAAGGTTTCAGGCATTGTTTAGTCCACAATATTCCGTGTGGACCACCATGGCATATCTGTCAGTGCCTCGTAGAGCTTCTGCACCCATGCAGAAAATATCCTGGATACTGTTCTTGGAGAGAAATAAAAATGTGCGGCAAATGCAAGTGGATACATACAACTCGCAGCTTGATGAGTGTCATAAACATCTGATCTTCTTGGGAAAGCTTTCACTGATGACCCCTTGTTTCCTCTTTACATGAACTTGCATCTCTGCTTCTTGAATTCACTACGTTTACTAACGCTTTGAAATGGCCATAGTTTGGCAGTCCGGTATAGAATTGAATGCTGCTGTCATCGTTCTGGAATTTCTTAATGCCAAAAGTCTACATTGCTTCATTTGCTTTCGAGAGCTTCCTTAATAACTCTTAGATTTCTTTATCATTATTTTAATTGTGATCTCTGCACCTCTGGGTTGTAGGAACTAAGGCTTCTTTTGCATGGTCAAGGCTCATTCTTTCTTGCATGAGCGTGATATGGCAGTGCTGATGTTCCGTGCATTGCTTTTGCAATTGAATGCATTCTTTTGTCTTTCTATTCAGCTTGCTGCTTGTCTCTGCAAGTTGTTCTTGTAGTCTCGCGAGCACTTCATCTTTTGTTTTTTGAGTTGCTGTTGACTTGCGAGGAGCTTCTGCTGACAAGAGCAGCAACTGGCATCCTAAAATGTGTTAGTACCATCAGTGTGCGACTCGTACGTTCGAGGACATACGCTTTCCAGCATGCCTTCATTTGTTAGAGGCTCACTGATGTAGCATGCAGCTCCTCTACCGCAGTCTTCATTCCTAGGTTTAAGATACCTTGCTGGCGGAGGCCGAGATGCAACTTGTTTTTGAAAGGAAAAACAGAGGGCACAGCATTGTCTCGAAGCAGTCGTCTCCCACTTGCCACAGCCGGCAACTAGTCTGCTTCAGTGAAGTGCCTGGAGCAGACTTTTGTTGTTTTTCCTGGGTCCCGACGAATCGCCTGAATCCACTGCTTGCGCAGCTTCTGGTTCACAGGAAACCTGCGGAACGTGACCTGTGATTGAAAAAAAAGTGTTAAGTTCATGTGAATAAACAAGCTTGAATATTCTTAATCATAGGGATCACAATGAATGCGATTGAGGTGCAGCTAGTAAAAAACATGCAGCTTCAAATTGGATACACAAATTTACGCTGAAGCTTGGTCATGCAACAAAACAGACATTCTCGCTAGTTTGAGTATAGGCGCTAACAGGGCTGTACCCAGGATTTTTTTCCGGGGTGTTTGTGTGTAGAACAGCTTACGTTGGTCACTGGCGGTGGATTTGAAGGTATGTAAATACTTTAGTGCTAGCTGAAAACTTATAACAAGAACGAACTTCGGCGGTTGTCAGAGCCCTCTCAACTTCCCCCTAGTCACGGCCCTAAGCGCAGACAACGCGAGCAAAGAAAAAGAAGGGCATCGCTGTCGCGAAACTATGAGGCCGCAATCGGTGAAAATTGGTCTGCCGCGAGCCGTACGACGCATCTATTTCCTGGATGCCACGCATGTGGTATATTTGTATGCACTAAATAATATTGACATGTGACTTGCGATATGCGAATACTGTCGCTGGTAAATGTACCATGCGAAAGTTCATTATTTTTCTCGCTCGCCGTACGCACACTAGAAGTATTTCTGCACAAACAATTCATCGCAATTCACCGCATGCAGGCACTTGGGAGAAGTCTATTTATCACTCAAGCAAGGCTACGCATGGCGCTTTGAAATAGACATTCTCGTTTTCACAGCGAACCTACAAAACGGCGCCCTTCCGCATGTTTGTTTGACAGCGCATACAAAGAGAGCACGCGTGCGTTTGCTCTTCGTTTTATCGCTTACCTTATTGCTGTTCTCGTCGTGATATCCTCGATGGTGGCACATGGGAACGCAGCACGTCTGCACCATTGCAACACGCCGAATCTACGAAACACTTTTATGGAAGTTCAGGATTTCGTAGTGCTGAAATGTCACGCACTGACACCTTGCCGAAGCTACAGTGTACCGAAGCCTGCGTCGTGTGCTCTTATGCCATCAGAATGGCGGCAGACTGCAGTTCGCGTCCGTGGCGATAGGCGTGCCCTTTTTTGTAAAGGGTCTAGGAAATATACTAGCGGATATACACAATAAATTTTTTACACCCTTAAGGTTGTAAACTGGCATATCGCCAGCGGAACACCTTATGGGTGTTTTCAGAACACCCTACACGAAGGGTGTTCAGCAAAATGTTAGGGTGTTCTTATACTTCAACACTCTTCTAAGAGGGTGTTGAAAGGGTGTGCGATCTTCGAGTAACGCGTTATTCGAAGGTCGCAGGTTCGGTTCCTGTCCATGGCAAGTTATCTTTTCACCCACATTTCTTTCTTCACATTTACATTACAATTCGGTCTATTAACTTCCTCTATACTTTCCTTGGCAATATTGTCTGTTTGATCTCATTGTATATATATCTATCTATCTATATATATATATATATAGGATATGGCACAACGGGAACGTTGTCAACAAGGAGATAAATATATTTATTTCCCAACAGTTTCGGGAGGGGTCCTCCCTTCATCAGGGGATGAGTTCTACTGATATGAACTTCCAAACTTCGTTGCTGCCGCGTCCCTCTTGCCTTGAAAGATGTTCGCGAAAGTGAGAGGAAACTCAGAGAAGGAAAAAAACAAAAAACAAAAAAGGGGGGAGAAAGAAGACGAAAAAGAAAAAGAAAGAGAAGAAAGAAAGTGAAAAAGAGGAAGAACCACTGTCAACACTGAGAACAAAACCAACTGTCCGTGTAGATCCACATACGGTTCTTATCACGTGCTGTTCAGTTCTCGACGTGTGTCGGGCCACCCAAGATTGTCGCCGCGGTGCCGGAAGGGTACGTGACGGCGTGCGTAAAGAAAGGGTTTCCCCGTAATGGGTCGGTCGGCGTGCGGCGTGCGTAAAGCAAGGGTTTCCCGTGAGCTGGCTGGTCGGCTCTTTACCTTTAATCTTCTTCCGTTTCCCTTCAATGGTCATCAAGTGGTAGGCGAACGTAAACACTTTGTATGTGCATGTGGAAAAAAGAAAAAAAAGAAAGAAAAAAACGAAGAAAAAAGGAAAAACAAAAAACAAGAAAGGACAGTGTACACGTACGAGTCAGTAAGAAAAAAGCATGGTCTCCAGCTATCAATCTTTGTCATCAATTTCCTCCTGGCTTACTTCTCCGGGCAGTTGAGTTTTCCAGGATCCTCGTTGATGCCGGCTACTAATGTTCGAAATTTGAAAATAAAATATGCCTCACACTGTTCGCGCTCGCGTCTGTTTGAGAAACCGGACTGCAAAAGAGTTACGCTGATATTTTCAAAACTGTGGTTTGGCAGGCGCGGATGTCTAGATAAAGGTAGCTTCGGCAGTGAAGTGGCGTGGTACCGGTGATTATTGAACCACAGCCGAAATGGCGTGTCTGTTTGGTCGATATATTCTTGTCCGCAGATGTTGCAATGTAGCATGTATATTACGTTACTGGAGTCACAATTGAGGCTTTCAGTTATGCAGAATTTGAAATCCGAGAGAGAATTTCGCTTTGGATTCACGTGTTGTGACCATCTGTGGGCATACCTTGCATCGAGCTTTTCCGCAAGGATGGCACCCTGATTGAAATTTGGGGGTGTTTGTTTTTGCTCTGACAAGAATGTCCTTCAGATTTTTATCCCGGCGGTACACCACGTGAGGTGGCTTCGCGAAAATAGAAGTTAGTCGTTTGCTTTGCCTGATTATGTTGGAATGGCGGGAAAATATGTTGTTGATTCGTGGCGCTGATGAGGAGTAAGTTAGTACAAGGTTCGTTTGGGAAGTCGTTTTAGATACTCAGTTTGGTCCCTTACTTATATCATTTCTGTTCACGTTGCTAGCACGTAGTATGGCATCGTCAATAATGTCTTCCGGATAATTTTGTTTCAATAACGAATGCTTTAGGTGTTCCGCGTGTCTGTCTAATTCCCGCATATCGGTGCATATTCTTCGGTACCGGTAGGCCTGAGAATATGGAATACCCGTTTTGCAATGCTTTGAGTGGCTTCTGTTGAAATGTAGGTACATTTGACGGTCTGTAGGCTTTTTGTAAAGGTTTGTTGACAAGCGGTCAGTTTCGACCGTGAAAGTGACGTCCAAAAAGTTGATGCTAGTTTTGGAAATTTTGTGCGTGAATTTTATTGACGTGTGCCACTTGTTAAAATCCTCTATGAAGCGGAAAAGACTTCCCTCATCATGGTTTTATATCATAAAAATATCGCATAAGTATCTTCTGTAGTAGAAAGGTTTCAAGGTGCGTCCCTCAATGAATGGGATTCCAAGTGAAGCCATAAAGGTGCTCGCGAAGTTTGGGGCCATTTTCGTGCCCATTGCATTGCCACCGACCTGAAGGAAATGCTTGCCATTGAACTCAAAATGGTTATAATTTCCAAGTGAAGCCATGAAGGTGCTCGCGAAGTTTGGGGCCATTTTCGTGCCCATTGCATTGCCACCGACCTGAAGGAAATGCTTGCCATTGAACTCAAAATGGTTATAATTTAGTACAAGTTCAAGAAGTTTAAACAGTACCTCGCCACTTACACTAGTTGATGAGTCAGATTTTACATATTCAGAAACCATAGCCGCTATTCCGTCATGGTGGGGTATGTTGGTGTACAGTGAGCAGACGTCCATGGTCACCAGAAAACTGCCGCCTGGGATGTCGAGACTTGAAGTTTCGCAGATGAAGTGATTTGTGTCCTTTAGGTAATAGGGAAAATTTGGGGGGATGTTTTTATTAAGGAATTGATAAATTATGATATATTTTCTGTTGATGTGCTGTTACTGGATACTATCGAACGTCCCGGATTACCTGCCTTGTGTATTTTGGGGAGCAAATAGAATCGACCGGGAACAGAATGGGCCGGTAACATTGCTTTTAACATTTTGCCGGTAATTTTCTCGTCCCGGCGGAGATTGTTTAGGGTTACTTTTGTCTCCCTTTCAAATTCGGGAGTCGGGTCCGTTGGAAGTTCTTTGTAGACTTTTGTGTCTGATAGCTGTCGTTCCCCTTCCTTTAAGTAGTCCGACGTGTTTAGAATTACTATTCAGCCCACTTTATCAGCCGGTTTGATAGTGATTCCAGTGTTTTTTCGTAGTTCATCGAGTGCCCTTCGTTCGGACTTTGATATGTTGTTTCGAAATGGCCGATTTTTTTCATTCGCTCTGACGATATCTTTTTGAACTGCTGATATATACATATCGAGGTGTTTGTCCCTGTGCTCACACGGACACCATGATTTGTCACCACCAATCACTCTATTCTCGTCCGTACAGTCCTTGCGATCATGAAAGTATTCACGGAGGCGGAGATTACCGCCTCCGTGAATTACCGCTAAGTTATCGAGGGCTTGGTACAGTTCAAATTCATTGAATCTACCAGATGATGGACAAAAGGTTAAGCCTCTCGACAAAAGTTGAAGCTGAGCGGGTGTGAGTGTTGTGTTTGACAGATTGAGGACATTTTTCTCATAAGTTTTCGGCTGCTCTTGGCTATCACGTGGCACGGGAGTGTCAGCGTCATATTCGAGAGTAAGGATGTTTTGATTAGGATTGCACTGTAGTTTCGAGTTCCCATTTTTCTCCTCAAAGTTAGGTTGTGGTACGGGTGGTCCCTGGCGTTCTTGTACGGCCTCATTCCTATTTCCCAGTTGTAGAGCAGTGGAGCTACTGCAGTCCGCTTAAATTTTCTATCTTTTACTACTGAAATTTTGCCTCTCTTCTTTAGTTCATATCTTTCCAGTTCTCTTGACTCATGCTCTCCGAGATTAGATACCAATTTCTGCGTGGCCTCCGTGACACTGTATTTGGCGGCCTTACACTCACTGTGGTCCACAATGACCCGAGTCAGTCGCAAGGACGCTTCTAGTAATGTTTTTCCCACTTCCCCCTTTCTGCTTCACTTAGTGTAGACATTGAGGGGTTGCAGGCTAGGCGGAGGCCCTCAGGTGCAATTTCGTGAGATAGATATTTGGTTAGTTGTTCCGCGTGTTTTTCGTATTGCACCCGCTTTTCAATGATTTTCCTAATCGATAGAAATGAGTGGGACCATGCGTGTTTAAGACTGCCCGTACCTTTTGTTTCCCCGTGTCATTTGGAAGCCGCCGCCTTGGCTTTGCCGAATTCGTCCGCCTGGTGTTGTAAGGCCTCGCTGGTGGGAGTGGCGACGTCGTCACTGCTGGGACCCTGGATGGCACTTTGTGTCCCTCGGCTCCCTGTTGTTGAGTGGGTTTGGCACTGGAGTTTGCCGTGCAAGCCGTTGACGCCGATCTCTGACTCACTGGTGGGACTCGCTGGCTCGCTGGCCTCGCTGGTGGTAGTGGCGGCATCGTCACTGCTGGTGCCCTGGATGGCTCTGTGTGTCGCATGGCTCCTTGTTGTTGAGGGGGCTTGGCACTGGAGTTGTCCGTGCAAGCGATTGCCGCTGATCTCCGTGCCGCCGACGTCCATCGCAGCTGCACCCTCGTGTGCTGTGCCAGCAGTGCGACTTCCTCGAAGCTTGCATGTAAGCCGTCAGCAGCCAGGAAGCGGCGCAGCGGAAGTATTGAGAAACCATGTTCGACGTAATAGACGCCTGCTCCCAACAACCCTTTGTGGCCGAGACGGCGGGCCTCTGCTGAATCGCTGTACCTCCAAATTAAACCAATTCATTGATCGCCAGTTCGAGTCCCGCCGACGGCGATTGGGTGCGCGAGGTAGTGGCAGACTAAGATGCAGTGTCTTGATGTTCGGGCGCATCTGCCTCATTCGCTTCAATGCCTCCCACAACGAATCCAGTGATCTTGAAGAGCTCGTCTTCAGGATGTCCGTGGTGCCCACATGCAGAAACAACGTGTCAACCCCGGTAAGGTAGGTACTCAAGTAGCACCGGAATGTCCGAAAACATAGCACCACCATAGGAAATGAAACACGGCGTCGATGAGTCGTTCAGGCTCAACGCTCCCATTGCGCCATATCCCATACCTCCACGAAGACTAACTGGCCAATTGAATTATATATATATATATATATATATATATATATATATATATATAAGCAAACTTACTGAAATGCAATGATATTACTCAAAGCCTTCTTTGTAAAGCCGACTATAGAACTTTAGACTGCCTTTTAAGGTTATACAATTCAATACAAATATTTAGTGTTAAATAGCATAAGCACCTCGGGTATATCAATTGGTAGCTCAATGAGTCGATACAGCAAGGGTGCTTGGTATGCATACGTTCGTGTAGACACACAAACACATTATATTGAAAACATTATTACTCGTAACAGTGCGCACGTCTCATGTAGGATGCAGACATATACATATTTCAGCAACTTAATTTGCAGTTACACTTGGTATCACGAAACTATGGGAGTTCAGCCTCACCTAGTTCATTTCAAACTTTCTGATTATACAAAAATAACAGAGCAGCTTTGGTAGACATCGTTTTCACTTATTGATAAATATCTTTTCTCACTTCCTTAAAGTAGACATGTATTGGCGTAAGATAAATGTCAAGAACATGTACCACAACACAGGTTCTCTCGCAATTGAAAGCAAACACATTTATTATAATATTTCATACATTTTATTTTCATTTATACAACAGTTAGACCATTTTACCGCCAATATTCGAACACGTAAGGTCAGTGGCTGAATAAACATGATTAACAGATCAGCCCTCACCCCATGAAGCTTCACCACATATTAAAATTTCAAGTTTTATTTTTCAGCATCTTTCTAGGTAATAGAGACAGCATCCATTTCTCAAAAACACACTCTTCACAACAAAATCAAAGTGAGAGCCGACAGGCGGAAATGCCTCAGATAGGCTGACCAAAGTTTCGATATGAGAAACTATCTTAGTCAAAAGTGCCTAGCCTTCTCATCCTTAGCATATTAGTTTCAAGGGGGTTAGTAAAGGCGTCATCTCCTGGTGGTGGCATGTTTCCCTGTTGGCAATCGTAGCCTGAAAAAAAACTATAAAGCAGAGGAGTGCAGTCTTTGCTTCATTTCAAGTTGGGTGGTAGTGATTCAGAATGTTCTCAGAGGGTGGAGAAAAAAAGAAAGAAAAAAAGGAAACACCCAAAGTAGGAGCGGTGTGCTGCCAATGGGTGGCCGCTACAGACACGAAAAAAGCAAAGAGCTTGAAAGTTCGAAGCCAGCACACGGCCCACGCGTTTGGCCATCACAAAGGGTTGCCGACAATAACGGCCTATGCTGTTCTCGAACATCTATGAATTGGACTCATAAAAAAGAGGTTACAAAAAGGCGCAAGAGAGAGGCAGGTGGCTACTTTCAAATGCCAAGATGTCAAAGGTAAGCGACACCAGATGTGTTCGGAAGACCACGTGTTTATTGAGAAAGGTCTTTGGTTAACATATGCTTTGACTTTCCCTGTAGGTGTCCCGCTCAACGGAATTGCCTCAAGAATTGGGCGCCATGTTCGCAGAGAAATAGGCAAGTTCGGAATGCGAAGGGGATAAGCAACGACGAGAGAAACACAAAAAAGAAAAAACGAAAAAAAGGCGGATTGGTGGTAGGTAGCATGCTAGCGTTAACAGATGAGGGAAAAAAGGAGACGAAGAGGACTGTTTGCGTTGGCAATGAATTTAACGATGCACGGTAGGAAAGTTTATTGAAGTGACAAAAGAGGAAAGAGGGACAAAAGAGGAAAGAAAGCCGAGGTTGAAAGGTTCTAGAAAATAAAACTTTTGTAGTATGTATATAGACACATGCATATCTATAAGTAAAATTTCAAAAATTTAGAGTGAATATGATTATTACAATATGTAGGTTAGGAGTGATTCCTTGTAATACCAGTTATGTCTATTTGAAGGTTGAACGTTTCTAGTCCCTAAATACGGCCGCAATTATGCAATGGCTTTCAGCGATTTCAAATTACCACGCGCAACATTGATTCCTGATGGGTGTAGGGACATAAATTTGTGTATAAAGTATAATTTCATGTATTTCTTCTCTCGTGGTGAACAGAAATTATTTTGTAGAACGTAAAGCTTTGCTTTTTTCGAAATTGTGGTTCTGTTGATGGTAGTGACCGGCTACTACTTTCGGTAAATTGTGCTTTGTGTCTGCATGATGGCGGTTCAGTCTTACACGAATTGGCGGCCCAGGTTTGCCTATATATTGTTTTCTTCAGCTGGCACACTCAGAAAAGTATATTAGGTTGTTTAAAAGTGCAGGTGAAGCTCATGTGACCTTGTGAATGTAGTCAGATGCTGTGCTTTTTATGTTGGTAGCCGGCTGTATATATTTGCAGGGTGAGCACCTGGGCCGGCCACAGGGATCAGACGTCCTAGCCTAAGTTTGCGTGAACAAGCATGTCTTTAAGTTAGCGTTGCAAATGCCACGTGCCACGCATTGCGAATTCCCGCAAAACTTAAAGCAAACACTAGGACGCCTGGTCTCTGTGACCCGCCCAGATGCTCCACCTGTAAAAATATACAGCTGGCTAACAACTTAAAAAGCACAGAATCTGACTACATTCACAAGGTCCCATCGATCTTCATCTGCACTTCGAACAACCTACTATACTGTTTTAGGTGTGCCACCTGCAGACAATACATAGGCAAAACTGGGCAGCAAATTCATGTAAGACTGAACGGCCACTGTGCAGACACAAAACACAATTAACCAAAAGCAGTAGCCACTCACTTCAACCAACAGGGCCACAATTTCGACCAAGCAAGCTTTATGTTCTATAAATTTCTGCTCAGCATGAGAGAGGAAATACATGGAATGATATTTGATACACAAATGTAAGCACCTGCACCGATCACGAATCAATGTCGCACGTCGCAATTCGGAATCGCTGAAAGCCATAGCATAATTACGACAGCATTTTGAAACGAGAAAGGTTCAACCTTCAAATAGACATAACCGGTATTATATGGAATCGCTCCTAGACTACAAGTTGTACTGTTAATGTTCTCTCAAAATTTTTAAAATTATAGATATAGATATATATGTGTCTATATACACACAACTACGAAGTTTTTATTTTCCAGAACCTTTCAACCATAGCTTTCTTTAATCTTTTGTCGCTTCAAAAAACACTCCTACCGTGCACCATTAAGTGATTGCCAAGCCACAAATTTCTCTGCGCCTCTTTTTTCTTTTCCTCATCTGTTAACGCTAGCGTGTCACCTACCTCCAACCCGCCTTTTTTCATTTTTTCCTTTCTTTCTGTGTTTCTCTCGTTGATGCTCATTTCCTTTGTATTCTGAATTTCTCTGTTTTTCTGCCAACATGCCACCAAATTCTTGAGGCAATTCTGTTGAGCGGGCCACCATCGGGGATAGTGAAAGCATGTTTTAACCAATGACTTTCCCAATTAAACACATTCTCTTCCGAACACATCTGATGTCGCTTACCTTTGACATCTTTGCATTTAAAAGTAGCCGCCTGCTTCTCTCTCGCACCTTTTTGTAACCGCTTTCTTATGAGTCCCATTCATAGATGTTCGAGAACAGCATAGGCCTTTATCGTCGGCAACCTTTGTGATGGCCAAACGAGGGGACCGTCTGCTGGCTTCGAACTTTCAAGCTCTTTGCTTTTTTTTCGTGTCTGTAGCGGCAGCACACCGCTCCTACTTTGCGTGTTTCTTCTTTTTTGCTACCTTTTTTTCTCTACCCTCGGAGAACATTGTGAATTGCTACCAGCCAATTTAAAATGAAGTGAGCATTGCACTTGTTTGCTTTCTAGTTTTTTTTTCCTTTCCGACGGCAATTGGCAACAAGGACACGCACCACCACCAGGAGATGACGTCTCTACTAACCCCCTCAAAGCTAACGTGCCAAGGGTGAGAAGGAAAGGCACTTTTGACGAAAATTAGTCCTCCTATCAAAACGTCAGCCAGCCTATCTGAGGAATTTCCACTGTTCACCCAGACTATCCCACTCTAAACAACAGTTTTTTCTGATTCTAAGGCAGTTTTCAAGGCAGTCAAAACACTATGGTCTGTTTATATAAGCTCTGCACACACAATTTAGCCATCTGGTGTACAATAAGCAAAGTATATCAGAGTGACTTGTTGGGCTTTACACTCTTGCAGAGTACAAAAGAAGGGAAATTCGTAACTTCATATGTAACTCAGAATACATGCAACAATCATTACCTCTTGCAAAAAATTAGGAATGTAACAAACACCAGCACACACTTCGCAGAGCTGCTCAGAAATGCATCTTGATAAAACACTTAAATACTGCAGTAAATTATGAATGCAAAAACACCACCAGTACACTAGTAGAGATGCCTGGTTGGCACTAAACTGCTGTACTTAAGCTGCATCATGGAAGTAAGACCACAGCCCACAACTAATATACCCTTCAAGAAACCCTTGAATGCTAAACTGAAGGCCGCAAAATCAAACCATGGCTGTGGTGGCTGCAATTTCGATTAAGGAGGAAAAGGTTGACACCTGTCAGCTTGGACGTGGATGCATTTCAAAGAACCCCAGGTGGTCAAAATATCTGAAACCCTCCACTCCAGTGTCCCTGATAATTATATTGTGGTTTTAACACGTTAACCTCAAAAAATATTATTCTCACTACACTTTACATGAAATAAAGCAAGCATATATTACTATGTAGTTGAAAAAATTCACCAATCAACTGCCCTGATCCAAGGACTCACGTTACAATATTCTAGTATGCCTTCTATCAGTTATCATTAACAATGTTAAACATGAGTATGTATCACTGTTAAATATCCGACATGGTTTGGTATTGGCAAAGTTAGGTATGATGAAGTATGACAGTAGGAAAACACTTGTTGCACTTATGAATTGAACTTTCCAAAGGCAATGAAATAACTAAGGTAACAAAAATATATTAAAATAGAATATTCAGTGAAGGTAACACAGAAGATAAAATCATTATTGTGCTACTTTTTCTCACAACAAAAAAAGTGTTTTTAAATGGCCAATTGCACATAAGGCATGAATTAACATTAAATGCGAGTCTGGCGAGCAACTCACTCAGTAGATGTTGGAAAAAATATATCCAATAAAGAGCTCAGTAGGTAGCACTGACCCATTCATAAATGCGCTGCCTAGTTACATTGAATTTTAGTCTTAAGAACAGAAAAACACCTTGGCAGATTGTGTCCAGGGCGACACAAAGTAATAAAAAATTGCTGTCATCTGCCCAATCAACCAAGAACATTGAAATTTTAGTAACGCAAATAAGCGGGTATGTTTGCATTAAAAAGTTGGAGGCAGTCGTGTTTTTACACAGTCCCACTTGGAAAACGTTTTTGATTATGTTTATGCTCCTACATATCCCGTTCAAAAGTTTAATTTTGCTTTTCATGATTACGCATGCAAGCCAGTGAGGTTCAGCAAAATATCACTCCATAGCGGAACGAGCAGTCGGTTCTTGCTATCGCCAGCGAATAGCAAGAGTAACCATTTTAATGTTCGCCCACGCCTTCCACCCACGGTCAGATTAAATGCATGAAATCAGAGAGTCTGCGCTAGTGCTCACTGTCCTGCACACATAATAATGCAAACCGCAACTAAATTTCCAGCAGGAAATCTGAGCACAGGCATCCTAGAATTCTCACAAGTGATGATAAGTAGAATTGTGACTGGCTCAAATATTTAACACATACATGATCTCATGCGGCGGTCACTATTAAGTTGATTATTAAAACTTATTCCACCACTGACAGTGATACTTATTGTCTCACATTGCATCCTCCTGGATACATAGCTATCAGCACAGGTGGCTTTTACATACATAACTTACAGCGCTGACTTTTCTTTTAGAGAAAAACAAAAGGGTTATCTTTGAACGCCCTGAACCTTTGTGCTCCTTGAATACAGCTACCAGGTGGCTCTCTGCAGCTCGCTTTTAAGAAGAAACAGAAGCCATGTGCCGCTGATGTGCACCAGTGGTAATATTTTCCACGAGCCAGCTTTGATGATGGGCTGGTCCAGATGTCTCCCACACTCTCTTCCTACGACAAGCATGTATAGGCTGCGGGAGAAACAAAAAAACAATTTACTGATGTGTCTGTTAGCGAAGCAGAATTTGGAACTCTATTTAGAATGAACTGAAACGTTGTGTTTTAAAAGAGTAGGATGTACGAAAACCAGACATGTTACAACAAAAACCTCCTCAATGTTTTTTGGCGGACATAGCTGCAACCTTACGAAAGAATATGCATTTTCAACATAACACATGTGTAACAAAATATACTTCAATAGCGCTTTGGCATAGTGCGCATACATGCCAATTCATTATTAGGGCAGCGCGTACATGCCGGTATGCGCTTTGGTCAAGTATCCATTGGAGGTAAAACATCAAATACAAATTTTACGGCGTGGGTCGCAGTGTCCCACAATATATCTATATATATATATATATATATATATATATATATATATATATATATATATATATATATATATATATATATATATATATATATATATATTGTTGTGAAGAAGAGGAGCTTCAGCGGCATTTCTCGGCGCATCAGGGGCATCGCCATCAGCATAAGCTCGTGCTTGCTGCGCTTGGCCGGACGCTGCTGACTGCTTCGCTTTCTGCGTTCTGCGCTGCCAATAAACCCCGTTACAAGTGGTGGATTCTGCTGGGTTTCGATCACCCTGGAGCTTCGGAATCGCATTTTACCATCCATTATGCCTACCGACGCAAGCGCCGCTCCAACTCCTCCACCGGCACCGCCTACTGTTCTCTGCGCCGGTTCTCTGCGTCTGCGAGATCCCCCTGTCTTCTCAGGCACAGAAGACAAGGACGTTGACGACTGGATTTCAATGTACGAGCGAGTGAGTACTCAAAACAAATGGGATGACACCGCCAAGTTGGCCTACGTCTCTTTCTACCTGTCGGACGTGGCCAAGCTGTGGTTTATAAACCACGAAGCGGAACTCCCTACATGGTCGGTCTTCAAAACGAGCCTCACACAAGTTTTCGGGCGGCCTGAGGTACGCAAACGCCGTGCCGAACAACGCTTACATACTCGGTCCCAGCAGCTTGGTGAGAATTTCACAAGCTATATTGAGGACGTTCTGGACCTTTGCAAGCGAGTGAACGTGTCAATGTCCGAAGAGCTTAAGATCAAGCATATCATGAAGGGCATTGAGGACGACGCTTTCCAAATGTTGCTTTCAAAGAGTCCTCGCACTGTCCTAGAACTGACCGAGTTATGCCAGAGTTTTGACGAGTTGCGCAGGCAACGTCTTTCCACCCGACGTCCCTCGGTGCTCGACGACTCTTCGTCAAGCCTTTCCACCCTTGGCATAGGAGAAGACCATGCCCCTTTTCTCTCCAAGATCCAAGAGTTCATCCGCGCTGAGGTCGCTCGTCAGCTCTCTTTGATGTCCTGTGTACTCGATCAACCACGCAGATCACCGTCTACACTCCGCGACTTCATTCAAGACCAGGTCGCACAAGTTCTTCCTCCCGCCCGTGAACCTCCCCCAGTCGCCGCACCTCTCACGTACGCCGAAGCCGTTGCTCGACCTCGACCGCCTGCGTTCCAGTCAGCGCCTATGTATTCGCCGCCGCCCTTTTCGCCGCCGACCTATTCACCGCCGACCTATTCACCGCCGACCTATTCACCACCGCCTATGGCGATACCACCTCGGCCGCAGTTTTCTGCCCCCCAGCCGCAAGTCGGAGTCTACTCCGACCAATGGCGCACCTACGACAACCGTCCCATATGTTTTTCTTGTGGTGGTGTTGGCCACGTGGCACGTTATTGTCGTCGTCGCCAGGCTGCCCAGAACATTCGACGAATGCCCTCTTTTGACCCTCAGTTTTCGTCTACGCCTTCAAGCCCTCCTTCCTCTTCCTTTCCTTCTGATCGTCCACACGGCCCGACCCGCCGCTCCCCATATCCACGTCGACGTTCGCTTTCCCCTATGCGTCGCCGTTCCGGACCCACCGACCAGGAAAACTAACGGCCGCAGTTCCCGAGGCACGAACTGCGTCCCCGTCGCCATGCACAAGTTCTCGCCCCTGTCCAGCTAACGTCATTGAAGTGTCAGTTGATGGTATCGTCGTCATGGCGCTTGTTGACACCGGAGCCGCTCTATTCGTCCTGTCCATGAACCTGTGCCGCAAACTCCGCAAAGTTCTGACGCCATTATCCGGCCTCTCTCTTAGAACGGCTAACGCAGAAAGTGTAACACCTCTCGCAGCCTGCACCACACGAGTCGTCATCGAAGGGATTGTGTATATTGTCGAATTCGTAGTGCTGCCCTCGTGTTCCCATGACATGATACTCGGCTGGGACTTCCTTGCGAATAATAATGCCGTCATTGACTGCTGTCGCGCTGAACTTGAGCTATCTGCACTGCCTGATGTTGACGCTGTCGAAGCCTCCCGGCCGTGTTATAAACTGTTTGTTTCCGACGACACCACCGTACCACCGCGCTCTTCTCTGCTGGTGACTGTGTCGTGTGACGCTATTTCCGACGGTGATGTTTTATTTACGCCCTCTGCCCTGTTCATTCAACGGAAATGTTCTCCACTGCCCATTGCTCTCCTTACTCTCCACCATGGCGTCATGAAGACGCTCGTGTACAATACGCTAGAAGGACCTTTACCTTTATTCTATGGTGAAGGTCTCGGTCACGTGCATCCAATCGACGCCCGTCACATTTTTGACGCTCCATCTAGTTTACTTTCTACGGACCTCAGCGCACTCATTTCTGACTCTGTTGTTGACCAGTCACTCCTTGACGCTTTCCACTGCTCCATCGATGTCGCAACGTCTTCGTCAGAACGAAGCCAGTTAGTGAACCTGCTGCAAACGTTTCGTACTTCTTTTGACAGCCACGCTTCTGGCCTCAGTCGCACATCGAACATATCTCACAAGATTGACACAGGAAGCCATACGCCTCTACGGCAGCGTCCCTACCAAGTCTCAGCGTCGGAGCGCCGTGTTATTGACGACCAGGTTGCTGACATGCTCCAGCGGGGTATTGTACAGCCTTCTAACAGTCCCTGGGCGTCACCGGTCGTTCTTGTTAAGAAGAAGGACGGCTCCATTCGGTTCTGTGTGGACTATCGACGTTTAAACAAGATCACTCGCAAGGACGTTTACCCGTTACCTCGAATAGACGACGCCCTTGACTGTTTGCAGGGAGCAGAATATTTCTCTTCGCTGGATTTACGGTCTGGATACTGGCAAGTTCCTATGGAAGCATCTGACCGACCGAAAACAGCATTTGTCACACCTGATGGGTTATACGAGTTTACCGTTATGCCTTTCGGCCTTTGTAACGCTCCAGCCACTTTTGAAAGAATGATGGACGCTATTTTACGAGGCCTCAAGTGGAACACATGTTTATGCTACCTCTATGACGTAGTTGTCTTTTCCACCGATTTCGACACCCATTTAAATTGTCTCGAGCACGTCCTCACACGTCTCACCGACGCCGGCCTTCAACTCAACCTCAAGAAGTGTCGTTTTGGTGCTCGGCAGCTCACCATTCTTGGCCACGTCGTATCGCGGGACGGCATACTTCCCGACCCCGCCAAGCTTCGAGCAGTCGCCGATTTTCCGAAGCCAAAAAACTTGAAGGAACTTAGAAGTTTTGTCGGCTTGTCGTCATACTTCCAACGCTTTAATGCGGTCACAGAGTGCGCTTTATTAGAAATTTTGCTTCCATATGTGCGCCCCTTACGGACCTTCTTAGCGGCGACAAGGACCTTTCCACCTGGTCACCAGCATGCGACGATGCATTCACCAAATTACGCCACCTGCTGACTTCCCCACCCATCCTCCGCCACTACGATCCTGCCGCTCTCACGGAGGTTCATACTGATGCCAGCGGTGTTGGACTTGGCGCTGTGCTCATGCAACGAAAGGCAGGGTTTGTTGAATATGTCGTCGCCTACGCAAGCCGTACTTTGACGAAAGCCGAGGCTAACAACTCCGTGACCGAGAAAGAGTGTTTAGCTATTATTTGGGCCCTTGGAAAATTTCGCCCCTACCTGTATGGTTACGCATTCGACGTCGTCACTGACCACCACGCCCTTTGTTGGCTGTCCACACTTAAAGACCCTTCCGGACGACTTGCTCGCTGGGCGCTCAAACTTCAGGAATACGACATCCGCGTTATTTACAGATCTGGTCGTAAGCACACGGACGCCGACGCCCTTTCCCGCTCACCCATATCGGATGAAGGTGTTTGCCTCTCTTCCCTAGAGCCTGCACTTGCGTCATCCGCCTTGCGCAACATGACGGTGGAACAACGAAAGAATCCCTGGATCAGTGGCCTCATAAGCATTCTTTCTGATCCTCTCACTCCTTCGCCGTCTCGCGCTCTCCGCCGCCAGGCTAGCAACTTTTGCCTAAGGGATGATCTTCTTTATCGACGCAACTACCTTTCTGACGGTCGCAAGTGTCTCCTTCTGATACCCCGCCATCTTCGAGCTGCCATCTGCGAAGCTTTTCACGCGGACCCACAGTGCGCCCACGCAAGCCTCTTCAAAACATACGCTAGGCTTCGACTCAGATATTATTGGCGTGGCATGTATAACTACGTGCGAAAGTTCATTCGCTCGTGTGTTCAGTGCCAACGACAAAAGTTACCTCCCGGGCAAGTCTACCCGTCACAACCTCTTCCTTGTCCTAGTCGACCTTTTGATCGCGTCGGCATTGACATTTACGGACCACTACCATCAACTCTAGCTGGTAATCGCTGGATTATTGTTGCGATAGACCATCTGAGACGCTATGCCGAAACAGCCGCGCTGCCGACTGCCACAGCCCGTGACGTTGGAACGTTTCTGACGCCTTGAAGGCGTTACTCAAGGAATGCCGAATCGTGCACCGCACAAGTACAGCGTACCACCCTCAAACAAATGGCATGACGGAGCGCTTCAACCGTACTCTTGGCAGTATGCTGTCGATGTACGTCGCCTCTGATCATTCAAATTGGGACCAAGTTCTCCCGTTCGTCACCTACGCGTATAATACTGCCGTACAAGCTACTACTGGGTTTTCGCCATACTTTCTTTTGTACGGACGAGAACCTTCAAATACTGTAGACACTATTCTTCTATATAAACCTTATGAGTCCGAAAGTACAACTCTGTCCGAAGCTGCCCGACATGCTGAAGAATGCCGCCAGCTTGCCCACTCTTTTTCTACCGAGGACCAGTGGCAGCAGCAATCCCGCCAGACTGGGGACCGTTCGGCTCCAAACTTTCCACCTGGTTCATTAGTATGGCTTCGGGCACCTGCTACCGCGCCTGGCCGCTCCGCAAAACTTCTTCCCAAATACATCGGGCCATACCGCGTTGTAGAGCAAACGTCACTCGTCAACTATATCGTGGAGCCCATCATCCCATCCACAGACCTACGCTACCGCGGCCGCGACACTGTCCACGTCTCTCGTCTTAAGCCGTATTACGACCCATTAGTCGTTTCTTCTCCCTAATCCGCCAGGATGGCGTCTTTTTGTGCGGAGGGCGATTGTAGTGAAGAAGAGGAGCTTCAGCGGCATTTCTCGGCGCATCAGGGGCATCGCCATCAGCGTAAGCTCGTGCTTGCTGCGCTTGGCCGGACGCTGCTGACTGCTTCGCTTTCTGCGTTCTGCGCTGCCAATAAACCCCGTTACAATATATATATATATATATATATATATATATATATATAAATATATATATATATATATATATATCCCCCTAACCCCTCAAGGGAAGATATATGTATATATATCCTCCTAAGCGAGACAGAAGGTTAGGTGGGCGGATGAGATTAAGAAGTTTGCGGGTATAAATTGGCAGCAGCAAGCACAGTACCGGGTTAACTGGCGGAACATGGGAGAGGCCTTTATCATGCAGTGGACGTAGTCAGGCTGATTATATATATATATATATATATATATATATATATATATATATATATATATATATATATATACGTGTCTCTCCCTCCTCTCGTACCCTTCTCCCCTTCGCTTCGCAAAGGCGCTGCGTGCACTGACCATGCCATTCTCTGACCTTTATTTCTTGACCTAAAAACCACTTCCCGTGCTCCCGCATGGTTGCAGAAGGTATACTGTGCACTGTCTTCTTTTTCGACCAAGCACGTCTCGTCTTCGATAATCTTGTGAAAACGACTTGCACTCGAACGGCTTTTGACCGAGCAAGGGTTTTTGTAATAAATTCAAACTTTTTTTTCTCAATTGCTTCTACACATGAATATGTGCTGTCCGTAGATCGTGACAGCTCATTCTTTCATTCACATATAATGTGGACGATATAAAGTGGCAAGGCATGTCGAATCATACAGTGCGAGAAGAAATTAGTCTCTTTTACATTTTCTCAATTATTCTTGGAGTGTTTTGTAAAATTTTGCCAATGCCTCAATCATTTCCTTGATTTTTTTCATCCCTCCGACATTGTTTTCTTAGGAAAGGCATTCCTTGCGCTATGCGTGGTATTTTATTTGCAAGCATGGATGCAGCTCGATTCTTGCACGTGCACTCTCGCGCCGGCGGTCTGGTGCTTATGGGGCTGAACTGTTGACCCGCGAATCGCCGGATCGAATCCCGGCAATTCACGGCGGCCACATTTTCGGTGGACGATAAATAGTGCGAGACCTGTGTAGTTAGACTTAGGTGCACCTTAAGTATAACCCTAGGTGGTTTAAATTTTCGGAGACCTTTGGAACGGTGTCTCTAATTATTATATGACAACTTTTGGACGTTAAACGAATAATTTTTATTGCAACTGTTATAGGTGTACACCCTTCTGTTCTTCAACACCCTCACAAACGCCATTATAACACCCTCATGCCAATCACACCCTTCTCTGAGGGTGTACCAGCAAAGAAAAGGGTGTTACAATCATTTGAAAAACGTGCGAATCGATAAAACACCCGTTTTACACCCATAAGGGTGTAAGTTTTTTTTACTGTGTGTGAACGCGCATATAGAAGAGATAGATGAGTATACTGACTCAACAGGCAAAATGATCACGAATATGTGTTAAAGGCATGATTTAATCATTTGAAACAGTACTGAGAAGTGTGAAGGGCAAATAACATGGGAGGTAGGAAGGCTGCAGTCAACAATAGATTACGCATTGATGTCGCATAGGATGTATGATAAGCTCAGTTGAATGCACAGATATGAAGGTGGCTCCAGAAGTTTGGGTAGGGATCACAAACGTATCAAGCTAAGTTTTGGAAGAGCTGCTAAAGTGGGAAGAAGACAAGATGAGCAACTACAGAAAATTTTTATTCAGAAAGTCAAATAGAAATTTCTACTAAACAAATTGAGAAAGTAATCACTGTGGATAATAAAACAGTGTGGACATACACAAATCTAATTAGACTGTTTGGGCTAGAGCTTGCTAAGGCACGTGGCAAGTCACCCGAGAAAAGAAGACACAAGCCCAAGAGTTGGTGGGATGAGGAAGTTAAGACAACCATAGCAAAACGTCAGAAAGCCTCCAGGAAACACAGACATGCTAAGCCGCGGGGTGAACTGACAGATGGTGTTGAAAGAAAATGGGACCTCTTTCTAAGTTCTAGAAGTGAAGCATCCCTCCTGATCAATGAAAACATTAGAAGAAAGGGTGCTCAGTGGCTGGCAGAAGTACATAAAAATGACAGAAGGGCAACTGCGAAATTTCGGAACCATCTATACTCCCTGAGAGACAAAACAAGCCTAGGGCAGAAGTTTACAACTACAGCTCAAGGTGCTATGCTAGAAGTGGGCGAAGCTATTGAATATATAGAAACAAGGGTGACAGAAAAATTCAACAAAGAAGTGCTTTATGCACCACAATAGACAAGGATGAATCAAGTGGCGTAATGGCTCCATTTTCACAACGAGAGTGGGAAAGGGTGAGAAAAGGGTTCCTAATAGTACATCAACAGGCCCAGATGGCACTCCAATTATGCTGTTAAAGATATTAGGTCCGAAGACTAAGCAGGCTTTGAGAGAGGCAGTGAGCAATATAATAATCGATGAGGAAGTTCCCGATGGATGGAAACATAGCAGCATGAGCATGATCTATAAAGGAAATGGGTACAAAGCTGACATAAACAACTACCGTTCTATTACAGTGACATCAGTGTTCTACAGGCTGGCGATGCAGATTATAAATGAAAGACTGCACGCATGGATAGATGATGGGAGGGCGCTGGTGAACTGCAGAATGGGTTTCGGAAACACAGGAGGTTAGAACACAAGTTTTTCTCACTGACGCAGTGCACTGAACTAGCAGAAAAGGAGCACAGGCCCCTGTGGATAGCATTTTTGGATATCAAGGGAGCGTACGATAGCTTGGCTCAAGAGGAATGGTGGGGAATGCTGGACACACTAGGCGTGCAAGATGTAGTCACTAATCTTTTAGGGGATATCTATAAAGGTACCAATGTGATTATAAAGCGGGAAAAACAGGTATGCAAGCCTGCAGAGATGAAACGGGGGCTTAGGCAGGGGTGTCCTTTGTCACCCTTGTTATTCATGATGTACCTACAAGGATTAAAGGCCAAATTAAAGGGAAGTGGACTAGGCTTGAACCTCTCTTTCATCAAACAAAGAAAACTCATTGATCAGGCACTACCAGCATTAATGTATGCAGATGATAGAGTGCTAATGGCCGACAACAAGGAAGATTTACAGAGATTAATGAACATCTGCAGTAATGAGGGATATAGGTAAGATTTCAGATTCAGTAGAGAAAAATCAGCAGCCATGATTTTTAATGATAATGAAGGTTGTGAGCTTAGGATACAGGAAGTCACGTTAGAGATAACAGATAACTACAAATATCTGGGCGTGTGGATAGGCAATGGGACCGAGTACCTAAGGGAACAAGCAATATACGTGACGTATAAAGGTAACAGGAATGCAGCAGTGATGAAAAATAGAGCACTGTGGAAATACAATAGGTGTGATGTTGTGAGAGCAATATGGAAAGGGGCCATGGTTTCTCGGCTGACGTTCGGCAATGCGGTCTTTGGCATGAGATCAGAAGTTCAAGCAGGATTAGAAATTAAGCAACGTGAAATAGGTAAGCTTGCTTTAGGAGCTCACGGGAATACACCGAATCATGGAGTACAAGGTGATGTGGGATGGACATCATTTGAGGGCAGGGAAGCTAGCAGCAAGATAAAATTTGAGAAGCAATTGTGAGAAATGGGGGAGAAGCACTCGGCTAGGAAGGTTTTCAGCTGCTTTTACATGAATAATGTCAATACAAAATGGAGGAAGCGAACCAGGATATTGGCTGGTAAATACTTAGAAAACTGCAGTTGGCCAAACCAAAAAGAACTATCGGTTAGGCAGAAAGTGAAGGAAACGGAGACTATCATGTGGAGAATTGGCATGATTAAGAAGCTCGCACTGGAGATCTATTGAATTTTTAAGCAGGACATTGCCAAGGAAAGGATCTATGATAATACTCTGGGTAGCTAGCTCTTTACTGTTTGAGGCCAGGATGAAAGTATTGCGAACCAAGATCATATCGGGCTAAATACAAAGGGGTAGACACGGTATGCAGTGGATGTGGAGAGGAGGAGGAAACTGCCGGACACTTGATAAAGTTCTGTAATGGGCTTCACCCTATAGTTCAGGGTGATGGCGCCGAGTTTTTCAAAGCAGTTGGGTTTAAGGACAGGGAGGGCAAAATAGACTTTAAGCGGGTAGAATTAACTAGAGGAAGGTTATTGCATTGGTGGATAAAGTCAAGGCACGAGTGAAAATTACACCCTTCACTGCAAAGTACCAATCGTAAACTTCACTATTTAAAAAGAAAAAAAAGATAAATCTAGTGGTTAGTTCACTAAGTATTACAGCTAGGTGGCGTTAGCCGCCGCCCGATCTAAAGAGTACAGTCACATCCATCCATCCACCCATCCGGTCTATACCCGCGATTTGGCTCTGTAGCCTTCGTTCCAATGCCAAAAAAAGGTGTCGCCGAGTATAGCGCTATAAATGGCAGGCTCGCCCGACGTTTTAAATCGTACTAAGTACAGGCGATATAAATCAAGAAATTGGATCTCGTGAAATGCCGAGCAAGCATCCCGACGCGATAATGCGCCTTTTTTCATTTTTTTCGGGAGATCTTAGATAAGCGCCGTTGACCAGTGCGGGGCTCAGCAAGCACGCTCCGTCCAAATCTGTGGCCGTATAACTTACTACTTCTCTGTATTCCGTATTTCGTTTTCCCTGTTACGTCACGCTTGAGGTGCCGCCCACGCCGAAAGCTCCTCACTGCTGTAGCACGCAGTTCCTCTGACGCAGTCTTCATTCCTAAATTAAGATACCTTGCTGGAGGAGGCCGAGATGCAACTTGTTTTTGAAAGGAAAAACAGAGGGCACAGCATTGTCTCGAAGCAGTCGTCTCCCACTTGCCACAGCCGGCAACCACAGCCGGCAACCTTTGTGGAACCAGGCACGAAAAAGTTTACCAAGAAAGAAAGACGCAAAAGTACGGAAGGAAAGGTCATGATCCTAGAAGATCCGGCTTTGCCCGACCATTATAAAAGGCTTCTTCAAGACGAACTCAAGTTCTGTGTGGAACCAGTTCTCTCCTGTGCCGTGCCGAGAAGGTGGAAGTGGCCAGGTCCGTGGCAAGCCCTTTGAAGGACGAGAAAAAACTGAGGTGCAGTACTGATTGCGTGAATGTGTTTTCGTGTAGCAATGTAACACCGCACATGGCAAAAAAAATGGAACTGTGATTAAGTTTCTGTCTGCTAGTGGTAGCCGTATTGCGGTTTCGGATAAGGAGGGTTACTTTGTGATTTTGCCAGAAAAGCTATACTTGGAGAAGGTCCAGGCTGCTATAAAAAAAGAATTTCCGCAAAGTTGATGAGAAGGTCAGCCTTGTAAAACATCGGGCGGTTAGGAAGCTAGCTGACTTGAGCCTGAGCAGGCTGTCTTCAGCGGTAAAAAACGAAAAAGGCTTGTTGCTGAAAGCGTCCTTTATGGTAAAAACACACAAGGAGAACCTTCCGTTCCGGGCCCCGCCGCGGTGGTCTAGTGGATAAGGTACTCGGCTGCTGACCCGCAGGGCGCGGGTTCGAATCCCGGCTGCGGCGGCTGCATTTTCGATGGAGGCGGAAATTTTGTAGGCCCGTGTGCTCAGATTTGGGTGCACGTTAAAGAACCCCAGGTGGTCTAAATTTCCGGAGCCCTCCACTACGGCGCCTCTCATAATCATATAGTGGTTTTGGGACGTTAAACCCCACATATCAATCAACCTTCCGTTCCGAACCATTGTCTCAGAAAGGGGTACCTGGCTACGTCTCGTGTCCCAATTTTTGCAATAACATGTGAAAACGCTCCGGTTTTGTGACCCGTTTTTCTTTTCGAACTCCATGGAAGCAGTAAACTACTTAAAGAGAGATGGTGTAAGGGTCTCTGATGCCTTCAGTATTGATGTCCTCGATCTGTATTGTTCTGTTCCGCATGGTCCAATACTACAAAGCGTACAAGAGTGCATCACGGAAAAAAATGATGGAGTGGCTTTTGTGTAACGCCTGTGGTGTGTCTGTAGAAGGTTTTATGGAGTGTTTGGCCATGTACCTGAGCTACACGCTAGTGGGGTGGAATAAAGAACTGTACGTCCAGAAGGATGGAATTTGCATTGGGTCTAGTGTCGCCCCGATCTTATGCAATGTTTTTTTGAGCAAACTTGACACAGCAGTAGGCAAGGAGCTAGATGATATGGATCTGAAGCTGTTCAGATTTGTAGATGACCACATTGTTTTTGGTAAAAAACAATCCGGGTATGAGCACGTTAGTGACTGTTTTAAAAGCTTTTAAGAAAAACGGGTGTGGTTTACAGTTTACCTTTGAGGGGCCGAAGGAACGCCGCATTCAGTTTCTGTACCTAAAAATTAATTTGTCTCCTTTTCACACGCATTGGATGTATCACCCTAGATCGGAAAAACCATTGCTCAGCTATCATTCGGCACATTCGAAGATAGTAATGAATGGGATTGCAACTTGTTGCATCTAAGCTGCCCTCATGAAATTGTGCGTACACTCAATGTGTGAGAGTGTTTCCGCGCAGATCTAGCGCTTGAGGGGAGCTGGTTACCAGCATGAATGTAACCTTTTGGCATGTGAGAAGAATCGTCGGGAAGTAAAAAAAATGCAATCATTGGCACGAGCGAAGAGAGGAGACAAGTTGAGGGTGAAAGAGAGCGGACAGTGGTCATCCCGCATCAGCACAATATTTCACATAGGTTGAAAAAACTTGCATTAAGGTATGGCGTGCGGGTTGTTTTTTCAGCTGAAAACAAATTATCAAAGATTTCTCCAGCAGTAGAAAGGCTAGTCAACAAGAAAGAAACTGGAAAATGAAACAGATGTAGCATAAAGCATGGCAAGAGGTACGTTGAGTGCAAAAAATATGTTGTATACGGAACACCTTTCACATGTGGAAAGGTATACGTTGGTCAGACGGGTCGGTGCATAAATGTGCACCTTCGTGAACATGAGAGTTCACTAAAGGGGTCCCCTTACTCACACTTAGTGATGCACTGCAAGGAGTGCGCCTGCCAATCAAAATTTTCCGACAAACGAATAATTGACAGGCACAACAAGCGGACGACAAGAGAAATAATGGAAGCGTATAGAATAAGGAAAGGAGGGGACAGTTGCGTCAGCCAAGCGTGAGTTTTACTAACAGATGCGGAATTCGCTTTTTTGGACGTCACATGACCCAAAGTTTTTCTCTGTGTTATGTTTTTGTTTTTTGTTTCTTCGGTTTTTTTCTTTGGTTTTTTTTTTCTTTTCTCATTTTCTTTTCTTAGTACTTGACACGTGTTGGTTTCCGGTTGTGGGCGCGTGCATATTTTGTTATATCACGTTGTTAATGACAGGGGAAGTTGGGATTGACGTACATGCGAGTGATGTATTTATTATTGTTCGCTTCGAAATAAAATTGTCTGTGTCCTCTCTGAGTGTGTGTATTTTTGCGCTTGTTTCATCATGAAATTTACCAACACGCCCAACTGGCAGTCATCCTAAACAAGTCTGCTTCAATGAAGTGCCTGGAGCAGACTTTTGTTGTTTTTACTATATTGAAATGTTTTCCTGGGTCCCGACGAATCGCCTGAATCCACTGCTTGCACAGCTTCTGGTTCACAGGAAACCTACGGAACGTGACCTGTGATTGAAAAAAGTGTCAAGTTCATGTGAATGAACAAGCTTGAATATTCTTAATCATTGGGATCACAATGAATGCCATTGAGGTGTAGCTAGTAAAAAAAACATGCAGCTTTAAATTGGATACACGAAATTACGCTGAATCTTCGTCATGCAACAAAATAGACGTGCTCGATTGTTTGAGTGTAGGCGCAAACAGGGCTGTACCCAGGATTTTTTTCTGGGGTGTTTGTGTGTAGGACGGCTTACGTTGGTCACTGGCGGTGGATTTGAAGGTATGTAAATAATTTAGTGCTAGCCAAAAACTTATAGCAAGAACAAACTTCGGCGGTTGTCAGAGCCCTCTCAACTTCCCCCTAGTCACGGCCCTAAGCGCAGACAACGCGAGCAAAGGAGAAAAGGACATCACTGTCGCGAAACTATAAGGCCGCAATCGGTGAAAATCGGTCTGCCGCAAACCGTACGACGCATCTGATTCCTGGATGCCACGCATGTGCTATAATTGTATGCGCTTTCAAAATTTGCCGAATGAAAAGTGCTGGTTACCGCCCATAATGTGTAAGCAAGACAAGTGCGGCAGTTGGTATAGTTTACGTAAAAATCTAGAGAAATCTTTAATGTTTTCTGGGTATTTTGAGGAGAAAATTTTAAGACTTTAGCTACTTTTTGGCGAAAAGTTGCAAAGGGGCCGTGTACTCAATTTTTTTTACGCGAATGGGAAAATTCCTAGTATTTTAGTGGTATTGTGAAAACAAATATTTAGGAACCTTAGCGACTTTCTGGCAGAGAGCCATAAAAGGGTCGCATATTCTATTCATTTAATTCGTGAGCATGTAACAAAAAACCATCCTAAGTTAATTAAAAAAAATTTTGATTTATATGTTTCTAGTGCTGACATGAAATGTATTATATTGCTGAAACTACATGATAAACGTTTGTGTTTGGAGAGTTGAAGCAACGTGTTAGTTGTTTTTGCATCCAATCGATGTCACATAATGGCCGCTGTGGGTAAAAAACAGCCGATCGTCTCTGCGAGCCGCGTTTTGCGTTATGTGGCATATAAATTTCCGAGAAGATTTTAATCGCAACTACAAGGAGTATTTTCGTTGCTGAAGGATATGGCAAGCTGCGAAGAACAAGGATAAATCGTGACATTCCTTTCGTAAGGTGAGTAAACAAAGCCAAGCATTCTGTGATCGCGATATATTCACTTCGCATTTGTTCTTACAGGTAACAAACAACACAGTATAAACTGAAAAATCCTGCATTTTTGTCTTCCATTACCAGGTCAGCAACACTTTTTTCATTTAAGGAACGATCGCGCATGTGCGAGCGTCATTACAGCGCACGATGCATAACACGGAAGTGCGCATTTATGCATCTTACGTACATTATTGCTTTATTGAACTCTCGCAAAACAAAGTTGTTTTGTAAAACAATTATGTTTATCTGCAGGCCACGGTGTTTCATTTGCGATGATTTAACGATTGGACTTGATAAGCACTATTGTTTCAGCTGGCTAATGATTTTTAAGATATATGCTTTACATTGGTTTTTTACTGCATTGAGGCGAGAACTGGGAAGAAAAGAGGAGAAAACATTTACGAAGCCACTCGGTAGGGTTTCCTAGCAGCGGCAAGCCTATTTTTTGTGCTTATCGAGCAGAACGGCTAGGACTTCGTTGGCAAGTTATGAGTGCTGTTGACAGAGCAGCACTGCTTACAGTTGCCATCATGTTCGATGCACTGTGTTTTTGAAGTAGAGATTACTTAGCTAATTGCTCTACTCTGGGTACATTTGGGTTATCCAGGAGGTTGATCCAAGAGAAAAGTATAATGTGTCTCTTTAGCCTACCTCAGAAATCACTTTATTTATTTGGCTTGCATTATTGGCATGGAAAGATAATTTTTAGGCAGACAGCAAACTAATGCACAGTGAAGACAGATAACAAAGAATGATCACTGTTACTATACAGAATAGAACATTTTCAAAGCCCCAGCTTCTTACATATATATTCAAAGTGTAAGGAAAAGCACAATATTTTTGGCAAAAAAAGGTGGTGATCACTGAACCAAAAAATCAGATTTTCATTTGTCATTACAATGCATGTAGCACATTGTAGCCTGCGTTTAAGACATTGTTAGTTCTGTGTTGTGTCTATATATTAGCTAGGCACAAACTTTTTCATAGTGACTGCACAGCAATTAGGGATTTATTGGCTTCTCTTGGTGCCTGCTCAGTGAAATGACGTAATCATTTAGGTAATGCCTGCCATTGACAGGTGGAGAATACTTTTCAATAGGGCAAACAAAAAACATTATTGGTGTGCTGAAATTGGTGCAACATCTGAACGACACAGGTTACGTACCTGCCGTGTTTACTGCTGCTACTGATGAATTTATTAACAACATGCTTACGGATTCATGCTGTACACCCAAGAAGTTCTGCAATACTTCTACTTTGCAGATTAGGCTGAAGTGCAAGGACATACTTAACAATGTTACATTAAGGTTCTTGTGCCAAGGTTTGGAAAAAGCCAAGTGAAGCCAATCTGTTTGACTTCTTGTGGTTGGGCTGTGTTATAAATGGGCAAAAAAGGTTGGCTTTTTCTATCTTGGTGATTAACATTCTTTTCCAAATCAATCACACATGCCACGTTTTGCTGCCTGTGCAACTCGAACAGGTGGAGCATCACTTATGTTTCTAACATATTTTTGCATTGAAGCGTCTGCAATACATCACGAGATTTGTCTGAATCATCTGAAGCTTGTCGATGAAGTGAGGGGCTTGCGTTCGGCTACCCTGGCTGTCGTTGTGTCTGTAACTTCTAAGCCTTTGCTGTTGCTACCAGAGTAACGACAATGGGCATCATCATTTTTTGACATTCAGTTTTTCTTTCTTTGGTGTTGTTCTACTTACAGGTAAGCTTCTCAATATGGCAAGTGTGGTGCGTAAAAGTGTTCAATTATTCACCTTTTCACAGTCATGTGAAAGGTGAATCTTTGCACATTACTTTTACGTGTGCTCGTCAGCCTTTTGAAATGATGCACACAACAGATATCACGTGGCTTCATTTTAACAGGCAAGCCCGGCATCAAGTATATATATATATATATATATATATATATATATATATATATATATATATATATATATATATATATATATATTGATAGTACACCTTTAGTGGTGAGCAGAAGAGACGTTTACTTTGTGGAAAACGTAGCGGTAGAACCGACCAGCTGTCAAGCGGAGCGAGCGCGAGCAGCAACAACACTCTTCCTTCTCTTCTTCAGCTGGCGTTCCGGCCTGTGCCAAATATCAATGCTACAAATCACTCCCCCCTCAGAAAAGGAGCCATCCTGGCGACCTATGGAACGGGTACGACGGGTGGGTCGTAGTGCGGCTTCAATCGATCTACGTGAACAGTCTCGCGGCCTCGATGCCGTCGGTCTGTTGATGGTTGAACCGGCTCAACAATATAGTTAACCGGTGAGGCCTGACGTAGGACTCGGTAGGGGCCTTCGTACTTCGGCAGTAGCTTGGTGGAAAGACCAGGAACAGATGAGGGAACCCGAAGCCATACCAAGGCGCCAGGCGAGTATGACTGCGAAGACAGGTTTTCGTCGTGACGGTTCTTCTGGTACGCTTGATCTTGGGCGGTTAAGGAACGCGCGAGTTGCCTGCATTCTTCTGCATAGGTGGCGACTTCAGATAGAGTTGTGGATTCCGAAGCGTCTGGATGATACAAGAGAATGGTGTCCATGAATGAGGAAGGTTCGCGCCCGTAAAGGAGGAAGAACGGAGAGAATCCTGTCGTAGACTGAGTGGCGCTGTTGTAAGCGTAAGTTACAAAGGGCAGTATGCGGTCCCAGTTGGTGTGATCAGCGGACACGTACATGGATAGCATGTCGCCCAGTGAGCGGTTAAACCGTTCGGTCATTCCATTCGTTTGCGGATGGTATGCGCTGGTTGTCCGATGCACAACGTTGCATTCGCGAAGAAGGGCTTGTACCGCTTCGGAGAGGAATGTACGGCCGCGGTCACTGAGTAGCTCACGAGGCGCGCCATGGCGTAGAATGAGATTGTGAAGGATAAATAAGCCAACTTCACGTGATGTGGCCTCTGGCAGCGCAGCAGTTTCAGCATAGCGTGTCAAGTGATCAATGGCGACAATCACCCAGCGGTTCCCGTTAGGCGTATAGGGAAGGGGACCGTACAAGTCAATTCCGATGCGGTCGAAAGGGCGGGAGGGGCAAGGCAACGGCTGCAGTTGTCCATTGGCTATGTGTGGTGGGCTTTTTCGGCGTTGACATTTGGAGCACGAACGCACGTACTGTCGGACAAAGCGGTACATTCCGCGCCAATAGTACCGCAGCCGGAGACGTGCATACGTTTTTATCACACCGGCGTGGCCGCATTGAGGATCCGCGTGAAAAGAGTCGCAAATGTCGGCACGTAGGTGGCGAGGAATCACAAGCAACCACTTGCGGCCGTCAGAAAGGTAGTTGCGACGGTACAGGAGTCCATCGCGGATGGTAAAGTGTCGAGCTGTGCGCTGCAGTGAACGATTGGGCGTAACTTGGGACGGCTGAGACAGTAACTGTATCATAGAGGCTATCCAAGCGTCTTGGCGCTGTTCATAGGGCATGTCCGCGTACGAAAGTGCCACAGCATCGAGGCTGGATACAGAAGTACTTCCGTGTTCATGGGGAAGTGGAGAGCGGGAGAGAGCGTCGGCATCTGAATGTTTGCGGCCTGACCTGTAGACGACACGGATATCATAGTCTTGGAGGCGTAACGCCCAACGAGCGAGACGGCCAGATGGGTCTTTTAGTGACGATAACCAGCAGAGGGCGTGGTGATCAGTCACGACGTCAAATGGACGGCCATAGACGTAGGGTCGAAATTTTGTGATTGCCCAGACGATGGCTAGACATTCTTTTTCTGTGACTGAATAATTCTGTTCAGCCCTAGTAAGAGTGCGACTGGCATAAGAAACGACGTACTCGTCGTATCCAGACTTGCGTTGAGCAAGAATAGCGCCAAGTCCGACTCCACTTGCGTCGGTGTGTATTTCTGTAGGGGCATCAGGATCAAAGTGACGGAGAATCGGTGGAGATGTCAGCAATTGACGTAGTTTCGCGAATGCCTTATCGCAATTGGAAGACCACGCCGAAATGCCCTCGGTGTCAGAAAGTAGCCGTGTTAAAGGGGCCATGACAGATGCAAAATTACGGACAAATCGGCGAAAGTATGAACATAAGCCGATAAAGCTCCGGAGTTCCTTAAGTGTCGATGGCTTCGGAAACTGGGCGACAGCACGGAGTTTTCCAGGATCAGGTAGAACGCCGTCCTTGCTGACAACATGCCCTAAGATGGTGAGCTTCCGGGCGGCAAAATGGCACTTTTTCAAATTTAGTTGGAGCCCAGCATGTGTAAGGCAATGCAGGACACTTGCGAGGCGCAGAAGATGGGTATCGAAGTCTTTTGAAAAAACGACGACGTCGTCCAAATAGCAAAGACACGTCTGCCATTTAAGGCCTCGAAGTATGTTGTCCATCAGACGCTCGAAGGTGGCTGGGGCGTTACAAAGGCCGAACGGCATCACGTTAAACTCGTACAAGCCGTCCGGAGTTACAAACGCAGTCTTGGCGCGGTCAGCTTCATCCATGGGTACCTGCCAGTATCCCGATCGAAGATCCAGCGAAGAAAAGAATTCTGCACCTTGCAAACAGTCGAGAGCGTCGTCAATTCTGGGGAGCGGATAAACATCTTTGCGCGTGATCTTGTTAAGGCGCCTGTAATCCACACAGAATCGGATGCCCCCGTCCTTCTTTTTGACCAGTACCACCGGGGAGGCCCACGGACTGTTAGACGGCTGTATAACGCCACGATTGAGCATATCAGACACTTGATCGTCTATAACTTGGCGTTCGGCGTGGGAGACCCGGTATGGACGCTGACGCAATGGTGCGTGGGTGCCAGTGTCAATACGATGGACAATTGCAGATGTTCGGCCCAGACTGGTTTGTTTGAAGTCGAACGATGAGCGGAAGTGGTCGAGAAGTGTCAAGAGTTGAGTTCGTTGGTCAACAGGAAGGTCAGGGTCAATCGATGGAAGGAAGACGTCGAGGGAAGAGGTGGCGGATGTGAGAGCGGAAGTAACACTGGCGATCTCAAGGCTTTTTGCTTGATAGGGCAGTTGACTGGTGCAAACAGAATCGATGTCCTCAAGGCGGCCGATGCATTCGCCACGGAATAGGGTGACTGGTACAGAAAGGAGATTCGTGGCATAAATGTTTGCGCAAGTGGCTTCGACCGTCAGAAGAGCAAAAGGCAGAAGAACGTTTTTTCGAGAAGTGAAGTCTTCTGACGGCGTGAACATGACGTCTGAAAAAGCGGCATGGTCGCACGAGATCGGCACAATAACAGAAGACATAGGTGGAATATCAGTCTCCGCGGCGACGACAACACGAGAAATAGAAGGCTTATTATAATCGTCGTCGGAGAGCGATGACAATTCTAGTTCGGCCCGGGCACAATCAACAACGGCATGATGTGTGGAAAGGAAGTCCCAGCCTAATATGACGTCGTGTGAGCAGTGCGGAAACACGATAAATTCAACCACGTACAGAACGCCCTGGATGATTAACCGAGCCGTGCACGTCATAGAAGGGTTCACGTGATGCGCTGTTGCCGTACGAAGGGAGAGACCAGAAAGCGGAATCGTAACTTTTCTTAACTTGCGACACAATGCTTCACTCAATACAGACACGGCAGCTCCGGTATCTATTAATGCTTGAACGGGGATACCTTCAATCAAGACAGTTATTTCATTATTCGGTAGAGAACGAGGCCTTGTGGAGTTCGACGGTGGCGCAGTTCTTGCCTCCGGAACTGCGATGGTCAGTTTTCCGTTTGGGCAGGTGGTGCACGCCGAAGCATTGGTGAAGGCGAACGTCGGCGCGGGGAAGGCGATCGGCGTGGGTTGAAGGCGCGGCGGCTCGGCGGAGAAGTGTCCGAAGCTGCATGGAACGGCAGCGTCTGTGGTGGTTCTGTGGGGGCGTAGCCGTAGGTGCCATCAATAATGCCTGAGTGAGGGACGCGCCGGCGACAGAACCGCTCAACATGGCCAGGCTGACGACAGTAATAACAGATAGGTCTGTTATCCGATGTACGCCAAGGGTTGTTGGGAAGCGTTGAAGGACGGCGGTAAATGGGAACATGCGAGCCTGCCGGTACGTGTGTTGCGTAGAAGGCGTTCGCTTGGTGGGCAGGGTCGACGACGTTTGACGGCGCATGTACCTGCCTTCGCGCGACGTCAGCGTAAGTCAGGGGAGCGGACACAGGTGGTGGCTGGTACGTGGGGGGAAGTGCCTCGCAGACTTGCTCTTCGATGGTTTGGCGCAGTGACGAGGTCAGCCCATGCGTATTGCTGGGAAGCAAGGGGGCAAGGGACAACTGGCGTGCCACTTCCTCTCGGATAAATTGCTGGATTTGCGGGGTCAATACAGTCTGTTCTGGAGATATTGCACCAACGGTCAATGCTGGCGTGCTGGTCATGTCGAAAGTAGGCCGTCGCGTTGAAATGCGCTGTTTTCGCAACTCATCGAAACTTTGGCAGTGTTGGATGACTTCCGAAACTGTTTGCGGGTCTTTAGCCACCAGCATGTGGAAGGCATCGTCCTCGATGCCCTTCATAATGTGTTTTACCTTGGCGGTTTCCGACATGTCAGGATCAAAGCGACGGCAGAGGCCTACGACGTCCTCAATGTAGGACGTGAAACCCTCTCCCGACAGTTGGGCGCGATCCCGCAAGCGCTGTTCTGCACGGAGCTTGCGCACTGTCGGTCGGCCAAACACGTCCGCGAAGGTGGTCTTGAAAGTGGCCCAGTCGGTAAGCTCGGCTTCGTGGTTGTTGAGCCAGAGCTCTGCTACTCCTCTGAGGTAAAAGTGGACGCGGCCCAGTTTGTCGTTTTCGTCCCACCTGTTGTTGACGCTTACTCGTTCGAACGAAGAGAGCCAGTCCTCGACGTCCTGCTCATCGGTGCCGTTGAAGATGTCTGGATCTCGCTCTCTCGGGACGCCGGGACAGTGGACAGGTGGAGATGTAGGAGCCGTCTGCTGTGCAGCGTCGATGGACATTGTTGATGGCGAAGGTAGAGTTCGGTTGCGGAGTTCCAGGATGGAAAAAGGTACCCAGCACTCTCCACCACTTGATAGTACACCTTTAGTGGTGAGCAGAAGAGACGTTTACTTTGTGGAAAACGTAGCGGTAGAACCGACCAGCTGTCAAGCGGAGCGAGCGCGAGCAGCAACAACACTCTTCCTTCTCTTCTTCAGCTGGCGTTCCGGCCTGTGCCAAATATCAATGCTACAAATCAATATATATATTTATATATATAGGATCTAACAGACAGTAATGCCAAGGAATGTGCAGGGAAAGTTATTAGAACCAATGGAATGTGAATAAGAAGAAAGAAAAGTAGGTGTAAAAATAACCAGTCGTGAGCAGGAATCGAACCTACGACCTTCGAATAACGCATTCGATGCTCTAACCACTGAGCTACCACAGCGGCCTTCCCTCCATCCTCATTTTTTGGGTTTATACGTGAATTTAGAAGTAGGAGTGAGAATCAGCGCCATCTATAGGCCAAGCGACGAGTGTGAAAACACTCTTTTATGTGCATGTTTGGCGTCACGTAGCACGTGAACTTTATTATGAGCGGGCAGCTGATTAATAGTCCCTCGTATACAACCTAAACACACCAAGTCTGCCAGTACGAGACCCTCGTTCAATGAAATAAGGGAAAGAAGTGTATACCCAAGTGCTCGTTTTTTAGTGTTTTAACACAATATTAATGAGATCTAACAGACAGTAATGCCAAGGAATGTACAGGGGAAGTTATTAGAACCAATGGAATGTAAATAAGAAGAAAGAAAAGTGGATGAAAAATAACCAGCCGTGCGCAGCAATCGAACCTACGACCTTCGAATAACGCGTTCGATGCTCTAACCACTGAGCTACCACAGCGGCCTTCCATCCATCCATTTTTTTGGGTTTATATGTAAATTGAGAAGTAGGAGTGACAGTCAGCAAAATCTATAAGCCAAGCGACGAGTCTGAAAACACTCTTTTATGCGCATGTTTGGCGTCATGTAGCACGTGAACTTTATTATGAGCGGGCAGCTGATTAATAGTCCCTCGTATACAACCTAAACACACCAAGCCTGCCAGTACGAGACCCTCGTTTAATAAAATAAGAGAAAAAAGTGTATACGAGGGACTATTAATCAGCTGCCCGCTCATAATAAAGTTCACGTGCTACGTGACGCCAAACATGCGCATAAAAAAGTGTTTTCACACTCGTCACTTGGCTATAGATGGCGCTGGCTGTAACTCCTACTTCTAAATTTACATATAAACCCAAAAAAAGTGGATGGAGGGAAAGCCGCTGTGGCAGCTCAGTGGTTAGAGCATCGAACCCGTTATTCGAAGGTCGTAGGTTCGATTCCTGCTCACGGCTGGGTATTTTTTCATCCACTTTTCTTTCTTCTTATTTGTATTCCATTGGTTCTAATAACTTCCCTTGTACAATCCTTGGCATTACTGCCTGTTAGATCTCATTAATATTGTGTTAAAACACGGAAAAGCGAGCCATTAGGTATACACTTTTTTCCCTCATTATATATAGCCCCGCCGCAGTGGTCTAGTGGCTAAGGTACTCGGCTGCTGACCCGCAGGGCGCGGGTTCGATTCCCGGCTGCGGCGGCTGCATTTCCGATGGAGGCGGAAATATTGTAGGCCCGTGTGCTCAGATTTGGGTTCACGTTAAAGAACCCCAGGTGGTCTAAATTTCCGGAGCCCTCCACTACGGCGTCTCTCATAATCATATAGTGGTTTTGGGACGTTAAACCCCACATATCAATCAATCATTATATATATATATATATATATATATATATATATATATATATATATATATATATATATATATATACAGTGTTCTAGTAATAATTACCTATTCCACGCAGTGTTTCATTCAGCATGAGGTTTCTTGTAATGTTTGCAACGTTTTAAATCTCGGCTTCGAAAACGTGACACCGTGGTTTCACAACGTGCATTTATTTACAAAAATTGTATGCCGTCTTTGCATTGGCATGAGCTAGAATAAAATACTTTTTTACAAAGTTCTGAATTGAAAAAAAAAGACGGCGCACTTATTCTTTCACATTACTTCAGCATTTACAAATGATCAAAATGTACTTGGGGAGCTAGACTCTGTTTCAGTATGGGTTGTTCCATTCGAAAGGAACAGTGTGGTGGAGGTGCCACAGAAGGTCACTGAGTGTAGTTGGGGTGCGTCGCCTAGACCGGAAGCGAGAATACAGGGCGCAGGCATGAAGCAGATGACGGTAACAATTGTCGGCAACTGCAGCATGGCAGTAGCGACAAAAATGATACTGGTGCACTGTGGCTACAGTGCTTGACTGTGGATCCGGATCACACGGGCATGATCAAAATTTCGCAGGTGTACTTCGATGAAGGTGGAATTCAAGAGGCCTGCGTGGCATTTACATGCCTATCAAAACACCTGAAGTGTTTGATTTTTTAAAGATTTGAAGTTAAGTGTACCTCGTAATCATATTTTAGTTTCAGCTCATGGAACCCATGCAATGAATTTGATTACAAAAACTTTACAAAAAGATTCCTTCCCACATTCCTTGCTAAGTTTCAGGGAACACCAATCACATAAGATGTCACACACTACACTTGTGGACATCTGTCTCACTACTGCGGACAGCAGTGGTTACGAGAGCACCTGAGGGGGAATGCAGAAACATCGGTTTACTTCACATTAGGTGGATGTTAAACAACCATGGATGATACAGCTCTTGCAATGCAGCACAAATGTTTCAACACTGCGGTTGCTGCTGCAGGTGGTGCAGTCGCCTGCAAACTATTCTTTAATACTGCAGATGATGCAGCCTTGTCGTGCCAAACAAGCTAATAACACAGTTGCGGACAGCTTGCCCACGCAAGTTCACTCAGTGTGCTTAATTTCTCAGTCTATACCGAGGTTGGAGGTCATCATCGAGAGAGCGGTCATGCTCTCTGTTCTCGTTACCACTGTCATCGCTGAGACTGTCAAAACCTATGTCACTTTGAAAACAAAGGTTGTGAAACACTGCGCATGCAGCAACAATTCTTGCAGAACATTCCTGTGAGTATTGGGTGTACAGTGCCACTGAATGCAGCGAAAACGGCTCTACAGTAGCCCAATACAATGCTCCACTATGGAACCCAAAGAAGCATGCGCAGAGTTCTAATTAACTTCTGCACTATCCATGTGAGGACGACCATTCACCAAAACCACAAGCCAAGGATCGAGGGGGTAGCCGTCGTCACCTGCAGAAATATGAATTGTGTTGTAAATACTGCTAAAATAACCGTTATCTCTTGAGGCTCGTTGACCATAGGTTACAAAGAACTGAATCCGTGGTACCTGACTAGCGTGACTTTGACACCGTATTAGCAAAACATGGCTACTACGATGAGGTTGTCATGATATAGCGCCCCACTTAACAGCGCTGCAGCAGTAAAGCCACAGCTGAGAGATTGTGCACTGGTAGCATTGCCACTTGTCAGTGCGCTGAAGTTTTACCAATACCGTGAGGAAATATTCCGATGTGCAAAAAACTGGCATCAAACGTAAAAGAAGAGGGTATATATACTTCTCACTGAAAAGGTACTCGCCGATCAGATTCGTGGACCCACGTAGATGTGGCTGTCGTAATCCAATGCAAGTCGCAGTGCGTACACGGCGAGAATCGGCATGTCCGCGACGCCAATCTGAGAAAACCAAGAGCAATATGAACCACGTTTCACTGCGACAAACAAAAAAAAATGCGCACGAGAAACTAAGAACAGTGCGCTAATTACGAACATGACGTTGAGGGCAAAATAACTTTCGCGGTGCCAGAAGGACGCCTTCTGCTCACTCCTCGATGCGGTTAAGTTGCCGGCAACGCATCCGATCAAGCCGGGTAGGGGTACCAAGGAAATTCCTCTTTCACGGTTGCCTTCTCTTCCGCCGTTCTCGGGAAGTGAATGCACTTGTTGCGGATCCCTGCGTTGACGATCGCTCGAGCCACACGTCTCACACAGATGTTGACTGTGGGCTGCTTCACCGCTACGGTCTCCTCGCCTCTCACCGACGACTGGAAGGATCCGCTGGCAAAGAAACGCGGGGCGCACACCTTTGCCGCTACACCGAGAGCACAGCCCGCGAGTCCATCGGCGACTTCATCGTGCAATTACACCACACCACTGCTTCACACAGACGAAAGTGACGCCCAAACTGTTCGTCTGGCATGCCAAGCGTGACTTCAACATCCCTCCGGTGCTTGTTGTAGGCCACGTTCATGTAGCCAAATGTTACAGAGAAGGTCGATGGCTCAGCTGGCACTGCCATTTTTCCTATTCCGTTTGTGACGGACCCACTCGCTGACTGTTCCGCTGTAGAGCGGAACCGATTCCGTTTCTTTTTCCATATTAACCGCATACTTGTCATTTTGACGTCACCACGATTTGGGCTTCCAAATTGTCACTTGATTGACAGGTTGAATGACCAACCAGGGAACGTTCATTTTTGCATAATGAGCACGCTCTTGCAATTTCGACGTAACAACAATTTCGGCTTCTGGCTCGTCACTTGACTGACAGGTTAAACGACCAATCAGGGAGCGCCAATTGGGGCGAAGATGGTTAAGGAACACGGAATAGCAGTTCGTTATACGGCCACTGGTGTGATTGTCTTCCAACGAGAAAGGGGGGGGGGGGGGGCTTGCTCGGCATTTTACATCTCTCAGTTGCGTTTTGCGCTCGCAGTCGCTGCTAGGGGGTCGATAACTATGCACGTGGGTGCGAAAATTTGGGAATGAGTAAATTTGATGTCAGGGCCCTTTTAAAAAGCTCTTTTCCCAGACATTCCGGCATTGGTGTCGCAGCCCTTGGTTGATAGTGAAAAATAATTCTGCCTGTGAAAGAAAAATTCAGAAAGTTGCAAATAAATTAAATATTAAAATATTTTAACCCGAGTGAGTATCCAACCTACGCCGTTTGCTTGCCAAGCAGATGTTCTACCACACAGCCATGTGTCATCTTGAAGATAAAGGTAAAATAACTTTCTCTGCTTGTAAATGCAGTGAAAGTAACGTTCATGCTTTAAACACACGTGCATCTGGTATACAGCTTGCACAATATAACATATAGTGCCAGAGTTATCTTGCGTTGTACAAGCGTACGTGGCCATCGGCAGTTAATATTTGGGCTTATAATAGCGACTTATCATAAGGTAGTCACGAATTACAAAAGACGCATAGGTTGCCGGGTGTATTTTCTTAAGATCACGTAGGGCGTGCATAGCAATTCAGAAAATATTTCACACCAATAAAATAGACGTGCTTTAAAGCATGCTTCACTATACACAGAATGCGGCCATATGCGAAATATTCACTGACACGAGGCACTTTCAAATTTTCGGTTGCATTGTAGTAATCCGCCATTTGAACTTCTCGAGTAACATGATACAACAAGAAGTATGGACGAAGTGGTTGATTGATATGTGGGGTTTAACGTCCCAAAACCAACGAAGTGGTTGATGCACGCACAACACTCTTAGAAAAAAGGTGGTAGTACTTTCTAACTTTGGGGTAAAATTGCTTTGTCAAAAATGTTACAACCCTGGTAGTAAGTGCAGTTAGTAACTACAAGGGTACTGGCACTTACTACATTTGCCGTTACTACCAGCGTGTATTAACTGTTACTACCAAGCCGCTACCACCTATGGGTAGTAACATTTAATGGTTTCAAAAAAGAAGTGATCGAAACTACTTTGTTCATTCATTTTAACATATTTATCTACTGCTAATGTTAGTCAGTCAAAGTCTCATTACTAGACAACTTCGGGTAATAAAGCGTGGTGTGCCATGAATGCGACGAATACAAAGACCGAACTAGTTCACTATTTTTTACGCATACGTGAAGTATGAAGTAGGCGTGGGGAATATATAGCCCCTGCTTTGCGGGGGCATGTCTGGCACAAGGAAGGACTTGTGTTTCAAGATGAATTATAACGAATTCACACACATAACACTATAATATACTACCGAACTTCGTGTGTTTGGGGACGTCGCAAAAGACTTTTAATCAGTCTTACTTTTAAAAAAATTATATGCCATATTTATCTATTTTAAAATGGCCACAAAAACATTTTGTACAGTGGCCGAAACAAGGTACTGAACTCATTCTCTGTTCATTTGAATGATTCACACGGCTAATAAATCAGGATATAAAAGTTAATAATCGTTTTTGAAGTTTGACGCACAAAAGCAGTGATAATATTTGGAGACACGCCACAGTGGATTATTTGTGACCATCCTCGAGGCTAATTGTGACCATATGGTCATTTTGTTCCGCTGGACTTGTTAATATGTGCTGTTTTTACTAAGCTCGTTGCGATGGTCTATTACAAAGCGCGTAGCACTTGGTTATGGTTCGTTAACTTGTACTTCTCCGTTTCGACAATATCAGAAAGACGTGTACAAATCTCGGTGGCGTATTATAAAACAAAATGTATTTTCCTGATCTATGGATATTACTTCTGCGTCATTTTTCTGTTTAATGACAATACGTAGAGACGTTTCTTCTCATAAACGATCAAAATCAGAATCACAAACCATTTTGGAATAGATACTTAACAGCCGGCTAGAGAGAAGATAGTAATGGGGCAAGAAAGGTAGTAACAGCTGCAATTACTACCTCTTTCATTCTAGTTACTATCTGTTTACTGACGTAGGTAGTAAACAGGTCGCAAAAAGATAGTAGCGGTAAAAGAAAAGTAGTAACAGCTGCAGTTACTACCTATTTGGTTGCAGTTGCTATCTTTTACTCACTTTTTTAGAGTGTATGGACGCGCCTTTAAATTCCAGCACTGTTGCGGCCGGGGACTGCAGCGCCACGGAAAGACATGGCGCGAAAGAATACGAGTGGCCCCGCGGTAGGTGCTTTTCTGACGACCGCATGCTGCCTTGGTACCAAATTGCGCGAACATCTCTGATTTATTTATATGTAGGGTTCAACGTCCCGAAACCACCATAAGATCATGAGAGACGCCATAGGGGAGGGCTCCGGAAATTTCGACCACCTGGGGCTCCTTAACGTGCACCCAAATCTGAGCACACGGGCCTACAAGGGAACAGCTCTTGGCCCTTTCTTCCCTATAGCAGTGCACCCGCGCTGGCTGGAGCGGTGCGGGTATGTAAAGGCGGTGCTGTGTTATGTGTGTCTTAGGGCTTCCTCTATTTTGGTGTTGTTTGTGTGGCGGTTTGTATAATTGCGATGTTATTCCTTGCGAATATGGTGATGCGTGAGTGCTGGCTACTCTGTCTGGACGTTAGTTGTGATTGCGCGGTGTGCTCTGCCGCGCTTTAGTGAACGCTATCACACGGGTACTTGCTGCAAGTGGTCTTGCTGCACTGTATCTGATCCGGATTAGTTTAGACCGTGCAGCAGTGACTAATACCGGTTTTCCTCGAGAAATTTTGATCACGTGCAACAACTTTGTCGCTGCTGCACTGTATAGCATGGAGTTTGGCGCAGACGCCCCGACAGGGATATCTGTGTGACACTGGCGATATGAATAACGCATTATTTCCTCTACTCGCACAGATAGCCCAAGTAGCATTGACGAAAAGAAGCTGTGACTGTGATGTCCCGGTCAGTGATCACACGCGAATGCTTATACCAAATTAAGCCGTTCAGTTCTGTACATTTTTATGGCCTCTACGTTTTTGGCTCCTGCTTACATGTCAATGCATGAAAAAAGCACTCTAATACTTACATCAAAATTACGCAGAAAAGATGCATAATACTTACGCAAGTCTCTAGAAAAGATGAAACATCTGCAAAGAAGCACATGCACATGTTCGGTCTTGGAAACAAGCTTATTACTCTCGTTTTTGGCAAATTGTTAGGGTTCTGCTGACATAGCACATTGCTGCAGCACATTACTTCAATTATGTGTATATTCATTTTAAGACCCACTTTTCTTCTTTCCATGTTCAGTTCTGTAATCGTGAAGTGTAATTGATCTTCTCAGTTACTCATCAAGGCAATTTCATCAGAGAATCCCTGGTTACTAAGGTACTCTCCATTAACTCTTATCCCTAACTCTTCCCAGTCTGGGGTCCTGAATATCTCTTGTAAACACGTGGTCAATAGCAATGGAGAGATCGTGTCTCCCTGCCTTACACCCTCCTTTATTGGGATTCTTTCGCTTTTTTTATGGTGGCTGTGGGTCCACTGTAGATTTCTTCCACTATGTGTATGTACGGTTCTTCGATGCCCTGATTCCGTAGTGCCTGCATTACTGCTGTTGTCTTGACTAAGTCAAAAGCCTTCTCGTAGTCTATGAAGGCTATGTATAGGTGTTGGTTGTAAGTGAAGTTGTTGTTGTTTGATATGTTTATGGCTAACAGTAATCTGAACACTATAGTACATTCTACAGTGCAGTTAACTGCAGCGTATTTTGGTTGGTGCATCTTCTTTTAGTGATGTAGCAGTAATGTATTTTGGGAAAGAAATATCAGTTATGATCTTGTTGCTTTTCCGACCTTCATATTGTAAATTATTTGTTCAAAGATCACATCTCATGCAGTAATAAAAGGTCCATGGCAGTGCAGGGTCTTGACACTTTAATCGTGCACTACCATATCGCACCATATTGTTTTTTTTCAACTGCTACTCAATGACCACTGCTTGGGATATTTAATGCATAATAAATTCTATTGTTGCAACATTTTTCTGTGTAAACTTTTGGCTGTGAAAACATGCTCAGGCGATCGACAACAGCTGGTTCATTAGTTTTTAAACAGCACCACAATGGTACTTCATGCCTCCTTATTATAGCAAAGCGTAATAGTATTTGTCTAAAGTAAGTGGTCAATAGGTATGAAACTATAGCTGCGGCACTTTAGGCAATGTATTTGCAGTTAAATAAAAGCTGGGAGCACTTGATCACAGCATTATTAGAAGTCTGTCATCATGTACAGATCTTTTGTATTTGCATAAGTTTCTGTGCTTGCAGGCTATTGCACAGCAGCGCAGAAGGAATCAACGTTGCTCTTCCTTAAAGCATAATAAAAGGATTCGATTTACCTCTTGCAGCCATACATTTGTACTAGAAAGTTTGTCTAGTTAGAAACGGTTGAGGAGATAAGAGCACTTAAAATCTTTAGATGCTATAACACCCTCTCAGAAGGCTGTGGTGGTCAAAAAGTAAATACTTCCTTAGCAGAAAAACCAAGGCAAGACTTCTCTGGATTGTGTATATAAAAAGCCTTTGCTAGCCTTTGACAGTAGAGTTTAACACCCTTCACTAACACCAAGGAAATTCAACTATTTTTCTTGGACTTAAGCTATTTTTCTGGCCTCGGAACAATATTATACTAAGCTCAATTTTTACTTTTTATATAGTTTCTTTCGTATCCGTTAACAAACTGCTAATACCTGAACGCTAAATGTCTAGAAATTCAAATACTTCTGAAGTCAAGATTGTCAAAAGCTATTCGGATTTTATTTAGCGTGTCAGGATGGCATCGTAACGTGTTGAACTTCACTGTAATGAATAAAATATTTTCGCTCTGATTGAACAATTGCTGTTTCAATCGGCATGCATTTGCACAGATTGTCAAACACATCACAAATTATCTAATAACAAATGCCTCAACTTAGTTAACAGAAACGTGTAATTCAAATGTGGTGTTTCATTGTATCTCATGAAGGGAACATATCATTCAGTAAAAGCATTGCTGATGAGCTCCGTAGTCATAAAACTAATTGAATTGAAATTATTAGAACCGAAGTTCCACTTTGTTGCGTGTACATATAGTAGCACTATACTTATCCTGTTCTTTATGCCTGTGAATTTCATTAAAGACATTTGAACAACCCGGAATCGTTTTAATATTGCCAGTCTTTGTCATATTTCACTCCGACTTAGCATTGTGTCCCATGCTAGATGCCAATACAGATTTATATGTCACATCTTCCATTTAACACGAAGAGGTTCCTTTTCAAACTATTGCTTAGGGCAAAGACGTTATTCAGCAATTCAGCTGTAGAGCATGTGAGCAATACTGTTTGTTTGTACAGGATGCTATACTATCGGTCGCATTTACATGCTTTTTGGTCTACACATGTTGTTTTAAAAATCATCAGTGTAAATGTGACTGTCTTTATTTAATTATTAAGTAGTGCATTGAAAGAAATGAATCTGCATCTCTATTCTGCACTTATGGTTGAGGGAAATGGTGCCGTGCAGTCAAGGGTGGACTCAGTCACTCATTTGAAGGGAAGGGGGGTCGCTTAAATAACCCCGAAGAGGGGGGCGTTATCAATAATTTTTGTTCTTTTTTACTAGCACAAAAACTCTATCATAGCATAACTACTATTATTGTGTGCTCAAAGAATTCCCACTCTTTCTCCTAATTGGTGATAGCAGGTGGACAGCAAGCACTGAAGAGAGAGTGAGGGGGTACTGACAGGCTTGTGGGGGGAAGGGGATCGCCTCTACCGTGCTCTTCTGGATCCGCCACTGCGTGCAGCTCCACACGAGATCACTGGATTGATTCTGAATCACAGCAGTCACATTTTAATAGATGTGATATGTACTAATGTGCTAGTTCCATGCACTCAGAGAGACTATGAAGTGAGACTAATTAGACTTTCACTTGAAACAGTGCATCTCATAACCAGATTTTTGTCTTGTGACATGAAACCGTAGAACTTATTTCATTAATTCCTCTCTAAGCCAGCATATAAGCACAATGCTTGCGAAACCCTGCTCCCAGTTTTTTCATGTGAAATGTTGTGGAATGTCTGGTTTACCACAGACTTTGTGGCAGTATTTAGCAGTGTGGTTTTTCAAGGCCTTCCCAGTGGCCTTGACCTTTTCTTCACATTTTTTCAAACCAGAAAACAAGTTCACTAGGGAAAATATACTACATGGGAGGATGTATGAAACAGTTTTTGATGTCTTCAAGTTGGTCTGTACACACGCCTTTTCCAAATTAACAACAATATTCCTTCATCCTCATTATGCAAACAAATTCTCTATCAATGTGTGGCAGCCATGCAGCTATACTGTCAGAGAAATCAATGTTCAGGACAAATATAAATCTTTAATAAAAGTTACTGACAGGAAAATTCAAAATTAGGCGTCTTTCGTAATTATATGGTAGTTCTAGGACACTTCACTCCACATATCGTCGAAAATGCTGAGTTAAGCTTGCTTGAAAAAGTTGTTTGTTATTGCTACACACGGCAAAAATCAATATAAATTCTCTGAAATGAAAGACACATGCAAGTTTAGAAAAAACTGCGTCATAAAACAAACGAGGGAGCAGATAAACAATATTCTCACTGAGCGCTTTATTCATATCCTATCCAAGATTGCAAGAAAATAAGCATCTGCAAACATATGCGCTACTGATAGCAACAGAATGCTCAGGTTGAGGTTTTAATGCAGGAAAATAAAGGAACTATGAAAACGACTACGTGTTGAATGATGAAGCCATGAAAATGTGTGACTATCAGTTTTTAAGATGCTCAACTCGGGGGTCTTCTCAATAATGTTCCTGACTTAGCTCATTGTGCACTTAGCTTGAGTGCAGATTAATTTCAACCACTGTCACCTATTGTCCTTTAAGGTCCTTGGCAGCAAGTACACCTACCTGTAACATACATGGCAAATTACCCCACCTCCTCCTGTATTGGCCTGTACAATTCAAGCAGCAGCCTACCTTCCCAAGTAGAGGAGACGGTGAGTAAGCTGAGCATGGATGAAATTCACTGCATGATTCAGGCTGCAATCAAAAGCATAAACTCTTGTCGTGCTCATGATTTGCTTGTGGTCAGTTGGCTAGCTTGATATTCACCAAAACTGATATTGCGTGAGGTCATTGTATGACGATCGTGAATGATAGCCTGCGAAATGAAATTCATGGCACGAATTTTCTGCACAGCCTGATTTACCCACCGCGCCCATGGTGTGCTCGCGGTCAGTTGGCTATCTTGATATTCACCAAAACTGATATTGCGTGAGGTCATTGTATGACAATCGTGAATGATAGCCTGTGAAATGAAATTCATGGCACGAATTTTCTGCACAGCATGATTTACCCACCGCGCCCATGGTGTGCTCGCGGTCAGTTGGCTATCTTGATATTCACCAAAACTGATATAGAGTGAGGTCGCTACATAATGATTGTGAGTGATACGTTGCAAAATGAAAATCATGGCAAGCATTTTCTGCAGAGCATGAGTTACACTCCGTGCTCTTGGTGTGCTCGCGGTCAGTGGGCTAACTTGATATTCACCAAAACTAATATTGGGTGAGGTCACTGTAAGATGTTCGTGAATGACAGCTTGTGACATCAATGTCATGGTCCAAATCTTGCTCATAATAATTTAGACACTGCGCTCGTGGTGTTCTCGTGGTCAGTTAGCTAGCTTGATATTCAGAAAACTGATATTGCGTAAAGTCACCGTATGGAGATTGTGAATGAGAGTTTGTGACACGAAAGTCGTGGCACAAATTTTATGCACAGCAAGATTTACACGCCGCGCTCATGGTGTGCTCGCGGTCAGTTGGCTATCTTGATATCCCCCAAAACTGATATTGAGTGTAGTCACAGTGTGACGATCGTGATTGGTAGCTTGTGACATGAAAGCCATAGCATGAATTTTCTGCACAGCTTAATACACACGCCACTCTCGTGGTGTGCTTGTGGTCAGTTGGCTATCTTGATATCCCCCAAAACTGATATTGAGTGTAGTCACAGTGTGACGATCGTGAGTGGTAGCTTGTGACATGAAAGCCATAGCATGAATTTTCTGCACAGCTTAATACACACGCCACTCTCGTGGTGTGCTTGTGGTCAGTTGGCTATCTTGATATTCACAAAAACCTATATTGAGTGAGGTCACTGTATGGCGATTGTGAGTGATAGCTTGTGACATGAAAGCCATGGCACGAATTTTTTCCCCAGCTTCATTCACATTCCGCGCCCATGATGCGCTCACGGTCAGTTGGCTAGCTTGATATTCACCGAAACTGATATTGCGTGAGGTCACTATAAGACGATCATGAATGATAGCTTGTGACATGAAATTCACGGCATGAATTTTCTGCACAGCATAATTTACACGCCGCGGTCGTGCTTTTCTCGCGGTCAGTTTGTTATCTTGATATTCACCAAAACAGACATTGCGTGAGGTCACTCTATAACAATCGTGAGTGATAGCTTGTGACATGAAAGTCATGGCACGAATTTTTCGCACAGCACGATAGACACGCGGAGCTCCTGGTGTGCTCGCGGTCAGTTGGCTAGCTTGATATTCACTAAAACTGATATTGCGTGAAGTCACTGTAGGACGATCGTGAATGATTGCTTGTGACATCAATGCCATGACCCGAATTTTATGCACAGTGTAGTGGGGAATTCGCAAGGCTATGAATAGTGGGATCATCTCACAGTGGGAAGCGCGAGCGTGTGCAGGAGCTGTAGACACTGGACTGCTCGAGCAGTTGTGTCCGTTCCGGCTCTCTGCCTACTACCTGGCGTCGCTATTAAACTCTCTTGCAAAGTGGTGGAAGTGTGCTAGGTACGCAAACCGGGAACTTCGAAGCCGGAAGTGGCCCAACGCATCAGCAATGCCTAATCAGACGACCGAGCAAGGCACCAACCAGCAAAGCTTGGCCCAATCTCAAATAGTCATCGTGCCTACCACCCTGCACCAAAAGGATCCCCCCTTCTTCAGTGGCACCGAGGACCAAGATGTAGAAGAATGGTTGCAGCTGTTTTAAAGGTGAGCGCCGCCAACAAGTGGGACAACCCATCGAAATAGGAGTATGTCGCATTTTATCTCGTAGTCGTCGCCAGCCTGTGGATAACAAACCACCGTACTGAATTTACCACTTGGACCACTTTCAAGACTACCCTTGCAGCTGCGTTCGATCGCCCCGCAGTGCTCAAGCTGCATGCTGAACAGCGCCTAGGCGGACGTGCACAATGGGAGGGCGAAAACTTCACTAGCTATATTGAAGATGTTATAGATTTATGCCAGCGCTTTAACCCTAAGATGACCGAACATGACAAGATCAGGCATATCTTGAAAGGCATAGACGAGATACCTTTGAAATGTTGCTGGCAAAGGGCCCACGTACCGTATCCGAACTTGTGACCTTGTGCCAGAGCTTGGGAGAGATTCGCAAACAACGTGTTTCAGTTCGGAGGTCGACGATAGCAGACGACCCTCTCGCTGCCCTGGCCGTCGATGGTGACAGCACCCCGCTGGAGCAGATTAAAGAATATATACGCGAAGCGATCACACGACAGCTCTCGTGTCTCTCGTATCTGCCGACCACGGAAGCACCAACGAACCGCCTAACCCCGACAATCAGACAGGCTATTCAGGAGCAGGTCTCCCAGGCGTTGCTATTACCTACGCCTGCTTCTCCACCAACACCTGTTACCGCGCCACTGACTTATGCGGCCGTCGCGGCAATGCCTCCACCTCGTCTGCCAATGTATACGCCAGAACCTGTGTGACCATCCACCGCACCGCTTTCAGCTACACGGCAGCACGTTTGAAATCCTTGGCGCACTGCTGACAACCGGCCCATATGTTATTTTTGCGGAGCTCCAGGTCACGTTGCACGTCTATGTCGTCGGCGCTTCGCAGTTAACGCACCTAGATATCCTGACTATTCGTTTCGGCTTTCATACCACGCGCCTCACGTGCCACTTGAAGTTCACGAACGCGATGCGCAAGCTGCTTCCGGCACCCGAACCTCTGCTTCTCGACGTTCTACTTCCCGATCACCTTCCTCTTCAACAAGTCGTCGTTCTGTATCGCCTATGCGTCGACGCCCCACCTCCATTGAGACATAAAACTAACTGCCGCAACTCCGGAGGCACAAGCTGCGTCATCGTCTAATCGTTTAAGTCCTCGCCTGTCTCCCGTCAATCTTATCGACGCTATTGTCGAAGGTAAACGAACACTTGCACTCATCGATACTGGTGCCACAATATCTGTGATTAGTCAGACTCTGCCGCTCTCTTTGAAAACTGACGATGCTTTCTCGCGTGGTTTCTCTTTGCACTGCGAGCGCCCAACAAATTGAGCCCGTCGCGGCATGTACAGCAAAAGTTGTTATTCGAGACGTGTTGTACACAATTGGATTTCACGTGTTGTCTTCATGTTCCCACGATGTCATCCTAGGATGGGATTTCTTATCATGTCATCACGCCGTCGTGGACTGCGCTTGGACCGAAGTGGAGCTGTTACCGTTTCGTAATGCACCTTCTGTTCATGCGGCCGTATCTAGTGTGGCTAACCTTGTCATCGCGACGGACATAGGCCTTCCTCTGTTCAGCGCCCTGTTTGTCCCTGCCTGCTGTGCTTCACTTTCTGACGCCACCGTCTTATTCACGCCATCTGACATCTTCGGTAGCCGCCACCACACATCGCTGCCATTCGCCATTCTTGCGCGTTGTCAAGACACTACCGGAATACTTATTTCCAATCCCAACTCGTGCCCCCTCAGTTTCCACCGCAACGAGACGCTCGGCCACATGCAGCTTATCAATGAAGGTACTATCGTGCCTGCCGATTTCTTCGACACCAAGCCGAATATGCAGTTCAACGCGTTGGTTCCTCACTTTGCTTCGAACAGCGTGTCTTCCGATGCATTTCGCCGTTCTATTGACAGCCATCTCGCTTCGCCTCAACAAGAGCAGCTTGTTACCCTGTTGCCCTAATTCAGGCGTTCGTGTGACTTTCCCCAAGCGGTGCTAGGAAGAACGAACACCGTTGTACACACAATTGACACAACGAAGAGTAATCCTTTGCGCCAGCGCCCCTATCGTGTGTCCCCGGCGGAGCGTCGCGTGATTGCAGAACAAGTAGACAACATGCAACAGCGTGGAGTCATCAAGCCTTCTTGTAGTCCTTGGTCTTCCCCAGTTGTACTCGTCAAAAAAAGGATGGTTTGATCCGGTTTTGCATAACCTACAGGAGCCTAAACAACAATACCCTGTACCTACCGAATTAACGCCGTTCCCCTCCAGCATGTCTCTTCATATAAGTACCTCGGCGTTTACATTACCAACAGTCTATCTTGGCACACGCATGTTACCTACATCTGTAATAACGCTAACCGAACGCTAGGATACTTACGCCGCAACTTTTCTCGCGCTCCGCTGTCCCTCAAAATTCTATTATACCGATCACTAATTCGCCCAAAGCTTGAGTACGCGTCCGCCATATGGGATCCCGTGCAGCAAAATTTAATTAACGCGTTAGAATCTGTTCAGAACCGCTCAGTTCGGTTCATTTGTTCTAATTATTCCCGTACTGCTAGCATATCAGAAATGAAATCTAACCTTGATCTACCCAATTTAACTGTCCGGAGGAAACTGGTGCGACTGCATTTTTTTCATAAGATATTTTTTCACAATCCATCAATGAAGCGAGACCTCATTTCACAACCGTCGTACCACTCATCGCGCATTGATCATCAGCATAAGGTTCCCATTCCGTTTTGCCGCACCAAATTCTTTTCAGAAGCCTTCTTACCGAAAACAGCCGCCGATTGGAACCACCTTCCCTCTTCCGTTGTATCAATAACAGACCCTTTGTTATTCAAGACTGCAATTTCTCAGCAATGCTTGTAACCATACGCAGTTTCCATTATCTATCTTTGTCTTGTATGTGCTTGAATTCTTATACATTTTTAGTTGACTTCTGTTGCCTTCCTGATTTGCGCATCTGATACTTGTTTCTTTATTTTGTCTTTTTTTCTTGTGTGTTATATATGTTGTACCCACCCCCTATGTAATGCCCTACGGGCACTGAAGGTATTCTAATAAATAAATAAATACGAGGAAAGATGTTTACCCTCTTCCCCGCATAGACGGCGCTCTCGATTGTCTCCAAGGTGTAGAATTCTTTTCCTCGCTTGACCTTTGCTCAGGTTATTGGCACGTCCCAATGGCTGAGTCTGATAGTTTAAAAACGACGTTTGTCACACCGGACGGCCTCTATGAATTTACCATAATGCCATTCGGACTCCGCAATGCGCCTGCCACATTCGAGCGAATGATGGACAGCATTTTACGCGGTCCCAAAAGGAACATATGCTTGAGCTATCTTGATGGCGTTGTGGTTTTTTTCACGCGATTGCACTTCGCATCTCACTCGTCTGCGTAAGATTCTACAGTGCCTTACAAACGCCAGGCTTCAACTTAACGTGAAGATATGTCACTTCGGGGCTAAACAACTCACCATTTTTGGTCATGTCGTCTCGACATCCGGCGTCCTTCCCGACCCTGACAAGCTTCGTGCTGTTGCCGATTTTCTTGAGCCGACAAAAGTTAAAGAACTACGAAGCTTTGTGGGCCTGTGCTCCTATTTTTGTCTGTTTGTCCGGAACTTTGCTTCCATCATCGCTCCACTCAGCAAACTCTTTGCTGGCCCTGCAGATCTTTCGAATTGAACAGCGGCCTTTGACGAATCTTTCGCAACACTGTTGCAACTCCTTACCTCACCACCTGTACTGCGCCCTTACGACCCTACTGCGCCGACTGAAGTACACACGGATGCAAGTGGCGTCGGCCTTGGTGCAGTACTCGCGCAACGGAAACCAGGTATTACGAAGTATGTGGTCGGCTATGCCAGCCGCGTCCTCACTAAGACAGAAGCCAACTATTCTGTTACGAAAAAAGAGTGCCTCGCGACTGTGTGGGCGCTAAAGAAGTTTCGCCCCTATTTGTACGGCCAAACATTTGATGTGGTAACTGACCATCACGCACTCTGGTGGTTGGCTTCACTGAAAGATACTTCTGGCCGCCTCGGACGTTGGGCACTACGCCTCCAGGAATTGACATACGCGTCGTCTACTGTTCGGGGCGAAAGCACTCTGACGCAGATACGCTTTCACGATCACCCGTGAAATCTAATGATACGAAAATATCAGCCCTTGACCTTCCCCTCTCTGCCGTCAGCGTCACAGACATGCTATCCGAAGAGCACAAGGACCCTTGGATTGTCTCGCTGTTGAATATGGTTTCTGACGCATCAACTTCCGGTTACCCGTGTGCTCTTTGCCACCAAGCAACGCATTTCACCATACAGGATGCCCTGTTATACCGTCGCAATTATCAAGTGGCGGGTCGTAAATGGTTGCTAGTCAGACCCAGCCATATGCGGTCTGATATCTGCGAATATTTTCATTCTGAACCAACACACGGTGCGCCAAAGACGTATGAGCGGATATATCAACGTTCCTACTGGCGGAGTATGTACACGTTTGTACGCAAACACATTGGCTCATGTTCCCTGTTTCAGCAGCTCAAGACATTTTCTCATTCACCCGGTCAGCTGCATCCTTTACCATGTCCTGCACGCTCATTTGACCGTGTTGAGATTGACCTATACTGCCCGCTACCGTGCTCTGTTGGTGGTAATCGATGGGTGATTGTTGCTGCCGACCATCTGACAAGGTACGCCGAAACGGCAGTGCTACCTTCGGCTGGTGCTCGTGACGTTGCAACCTTAGTCTTGCACCGGTTTGTTCTTCGTTAAGGTGCACCACGGGAGCTTTTGAGTGACAGAAGTCGCTATTTTTGTACGAAGTTCTGCAGCAGCTTCTACATTCATGCCGTACGGTTCACCGCACATCAACAGCCTACCACCCTCAGACGAATGGCCTAAAGGAACGTTTCAACAAAACCCTGGGAGACATCCTCGCTATGTATATTGATTTCTACCACTCTAATTGGTACATTGCTCTTCCTTTCGTGAAGTACGCCTACTATACGACGATTCAATTAAAAACAAGCTTTTCTCCATTTTTTTTCTTTTATATGGTCGTGACCAATGCAGCACAATTGATACAATTCTGCCATACAATCCTGATGCCTCTGAGTTCAGCCCAGTTTTTGAAATGGTCGAACATGCCGAAGAGTGTCGTCAGCTTGCACGGTCCTTCACAGCCGATAATCAAGCCCTCCAAAAAAATCGCCATGACCGTGATCTTGTTAAGGACACTCTCTCCGTCAGTTTATTCGAGTGGCTCTGACTGCCTTTCCACTCTCCTGGACTGACTCCCAAGTTTGTGCCGAAATATACGGGCCCTTACCACGTCACACAGCACCCTTCTTCTTTCACCCATGTGATTGAACCGCTCAAGCCGTCCACCCACACGCACCGCCTTGGTCGTGAGACGGTCCACATCAGTCGCCTCAAGCCCTGTTACGACCCTCCTGTTCTCTCGTCACCTTGAGTCGCCAGGATTGCTCATCTTGTCGCCAGAGAATTGTAGTGGGGAATTCGCAAGGCAATGAGTAGTGGGACCATCTCTCAATGCGAAGCACGAGCGCGTGCACGAGATGTACACGCGTGACTGCTTGAGCATTTGTGTCCGTGCCAGCTGTCTGCCTATTACCTGGCGTCGCTATGAAACTCTCTCGAAACAGCATGATTTAAAGTCCGCGCTCATGGTGTTCTCGTGGTCAGTTGCCTAGCTTGATAATCACCAAACTGATAATGCGCAAAGTCACTGTATGAAGATTGTGAATGATAGCATGTGACATAAAAGTCGTGGCACGCATTTTATGCACAACGCGATTTACATGCGGCGCTCATGCCGTACTCGTAGTCAGTTGGCTAGCTTTATATTCACCAAAACTGATATTGCGTGAGGTAGCTGTCTGACGATCGTGAATGATAGCTTGTGACATGAAAGTCGTGGCATGAATTTCCTGCACAGCATGATATACACTCCACGCTCGTGGTGTTCTCGCGGTCAGTTGGCTATCATGCTATTCAATTAAACTGATATTGCGTGAGGTTACTGTAAGACGATCGTGAGGGATAGCTTTTGACAAAATGGTCATGGCCCGAATTTTACGCACAGAATGATATACACGCTACGCTCGCGGTGTTCTCGCGGTCAGGTGACTAGCTTGATATTCACCAAACCGATATTGCGTGAAGTCACTGTATAAATGTGAATAATAGCTTTTGACATGAAAATCATGCACGTATTTTATGCACAGCATGATTTACGCGCCATGCACATGATGTGCTCGCGGTGAGTTGGATAGCTTGATATTCACCAAAACTGATATTGCATGAGGTCACTGTATGACGAACGCCAATAATAGCTTGTGACATGAAAGTCATGGCACAAATTTGCTGCACAACATAATGTACACGCCGCGCTCGTAGTGTGTTAGTGGTCAGTTGGCTACCTGTATATTTCCCGAAACTCATATTGCGTAGGGTCTCTGTATGACGATCGTTAATGATAGCTTGTGACATGAAATTCATGGCACGAATTTTCTGAAGCTTGATTTACCCGCCGCTCTCGTGGTGTGCTCGCGGTCAGTTGTCTCGTTGTCTATCTTGATATTCACGAAAAGTGATATTGAGTGAGGTCACTGTATGACGATAGTGAGAGATTGCTTGTGATATGAAAGTCATGGCGCGACTTTTCTGCACAGCTTGATTTACACGCGGCGCTCCTGGTGTGTTCGCGGTGAGTTGGCTAGCTTGATATTCACTACAACTGATAAAGCGTAAAGTCACCGTATGACGAACGTGAATAATAGCTTGTGCCATCAAAATCATGGCCCAAATGTTATGCACAGCATGATTTAAAAACCGCACTCGTGGTGTGCTCGCGGTCAGTTGGCTAGCTTGATATTCACCAAGACTGATATCGCGTGAGGTCACTGTATGACGATCGCAAATGATAGCTTGTGACATGAAACTCGAGGCATAAAGTTTCTGCAAAGCATGATTTTCACTCCGTGCTCATGGTGTGCTCGCGGTCAGTTAGCTAGCTTGATATTCACCAAAACTGATATTGCGTGAGGTCACTACATGACGATCGTGAGTGATAGCATGTTACAAGAAAGTCATGGCACAAATTTTCTGCACAGCATGAATTACACGCTGCGCTCGCGGTGTTCTCGCGGTCAGTTGGCTAGCTGGATATTCACCAAACTGATATTGCGTGAAGGTATTGTATGAAGATTGTGAATGATAGCTCGTAACATGAGAGTCATGGCACTACTTCTGCACAGCATGACATACACGTCACGCTTGTGGTGTTCTCGTGGTCAGTTTGATATCTTGATATCCACAGAAACTGATATTGCGTGAGGTCACTGTATAACGAGCGTGATTGATAGGTTGTGACAAGAAAGTCACGGCGCGACTTTTCTGCACAGCTTCATTTACACGTTGCGCTCATGGTGTGTTTGCGGTCAGTTTGCTAGCTTGAAATTCTCTACAACTCCCGTGTACTCAGATTTGGGTGCACGTTAAAGAACCCCAGGTGGTCGAAAATTCCGGAGCCCTCCACTACGGCGTCTCTCATAATCAAATGGTGGTTTTGGGACGTTAAACCCCACAAATCAATCAATTCTCTACAACTGATATTCCGTGAAGTCACTGTATGACAAACGTGAATGATAGCTTGTGATATCAATATCATGTCCCGAACGTTATGCACAGCATGATTTAAACACCGCGCTCGTGGTGTGCTCGCGGTCAGTTGGCTAGCTTGATATTCACCAAATTGATGTTGCATGAGGTCACTGTATGACGATCGCGAATGATAGCTTGTTACATTAAACTCAAGGCAGAAATTTTCTGCACAGCATGATTTCCACTCCGTGCTCATGGTGTTCTTTCAGTCAGTTAGCTAGCTTGTTATTCACCAAAACTGATATTGCGTGAGGTCACTACATGACGAACGTGAGTGATAGCTTTTGACAAGAAAGTCATTGCACGAATTTTTCGCACAGCATTATTTACACGCCGCCCTCGTGGTGTGCTCGCGGTAAGTTGGCTAGTCTAATATTCATGAAAACTGATATTGCGACAAGTCACTGTATTAGGATCGTGAGTGATAGTTTGTGACATGAAAGAGATGGCAGTAATTTTCTGCACAGCATGATTTACACTCCGTGCTCATGGTGTGCTCGCGGTCAGTTGGTTAGCTTGATGTTCACCAAAACTCACATTGCGTGAGGTCACTGCATGAAGATCGTGAATGATAGCTTGTGATCTCAAATTCATGGCACAAATTTTCTGCAGAGCATGATTTACACTCCGAGCTCATGGTGTTCTCGTGGTCAGTTGGCTAGCTTGGTATTCACCAAAACTGATATTGCGTTAAATCACTCTATGACGACCGTTAATGATAACTTTCGACATGATATTCATAGCACAAATTTTGTGCACAGAATAATTTACACGCTGAGCTCGTGGTGTGCTCTTGGTCAGTTGGCTATCTTAATATTCAGCAAAACTGATATTGAGTGAGATCACTGTATGACGATTGTGAGTGATAGCTTGCGACATGAATGTCAAGGCACAAATTTTCTGCACAGCATGATTTACACTCCGCACCCATGGTTTGCTCGTGGTCACCTAGCTAGCTTGATATTCATTAAACTGAGATTGAATGAAGTCACTGTATGAAGATCGTGAATGATAGCTTGTGACATCAATGTCATGGCCCGAAATTTATGCACAGTATAATTTAAACGCCGCGCTCATGGTGTCCTCGCGGTCAGTTGGCTACCTTGACATTCACCAAACTGATATTGCGTGAAATCACTGTATGAAGATTTTGACTGATAGCTTGTGACATGAAAGTCAAGGCACTAATTTTATGAACATCGTGATTTACATGCCGCGCTCATGCTGTCCTCGTAGTCAGTTAGCTAGCTTGATATTCACCAAAATATATTGCGTGACGTAACTGTATGACGATAGTGAATGATAGCTTATGACAGGAAAGTCATGGCACGAATTTTATGAATAGCATGATTTACACGCCGCGCTCATGGAGAGCTCGTGGTCAGTCGGCTAGCTTGATATGCACCAACACTAATATTGCGGGAGGTCACTGTATGACAATCGTGAGTGATAACTTGTGGCATAAAAACGTGGCAAGACTTTTCTACACAGCTGGATGGATGGATGGATGAATATGGCTGTACCCTTTAGATCGGGCGGTGAATAGCGCCGCCAAACCGTAATACTTAATGAACCCAAAACTATATTTTTTCCTTAAAACTTGAGTTTGAAGATTCGTACTTTTTTTGCGGCTGCATTTCCGATGGAGGCGGAAATGTTGTAGGCCCGTGTACTCAGATTTGGGTGCACGTTAAAGAACCCCAGGTGGTCAAAATTTCCGGATCCCTCCACTACGGCGTCTCTCATAATCAAATGGTGGTTTTGGGACGTTAAACCCTACAAATCACTCAATCAAAATTCGTACTTTGCAGTGAAGAGTTTAATTTTCACTCGTGCCTTGACTTTAGCCACCAATCAGATAACCTCCTTCTAGTTAAGTCTACTTGCTTAAAGTTTATTTTGTCCTCTCGGTCCCTAAACCCCAGTGCTTTGAAAAACTCTGCGCCATCATCCAGAAATATCGGGTGAAGCCCTCTACAGAACATTATCAAGTGTTCGGCAGTTTCTTCTTCCTCTCCACACGCACTGCATACTGTGTCTACCCTTCGTATTTGGCCCGATATGCCTTGGTTCGCAGTACTCCCGTCCTTGCCTCAAACAGTAGAGAACTACCCCGAGTATTATCATAGATCCTTTCCTTGGCAATTTTCTGCTTAAAAGTTCGATAGATCTCTAGTGCGGACTTCTTAACCATGCCCATTTTCCACATGTCAGTCTCCGTTTTCTTCACTTTCTTCTTAACCGATAGTTCTTTTTGGTTTGGCCACCTGCTGTTTTCTAAGTATTTACCAGTCAACTTCCTGGTTCGCTTCCTCCAATTTGTATCGACATTGTTTATGTACAAGTAGCTGAAAACCTTCCTAGCCCAACGCTCCTCCTTCATTTCTCTCAATCGCTTCTCAAATTTTGTCTTGCTGCTAGCTTCCCTGCCCTCAAAACATGTCTATCCCATATCACCTTGTACTCCCCGATTTGGTGTATTCCCGTGAGCTCCTAAAGCAAGCCTACCTATTCCACGTTGCTTAAATTCTAATCTTGCTTGAACTTCTGATCTCATGAACAAGACCGCATTGCCGAACGTCAGCCCAGGAACCATGACCCCTTTCCATATTCCTCTCACAACATCATACCTGTTGTAATTCCACAGTGCCCTATTTTTCATCACTGCTGCATTCCTGTTACCTTTAGTCGTCACGTATATTTCGTGTTCCCTCAGGTACTTGGTCCCATTGCTTATCCATACGCCCAGATATTTGTATTTATCTGTTATCTCTAGCGTGACCTCCTGTATACTAAGCTCACTACCTTCGTTGTCATTGAAGATCATGACTGCTGATTTTTTCTTACTGAATCTAAAATCTAACCTATCTCCCTCATTACCGCAGATGTCCATCAATCTCTGCAAATCTTCCTTGTTGTTGGCCATTAGCACAATATCATCTGCGTACATTAATGGTGGTAGTGTCTGATCATTAAGTTTTCCTTGTTTGACTAAAGAGAGGTTGAAGCCCAGCCCACTTCCCTCTAATTTTGTTTCTAATCCTTGTAGGTTCATCATGAATAATAAGGGTGACAGGGGCACCCCTGCCTAAGCCCCCGTTGTACCTCTGCAGGCTTGGATACCTGTTTTTCCCACTTTATAACTACCTTGTTACCTTTACAGATACCCTTTAAAAGATTAGTGACTACATGTTCCACGCCTAGTGTGTCCAGTATTCCCCAAAATTCCTCTTGAACCACACTATCGTACGCTCCCTTAATATCCAAGAATGCTAGCCACAGGGGCCTGTGTTCCTTTGCTATTTCGATGCACTGCGTCAGTGAGAACAGATTGTCTTCCAACCTCCTGTGTTTCCGAAACCCATTCTGCAGTTCTCCCAGCACCCCCTCATCTTCTATCCATGCCTCCAGTCTTTCCTTTTTAATCTGCATCGCCAGCCTGTAGACCACTGATGTCACTTTTATAGGATGGTAGCTGTTCATGTCAGCTTTGTCCCCCTTTTCTTTATAGATCATGCTCATCCTGCTAAGTTTTCATACATCGGGAACTTCACCATCGATTATTATTTTGCTCACTGCCTCTCTCAAAGCCTGCTTAGACTTCGGACCTAATGTCTTTATCAGCCTAATTGGAATGCTTCTGGGCCTGTTGATGTACTACTAGGAACCCTTTTCTCAGCCCTTTCCCACTCTCGCTGTGAAAATGGAGCCATTGCACCACTTGATTCGTCCTTGTCTATTGTTGTTCATAAAGTGCTTCTTTGTTGAAATTTTTCTGTCACCCTTGTTTTTTTATATTCAATAGCTTCGCCCCTTCTAGCCTGGAACCTTGGGCTCTTCCCTTTTCAGCCTGTTCTTACCACCCTGCATGTTAATATACCCTATGTCTTAATGGGCTCGGCTCACGTGGCTACGTCTATTTATGCCCCGGACTCTACCTATCTTAGACATTGGTGCCAGTTTGGAATCGTATCTGCCTATAACACCTGTCGAAGAGTCTGCCTGGTTGTTTTCCTCGTTACTAGCTATCCTGCACCCCGAAGGGCTCGCTTGCCCCCCAAAAAAGCTACTGCGCGTCCTGCAAGTCGCCAACCCACCTCATGACCTAGCCGCCCATCGAAGTGAATTCTGTCTCGTTGAAAAGCACCCCACCTATACACCTCTGTGTTTATTTCCACCACCTCAAAGCCTTTCTCTCGACTCAACCACCATATCTCTTGGTGTGCGTTGACAACCGCTCTTTGCAGGTTGCTATCACGCACCGGTACCTCTAATATCGTGCATATCCCTACCTGTACCTTACGAGAAGTGGCGCGCATGTCATCGACGCCTTTCGCCAGTGTGGCTGCTAGTCCTGCTGTATCTTCATTTAGGACATCGTTTAAACCGCCTGGTCTTATCACGAGGTTTCGTCTATTAGCTGTAGTTTTGAATTTTGCGCTCGCTTGCCTCATGACTACTTCAAGCTTGCGTCCTGGGAACGCCCCTACTGCAACCCTCTTGTCACCTCTTACCTTCTCTTTTTTGGTTTCTGTGCTTCGATTTAAATTTGAGTCCGGCGATTATCACATGCTGTGATTTTTCAGCTGGAGCGTCCTGCACCTGGGGGCTACTTGCACCCGTGACGCCGGCTGCTTTGTCCCCTCTCAGCCCCACAACTACCTCTCTGAAGCTGGACCTTGCGACAGTTCAACCGGCTAAACCTGTTTTTTTCAAACTTGCTTGCTCTTCCTTCTCCACCGTTCTGGTTGCCGGTTCTCTACTGTTCTCTCCGTAGTCCGCTTCTTTGTTCAGCTTCGCTAGTGCTTCCTCGGTGGACTTCAGTATTTCTCCCATTGCCCTCGTTTTCTCTTGCTCTGTTGCCAATGCAGTCTCAAGCTCATTGATTCTCACCAGCAGTTCACTTTGGGCAACCATCATTTTCTCCAATTTTTCCTCGACCTCACATTGCCTACCCTTCGCGTCAGCCTCTTTTCCATCCGCTTCTACGCTCTGGTCCACTTTCAAACCCACTCCACATCCTGAACACTTTACAGTCTTTTTAACCATGTCTTTCTGACACCAATAGTCCCTATACTCGATAATTACTAAACTCGAGCCGTGAACTACGAAAAAAAAAGAAAGTCTAAGCTCTACTGCAAAAATTTGCGTGTTCAATGTACGCACCTCCCCCACAGGGTGGCGAAAGAAAAAAACAAAAAAAAATTTCAAACACACACACCCGCACTAACTAATAAATGCCTGGTGACTGGCCCCAAAAAAAGCCGTACCATAAAATAAGTGCTACGAAGATTTCAACCGCTGCCTTATAATTATAAAGACAAGCTCAAAACATGCAAAAACACTTATCTGCGCAGTCGATCCGGAGCGCTCGAAAAACACGTCCATCCACCGTGACAGCCCGAACAGAACAGAACATTATTTATTCGCCACGCTCCTAGTGGTCTCGCTGTCAGTTGGCCAGCTTGATATTCACCAAAACTTATACTGCGGGAGGACACTGTATTACGATTGTGAGTGACAGCTTGTGACACAGTCATCACACGAATTTTCTACACAGCATGATTTACACGCCGCACCTAAGTTGAGCTCCTGGCCGGTTGGCTGGCCTAATTTTCACCAAATTAGGATTTGTCGACATACCTTCTTGAGAGTTATTGATGATATGAGGAAATATAAAAATATGTTGCGAATTTTATGTAAAGATAATTTCCATACGGCACTCATGTGTTTGCGTCTGGTTGGCTTGCTTGGTGTACAGTAAATTTAGCAATGCGCGAGAATACTCAACGAAGAACACAAAAATTCTAACATATATTTCGTGACATGCATTTTAATATCGGCGTGGTTTATACGCCAAGATCTCGGTGGGCTCGCGACTGGTTCGCGAGCTTGACGTATACCCGAGCAATGTGCCCCATGACTGTATGATGAACTGCATTGACAGGTTGTAACAAGAATGTAATAGAAGCATGTAAGCCAAGATTCACATGCAGTGCTTCTGGTGCCCTTGCAGCCCTTCAGCGATCTTGATATACACCAAAATATATAGTTGAGACGTTACTGAAGGCGAACAAAAAGGATACTTTTTATCAAGAAATAATGACATTTCCTTTTGTTTTCTCGCAAGAAACTGCGACATTTTTTCACCACCTATCATTCTTGTTCTTCGTGCAGCCCCCTCCCCAAATACCAATGTTTGTATTTCGGAAGCTAGCGAAATAGCTGCAATGGTATTATGAGGGTGGCATGCAAATGAAGTCATGAACGACACGCATATCTATATTTTTATGTCACTACTTGTCCCTCATGTTCGCCTTAGAGTCACTTGACTCAATACTAATTTGGTGTATGTCTAGAGAAAACTTGCTGAGAAAACACCATGATTGTGGTGGTTTGACCATGCTGTTCATGATATGCTTGTGGCAAATTTCGTGTTTACACCGCTATTTATGTTTGTCATACAGTTACGCGTACGTCATGCAATATAAATTTTTGTGCACATCAACCTGGCCGACCAGCCGCCTACTTGCCAGGAGCGTGATAGTTCGCAAGTTATTCCGTACAAACATGCAATCCTAATTTTCATGCTACCACCTGTACCTTACATTGTTCATACGTATATATCTTGTTATGCCAATTTTGGCATACATTGATTTATTTATTGTGCCAGCAGAAACCCGACACAACGTCATATAAATCATCATGTACTGCATGACGTGCGTGTCATGATTTCTAAGTTGAGACCAGTCATTATGTTCGTCATGCGCTCTTTTCATGTGAAACTTATTATGGTATACATAATACAGTTAACCGAGCGGCTACAGTTAACCAACTTGGTTAACTGTGGTATACAGTTAACCAAGGGGCTGCAAGAGCACCAAGGCACTGGTGTGTAAATCGTATGGTTCATCACATGGTTGTAACGATTTTCATGTTTTGGGCTACCATACATATCCGTAATATTTGTCATACAGTTAGTAAAGCTAATAATATGCCATACCAGCTACTACAGATCACGTGAACGAAATGGCCAGAAAAGCAGTCTTGAGTGTCCAGATAGATAGATAGATAGATAGATAGATAGATAGATAGATAGATAGATAGATAGATAGATAGATAGATAGATAGATAGATAGACAGATAGATAGATAGATAGATAGATAGATAGATAGATAGATAGATAGATAGATAGATAGATAGATAGATAGATAGATAGATAGATAGATAGATAGATAGATAGATAGATAGATAGATAGATAGATAGATAGATAGATAGATAGATAGATAGATAGATAGATGCGTTTGGCTGTCGGCCTTGATTAAACACTTCGCATGTAAGAAAGGCTCATAATAAAATGTGTTTGCGACATAAAAGGAACCGTAAGTTACAACAACAAATCGCGAGGATGACTGCTACTCTCAGTGCTGCTCTGACCTCAGCTTGTGCAGCGTTCGTGACAGGTATCTGCATTACTAAATTGTTTGAAGATAGAAGTTTTTACAGAATAGCATTTGATGTCCTTAGGCTGCGTATCAATATGACTTGGGCGGCGACCCATAAATCACCCGAGACAACCATTGTGTCTGGCAGAAGGGGTGTCTAAACTACATATTTAGGTATAAAAACTAAATCAATCCCGTACTGTAAATGCCGCCTGTCAGCATGATGGAACTCGATTCTTTGTTAGATGTATCCTAATGATACTGATAAACATGAAGCTTGTGCGGAGACTTTGACGTTTTATTAACATAGCGTTAAAGACTACAAAATACTGTTTTTGTACTTTCGTTGACTTGGTCGTTTGTTGTTTTTATTAGCGATGTCTAGTACAGGATACTTGAGCAATCGGGCCCTTCCATACAACTGATTGCTTGCCTTCTTCTTCGGTTGTGCTTGTCCAGCTGCATGCTTTCAAGCCCCGTGAATCACCGACTAGTCCAATCAGTCATTTCGCTAAGTCTGATCAAACGTTTAAAAACAGCTATGATTGTACTGAAACTTTTCTCCTCCCGATGTGTTTATTTATAACTACTTTTCGTACCTTATTGATCTTTCAATAACAACAGTGCCTTAAGCAACGACGTACTTATGCCACTGCTGAAACTCCTACTGAAAAGCATTTTTGAAACCTTATTTGCTGACAGCCCCTCAAAATGACCTGCGCCTCCCACCCACGGCAAGTTTGAATTCAACAGTTTACTGAAAACTAAAACGTGCAATGCCCACTTTTTGGCATACTGAACTCTCTTTACCTAGAATGCTTCGATGCGCGCCTCCACTTTCACGGTGCGGGCACCTTTTTGTCCGCTCCGTGCCCCCGTTGCTTCGCAAGGAGCCACTTGGCTCAAGAATGTTAGGTGGAGTGCAGTGGCTAGCGCTGGGATTGTGCTTGAAACCTGTTAGTGTTGAAGATAGGAGATCATTCCTTTGACCTACATGACAAGCTAGCCCCGCCGCGGTGGTTTAGTGGCTAAGGTTCTCGGCTGCTGCCCCGCAGTTCGCGGGTTCAAATCCCAGCTGCGGCAGCTACACTTTCGATGGAGGCGGAAATGTTGTAGGCCCGTGTGCTCAGATTTAGGAGCACGTTAGAAAACCCCAGGTGGTCAAAATTTCCGGTGACCTCCACTACAGCGTCTCTCATAATGAAATCGTGGTTTTGGGACGTTAAACCCCACAAATCATCATACATGACAAGCTACTGAGATCCATGGTGTACTGGTTGCAAACGAAAGGGTAACGGATCTTTTGTTTCTCAATTAACAGCAAGAGAAAAAAATTGGAGCCACGAATGAAACACAATGGTTGATATATGGCAGACAGCACCAAAATATGAGAGTTTAGCTATTGACTTATAGCATATGACAATGCATTTATGACCACTGGGCGTGAACTTGCTGTTTAATGAATCGATGCATGAAATAAAATATTGCCTCGCTATAGCAACGTAGCATCATTGCGTAAACCTACTATTATAAAAGAACTGAAAAGCTTTTCGCTCGGTCGTAAGGAGAAAACAGAAACATGGCCAAGCTATCCTATCCCATAGTTAAGCTAATTTAAACTTAGATAAACCCCAAAAAGTTATTCATACGTGTGGCTAAATAAGCCTATTGAAGTAAATCAATACAATTCTGTAATAATAATTTAACTATAATTACTCTTTATTAAGCCTTGTTATGCTCACATAAAGCCTAATTAAGCCAGGGTATGCCGGCCTAAATGAGAACAAACCAGCCAGTCAGCACTAGTCAATCCTATTCAATTCTAATCAATACTAATTCATTAGACGGGATTAGTAAGGATATGTTGGTTTCCACTAATACAGAGAAAGAATGAACTTGGACCTAGCTATGAGGTAGCTTACACTCCACTTGATTAAGTGAAAAATGTTAGATTCGTAATAATCATGCGGGATGGGCTAATGCGGATTAGGCTGATCTTGAACAACACATTTTTGAGCACGTTGAGAAATATTAGCTTCATGGATGACCTAGTATGGACAGGTAAAGCCCATCTGGATGTGCCCGGGTTTAGGTAGTGTAGATTAAGATGCTTCTTCAGCAAGTCAAGTATAAAAGTATATCGCTTAGACTTTTGGATCGTTCAGTATGGCTACATCAGGGGGATGTCCCCCTATACCTTTATTGGTATTATTGTCTGTTAGTTCTCACTATCGTTGTTTGTAACAAAGAAAACAAGCCCTTAAATTTACACTCTCCTTCATTCATACAGAGTGCCCGTGCTGACAGACTTGATGCCTTGAGGTGGTATGCGAAGAATTATCGGTCAGCTGCCCGTTCGTTACACGATCACGTACTACGTGGCGCCAAACAGGCAAGAAGAGTGTGCGACATGCGCCGCCAAGGCAACTGGTGGCACTGACTGATGCTCCCACGTTTAAATGCACTTATATACGCTGCATTGTGGATGTGCGGATAACCACTACTGTTTCTCAGTGGTAGAGCATCGAACGCGTTAATCGAAGGTCGCAGGTAGGATCATGCGGGTTGCAAGTTATCTTGTCATCCACTTTATGATTATCATTCACATTAGAAACACTAATATTAACATCCTTATACCTTCCGTAGCATCATTGTCAGTTAGGTATCACTAATTCTGGTCGCCGTGGGGAACTTGAGGGTTCGTTATATACGTCACTCGTGCTTACTAGACATCGGCCGTAGAACCAAGACCGGTCAAAGTAAAACCACGTTCCTAAACTAGAATGGGGGATAACTAGAGCGTAACCTGCAGTAGCTGAGGAAGACAAGAAAAAAAGAGACACTGAATAGGCACTAAAATAAGCAAGCAGGGTCAAAGTTCATTGAAAAAAGGCAGCAACACATAGCAGGTATTTGCCCTTAAGAGATTCGCAGAGCTCCCTATCACTGCAACACAATTAACACTTCTAGATGTACGAATGTTACTAAATTTGAACAACGAATCAAATGGCGTTCTAACTTCGATTCGGTTATTGAATGCATTACCAAATAATGGTACTACCAAGTGTTTTTTTATGCATTGCCACAGCTCAGTATATAGGGTAAAGATAATATAAAATGAACCTTTGAAAGAGCCAGGGATTATTTCTGTCGCTTTAGCTATCGAAATGACAAGAATTAAGTGCTTTAATTTAGGATGGGACTATGGATGCTATATTTCTTCCCGGAGAAAGCCGCATAATTTTAAGCTCAATTCTCACAACTGCACAAAGGCATAATAAAGTTTGTTTGCTAAAACTTGCGAATTGTTTATAAAAGTAAAATGTGCACTCTTCGTGTGATAATACCACTGGCTTTATTATTGGAAAACTACAGGCAAAATTATATTTATAGTCATAATTGATAAAGTGATATTACTATTCGATTCATATTCGATTCGGTTCTGAAAACGACAATTTGCTCAACCACATTGTATAGTTAAAAATAACCGAGCACGCGTACACTTGCAAGCCTGCATCAATCACGATTTCGCAACCACATCCTGGTGTTAGGATTAAAAACACCAGATAATATAATATATGTTGAGGAAAGGCATTCACTAAGTTTAAGCTCGTCTCCGTCATCCAACGTCAGGGTAAGTTTGTGCAAGGCCACTATTGTGATACTCTCAGGCGAGTCGGAGAATCGATTAGATTAAAGTTTGAATCTCCCAAAGTTGAAATTGCTGCTTCAAGTTCCGCTTGTGAGCATGGCATCTGAACGCGGCGACCTTATTTAACACCCACCCGTATTGCTAAGTTGAATCCATTCGGGAAATGCACGTGGCGTACGTTAAAAAACCTATGTGGTCGAAACTTCTAGAGTCTTCCACTACGGTGTCTCTCATAATCATAAGGTGGTTTTGGGACGTTAAAACTCACATATAAATCAAAACAACCATCTGGGATACGCGCATAGCCACTTAGTTTGCGTGTCTTACGGCGCATCGACTAAGGATAGAGCGGAGCACTGCAAACTTGAATAATTAAATCTTTGCTCATCGAAAAACCAGGAGGGATATCGACCTAAGATCCACTGTGGTTTGGTCGCCGCATGCAGTGCAAATCCAGGCGAAATGGGTAGGCTTTTGTCTGTAGCTCTGTGCTGTGAGGAGGAACTGATACTAGATGGACCTCTCATCATGGCGCCATGATGCGGTAAAAGCTTAAGTAACCGTTCAAGTCCACGCGATAGTTCAGTCTCGTGAGCCGAAAACAACTTGAAGGAGGAAACTCAATCGATGGCTTAAATTTCGTGTTTGAGCTGTAAGGACACCTTCAGTAAGCCTCACTAGGGAAATTTGCTTATGCGGCTTGACAGCCCGACTTATGATGCAACAAAACATAGGGCCTATGCAGTAGTTTGTTCGAAGGTTAAAAGAGTCACGGCGAGCGTAGGCGCGCCAGTGGGTTTGTCAAGTACGGTACTTTTTTTTTATTTCGTGGACTTTTGCAGTCAGCAGAAAAACACGAGTACCTATGAGATATAACGTTCCTAACTATCTAATCGGACATTTTTGCAAACAGATCTGCAACTTTCTATTTGAAGTTTTTGATCCACCTTTATTCCTTGAGAAGTTTGTTCGTTCAAGGTTATACTCAAACGATTGATCACAACACGAAAATTATCTGATTCACTCCAGACAATGGTCAGCAACATGCATTTGTTGGGGTCATAATTGCGTGTGTCGGCATATTTTTAGCCCTGCCGTGGTGGTCTAGTGGCTAAGCTACTCAGCAGCTGACCCGCAGGTCGCGGGATTGAATCCCGGCTGCGGCGACTGCATTTCTGATGGAGGCGAAAATGTTGTAGGCCCGTGTGCTCAGATTTGGGCGCACGGAAAAAAACTCAGGTGGTCAAAATTTCCGGAGCCCTCCACAATGGCTTCTCTCATATTCATATGGTGGTTTTCGGACGTTATATCACACATATCAATCAATCAATTAGTCGGCATATTTTCAAACTTTGGCCAAAAATAGCTGGGGCAACCTGTATAACCATAGCAACCATTCACGCGCACTTCGCCTCACATGCTCGTCAGAATACACGAGACAAGATTGACAAACAAAAAAAGAATAAAATGATAATAAAGGAGCTACTGAACTAAAAAAATATTCGAAGAAGTAAAAATAAATCCCTTGAAGAGCACATGATGTATCACTCACATACCTACTCCCTTCTTTTACTTGTAGTATATGCGTCCATAAATTCACATGCAAAGATATCATTACTCTTTCCAAGAACAGACACACTGGAAAACCTACAGGCTCGCACTTGCAGGAACCACAAGGCCCAGGCATATGTGCCTTACTCACAAAAAGTTTACGCTCGCTAATTATATCATTTATGCACTGGCCTGCGTGACTGATATATACACTACCACAACTAAAGTTGAATTCCAATGGCCCCCGCTGCGGTGGTCTAGTGGCTAAGGTACTTGGCTGCTGACCCGCAAGGCCGTGAAATTTACTCCCGGCTGTGGCGGCTGCATTTTCGATGGAGGCGTAAATGCTGTAGGTCCGTGTGCTCAGATTTGGGTGCACTGTAAGGAAACCGAGGTGGTCTAAATTTGTGGAACCGTCCACTGCAGCGTCTCTCATAATCATATGGTGGTTTTGGAACGTTAAACCCCACGAATCAACCATCAATGAATTTTAATTGTGGAGTAGGAGCAAGTTGTTCAGCTGTTTTTGGGGCAAGTGGCAAGTGTGTTCCAATGGCAGAGCGGGGGAATGCAAGAGTTCCAATGAGAGAGTTGGATTGGATTCAAAGGAGGAGTGAGTCCATGGAGCAGGAAAAAATGCTCCGCCGAAATCGGCGGAGTGGACGAAAACTTGGCGTGCCGTGGTCCCGTGGCAATGATGGGGTGTTTGACCGTTGGGTGAATGACCCCTAATTCATTTGCCGGCTTAGAGGTGCTGCTGCTGTCACGTGTTTTGGCAGTAATAGTGGACGACAGTCGACTGAGCAAATCAATTCCTCACAGAGTGACAGCCAACAACCGTGTACGAAGAATTCGGCAGTGGAATTAGCGGGATGGAATACTACACGCAAAGCATTCTGGACAACTCAAGGACTTTCGCTTCGACCCTGCTCCCCATACTTGCTCTGGCAGCATGTACTGTGTTCGAATCGTTGGTTTGAAGGCATTGCTCCCCGCTAGAGTCGAGTGATCATTCACAGAGCTCATCGACTGCTTCTACTCCTCCATGCGAGGCTTCGTACACCACGGCAACCGAGAAGGCGATATACGACCTTGCGTGCCTCTCTCTACACGCGTCGGGCCTTGGTAAAGTATAAATTTGTGGGCACAGAATAGCCAACTATCGGGGCACTGAGTATACCAAGGGTACCTTGTACCAGTTTGCCACGTTCTTAACTCTTTCGTGCAGACCTATTCAAATGAATCACCAGTGATCAACGCTTTGTATTGTCAATTTTGGCATGTAAAAATTGTTTGTCCTGTAAACAGAACTTAGTAGTAGTTAGTACAGACACTTAGCGTTCAGAATCAGTTTTAATTAGCCTTTATTGTTAAAACAGTGATTTTCGACAGGCCTTTGCGCGAATCATTGTGCGTGTGTTGTTAGGAAACTGCGCTTGGCTGGTGAACATGACAGAAGTGCGTACCCGCCATTGTTATGCTACAGTAACAACAAAGTTTTGTAAGCAAAGAAACCTTTGCAAGTGAACTATCAAATCAATTTGTCAGATTTGCAATCTCCTAATGTTGAGCAGTAATAATTACGAAAAACTCACGCCAGGTGTCAATAGAGAGTTGTTGCTAAAAGTCAGTTAATTTTATTCTACAGAAAATACTTCCAAAAGTCTGCCGCTTGTATGAAGTGTGGAGGTGGCCTTCTTAGCCAGTTTTCAGCACCTTTGGTTTCGCTTGTATTGTTCTATCAGACACAGGGCTGCATCTTGTGTCACTAGTAGCTCATATGGTGCCGGCGTCACGCGCACATGGGGGCGCACCAGCGCTCAGAAAAATACGCGCCACTCCACACTTTCTTGCAGCTCCACCTGAATTTGTTAAACAAGAGCTTATTCCAATGATGACAGCACCTCAGCTTCAAATTTTAAGGAGAGAATGTTTTGCAACAGCCTGAGACTGCCGCAGCAGTCTGTTCTGCTTGTTTACCGCCTCAAGTTCTTTCCTCCGCCGCAAGTGCGTTTAGCTGCTGACCTTTGTGCTGAATCTTAAAGCTACCCTGGTTAAGTGCGAGGTGCACACATCGTTTGGGCGTGTTGTGCTCGTGCTGTCACCTCATGACAAGAAGGCCACCGCAGCACATCTGTGCACTAACTACGGAACAGCGCGAAACGTTTTCAACTACGCATAATAATGTTTTTGTTCTTTTTATTGAATACATTGTACAACAATATAAAGCAATATGCTTGGATGCCTATGTTGGAACGCCCTCCTATGCGTTGTGAGGTGGCTCAAGGAAAGAGGTGAAATAGCGATGTTCATGGGATATCGGATTTACATATGGATTAATCCCACTACAGTCATCAATCTATAATGGAACACTTGCAAGCACTTATCACACGCATAAACAATTTACCGAGAAAACTGTAAAACTTGGGTCTCACGAGAAACCAAGCTATGTTTCACCGCATGGCACGAGCAATGAAGCCGTACTTGGGTTCTAATTTTTTTTGCCTGTGAGAACAGAAGTAATTTCACAGCAAGTATTGTTTTTATATTGCTCCTTTGTCAATATTTTTCAAAAGTTATATTCTGATTTTTTTTGTCTTGAATATTTTGCGCATATAATGCTTTATTTTACCGAATGAACATCTTCTAACGAGTTATTATACACTTTTCATATTTTTATTCATGTCGAATTAGTTTTGTTGCTCTACAACATATATTTTTGGCAAGAGTATTTTGTTTAGCGAAATTTAGTGCAATTCATTGCATGCTCGCAATAGATTACAGCTGGCAAAAGCATACTGGCAAAAACATACTTCCTTAGACATATGAACAATAACCATTTTTGCACAGTTACGAACGAGTCAAAGCTGTGAGCAACCTTGTGCACGTAAGGCATAACCATGGACCTTTTTTTCATCAGCTGCATGTTTATTCTCGATCTTTTCAGTTTTTGAAGTAGGTTTTTTGACACTACAACGATGACAGAACCTTCGTAACCAGCTGAAAGCAGCCGCGAGACCTGACTATTGAAATTTTCCTGCATTTCATGTGGACAAGATTTCCCCAGCGCTCCTTCCATGCACATAGCCACAACAGCCCGTTTAGATTGGGATGCATTAATAGGCAGAAGTGCCTTGCGTGAACGTAGACAATGTGCCCAGCCTCTGTGCATCTCCGAGAAACTATTCCTTAGGTCTTAAAATTGCGAAACATCACCATCAGAAAGCTCATGCCTGAAAACAAGTTCCTTAGCATGTTGTGTGAAAATAGCGCCAACATCATCCCTTGACTTCGCGGTTGTGAAAAAAGGACTAGCTTTAAAGGTCTTCAAAAGTCTTCTAGATACCTAAAAACCTTCATTTTTGCATCATAAATAACCTCAGCCACTTCATTGCCAAAGTGCGCTAAAATATGCAAGATAAGACAGGCCCAACGCATAAAATTATGCAGATCTCTTTTTTTCTGATTGTGAAAAGGATTATTGTGACGCATGAGCGTCGAGCTCAAAGCATCGTCAAGAATTTGTATATCAAGATTGCAGTGGCACTCTCGAAGACAGAAACGTCATTCTGCTCAATTGAGTTCTGCTCAAAAACGACGTAATATCACTATAAATCTTAACAAGAAACAGATCATCCACAACAAGCACATTAAGATGCTTCAATAGATATTTAGCCACAATTTATTCCCACTATTTTTGTCCACTAACGATACACTTAAATGGCGTGTCAACCTCACGAGCTTTTACACTGTAAAACAAAGACAGCGTGCCTCGCTTCAGGGAAATGATAGTTTTAAAATTTTGTGAAGCCCCAGATTCATACCCTACGTTTTACTTCGTTCGGCTGTGTCTTCACTTGGGCAAAGTTCTCGTTGAAAGCTTCCGCTCTCTTTTGTTTTTCAGAACAGGATTCGATCAACAGGACGACGAAGTCACCCTGTTTATTAGACAGCAAAAGCTCTGGGTTATTAATATTCCTAGAATAGGTAACCGCTTGCGCAGTCGTATCCTTGGGACGAAGACGTGTATGCTGCACCGTCTTCAGCAGGCAATCAACACTCTCGAACCACACTGGGTCATCTGCGCAAGCAGGCGTTTGGTGTGTAGCGACACCACGAACCCTAGCTAACGGCGGGGTTTCGACTTCCTCTCACGCCTAGCCGTGCGTGGCTGAGCTGTGTTCGGGGAAAAGGGGATCCTGGGGGTGGAGCCTACGCCATGTAATTGAACCTTTAAGGCCCCGAGGCAGAGGCAAGACACCCCTTTGGCTCCAGCTTTACGTTGAAGGCACCCCTGGGCTTACCCACCCAGGGGAAATTGGCAGTCGCCTTTTCCTATCTCTCTCCCTACATTTTCGTCTTTATCTCTCACTTTTTATTTGTCCTGTCTTCTACTCTCTTTTGTTTACTTGCAAACTTCCTGGCGGCTAGGGTTAACCCTGTGCGAATTGCCAAGCTTGGTCTTAGCGCATTGGGTTATAGTAGCGTTGTACGGCTGGCGTCTGCAGGTTTTAGCATCCGCAAACTTGTAGCGTCCTCTCGTTGGGCTCCATGTTGGTTTGCCACCAACGTTTTTGAAAAAAAATCATTGAGGCATGCATACAGCTTTTTCCTGTTAAGTGATCGTACGCCTTAAAGCGCGTACTTTGGCTTTTTCAACCGATCAAGCGAAAACTTCCCCTACTTTCATGTTATACATAGTGAGAAAAGTGGCAAGCAAGCCAATACTGTATACCCCTTTGTAGTAACTAAGTGTCTTACAAAAACTCTTGGGGCCAAGCACAAAGTTAGCAAAATTGCCAGCGGATACTCCTGCTCGAAGTTCGAGACAAAGAAGTTTGAGAAGCTACACAACCTGTCAACTATGGTGACACTCCTATCACTGTAACACCACACAGATCAATGAACACAACTCGTGGAGTGGTATATGACACTCATTTGCTTGGCCTGACTGAAGCGGAACTTTTGGAGGGGTGGAAGAGTCAGAATGTGACCAATGTACAGAGGATTATCGTCAGGAGAGACAACAAGAAAACACCAACAAAACACCTAATACTGTCGTTCACCTCCAGTAATCTGCCAGAAACTATTCAAACTGGGTACACGAAGACTTTGATCAGGCCATACATACCAAACCCTCGTCGTTGCTTCCAACGCCAGAGGTATGGCTATGGCTCTAAAAGCTGTCGTGGTCGCCAGACTTCTGCACAATGTGGAGTCCTAGGCCATGTGTCTGAAAACTGCAAATAACTGCCATACTGTGTAAACTGTGAAGGAAACCATGCCGCACATTCACGCTCCTGCACATAGTGGAAGAAAGAAAAGGAAATAATAACACTGAAGGTGAAACAAAACATTTCAGTTGAGGAAGCAAGGAAAAGTGTCTCGCCATTCTGTGGCCCAACATATGCTGATGCGGCGGGTCAGGTGCCACCGCCACACCAACCATCGCCACTCCATTGACCCGCGCATACCGAGCCGGCGGTTGTGGCACCTGCCCCCAAGGCGGCTGTAGTTCAGACTACACCACCTACTCCCGAGCAGAGACTGGAGACTCCAGAGTTCTCGGGTCTCAAGGTCTCACTTCACCAGGTGAGGCCCAAAACTCGACCAGTTCACACGTGCGGGCATCCAGTGCCTCTGAGGAGGCAATGGGGACATTGGTATTCTTGGGGCCGAAAGAACGACATGGGTCCTTGAAGCGCGCCCAGAAAACAAAAAAGCAGCTACCAGGGCGTGTTGACGACCCTGTACATGAACTCAAACTCCCCGCCTAAACACCTACTCACTTTTCGTGCACACAGCACTACATGATATTCACTATGAACACTCTAAATTTACAATGGACCGTCAAAAGCCTTCTCAGAAACCTTCACAACGTCCAAGAACGTTTACACGAACACTCACGAAAAGTGCTGTGTGTACAAGAAATACACCAACTTTCTTTGTAAATACGTTATTTTTCTAAAGGACCGTGATGATGCCATGACATCATCCTAAGTTGTTGCCATTAGAGTGAGTGAAGGGATCGCATGCACACACTTTCAACTCCAATCATCTCCTGAGGCAGTGGCTGTTCGAGCTGTGCTTTTCGACAAACTGATCACAATTTGCACTCTTTACGTACCTTCGAGCTATCACCTACAAAAACATGACTTCCAGTCCTTGACCGATGAACTTCCGGAACCTTTTGTTTTTCTTAGAGACTTGAATGCGCATAGCAGGCTTTCGGGTGACTCTTGTTGCGACGCGCAAGGTCTGTTGATTGAACAGTTCCTTCTCTCGTCGAGCGCGTGTCTCCTGAGTCGAAAAGAACCAACCTATTATTATCACGCTAATAATGCCTACTCCTCCAAAGACCTAAGCATAGTATCCTCGCCTCTTGTTCCTTTACTCTACTGGAAAGTCATCAGAAATCCCTTTGGAAGTGACCACATCCCCGTAGTTTTGAGCACAACTACAGCACCAGAGTGTCCACCACGGGTTCCGTAATGGCTCATAAACAGATCTGACTGGGAACAGTTTTATACCATCGCTCCTTTAGGTTGGAGTGGCATATGTACTTTGAGCATTGATGCTGCCGTCCACTACTTCATAGCGTTTTTGATTGATGATGCAACAAAATGCATCCCACAAATAAATGGACACCCTGGAAAACAACGTGTGCCATGGTGGAACTCCGAATACTGAAACGCGCGCAGCCAGCAAAACAGAGCACGGAGGTTGCTTCGGAACTCACCGACAGCTGAAAATCTTGACAGCTTTAAGAAAATAAAGTCTCAAGGCAGGGGAACGCGTCTGGAGGCCAGAAGAGAAAGCTGGCAGAAGTTTTTGTCAGGGATCATATTATACACACAGGAGACTAAATCTTGAACATGGTTGGTTAGGTAGCAGGAAAACAAGTACACACACTCCCGCTCGTAAACACACAGGAGGACACCTTGGGAGATCAAGTGAACTTCCTCGGCGCACACTTCGATCGGGTGTCCAGCTCGTCACACTATGTGGACGCTTTCCAAAAATACAGAATAAGATTAAAAAAGCAGAAACTCGAACACAAATGTACTAGATACGAGGCATATAATCAAGGTTTCAGTTTTGCTGAGCTGGAAACATCTCTTAACTCCTCCAGTAAATCTGCCCCAGGTTCTGACAGTGTGGTGTATGAAATGTTAAAAAACCTACCAATCGAAACACAAGAACCTCACATTGTATGTACAATGCTATTTGGTTTTCTGGCGCTATCCCTACTTTCTGGAAAAGGGCTATTATTACTCCCATTTTGAAAGAGGGCAAGGACCCTTCTTCAGTTTCGAGTTATAGGCCTACTGCACTTACAAGCTGCTTGTGCAAAGTCTTCGAAAAAACATAAATTGCAGACTTGTACATTTCCTTGAAACAAACAGTTTACTCGACCCATTTCAGTGCGGGT